>NC_063052.1:31453950-32120420 GCF_018812025.1 Megalobrama amblycephala | reverse complement strand
TCAACTGTCACTTTCTCACACACACTCACACACGCAGGCCCTTAGAAGCCTTTCTCTCTCAGTCACAGACACTCATTTTCTTCCACTTTTATTTCTGCGCGCTACTCCTCCCGCAGCGTTTGTCCTAGACCCATGAATGAGGTGTCAAATCGACCGGCTCATTGGGGAGACCTGTGCTATGACTTTTATAAGCGATCGGGTGTACGATGTTCGTCCGGCGGGCGAAAAAGTAGCGAAAAAAATCCCATAGACTTTGCATTGCGACAAACTTTGACGAGTCATTGCTCCGAGCGAGAATTTCGTAGAAACATGTGGGTTACCACGTTTGAAGAGGCTGGCAAGCTCTGTCAGCCCATACCTCAATATGGGTGTAAGTTGTACCCCTGGGGCGCAAGAGCTGCCCAAAATTGCCCCATAGACATACTATGGTGAAGCCGTGCCCATGAACCAGGAAGTACTGTGTTTTTCCTACTATGGGAAATTACATAGGGATTTTGTATTGAACATAACTCTGGATTACAGTGTCATAGAGACAAGGGGGTGGGCTCATTTTACTCAGGCAACCAATCAGTCTCTCAGGATCATTGTGAAGCTATCAAGCCACGCCCTAGCAACCATATAGAGCACCTTAGTAACATGCTCCATAGACTTCCATTGAAAAAGATCAAATGAATATCTTTGGATAGGAGTGTCGTACAAACATGAGGGTGGGCTCATTTGACTCGAGGCAGCAAACTGCCAATCACAAATCACCTTAAAGACATCATAGCCACGCCTTAGCAACCATTTAGAGCACCCTAGCAACCCAAAGCATAGGCAGATATCTTCAAATCTGAATATCATAGAGGCATAGGGGTTGGTTTATAGCATTCATACTGGCAAGCAGCCTTTGGTTTATCATAACTGGCAGCTGCCAAGCCACTCCCTAGCAACCAAACAGAGTACCCTAGCAACCGTTTAACAAGATGTATATCTCTGCATCAGAACATCGTAAATACATGGGGGTTGGTTTATATTGTCAAGCAGCCTTTGGAGTATCATCATTGGTAGCTGCCAAGCCACTCCCTAGCAACCAAACAGAGTACCCTAGCAACCGTTTAGCAAGATCTATATCTCTGCATCAGAGCATCATAGAGACATGGCGGTTGGCTCTTTTGACTTATGCTAGCAAACTGGACTTCCAACATGCTACACATGCTAGCGGTGAATAGCTACATGCTAATAGTGATTAGCTAAGTGCTAAAGTGGGCTAAGAACATGCTAAGAACTCTAAAGAAACTTCATAGTAACTATCTATGACAACTACCAACCACCTAGTAACACCATAGCAACCACCCAGGTTACCATAGCAACCGCCTAGCAACCATCCAGAACACCATAGCAACCACCTAGCAACACCGTAGTGACCACCCCAGGTACCTTAGCAACTGCCTAGCAACACCCTAGCAACCACCCAGGTTACCATAGCAACCGCCTAGCAACCACCCAGAACACCCTAGCAACCGCCTATCAACACCATAGTGACCACCCCAGGTACCTTAGCAACTGCCTAGCAACACCCTAGCAACCACCCAGAACACCCTAGCAACCGCCTAGCAACCACCCAGAACACCCTAGCAACCGCCTAGCAACACCTTAGCAACCACCCCAAGTACCTTAGCAACCGCCTAGCAACCGAGTGGCGATTTTGCCACTGCAAGCACCATTCACATTTTCTTCAGGAAATGTACATTCTAGTATTGTAATTACTATTCACCTGGACAAAATTTCGGCACGCTACTCGTCCGGCACCATTTGTCGTAGATCCATGAATGAGGTGTCAAATCGACCGGCTCATTGAGGAGAGGTGTGCTATGACTTTTCTAAGCGATCGGGTGTACGATGTTCGCACAGTGGACGAAAAATCGGCTGAAAAAATTCCCATAGACTTAACATTGGGACAAAATCTAAGATATCATATCTTTGGATCAGAAGGTCATAGAGACTTGGGGCTGGGCTCTTTTGATTCGGCCAGCCAATAGGTATTTACACAGCAAGTTCATGGCCACGCCCTAGCAACCAATTACAGCACCCTAGCAACCGAGTGGCGAATTTTGCCACTGCAAGCACCATTCACATTTTCTTCAGGAAATGTACATTCTAGTTAATGGTGCTTGCCAAAGGCAAAGCTCCATTCTTATTCTCCTGCATACTTATTATTCTTCTTCTTCCACTTTTTTTCTGCGCGCTACTCCTCCCGCAGTTTTTGTCCTAGACCCATGAATGAGGTGTCAAATCGACCGGCTCATTGAGGACAGGTGTGCTATGACTTTTCTAAGCGATCGGACTAACGATGTTCGCACAGCGGACGATAAAGCGGCCAAAAAAGTCCCATTGACTTTCAATGGCGGAATTTTCAGAAATTCAAATCTCAACTGTCACTTTCTCACACACACTCACACACGCAGGCCCTTAGAACCCTTTCTCTCACTCACTCACTATTGATCACAGTGTCATAGAGACAAGGGGGCGGGCTCATTTTACTCAGGCAACCAATCAGTCTCTCAGGATCATTGTGACGCTATCAAGCCACGCCCTAGCAACCATATAGAGCACCATAGCAACAAGTTCCATAGACTTCCATTGAAAAAGATCAAATGAATATCGTTGGATAGAAGTGTCATAGGAACATGAGAGTGGGCTCATTTGACTCAGAGCAGTAAACGGCCAATCATGAATCACCTTAAACACTTCATAGCCACGCCCTAGCAACCATTTAGAGCACCCTAGCAACCCAAATCAAAGAGGGATATCTTCAAATCTGAATATCATAGAGGCATGGGGGTTGGTTTATATCATTCATACTGGCAAGCAGCCTTTGGTTTATCATAACTGGCAGCTGCCAAGCCACTCCCTAGCAACCAAACAGAGTACCCTAGCAACCGTTTAGCAAGATCTATATCTCTGCATCAGAACATCGTAAAGACATGGGGGTTGGTTTATATTGTCAAGCAGCCTTTGGAGTATCATCATTGGTAGCGGCCAAGCCACTCCCTAGCAACCAAACAGAGTACCCTAGCAACCGTTTAGCAAGATCTATATCTCTGCATCAGAGCATCATAGAGACATGGCAGATGGCTCTTTTGACTCATGCTAGCAAACTGGACTTCCAACATGCTACACATGCTAGCGGTGAATAGCTACATGCTAATAGTGATTAGCTAAGTGCTAAAGTGGGCTAAGAACATGCTAAGAACTCTATAGAAACTTCATAGTAACTATCTGTGACAACTACCAACCACCTAGTAACACCATAGCAACCACCCAGGTTACCATAGCAACCGCCTAACAACCATCCAGAACACCCTAGCAACCGCCTAGCAACACCATAGTGACCACCCCAGGTACCTTAGCAACTGCCTAACAACACCCTAGCAACCAACCAGGTTACCATAGCAACCGCCTAGCAACCGGCCAGAACACCCTAGCAACCACCTAGCAACACTGTAGTGACCACCCCAGGTACCTTAGCAACTGCCTAGCAACACCCTAGCAACCACCCAGGTTACCATAGCAACCGCCTAGCAACCGCCCAGAACACCCTAGCAACCGCCTACCAACACCGTAGTGACCACCCCAGGAACCTTAGCAACTGCCTAGCAACACCCTAGCAACCACCCGGGTTACCATAGCAACTGCCTAGCAACCATCTAGCAACACCTTAGCAACCACCCCAAGTACCTTAGCAACTGCCTAGCAACACCCTAGAAACCACCCAGGTTACCATAGCAACTGCCTAGCAACCACCTAGAACACCCTAGCAACCGCCTAGCAACACCTTAGCAACCACCCAAAGTACCATAGTAACTGCCTAGTAACACCCTAGCAACCACCCAGGTTACCATAGCAACTGCCTAGCAACCACCCAGTACACCCTAGCAACCGCCTAGCAACACCTTAGCAACCACCCAAAGTACCATAGTAACTGCCTAGCAACACCCTAGCAACCACCCAGGTTACCATAGCAACCGCCTAGCAACCACCCAGAACACCCTAGCAACCGGCTAGCAACACCGTATTGACCACCCCAGGTACCTTAGCAACTGCCTAGCAACACCCTAGCAACCACCCAGGTTACCATAGCAACCACCTAGCAACCACTCCAAGTACCTTAGCAACTGCCTAGCAACCACACAGAACACCATAGCAACTGTCTAGCAACACCTTAGCAACCACCCCAAGTACCTTAGCAACTGCCTAGCAACCGAGTGGCGAATTTTGCCACTGCAAGCACCATTCACATTTTCTTCAGGAAATGTACATTCTAGTATTGTAATTACTATTCACCTGAACAAAAATTTGGCGCGTAACTCGTTCCGCACCGTTTGTCGTAGACCCACGAATGAGGTGTCAAATCGACCGGCTTATTGAGGAGAGGTGTGCTATGACTTTTCTAAGCAATCGGGTGTACGATGTTCGCACAGCGTATGAAAAAACGGCTGAAAAAACTCCCATAGACTTAACATGGGGGCCAAATCTGTGAGATCATATCTTTGGTTTAGAAGGTCATAGAGACTTGGGGCTGGGCTCTTTTGACTCGGCCTATCAAGCCGCCAATAAGTAGTGACTTCATGGCCACGCCCTAGCAACCAATTACAGCACCCTAGCAACCGGTGCCGAATTTTGCCACTGCAAGCACCATTCACATTTTCTTCAGGAAATGTACATTCTAGTATTGTAATTACTATTCACCTGGACAAAATTTTGGCACGCTACTTGTCCGGCACCGTTTGTCGTAGACCCACAAATGAGGTGTCAAATCGACCGGCTTATTGAGGAGAGGTGTGCTATGACTTTTCTAAGCAATCGGGTGTACAATATTCGCACAGCGTACGAAAAAAACAGCTGAAAAAACTCCCATAGACTTAACATTGGGTCAAAATCTGTGAGATCATATCTTTGGATCAGAAGGTCATAGCTACTTGGTGCTGGGCTCTTTTGATTCGGCCAGCCAATAAGTAGTGACACAGCAACTTCATAGCCACATCCTAGCAACCAATTACAGCACCCTAGCAACCGGTGCCAAATTTTGCCACTGCAAGCACCATTCACATTTTCTTCAGGAAATGTACATTCTAGTTAATGGTGCTTGCCAAAGGCAAAGCTCCATTCTTATTCTTCCGCATACTTATTATTCTTCTTCTTCTTCCACTTTTTTTCTGCGCGTAACTCGTCCCGCAGTTTTTGTCGTAGACCCACGAATGAGGTGTCAAATCGACCGGCCTATTGAGGAGTGGTGTGCTATGACTTTTATAAGCGATCGGGTGTACGATGTTCGTCCGGCGGGCGAAAAATTGGGCGAAAAATCCCATAGACTTAACATTGCGACGAACTTTGACGAGTCATAGCTCCTAACGAGAATTTCGTAGAAACATGTGAGTTACCACGTTTGAAGAGGCTGACAGGCTCTGTCAGACCATACCTCAAAATGGGGTGTAAGTTGTACCCCTGGGGCGCAAGAGCTGCCCAAATTTGAAAAAAAAAAATTTTTTCTATCACTAGGTGTGTTCGACATCGGCTGCGGCTGGATGTAACCGATCGGCGAGATTAGCCGCGTGCAGGCGGGGAGGAGCTGAAAACGGAGACGTGAAGTCGGACACTTTCTGCTTCCCGTAGTGACGCTCGCGCTGCGTTTGTATCGGTTTGCATACTTTATCACAGCTGAAGTGAAATAAATGCAATATTTGACTAATACACTGATGTTTCAGAGACCTTTTCATTCAAAACTTTATGTACTGCTTACAGCGTCTGTTTTTACAAGAATAAAGTTCAACATAAGCATATGTTAATTAAATAACAATGTAGTGGGGTCTTTGTTTTTTATCCATTTTATTTTGATAAACATGACACAATACGACATCGCGACTATATGAAAAGAGCTTTAACTGTCATAAAAACAGATTTTTGAGCATTAGTGGAGCTGAAGGCGTGACACGAAACACATGTGATCGTTGTCATGCAGTGAATCCGGCCAATCATGAAACAGCTGTGTCGTCATCAGCGCTCGTGCAGCTCCTCTTGAGAAACTGCGCTGGCTAACTCAGGCGGCTGATCTCGAATCGCTCTCGCGGTACTTTAAAGCCATACGTCACAGTCACGTGACGTCAGCGCTGTTTCAAGTCGGACAACATTTCTTACCGGCATGCACTGCTTCAAGTCAGCCGCCGATCGGTCTTTGCGGCGCTGCATCAAGTCGAACAAGCCTATTGACTGTTTACAGCTTAACGGAAGTTACTCCCATAATTCGCCCAAAGCGTCATGGGGCGTTGGAATAAGGTGAATAGCTTTACAGAGATAGAGGGAACATAATTTTGGCTGTACAGCAGCTAAAATAGTGTGATTGTCCAGGTTATGTTGGTTCAGTATTGATTCTTTCCGTTGTAAAAATAAATAGTTATTAATTTAGTTCATTTACCTACACTAAAAAGTCGTGTACGATAATTTTGTTCCAAATACGATAATTTTGAGCTACTGGTACGATAATTTGACATTTCCAATCTGGCAACACTGACACACACACACACGCGCTTCAGTTCCACATGGTGGGCGTGTGGTCGCGTCGCGAGTGATGAGAGGAGCTGTTTGATGGAAGATTGCATGTGTTTTCATAGTTTGTGTATTGTTTTGACTTCTAAAATGGCATACGGAGAGGGAAAAGCACCAATAGAAGCGATTTTGAAGTACTTGAAAGAGATGAGGCATTGACCAGCGACACCATGTTATGATTCGGCGAAAATGACAGCTCGCTTTTCTCCAGGGAGATGAGAGGACCCTGCGTTTGACTGGTAAGCTCATATATAGACCTTTTTCACACTTCCGGGTTTTTGGCTTCCGGAATGGGCCACGCAGTGTAAAAGTTTTTCCGGTTACAGTGATAGATAGCCTCGATCAGAACCAGTTCGGGAATCAAAGTCGTTTTACGAATTAAATGTCATGAAAATGTTTAAACGGTCTTGGTGAATTATTGGTGAGACTACAGCGCTCTCATTAAGAGCTACATTTAATAAATAATTCGAAGTGATGGCGGTTAAACTAGTTATATTCTTTGTGTCTGTTTGGCGCGGCTGTGCATTATCGCGCTCCATGTGCTGTAAAGACAGTGTCTGCGTCTCAACGTGCATACTATGTGACATTAGTAATATTCAGTACTATTTAGGGTGGATAGTATGCACATATTGGGATGTATAGAGTGTTTTTAGCGACGTGCTGGGGAAATGATCGACTGGCAGATCCTTATCACACAAGCCTGATCCTCTGATTCATGAAGCAGGACCGCTCGCACCCTGGATATTTCTGGATATAAACACTTAAGTCATCTCTCACTCATTTTCCTGTCATCATCATCTTAAAGTGTGTATTATGCACAGTATTGTTGTGCTGTTGTAACATGCAAAGACTGATAGTTGTGTACAGTGTGGTGTTGGAAATTGTTTTAGTTTAATCATTTTAATCGATCAGGATTAATTATAACATATGCTTGAATGTGGGATGTGATGCCATATGAGATTAACATGCTATATATTTTTAAAACGTATTAAACTCACGACAATATATGTATCTCACGACATTATATCCCACATTAAAGTATATATTGGGAGTTTTTTTTTTTTTTTTAATTAATAAATGATATAAATAATGTTCGTCGTACGTAATACGATCTGGGAAATTGCTGAATGAGTAGCTGTGTAGCCTTTACTGTAGCTTACGGCTCGTAATAAATCCACCTGCCGGTAAATTCGATCAACGGTCTGAGTGGCTGTATAAGCTACAAACAAGTAGAAAATTTCTTTGTAGATTATAGAAAAGCTATTTGGAAAACAGACAAAACAGAAAAGGTAAGAAGCGATATTTGAGAAAAGAGCATATCAATCTAATAGCCGTAGACGCATAGCGGAACTAACTTTACCCTGCGTCACGTGATTTCCGATTCTTGTGAAAAAGGTCTATTCCTACATTTACAATGCTAATGCTTATTTAATGATAAAATTATTATTTTGAAATGGGAAAGCACAGCAAGTAAGCCAATAAACTGTTATATTTGACAAAACATTTGACGAAACTGCGTATAAGTATGCATACTCATACATATTAGTGTATGTAGACTTCACTAAAATCGTCATTTGAGAAAATCTACATTTTGAAATCGTGAAATATATATATATTTTATATTGTAAACAACTAACTAACAACTTTTTTTGTTTCAGATGCTGCATGAGATCATGGACCACCGGCACATATGGTCCTCACCCTCACACCTCCAAGACAGGCCAGAGGAAGGTGCTCTCAACACAAGGGACAAAATATTATAGTGATGCACAGAATGATATAAATGTGGAGGATGTAGATCATGTTTTACATTGTTAAAGACCACATACATTTTATTTTATATGTTATATTGTCTTGTGTCACCTGAAAGGTGAGTAAAACGTATAAAACGCTAAACAAAATCTCATTCTTTTATGCCATTTAGCATAGTACTTGTTTTGCATCTCAGAGACAAAGATGAAAATGAAGAAAATCAATAAATAATAAAATAAAGTGCTATACCATATAATAAAAATAGGATTTTTGAGGTAATGCAGTCTGTAAAACCTGTTTTTGCAAAGGACAATCCAAAGGACACTTGTATACGCTAAAATATCATTTTGCCTCCCTTCAGTTACATTTCAATAACTTCTGTTTAGAAGATGATAGATAAAAAATATTTTTTTTCTGGTACAAACTGTCACACAGTGGAATCCAAGAAAACAATCAGCAGGTCCCTAGAGCAAACAGAACCTGATTTACAGATTTTCAAAAACAGGATTTTGAACAAAAAAAACTAAAATCGCCTATTTTTTAAGTGCTTATTACAGTATTTTAAATGCATACAATGTTATTTCTGAAGTATTACAGTCTGATTTTGTTATTTTGGGGGGTTTTCTTTACAATGACACCAAAATTTTACATTTCTCTCACTGTATGTGTGAAGGGTGAACATTTAAACTTTGGTATGTCAAATTCAGGCGGAAATCTAAAATATGCCTCAGAGTGGAAGAGGTTATTAAAACACTGAAAGCGCAGTACATAGCTTGATCTTGGGAATTCTGACCAGTTCAATCAAGTGACATCGCAGCCTGACAGATGGCGATGACAACCGGCTGGGAATTTAATGGCCTACACGATCCTGAAAGAACCAGAGAAAAGTGCTGCTATTTGGAGGTAAGTTGTAGTCTACCAGTTAACAATTTTTTTTTTTTTAAATAAACGGAGAGCGAGATTTTGGCTTCATAGCTCATTTTTGAGTTTGTGTGTGGTGGTTTATGGCACATGTTTGTATGCAGCACCAAAACACCCCGTTCATATGATTGGTCAAATCGGCCCATATTCTGAACGATATTAAAGCAGAACTAAGTAACTTTTTTTACCTTCATAAATAGTTTTAAAAAGTCCTTACAAAATGGTTAATTGACTTGTAGTGGTGTGTTTGAGGCGTGCACTAACCCCCTCTTGCACGTCTACGCCAGAAAACAGCACTTGCAAGTTGAGCTTCGCCGACCCGACACAATCTCGCCTCATGTTCACGTTCACGCGAGAGTGACAAAATGCTTTACGGTAATTCAATATACACATAGCGACCTCACACAGTATGATCTCACTTTGATCATACCAAAATGACATTTATTTCATCATCAGTCATGGATGATTTCTTGTACTGCATTTGCAAATCTACTGCGCTGGTGAGCGTTGTAGTCGTTGTAGTCCAGAGCTGCGCTTGGAGTACCCTAGTGAAAAAAAAAGTAGACTTTATTGTATTTTAAATATATTCCCTTTTTCTATAGTACACTGCAAATATACTAACAAAAAATGTACTATCATTAAATATATAAAAAGTATATTAGTATCATATTTTCACAATGCAACTTTTAACACACTTTAAAATAATTGTACTTTAGTATATTTTCTAAAAATATATATTTTAGAAAAATATACTTGAAGTGTAAGTTCAGTTTATTTTTCAAAAGTGTATTTATTTGCACTTTATAAAAATATATTTGAGGTATATTTTAACAGTGTGCTGAAAATGATCATTGTAACAATGCACTGAAAGTATATTTAAAAAATACATTATTTAATATCCTGAAGTTGTAGTGTATCTAATGTTAAATTTGAGTATATTTTTTAAGTGTACTTCTTCATCCTTGGAATTCATTATATTACTTGTGCTATTTATTTAAGTATGAATGCATTACAAGCCCATTTAGTCTATGCAGTGTAGCCTATACAATTTCCAAATATGTGTAAATGTTTATTAAGTTTACACTGGCAGAATCATTTTACAATTGTACACACAAATCTATATTAAACAACACACCAGCAGCACAAGTAATGCGAAAAAATATGTCGAGTGGTTAAACTTATCGGAATTCAAATGTCTCTTCAACTTGGTCTGTGACCAATCAGATTTTGTTGCTCACTGCCTTCAACCAATCAGAGCTGCTGACGTCACGGTCGTCGTCTGAATCCCCTCGCTCAGTCACTCAGGTGAAGTATAATGTCGCAATGTATAATTTATTTAATAAAACACTGAAAGCGTAATACATCGCTCAATCTTGGGGATTCTGACCAGTTCAATCAAGTGACATCGCAGCCTGACCGTGATGGCGATGGCGACTACAACCGGCTAATCTAATGGCCTACGCAATCCTGAAAGAACCGGAGAAAAGTGCTGCTATTGGGAGGTGTAGTCTACCAGTTAACAAACTTTATTTTATTTTCTTTAACAAACGGAGAGCGATATTTCGGCTTGATATGTCCTTTTTGAGTTTTTGTGTGGTGGTTTATGGCACATGTTTGTATGCAGCACCAAAACATTCATATGATTGGTCAAATCGGCCGTATTCTGTACGATATTAATTCATAAAGTGTTTTATGCTTGACTATGTACCGAAAACAATATCGACATGCCATTCTGATACAGTTCCCTGCTGCTAATCCTCATTTACTGTTCAGAAATAGTATTGGTTCAATGTAGAATTTAGACAGACTGTTGTAAATGTGAATAAAGAGTTGAACATTTCTTATATCTTTGGTATATTCTGTCAACAGATGCTGTTCTTCACGAGTCTCTGCGGTCATCATTGTGCCATCAGACACAATGAGAAGCTCATCAGAAAATGGAATATAATGTGTAATTTGTATTTGTGTATAGAGGGTCACCATGGTCCAATATTTTTTTTTCTTTAATGAAAAACATGGTAAGTTTTGCTGAATCTAAGTTTAAATAAAAACTACTGGATTTGTCAATGAAATATGTCTCTTCATTAGTGATGTTGTTATATTTTATTTATTTTAATGGCCTTGAAAACAAATGCATTCAACTTTGGGAAAATGTGTTAAACTGTATTTAAATAGTAGCACAACTGTATTGTGTGAGATTATGTAATTCAAAGTACAGTAGTCAACATTTGAAGTGGATCAAAAAAGTTAGGACAACTTTGATTAAAGGTTTTGATCCGCTTCAAATGTTGACTATATTATACAAAGTATAAGTAATAACAAAGTGTATTGTTATTGACTGCAAAGTGTGTAATGTTTAATATTTGGAATAAGCCAAAGGTACTGAGCATACAGTATATACTATTACCTGTAAAATAATATATTCATTCAAATATATTCAATATATTTGAATGAATATATTCAAATAATATTGTGTTTTCTGGACACTCGTAATTATTTTGTAATGTACTTAAATCACAAATAAAGTGTACTTATAACACACAGTGTACTCATAACAGAAATAAAGTATACTTATAACACAAATAAAAGTATACTTATAACAGAAATAAAAGTATACTTATAATACAACGTATATTATAACAAAAAATATACTTTTAACACAAATAAAGTATACTTATAACACAAATTAAGTACACTTTAATATCACTAATCAAGCATGTAATTAGTCCCTACACAGACATATACTTAAAGTGTACTAAGTATACTTGAAGTTGTTCTAATTTAGCACACAAAAGTACACTATACTTAAAGTTGTGTTTTTATATAACTTAATTACAACTAAAATATACTTACTACAAAATTAGTTGTTTCAAAATAGCACACTTTAAGTTAACTAATCATTAACACACTTTAAATATACTACTAATTGGTCTTGCTGCAAGTATACTTAGCATACTTTTTTTCACTAGGGAGGGTTTATACAGAAAACTGAAAAGCTAATTAACAAGACACACCTGAACAGAAGTAACTCAATCAGTAACCTAGGAGACAAACAAGCAGGGAACAGAGGAGAATGTGAACTAATTAACAAACTAAAAGATTATGAAGCCGGGTGCACACTGTGCGATTAGTGTCTTATCTGAGCAGCTAAGCAGTAACTCTTCCTTCCTGTCTCATGGTCAGTGTGAGACTACACCTGGCAATCATTCCTGCAGTGGTGTATTAAGTGATTCTGATTTAAATTTAATGTAACTATAACTATAGTTAAGCATAAGTTTGTAATTCTCTAATGTCCATCTACATTTGAAGCAAAAGTTAATTAATTGATTCTGATGAAATATGAATTCTGTTATTTGAATAAAAGACTCTGATAGACAGACATTCACTACTTGCTCCTTTCTGTGAGGTTTCTTTATTTTTAAAGAATCAAAATAACATTACAATGTTTTGAAGGCAACAATATACAAAAACATTTATGTAACTTAATTTAGATTTAGTAACCTCAAATAAAGGAAAATATCTATATATTACTGTACTGTTCAGATAATAGTACAGTATCTTTAACATTACAATTATTTAACAAGAATAAAGAACAAGAATAGTACAGCTTATCATCTAAATCATTTAAAACAAAAAAAGAAGAAAATACTCAAATAGAAAAAAACCTTAAATCCCACACAAGGAATAAAATATGAAGCCTACATATTGATAGTTTAATTTAATTGATGGAAAAGACCAATTCCACAATTCACCCAATCTAGACCAATTTAAAGTTTATTTAAAGTAATTTAAATATTGCATTTAATAAACAATTTAATAGTTTTCAATGACTTCTTAACAGCCTGCCCCTCATTTATTTTTACATTCTATCTCCCACAGAAATTCCCTCTAGAAAAAAAAAAAAGATATATATATATAAAACAGATTGATCTTAGACAGAGAGGCTGTTGTACACAGGTGGTTACACTTACTGTAAAAACTTTATAATTTATTTTCTAATTTATTTAGTAACCTCGCCAATCAATCATTTGTATTCTTCTTTTTATGTGTCACTAAAAAGAAATATAGAAATTTTCCAATTTCAGTTCTGAGATCAACAATCAATCAATAATTTGTGTGTGTAAGAGAGAGAGAGAAAGAGATTTTTTGTGTTTCATGTTGTGAGAGTTTTTGTGAAGTTTTGTAAGCAGGATGGACAGCAGGATAAACAATTTGTTCAACTTCATCTCTCTCACATGTCTGGTCTCCTAAAATACCAAAAGAAACATTTTAAACTTCTTTCATTTCACATGACTGAGACATTTACACTGATAAATGAAAGCACTTACGTCTTTATGTACGAGCTGAGCTGTTGGATCCATCATCAGAGGCTACAACAGAAAACACAACATCATCACAACACACTGCTCATACAAGGCTGTTTAGATTAGCACAGCTGACAGAACATATTTACACAATATTATGTTTATGAATTTTACATTATAGACACATATTGCATAATTAAACAAGTATTAGTCGTGGCCTAATGGTTAGATAGTCAGACTGGTAACCCGAAGGTTGCGGGTTTGATTCTCAATACCAGCAGGAAATAACTGAGGTGCCCCTGAGCAAGGCACATAACCCCCGAACGCTCCCCAGGCACCACAGCAAAAAATGTCTGCCCACTGCTCTGGGAGTGTGTCCACAGTTTGCAGTGTTTGTGTGTTTGTTTGTGTGTGCGTGTGTGTTTACTACTCTTAATGTGTGTGCACTAACTGGATGGGTTAAATGCTTCAGACAAATTCCGAGTATTACCATACTTGGCCTTCACATGTCACTTACTAACTTGCTTACTAATTTACCATATAACTTCACATTACCAAAACATTACTTTTCAGATTTAGAATAATAAAAAAGTCATATTAACCAGTGCCTAATGAGATAGATTAGGAGACAGTATGAGGAACTTACCACTGACAGGTTTAAAGCCTGGAAAACAACCAGAGAGGTGGACTGTAAGTTCAGTAATTTAGCACATACAAAAGCATAACAGTATCCAAAATTTTGACTACAATCAGAAAAGAGCACACACATGTGAAACATAAAATATACTCAATGATAATATGTGAGTCTCTGTCTCACCTTTCTTTCTCTGATATACCAAATACCCAACAACACCAATGACAACCAACAGGATGACAGCAGCAACAACTCCAACAATGATACCGATGGGAACAGAATCTCCTGTTTGATCAGAATAAAATATCAGGCTCATTGACTAATCTGGTAATGTTGGAAACAGCAAATTCAATGCACTGAGTCTGTGATTGTGATGTCTGCAGTACACTACATAATCTGACGGCATATTGTCCACATGGCACCAAATATTAATAATAATACAGGCTGTAACATTTTAAGTTTTTATGCATAAAGCTGTAAGGTTGAAAATATCCAAAGATATTTTAAAATGAACAAAAACATTTGCTTTACTGTTTCAGCCCCCTCTCTCTTGCTACAAGGGCCATTTGGATGGCACAAATGTGTGATCAAGTGATCAAGCCCTATAGGCCAAGATGTATGTAAATCGGGGGTCTACAACTTGTCACACCTTTAGTACAGTGGGGGAAGTTTTAATCTTCTGTTTCAGTTTGAATGTCTCATAGGGTTTCAGTCACATGGTCAAGAAGGAATAAAAGAAGATTGTAACTGTTGCTCTGTCTCTTTTTACTCTCTGCTATTTTTCTGGGCTCTCTCTCTCTCTCTCTCTGTCTTTCTCTTTCACTTTCTCTCTCTAACTATCGCTCAGGTAATTTTTTACATACATGCTGGGTACGATTAATGGTATATGATTTTATCATCTCATACATCTATTTTGTAACTATTTTAAGTGTAACTATAATCAGATATTGTCATTAACCCTTTCAATTACAAATTATTTGTGCTATCTAGTTTTGATTTGGTATTAACTTTGAAGTGCTACTATTGCAATATAATATCGTCACACTATAGCAATGCCCTCCCACATATTTTGCTATTGAAACTACGCTTATTTCCGTCATTGGTATAAGTTGCAGTGGGTAGTAATAGACAAGATATGTACAGATTTCTACCATCTTGCTGATAACGTTTCTTTTGTCATTCTGCAACCCTACAGCCTGAACCTCTGTAGGCGAACCACCCTTACAAAGGAAATGATTTACATTAAGTATTTTTGGTTTCATGGTCTTCTCATCAAGACTCCTTACCAAAGTTAGTAATGATGTCATCCTCTGTCTTTCTGATGGTTTTGTCCTGATGTTCCACCACACAGCTGAACCTGTTGTTCTTCCACTCATCAGGTTCAACATTGATGGTGCTTGTCCTCTGAAAAGTTCCGTCCTCATTGGAAAGAAGTTCACCAAGATCCACATCCTCATCATGGTCTTGTCCATTTTTCTGCCAGGAGATTTTCACTCCACTGGGGTAAAAACCTGTAGCATGACACGTCACTGGAGAAGAGGGATCCTTCTGCAACAGAGACACCTGTGGAGAAACTGAGAAAGAGAGAGAGACAAGATGAAGAGATTAAACTACAGGCTCACACTACATGGGTTTTAGGCTGATTTATCCCCGATTTACCCCTCCTGACAATTTGAGAAACAATCTTGTCCAGGACCTTGGTAGGTTAAAATATTCTACAGGTTATCTGGTAATTTGAGGCATTTACAGATCAAAACTTAAACCTCCCGATCTGCTCGTAGACACATCAGGGCCTCCATGATAACATCAAACATGTTTGATATTTAAAATTTTAAAATAGGATGATTATGACTATGATTACGTCAGTACTTTTTGTACTACTCAGTACAATTGGCAATGAAAGACAAGTCTACAAGAAGAATGAGAAAGAGAATGAGAGAACTTTAGAAATGGCAACCGTGAAACAAGCTGCTGTAGGGATCAGTTGGACAGTGGACATGGAGGAACAGCCTGACTGCCTGTATAATGTGTCTTTGAAAACATACCTTTTGTTTTTTCTTACTACAAAGAATAAGCATTGTTACAGCAAGTTGTCGCATCACAAACTCCATTTTGTTTATATCCGCTTCCCCACGAGATCATGTGAGACCATGTGAGATCACGTGAGGTGCTTCCTCTGGCATGATAATCTTAATAATATCTTGTAGTGTATGATTGTGCCACGATTTTCAAATCTGAGTCTGTGCATGTTTGAGATTTGAGAGAAGAAATCTGTGAAGATTCTCCTTATGTGTGTGATGCAACCAGATTTCATAATTGGTTAAGATTTAAAAACTCCTGTAGTGTGAGCCCAGCTTAAGATACAGAAACAGAGATAGAAAGAGAAAATTGTGCAAAGACTGCAACATTCTATTCAAGTAAAACACAAAAAGTCTATATCGTTGCATTGCTCTTGAAAAACCTTTTCCATTTCCACTCTATTGGATACACACACACAAAAAAAAATTATGTCCCTGCAGTGGCTGCCAGTATCTTCATCTGCACAGAACATCCAGTGGATCCACACTAAAATGTTAATGATCTAAAGTTGACCCTTTGTTTGACTTTAGCATGTGTGCACAGTATAGTCTTAGATTCTTTTGGATTATTCTAATGGGGTAACACACTGTCCTGGCTACATGCTTATGTGAATTATGTGAACATTGTATCTGCTTAAGTGTTGTGTTTCGACCTGATAAAAAACTCCCATAAATACCCAACTATGCATGTTAATATACCAATAATCTCTTGAGGAATAAATATTTGCAATTTATTCTGAAGTTGCTGCTTTCTGGCATATGATCTGAATAAAGCCGCGCACACACTTAACAATTGTAAGGCCGATTATGAATGTAAATTGATACTTATGACTGATCGCACTCAAACGCGTCCAGTCAGAGCCAGTTGCGTTCAGTCAGCGATTGCAGTCGGTGTTCAAATTCCATGTGTAAGTATTTAAATCTGCTTCAGTCGCAGGAAACAATCACTGTATGTTGAGCACAGTCTTAGAATGTTTTAGCTAGTCGTTAAATGTGTGCTCGGCTTATGTTAGATGATGTACAGACACTCCAGTGATACACAACAACATATAACAATATATTTATACCATAAATATCAAAATTTGACACAGACTATCTCCTAAACTCCTATATGGGATTCACATCCTGCTATCCCTTAATTTTCAAGAAAGCAAATAAATGCAGTTCCTGGACATTTATACAGTGAGTGCAAATTATATGCACATATTACCAAACTTTTGGTAGCATACTATTGTTCTGTTTCCTGTTTGGAAGGTGAGGATTGTTATAAGTGCTCATTATGGAGTGAATATCAAAGCAACTCATATTCCCACCTTTTCTCTCCAGAGTGTCTTTGCCATAATCCAAATATTTCTTCAGCCACTCAATGCATGTGTTCTCCAGATATCCTTTCTCTTTTGCTGCATATGTTGTAGCCTCCCATTTGTGTTTGGTAATGACAGCTTGAGGATTAGCAGCAGTCCAGGTGAGGGTGTTCTTATCCAGGCTGACAAAGTCCGCTCCATCATAGCCATACTGATGGTATCCTTGAGTAGTGCCATCATCATTCAGCTCACAGCCGTACATCAGCTGCCACGTGTGAACACCTGAGAAGAGGAAACAACATGTAATTTTATATCACAGTCACAATTCCTCAATTCCTTTAATATAACCTTGAGACTTGTTGAATGAGCTGAAAGTATTGCAATCTTAGGTTATAATTTATTTTAAGGTGACGTAGTTACATTGTACTTTCGCAAATAAGTACTGAGTAATATTAATTAACTACATGTACTTACTATAGAGTTACAGTAGGTTTAGGATTTGGTTTAGGGTTAGTAACTTGCATAATTTACTGATATTACTATAGTAAGTACATGTAGTAACGTGTAACTACATCAGGACCTTAAAATAAAGTGTTGCCCAATCTTCTTCTTTTTCTACACAAAACCAAACATCCACATACAGATGAGTTATTATGGTGGAACTGGTAGATACTAAATCATACTAGCATTAAGGAGAAGTGAACAGATGAATATGATTTAACATGAAATTTGTATGAGTTCACAGCACCAAAATGTCTGCCAGCTGAAGGGTTAAAATGACAGTGTCCGCCTGTGATTCCATTCATTTTCTTTTTTAATTACTGTTGCTCTATATACAACTCCAATCAGTAACAGGAAATAGATTCATGACCATGATCAAACAGATGGAGGAAAAAACAAGACAACACACAGACACCAATTACAGCATCAATTACAAAAACGAGTCTTCACAGACCCTTTTCACATTCCCGGGTTTTGGAAGTGGAAGTGGAAGTAGTCAGTTGGTAAACATCTATAGTGGTGAATGGAAGACTACAGCAAACATGATTTTTGCTTTCTTATTTGCTCCAACAGCAAAAGAAAAATTCTAAGATAGCATCCAGCATGGATGGGTGGGGTGTGTGGAAGGGTCGTTGCTAGGTGTTGCTATGCGGTTGCTAGTGTATTCAGGGGGGTTGCTAGAGTGTTGTAATGTGGTCACTAGGATATTCTGGGTGGTTGCTTGGGTACTCTGGGTGGTTGCTAGGGTGTTCTGCATTGTTGCTAGGCGTTTGCTTGGGTGTTGCTATGCGGTAGCTAGGGAATTCTGGGTGGTTGCTAGGGTGCTGCTATGCAGTTGCTAGGATGTTGTGGATGTTTGCTATGTGGTTGCTAAGGTATTAAGGGTGGTTGCTATAGTATTGCTATACATTTGTTAGGGTATTCTGGGTGGTTGCTAGGATGTTGCTATGTGGTTGCTAGGGTATTCTGGGTGGTGTCTAGAGTGTTATGTGGTTGCTAGGGTATTCTTGGTGGTAGCTAGTGTGTTGCTATGCAGTTGCTAGGGTACTCGGGGTGGTTGCTAAGGTTTTGCTAGTACCTATTATCACGTATCTAGCATGTTTCATATACCATGCTAGTTGATCATTTATGTATCCACCTTATTCCTGACTAGCCTACTGTGTTTTGAATTATGGGCGACACTTACAGTTTGGAGAACTTCCATTCAAAAAGACTAAAATAAATAATTTCAAAATATAAGCTTGCACCACAAATAATCCTTATCCGTCAGTTTGACTGAATGATCTGTCAATGTTCCTTCATGTTTTATTTTCAAGCATCATGAAAATAATGTAACGCTTGATATTTCAACGCAACATGTTATAACAAGAATATCTATGGCAAGAGCTTATTTCAGTCACTTTCTTTTCCTCATGATCATTTTCTTTTTTCCTTTGTATTCTGCTATAACAGTATTAAAATAACAACATATACTGCACATTTGTGGTCTGTTCTCCCGATTTAATTTACGATATATCCAATGAATTCACTGGATTGCACAAAGAATCTCTCATCGTCTTTCTCCCCAAATCCTCACATCTCTTTCCAGGTTTGTTTTCACACGGATGCTTTAAATGTAATTGTCTCCTCTTTTCACTTCTAATAACAGTGTTTACTGGAATGTTTCTAAAGCAAGTAAATACAATTTATTATCTGTCAAAATGACAGAAAGCACTTTGAAATATTATCACGCAATGCTGAAGTTAATGAACATTTTTGATTAAGGCAACGTATGTAACATTATACAGCCTACCACAGTGATATTTAACCCGTCTGTATATTGCTGTGGAAAGAATTGTGCTTTTGGGGTTATTCATGGCCTGTTGAATGTAGCTACTTTGTTGATGCTTTTACACTTTCAAATTTCCTTTTAATGTCTGCTGGTTGAACAGTGAGTAGAATAATGTCATCTCATTGTGATCAGTTTTTTTAAAAAGCATATTATTGCATTCATAGACCCATAATTCCCACAAAGCTTCATGGGGTGTAGGAAAAAGGTGGACGGACGGACATCTGAGAGATTTCTGTCCCTCCACTGAAAATCTATTCACCCAAAACTCTAATGTTCACAACGTTCATAAAGAGATCGTAAAATAAATCCATATGAATTAAGTGGTTTAATTCAAGTCTTCTGAAGAGACACGATTGCTTTATATGATGAACAGATTTAATGTATGTTTAATGAATAAATGTTTTATTCACATTTATACTACGAGGCTGTTGAATCTGATTGGTTGACGAATGTTCTAAGGTGAGCAATTATTTTCAGGGAAACGCACGACTAAAGTAGTTCCAGGCATGTCTTGACCACACTTCGCCAAATGATTTCAGTTATTTCAAAAGTCCTTTCAGCCTACAACCGCAAAAGAAACAAAACCCACAACAACACCGACCAAGCAAATAAATATAGTAAACAATAGTATAAAAACGACAAATTATGTTTTATTATGTACGGAAAGCACATACTCTCTTTCTACCGCTCTCTCCCACTCAAACGCACACACACGCACAGAAGCATGTTGTCAGTGGTGCTCTGACAATTTTATCCGTAAAATAGTTTAACAACTTAAAAGCTACATGACAGTTCTCTTTAGTGATGTAATAACAGCTCTGTTCTTGGAGCAGATAAACAGTTTCGCTATTAGTAGAGATGCAGCTGCTTAACACTGTTGAGAGACACACAGACTCAGGTAGACCCTAATTCACATACACTTTCTCTCTCTCTCTCTAATAAGTACATTAGTCTGCTATCAGTGGCTGAAGCCTCCGTTACTAGCTCTAACATGACATTTTGGATTTAGCAGTGGAGGCTTGGGATTAGATGCCTAAGAAATTAGCCCCACACACAAGAAAACCTGACAAATGTCTTGAAATACATCATCTGATTCTGAACAATGTTTTGAGGTGTGGTAACTGTAGTATAAGTGATGTAATTAAGTTTGGGCCGTTGAATTATTGAAAAATAATTTCACCTCGTGACCACATTACCACCTCGGGTGTGCATTATTTTTCTAATAATTCAACAACCCATCGTCAATTATTCCTTATATAAACACTGATCAGCGAATACATAGACAACTTAAATATGGTAAACGGAAGCTCAAACCAAACTTGCTTGATGCATGAAAACAAACTTCACTGGTTCTTGTGGAAGAGACTTTCAATAAAGCGACAGAAATCTCTCAGATTTAATTAAAAATATCTTAGTTTCTGTTCCTAAGGTTAACAAAGGTCTTATGGGTTTGGAACGACATGAGAGTGAGGAATTGATGACAAAACTTTCATTCTTGGGTGAACTAACCCTTTAAGTTTAGAGGCTGTAGAAAATATCATTAGCTCAGTATAAAAACAATAGAATCTAACGTAAACTCTATGTGATGGACAAAAACATAACACACATAATGGCGTGTATCTGTTGATTAAACGCTCACTACAGATTTCTGTGAAAGAAATGAGTGAATTGTTGTCGGTTCAATCAAACACAACAGTCAGAGCGTCTGCTAACAGAAAGACCAAAACCCTCATGATTCAGAGATCTGATGCTGTGAGGATGACGGACAGCTCTTGTTAAAGACACACATTAGGAAGAACGTTCTGTCATAATAAATGGTACTTAAATCTACAAAGAAATGTTGCCAAAAGTAGTATTGTTTTTGTTTAGTATGTTTGTTGATTCTAGTTAGGATCAATTATTCTTAAAGAATTGTTAATGGATCAGTTAATGAACTGGAACTGTGTCTGAGAAACAAAATAGTTAATTCTTTACGATCCCCGTCCCTGTTCATCTGTTTTCCTTCTTTTACACTCTTGTATCCTTCACTATTGTTGTATATCAGCACAGCATCATATCATCTTTGTTCTATTATTAAGGTCTGTTTCTGAATCCATGCTCTGGGTTTGTTTAGTTATATCTGTATGCTTAGCGAGCTTCTGTTGAGTAAAGTCTGACCAGAGTTTGATTATTCATCTCGTCTTGTGTTTCTATCATGCATCATATGGCAGACATCAGAACTGTATAAACTGATAGAGACGGTAAGGACAGTTTCCTGACAGCAGAGAACTCTGAAGTGACCGACTCAGTTTCCTGTGATGGGTAGGTTTAGGTGTAGGTACGGTTTAAAAACCATTATGCCTATGAAATGTCCCCACAATTCATAAAAAAAAACCTGTGTGTGTGTCTGTTTACATTTGAATTTTTTGACAGTTGGAGTTTCAGTTGGAGTTTGAATTCTGTCAATGTAAGTCAATGGAATGTTTGTGAGTTCATCATCTGCTGAAAACTGTCTGGTCAATTGACCCTTTGCCGGAAGTTTGATTGACAAGCGATCTAACCAATCAGAACGCTGAATCCGCCATTTTGTCCGACACAGCAGTCAGGAGTTAGAAAATTAACCTCGGTGGAGTTAAACTTGAAAAATGGTGTGTACTGACGTCTTTCCGCGTTTGAAACAACATTCATTCTCATGTTCATTCATGTTTATTTGATGCTATAAATGGACTAGTAGGAAGAGATGATCGGCTTACGAGCCTCTTGAGCTGAGGCGCTACAGCAATCTGTCACGACCATGGTTACGACACATTAAAGACCCACAAAAAAACTACACAGTTTGAAAGCTGGGACTTTGTTTAATATCATAAGTAACCTGCTCTGTCTTGTCTGTCGACATGTTGTCAATATCCTCTTTGCTCTGCGATGTATTTTTCACTCTGTGTGGTGTGACAGCGCCACGGCTTGTCGGACAAAGCAACAGTAACTAAGGGGGGCGGGTCTTTGCGAGGGGTCAATTATATTTATTCCAGGTTAGATTATATATTTATGTTAAAAAATGATGTGGTAAGAGTAAAGAGCTGTGAAATTTGACCAATAACTGTAGTAGATCATGCAGTATAATGGAAATGGATCTTGGGAGAAAACAAGGATCTTCAATATGGAGGTTTAATAATTCTCTTCTTAGGGATAATATTTTTAAAGATAAAATAATACACTGTTTTAGAAATTATATAGAGTAATAATAATGGAGAAGAGACAGCAGTTATATTGTGAGAGGATGCTAAAGCCACAATTAGATGGGAAATAATAGCAGATGATCATGGAAAAATAGAGAAGTTAAACTTAGAAAATAAATTTAAAAGTTTACAAGAAAAATAAGGAGGTTCATGAAGAGTTAAAGAAGTCTTTAGATAAAATAGCAATTGCAGATATTGCTATAGAAGAACTTAATGTAAACTATACAGAAATATTATGATAATAGTGCAAAATGTCTAAGAAGTCAGTCTAGCATTTAAAACAATAAAAAAAAAAGAAAAAAGAAAAAATCTGCAATAATGAGTATAAGGGATGAAGGGTCAGTTGAAAGAAAGGGAAAGTTAGAAATAGTTTTGTGTTTTAGAGATTATTTTCCGTCTCTTTATAAACCAGATTCTGAATGTTTGGATACAGTAAAATTAAAAATTATCTGAATTCTTTTAATCTTCCTACAATTACAAGTCAACAAAATAAAGTGTTGACCTCTCCAATAACAGAAGAAGAGATTTTAAGAGATATTAAAACAAGTTAAACAGAAAAATGTCCCAGTAGTGATGGATTTACAAATGAATTTTATAAAGAATTGAATAAATTGTTGTTCCCAGTATTGTGTGAGGATTTTAACTGGATTAGAAGAGGATGAGTGACGGACAGGAACTCGTCTATTATAACCGTAATATTACAGGAAGAGAAAGACCCTAAACAATGTTCATCTATAGACCTGCATCCTTGTTAAATAGATCAGAAGATCTTCACATCAATAATCACTGCTAGACCTGCTGATATAATAAAAACAATACTGAACTCAGATCAGACAGGATTTGTGAAAAATCAGGTATTATTTGATAATAAGATAAAAGAACACTAAATCTTATTGATTATGAGACTAAAACTAAGAAACGTTAATGATGACATAAGATGCTGAAAAAGCTTTCGATGGGGTCTCACGGCACTTCATCTCTGAAACTTGTGAAGCATATGGTTTTAACCAAAGGGTTATTAAATTAGTTAAAAATATATATTCAACTGAATGCAAGAGTGAGAGCCAATAGAGTTCAGTCAGAGAATTTAGCATTAATGACGACAAGACAAGAGGATCCTTTATCACCTCAAATATTTGCTTTATGTATCGAGCGCAGAGTATACGAGTGAATTATTTAATAAAAGATCTTAGTCATTTCAAAAAGTGGCATATATTTTTAGAAAATGTATCTGGGATGAGGGGAAACCAAAAGCAAAACTAACGGTTTTACAAAATAGTAAAGACATGGTGGGTGATCATTGACAAATTTGGAGTGTTATTATTACGTAGCCCAGATTAAACCAATGTTGAGCTGGATGCAGTGGATAATATATCAGTGGAAATGTATGGAAACTGGGTCACGTGATGCAGTTAGTACATTAATATTGTGTGGAAGAAAGAAAAAGGTGAATACTAGTTATTATTGTATAAGTGAAACTTTTAAATGTTGGAGAAGAATTTGTAAAGTGATGAATATTAGTGATCATGAGGTTTGTTTAAGAGAAATATCAAGAGATCCAGATTTAAACCAAATACTTTTGATGATGTTTTGAAGGTTTGGACTGGAAAAGGACTTGAGATTCTGTCAAATTTATGAGGACAATGAGATGGAGACGTTTGAGAGCATACAGGAGAAATGTGTATGTCTAGGACATTATTTTACAAATATCTTCAAATAAGAAGTTATTTAAAGGATGAGATTAAAATAAAAACTTTAGATGATTTTCACCCTCTGTTGTGTTTTATGATTAAAGTTAGTAAAATTAATAGAGTAGAAAACTTGATAGGACAAATAAATAATATATTCAAAGAGATTAAACATACGGGTTTATATAATATTAAAACAAAATGGAAATTGAATTAGATAATAAAATAACAGAAGAAGATTGGAAACAAAGTTTAAAAGAATATTTAATATCTACACAATCTCCATATTGGCAAAAATATGATTGGAAAATCATTATGTGATATTTTATAACTCCAGAAATATCTTCCAAATATAATCATTTATGTTCAGGATGTTGGAGAAGCTGCGGTGAACTTAAAGCTCATTACACTCATATATTTATACTTGTAAAATAATAAAACAGTTTTGGACAGAAGTAATTCAGGTAATATAATAAGAAATCAAATATAATAAAGGTACAGGTATAGGACATATGCTACTGAGTGAAGATGAGTTATATTTATCATGAATACTGAGAATTACAGTGTTTAAAACAATAACAGTTTTGGAGAAGACAAGAATCCCCAGATTTAAATGATTGTCAGATTTACTCTCTAAAGTCACTCCATGAGAGGATAACATAACATTAAGAGCAAAAGTAACATTTTGAAAAGGTAAAATCAAAGTATATACTATAAAATAAAGGAATCATATATTAATTACCTCTTTATATAACCCTGCCTCTATTTTAACTTATTATTTTATTTATTTAATATTATTATTAATTGGTTTAAAATAATATTATTTGAATTACTCATTAGGAATTAGGTGTCATAATAAGAGTTTGACATGAATATGTGAATGTTTAATTTTTGTGTATTTCTTATATTTTTTTGTTTTCTTTTTTATTTCCTATTTTTGTATGTAAAAGTGTTTAATTGTGTTTGTATTGTTATTGTTCTAATTATTATTTATTTGTTTATTCTTATTTATTTATTATTTATTTTTATGTGCTGGTGATGGTATTATCACAAAAGATGAAAAAGTGAAAGGAAGAGAATAAAAAAGGAAAAATGAGGAAAAACTATTGGTGAAAAATATTAAATCTTTAAAGGAAATGTTCATTTGTAAAACTGTATTAAATGAGCTTGAACTGAAAGACATAATAAAGTATATAATAAATTAATAATCTTAAATAGGATATCACACTTATTAAACTCTTCTCACTGTTGAAGAGTGATTTTACCGCAGTAACAGAGTAAATCAGCAGCACTCGATCTCCTGGAGGAGCTTCATCCTTTTATCTTTTCAAGAAATCAACACAAAAATAACAACCGGCTCTATATTAATTAATGTATTATTAATTATATTTTATTTAATCATATGTATTTTAGTGAAATAATTGTATAAATAAGTATAATCAATCATTATTATTAATGTATATTTTATTAATTCATTTGTGTTAAACTGGTTTGTTGTGGTTTCTGCTCAAAAGATGAGAGTGTTTTAGAAACTGGTTTTGCTCAGCAGAACAAAATCAACAGGAAACACTGATCACAATCATTAAGAGCTTCAGGATGGAATAATAATAATAAATAATTAATCATCTTACTGAAAATGACATTGTGTGTTAGATTCCTGTACAAATAGTTGTACAACATGAGCACACACACACACACACACACACACACACACACACACACACAGTTACAGATCTTCACAGAGGATCAGCTGATGAACGTACAGTAACCATGGAAACATGTTGTGCTGTTGTAGCAGTTCAGTGTTCTGCATCAGCAAAGTCTCTTTCAGAAAAGTCATTTCACTCGGTGGCCATCTTTGAATCGCCTCTCAGCAGGGGCACGTTCAAGCTCAAACCGGTGCGCAACGTTTTGCTACGGTTTCCGGGTTGAACGACATGTTTCCTGGAAACGGTGTGCAACAGGTTTGAGATACGTTTTCTCTTGTTTGGTGGGTGTGTCAGAAATGTCAGCCCAATCAGCGGCAAGATGTATATAAACCACGCTGTATTAAAGAGACAGCTCGCACAATGGATATTAATGTAACATATAAATACTATACTTATATATATTGCTATTGTATTGTGAAGTGACACTTTAATAAACTTTTCTATACTCCTCTGATTATATAATGGTAAATATTACAATACCATAGCACAACAATAGTGATATATCAATAATGATAAGCCTAATACTCAGGAGGGAAGAAGTGGATTAGCCTATCCTTGACCTGAAATGTTTGTCTTTTCATCCTGAAATGTGAGGCAAATGTTGCATCACAATAATTAGACAATTCCATAAATCCCTTCACTCGATTGGGATGTTCTCTTTTATTCTGGACGGCAAGGGCAGTGACTGTAATATTGAGCGTATTTTGCAGTATTAAACACGTATTTATACCGATTTCATCAGGCTCTGAAAAGTCTTCAAAAAGAACACAAAGAATGGCCTTCTCAGCTGCCGTAGTGTCAGCACTTGTGTCATCAGAACGGGGTGTTCAACGCACCACCGTTTCCGTTTAAAAAAACGTTTTGCAACGTTTTGTCGGGGCTGAACGCAGCCCAGCTGTTTCAGTCATGTGACTGCAGCTCCTCTCTCTTTGAATGAGGAAACATCAAATTCTCCAAAGCTGTTCACCAAGCTTACGATTAAACTTTATATTTGAAATCACCAATGAAATCTGACCACAACTGTCTCATAAATTTTGTTTCTAAACGCTCAAATCAAGACAAAAAAAAATGAATTTTTTAGGCTGGATCAGCCGATGCACATGTGCAGTCATAAACACTGACTGTTTCTATAGCAGCAGCTGCAGTGATGTAATGACTTTAGAGATTGATGATTGGCTCTTTTACTTAGAAGGCGGGACTTATTCTGCCATATTGAGCTTTGCACTTTCTCCCAATCACAGTAATACGAGTGAACCGTCTTTATATATCTAGTCTTTGGCATCAGTGTTTTGGGAACAGTGGTGACTGTACTCACCTTGAGCACACAATAGGGACCTGTGAGTCTCATGTGACATCTGAACTAAATGCATTTCAAACATCATGACAGTTTCATTCATTTATGAGCTGATCATCTCCTGAGAATCTGGCGTCTGTCTGTCTCTCTGTGTCTGTCTCTCTTCTGAGGTTCAGTTGTGTTTTGTCAAGCTCATTCACACTCAGATACAATGAAAACCCTGTTGAGATCAGCTTAGACCTGCATGAGTTCAAATGCTGGATCTGTTTCTGTAGGTTAGTGCTGGTCTAGTTCTGGATCTGCTAGTTAAGGTAGTTAACAGATCTGGTGGTGATTCTCAGTAACAGCGTCTAAAACTCAACATCGTCTGGACTCTGATCTAAACCTAGTGATCTGACTCCAGTCTACATAGACAGCATCCTAAATGAAACAGAACCTCATACATGACTGATCTAGAAAGCACTATATAGGCAACGACACATGCAGCATGAAAACAGCACTGCTCAGGTGTGTAAACTCACAATTGATTCAGTTTGTCGTTGGCATATTGACAAATGTGATACTCTAATAAACATAAATATGCATACACAAATACTGGGTAAAATAATCAGTTTTTAAATCTATGAAACTATTTTGTTTTATAATTTTCAGAATTACATGGATTGTTTCACTGAGGATTTTGCAGTGCATTATGGGATTGTATTCACAGTGAAAGTCATGTGATTCTGCCTTAGAGTTTGTCCAAAAGATGAAATCTTATAAGGCGGCATAAATATTCTTTTGGAACGACATGAGAGTGAGGAATTGATGACAAAACTTTCATTCTTGGATGAACTAACCCTTTAAGTTTAGGTTTTAAGGGTAGACTATAGAAAATATCATTAGCATGTAAACTCTACACTGTGATAGACAAAAACGTAACACACATAACGGCGTGTATCTACTGATTAAACGCTCACTACAGATTTCTGTGAAAGAAATGAGTGAAATTGTTGTCGGTTCAATCAAACACAAGAGTCAGAGCGTCTGCTGACAGAAAGACCAAAACCCTCATGATTCAGAGATCTGATGATGTGAGGATGACGGACAGCTGTCAGCGCTGAGAATGATTCAGAGCAACTGGACCTTCTGATCAACAATAAATAACTGATCAACCTTCATTCTGCTTCTCTAATAAGAGCAAAGCAGCCCGTCGGGCTGCTTTGCTCTTATTAGAGAAGCAGAATGAAGGTTGATCAGTTCTCAGCCCTGACGTCTGACGAATCACATCTGATCCTGGGCCCGGTTGCATGAAACCTCTTCAGTAAGGGTATCCCTGAGGGGAAAAAATCCCTGAGGCAAAGAGTGTTGCAACAAACGTCTTCACTAAGTGTTCATACTAAGCATTTCGCGATATTTTCTAGCAAAACACGGCAATGGAGAAGCAGTTGCTATAGTTACGAAATCTCCCACAATAAACAAAACATAACGGACCACTGACTTTAAACAAGTTTAACATTTACTAAACAACTGTTCTGCAATATTTGAGTGATGGAGATTATTAAAGGAGCCTGACGGACGACACAGAGCATACTAAAATTCAAGCACAGTGTTTATATGAGCACAGCTACAACACTCAAAATCCTGCCGCGACACTCACATAGTTTTCCATTAAATTACATTATATTAGTCCGACTCATTGTTATTGTATTGTACTCGCGCATCGACGCCACTTTGCCTGTTTGGCCATTATTCACTGAATGATGCGTTCGGTGACCTTTATGCGGCACGGCTCGATGCCTAACGTTAGTCCTGTGCGCTAAAAAATCTAATCCAAACTGGACCAAGGATAAAAAAGCTATTCTTTTGTTGTTTTTTTTGTTTAAAGAAGGGAAACACCGAAGCCTGGCGCTATAATCAGTCGCTCTTGCGCACAAGACAAAAGCCTGGCATGAGATAGTTAACTCAAGTGCATATGGACGTGATAAAAATATGAAAACGCTGTTCATTCAATTTTATTTTGTTACAATACACGCTGTTTCACGTCATACTTTCAACAGGCTTATTTCGATCGCTAAAAATACACATTGGCACTTCCTCATCCTCAGTTAACATGAAATCATCCGTCGTGTTTGAGTTCAGCAGATGACTTGAGGGTCCTGTTTTGATCCCTTCATTTTTTTATTGCTAAATGATTACTAAGGACTTTGTTGCAACACATAGCAGAACTGAAGGGAATACTTAAGCAATAAAGGGAAATACTTAGTGACAGCCTTAAGGTTTTGTTCTTGCAGCCCATGTTTCACTTAGGATACCCTTAACCTTATAACTAAGGGTTTTCTTAACTTAAGGGCTTTCATGCAACCGGACCCTGAGCTTCAGCAGCGGCTGAATCAACCACAGGAGAACAATCTTATTCTGAGGATCCACGACAGAGACGGAGATACAATATAAAACACGCTTGATGTCGTAAAGCTCCTGTGATTCATATAAAATAGATTGATTGAGGAATCAGTCATGATTTGATTCAGCAGGACGTCCTGTCACATCACTTCAGCTCATCTGAACCTTCACTGCTCAAACCGTTTCACTTTTTCTCTGTCTCTAAAACAGAGCTGGTTTCTTTTCTTACAAAAAGGAAGTGAATGATTTCTGATATTTGTTTCAGTCGGTTCATCTTCCACTGATGCTGACAGACGCTGAACTGAAATACTCTGTGCTGCTGTAGTATTGTTTTTGTTTAGTATGTTTGTTGATTCTAGTTAGGATCAATTATTCTTAAAGAATCATTAATGGATCGGTTAATGAACTGGAACGGTTTCTCAGAAACAGAATAGTTAAATTCTTTACGATTCCCGTCCCTGTTCATCTATTTTCCTTCTTTTACACTCTTGTATCCTTCACTATTGTTGTATAACAGCACAGCAGACATCTTTGATCTATTATTGAGGTCTGTTTTCGATCCATGCTCTGGGTTTGTTTGGTTTTGTCTGTATGCTTAGCGAGCTTCTGTTGAGTAAAGTCTGACAAGAGTTTGTATATTCATCTCGTCTTGTGTTTCTATCACGCATCATATGGTGGACATCACAACTATAAACTGATGGAGACAGTAGAAAGACAGTTTCTTGACACCAGAGAGCAGATGACTCTGAAGTGACAAGGTGTGTTAGGTGTGTGTGTGTGTGTGTTTACGTTTGAATTTTTTGACAGTTGAAGTTTCAGTTGGAGTTTGAATTCTGTCAGTAAAATTCTATGGAATGTTTGTGAGTTTATCATCTGCATAAAAACTGATCAATTAGAAAATATATCCACCTTATTCCTACGCCCCATGACGCTTTGCGCGAATTATGGGAGTAACTTCCGTTAAGATGTAGACAGTCAGTGATATACTTGCTCTATGAAAGTAGTAATGCATTTTATTTTTAAACTGGGTACAATGAGATGACATTATTCTACTCACCCTTCAACCAACGAACATTACCTTGTTGATGCTTTTACACTTTTAAAAGTCCATTTACTTTTAAAGGCCATGAAAAAGCGTGATTCTTTCCACAGCAATAACGGACGGGTTGAACATAACTATAGTGATATATATATATATATCTGCGTTATGTAATATACGTTGCCTTAATAAATATGTTCATGAACCTCAGCATTGCGTGATACTATTTCAAAGTGATTTCCATTTTAATAAATTGTATGTACCTGTGAAAACAAACCTGGAAAGAGACTTGAGGTTTTGAGGAGAAAAACGAGAGATTCTTCGTGCATTCCAGTGAATTACTAATGGGATGGATATATCGTAAATTATATCGGGAGAACAGACCACAAATGTACAGTATATGTTGTCCTTTTTCATACTATTACAGTGGAATGCAAAGGGACAAAAGAAAATAATCACGAGGATAGAAAGCATCTGCTGAAAACTGAAAAGAGCTCTTGCCATAGATATTCTTGTTACAACATGTTACGTTAAAATACCAAGCGTTACGTAATTCTCATGATGTCTGAAAATAAAACATGAAAGAAAAACTGACAGCTCATTTGTAGGACAACCTTATGATTATAATTTGAAACGATTAGTTTCAGTCTTTTTGAATGGAAGTTCCCCAAACCGGAAGTGGAACCCATAATTCGAAACGCTAGTCAGGAATAAGGTCAATAGTCAATCAAATTAATCTTAATAATTAATAAAGAAGGATGAAGAGGAGACGAAGGAGAGAACTTAGTGGTTTTTATTATTATTATGGATGAAGAGGGAAAAAGTGGAATGAACTATTTAATTTAATAAGGGTTAAAGAGTTTAAAGGGTTTTTGGAGTTTATTTATTTATTTAAAAGAATTAAATTATTTCAATAAAAATGTTTAATTTAGAGAAATGTATTAATCTTAGGTTATTGATTATTTAAACCCCCAAAGAAGGATGGCAGAGAGAAGAATGAGGGAAGTTGAGCTTTGTTTAATTATTATTTTTATTATTATTATTATTATTACTGTTATTATTTTGTTTATTTTTTATTCATTTTGTATGTTTATGATTGTACTATTATTATGTTTTTTTTAGTTTATTTTTTTTCTACCTCCAAGTTTTCTCTGCTGTTCTTTTTTGTTGTTTTGAAAAAATGTTTTAAGGGGAGGAAAGAGAAATTATTCTTGAAAAACACTAAATGTTAGAGGAGAAAATGCATTGGGAATTATAGACCCCTTTGTCCAAAATCAAAAGAAGTTTTGGACAATATTAGGCAAACTTGTGAAGGACGCCACAGCTGGACATCTATTGATAGAATGTGTGTCATTTGTGTGTTTATTTGAGATTGTGATTATGAGGGAGGAAAACGAGCTGAAAGAGTTAATGAATCCCTTCATGATGATATAATATTATTAAGGGTGAAAACAATAAATAAATAAATGTGAGTACTTTTATTTAAACTATTTTTAAATGAAACTATTTTGTTTTATAATTTTCAGAATTATATGGATTGTTTCACTGAGGATTTTGCGCTGCATTATGGGATTGTATTCACAGTGAAAGACACGTGATACTGCCTTAGAGTTTGAACAAAAGATGGTATCTTTTAAGGCGGCTTATAAATATCATTAGCTCAGGATAAAAACAATAAAATTTATTGTAAAGTCTACACTGTGATAGACAAAAATGTAATACACATAACGGCGTGTATCTATTGATTAAATGCTCACTGCAGATTTCTGTGAAAGAAATGAGTGGGTAAGTTTCGTATAAAAAAAAGGCAACATTTTAAACAAAAAGCTGAGAAAATTGGCATTTTTGTTCAACATCCGGATGAGATTCAGAACAATGATCAAAACACAGATGGAGTTGATCGACTCCATCAACAAGCCCAAAGCTTGTTCTTCACAGCCCTATAGTCCAATTTGGAGCAGACGTCACAGTTACGTCACTTGCAGCTGCGAATGCATAGTGATGGCAGAAATATAGCGGTAACAAGAAGAAGAAGGAAAATGTTTTGTTGTGCCTTTGTATGTCAGAATCGGAATGCAAAAAATATAGTCTTAATTTTTATAGAATACTGTTGTTGAAGATGCCCTTTGAAGCTAAACTTAGGGTGCTTTCACACCTGCCTCATTTACCAGAGTTCGTTTCCCCCTTTGGTGTGGTTCATTTGGGCAGGTGTGAAAGCAGCAATCGCACTCAGGTGTGCACCAAAGGGTGGTCTCGGTAAGCTTTCAAACGAACTCTGGAGCGGTTCGCTTGAGATGTGAAAGCAATCCGACCCAGTTAACGGACCAACGAACCAAACAATATCATAATTCCTAACGGGAAGTGTGGTATAAAAAGCGGTAGTGTCTGATTCTGTGAGTGATCAACATTATTTACCATAACTGAAAACCAACAAGCGCCTCTGTTGTGTAATTGCACTTCTCCGTGCGAGAATGCTGTCCCGACGAAGTCTTGATTCCCGCTCTGCTGCTTCATTATAAAATTTATATGGTCTCTCTCGACGCACTGACAACAGGTCACCTACTAGACAGAGCTAGAAAACCAGAGACAGACAGAGAGAGAGAAAGAGCGTGCGTTTGAATTTGCCGCAGCATTAATATGAATGTAGCATATAATTTAACAGCGGGAAAGACGGCTACATTTATAAAGTGTTTGCGTGTGTCTCGACAGTTACAAATAAAGCCACAATAAGCTCATGGAGTGAACTTTTCAATCATTATTTTGATGGATGAGGCAGAGAAAACTCTGACCAATAAGAGGACAGTTTTACTCGCATGTGACTTGCCTAAACTCATTTTGGTACGCTTTGAAATGTTGCCATGTGAAAGCGAACCGAACCAAGAAGAAAATGAAACATTGTAACAAATTTAGTCCCTAAACTTCGGAACAAAACAAGCGATCCATAGGTGTGAAAACACCCTTAGACAGGAAATCCAACTATAAGTAGTATACTATATATATATATATAGTAGTCAACATTTGAAATGAATCAAAAAAGTTAATAAAAGTTGTCCTAAGATGAAGGTTTTAGGACAACTTTGATGAAAGGTTTTGACCCACTTCAAATGTTGACTACTCTCAATATAGACAAAAAAAGACAAAAGACAAAAAGCACTGTGGAGAAGCTCAACAGCAGTGCAAAATATGAAAAGACAATGCAGAAAAGCTAAGCACATGTGGCGAAAGACAAAACTTGAAATCCACTATAACATCTATAAAGATAACCTTCATGCTTTCAATGTGGAACTAGGCAAAGCTAGACAGACCTTCTTCTCAAATATTATAAACAGAAACTTAAACAACACCCGCACTCTTTTTGCTACTGTAGAGAGACTAACAAACCCCCCAAGTCAGATTCCCAGTGAAATGCTCTCAGACAGCAAATGCTACGAGTTTGCTTCTTTCTTCTCTGAGAAAATTAATAATATAAGAAAGGCGATCAGCACATCCTTGAGCTGCACTGGGGAAAAACAGATCAGATCACAACCTCAGAAAGCTATTATGTCTGTTTTCAAAGCAATTTGATCAGTTTGACTGGATCTCTCACTGACTTAATCTGAGCAGTTGTTGACTTATTCACTGCACTGGATCTGTGTCTCAGAACCAGAACTGTTACAATTCCTACCCTAATCATTATAAATAATCTCATAGAAACATTAGAGTAGGTTTGTGACGTATGAGTCAGGACGAGTCTTTCCAACAGCCCTCACACAGACCACCACAAATCTGTCCTCCAGACCCCTCTGTGTCCCTGAGCGATTTAACAAACACACTGATAGACTCACTGTGAAACACATGCTGTTCTTTTATTATGTCTTAAATCCAGTTTCTGTAATGAAATGAAAAGGCTTATTGATCCTCCACATCACTGTCCAGCGGAGCCTTGTAATGTAAAGCCCTTCTTTACTGTGATACTCATGTTTCCTCTCTCACTCATTTAAACAGTCTCTTGCATTTTACAGCCCTTAAACCAGCAGTCTCAAACTCAATTCCTGGAGGGCCACAGCTCTGCACAGTTTAGCCCCAACCAGCTCCAACTCACACCTGCTTGAAATTTTCTAGTAATCCCGAAGACCTTGATTAGCTGGATCAGGTGTGTTTGATTAGGGTTGGAGCAAACTGTGCAGAGCTGTGGCCCTCCAGGAATTGAGTTTGAGACCACTGCCTTAAAAAATCACGTGTGACTGTGACAAAGCAGCCAGCCATTGAGAACAACACACGCTTTCCATTATGTGTTTGTAGGTTCATTCAGTGAGCTGATACAGATACCTGAACAATTACATCAATTAAGATGAGGAATTTAGAAATAACTTCATTCTAGGTCACAGTTTCCACTGTATCCCAGATTAAAAAAGAAAATATGAACACATGAAGCACACACAGGCTGGGTATTCTGTAGACTGAACTATGAACTGTTATTATGGTTAAGTCACCCATCAACAGTGTAAAGAGTCTTGATAATTTTGCTATGAGATCAAACCAAATGGAGTTTTGTAACCAGAGTAGGTCACTTCAGAGCCATCTGTTCTCTGCTGTCTGAAAAATACCCATCATCTTTCACAGACCAGCTCACACGTCTCAAAAGCGTCAGCACAGATCTCAGTGCTGCTGTGATATTTACACTTTGAATGGCCAACAGTGAGAGCAACTCAGAACGCTTTAAAACAGCAGAGAGAGAGAAACATTTTGTGTTTGAGAGAGGTTTGGAAAACTACATTGTGGGGACCAAATGTCTCACAAGGATAGTAAAACCTGATATATATTTCTACCTTGTGGGGACATTTTTTGGTCCCTAAACTCCCCATGAGCAGTGGTGGCTCATCAGGGGAGGCACAGCCTACCCAAAATTTTGAGGAGAAAATATGAGAAGAATGATTTAATGTTAATAAAATTCCCAGTTATTCATTTCATGTCTCAGAATGTGTATTTGGCATTTGTAATTTCACCGCTGTAACACTGCGTACTGAAAACGAAATCAAAAGCACTGCTGTTCTTTCACGAACATGCAGAATCTGGGCACTTCTAACGGCTAATATTGCCCATAACACATTGCGCTGTGGACGAGGATTCGATTAGAACTACAAACTAAAAAATTATTATTTCATCTGCAACAGCATTGTGAACTTATATAACGATGCGTTTGGTCATTAACTTTTAAATGCATCATTATGCAAAGATGAGGAGAGTTATTTCATGAAAGACCCGTGACTGGCATATCAATGAGCGACTACATTTCTCTCCAAAATGGTAGGAAATTAAATTGAATTGAATGTGGAGGATTTTAACTGTGACAAGATGATTGACAGAGCAGTTTAAACAGTTACAGGTTACGTAACTAAGCGACAGAACGTCCGTTTAAGACGCAGTTATGACGAGGTAGTATGTCCCAAAGCTTGCATACTCTTCTGCTACACACTCAAAAGTATGTATTTTTTCTTTACAAAAACAGTACATACTTTTAGGATGTAGTATAAGTAGGCGAATTGGACGCAGCAAGAGTGTGTGTGTGTGTGTGTGTGTGTTTACATTTGAATTTTTTGACAGTTGGACTTTCAGTTGGAGTTTGAATTCTGTCAGTGAAAGTCTATGGAATGTTTGTGAGTTTATCATCTGCTGAAAACTGTTAGTCTGATCAGTTATGCCTGACTCACACTACAGGAGTTTTAGGCCGATTTATGCCCGATTTTACCCTTCCGAGAATCGGAGAAAAAATCTTGTCGAGGACCTCGATCGGCTCCGATGTTCGGCGCAGATTATCTGGTAATGTGAGGCGTTCACAGATTGAATCTTGCGCCTCCCGATCTGCTCTCACACAAATCGGGGCCGCCCCGATCATATCAAACATGTTTGATATTTAGGATTTTAAATCGGGAAGATCACGTCAGTTCTTTAACAACAGCCAATGAGAGAAGTGAATGAGACCGCGAAACCAGCTGCTGTATGGGTCCGTTGGACATTAGTGATGGCGGAACTCCTTGAATAACGCGTCTTCAAAAACATGACGCAACCGTACGGACAAAGAGAAAAGCTGAGGAGAATTCACTATGGTTTTGAACATACCGGGTGAGTGTAGAAAGCTGCTAGCAAATGTAAACATAGCCTACCTGTTTATGTCAGTGACTCTTCTGGGTATGGTAATCTTAATAATATCCTGTAGTGTGTGCTGCGCTGCAAATTTCAAATCTTGTAGTGTGTGCATGTTTGAGATTTGTGAGAATAAAATCTGTGAAGATTCTCCTTATGTGTGTGCTGCAACCAGATTTCATATTCGGTCAGGATTTAAAAACTCCTGTAGTGTGAGCCAGGCATTAGAAAAGATATATAGTCCATAAAATTAATAATCTTAATAATTAATAAAGAAGGATGGAGGGGAGATGAAGGAGGGAATTTAATTAAGTTTTGTTTAGTAATTTTTATTATTATTACGGTTGAAGAGGGGAAAAGGGGAATTAACTATATAATTTAATAAGGGTTAAAGAGTTTAAATTCCCTCATTGATTTTTTTAAATTTTATTATTTAAAAGAATGAAATTATTTCAATAAAAATGTTTAATTTAGAGAAAAGCATTAATTTTACTTATTATTTATTATGTTTTTCTTCCTTGTTGAAAATAACAGAATGAAATGATCTCAATATAAATGTTTAATTTAGAGAAATGTATTAATCTTTGGTTATTGATTATAAAACCCCCGAAGAAGGATGGCAGAGAGAAGAATGAGGGAAGTTGAGCTTTGTTTAATTATTATTATTACTGTTATTATTATTTTTCTTTATTTTTTATTCATTTTGTATGTTTATGATTGTACAATTATGTTTTTTTCTTAGTTTATTTTTTTCTACCTCTCTCTCCAAGTTTTCTCTCCTTTTCTTTTTTGTTGTTTTGTAAAAATGTTTTAAGGGGAGGAAAGAGAAATTATTTTTCTGCAAGAAACACATTTAAATAAAGAAGATCAGAAAAGTTGGCTGGAGCTCAAGTATTCGCATAATTTAAAAGTGAATTTATTAAAATAGATAAGGAGGGAAGATGTGTATTAAGCCGCGCACACACTTAATGATTGTAAGGCCGATTATGAATGTAAATTGACACTTATGGCTGATCATGCTCAAACGCATCCAGTCGCGTTCAGTCAGCGATTGCAGTCGGTGTTCAAATTCCATGTGTAAGTATTTAAATCTGCTTCAGTCGCAGGAAACAATCGGTATGTGTGTTCAGTTCAGTCTTAGAATGTTTCAGCTAATCGTTAGGTGTGTCCCCAGTACTTTAGACGTCGTTAAAATGTCCATCTCACTACAGCGGTTCTCATTTTAGTGAGATGGACCACAAGAATAGTTTTTGTGCGCAAAAAAAACTAAATAACGACTTATATAGTGATGGGCCGATTTCAAAACACTGCTTCCTGAAGCTTCGAAGCGTTATGAATCAGTGTATCGATTCATGATTCGGATCGCGTGTCAAACCGCCAAACTGCTGAAATCACGTGACTTTGGCGATCTGAATTATGAATCGATACACTGATTCATAACGCTTCGAAGCTTCAGGAAGCAGTGTTTTGAAATTGGCCCATCACTATATAAGTCGTTATTTAGTTTTTTTTGCGCACAAAAACTATTCTCGTGGCTTCATAAAATGAGAACCGCTGTAGTGAGATGGACATTTTAACGACGTCTAAAGTACCTTTTATGGGTCTTGAGAGAGGAAATGACATTGCTGGCTATGGAGGCCTTTCTGAGCCATCGGATTTCAACAAAAATATCTTAATTTGTGTTCTGAAGATGAACAAAGGTCTAACGGGTGTCGAACGACATGAGGGTAAATAATTAATGACAGAATTTTCATTTTTGGGTGAACCAACCCTTTAATGAGGACAAGACAAGAGGATCATTTATCACCTCAAATATCTGCTTTATGTATCGAGCCCTTAACGCAGAGTATACGAGTGAATTATTTAATAAAAGATCTTAGTCATTCCAAAAGTGGCATAGTATTTTTAGAAAATGTATCTGGGATGAGGGGAAACCAAGAGTAAAACTAAAGATTGTACAAAATAGTGAAGAAATGTGTGGGTTATCATTGACAAATGTGGAGTATTATTATTACGCAGCCCAGATTAAACCAATGTTGAGCTGGATGCAGTGGATAATATATCAGTGGAAATGTATGGAAACTGGGTCACTTGATGCAATTAGTTCATTAATATTTTGTGGAAGAAAGAAAAAGGTGAATATAGTTATTATTGTATAAGTGAAACTTTTAAATGTTGGAGAAGAATTTGTAAAGTGATGAATATTAGTGATCATGAGATGGTTAGTTAAAGAGAAATATCAAGAGATCCAGATTTTAAACCAAATACTTTTGATGATGTACTGAAGGTTTGGGATAAAAAAGGATTTGAGATTCTGTTAAATTTATGGAGACAATGAGATGGAGACGTTTGAGAGCATATGGGGAAATATGTATTGTCTAGGACATTATTTTACAAATATCTTCAAATAAGAAGTTATTTAAAGGATGAGATTAAAATAAAAACTTTAGATGATATTCACCCTCTGTTGTGTTTTATGATTAAAGTTTAGTAAAATGAATAGAGTAGATAACTTGATAGGACGAATAAATAATATATTCACAGAAATTAAGCATACGGGTTTATATAATATCTAAAACAAAATGTGAAACTGAATTAGATAATAAAATAACAGAAGGAGATTGGAAACAAAGTTTAAAAGATCATTTAAGATCTACACAATCTACATATTGACAAGAATATGATTGGAAAATCATTATGTGATATTTTATAACACCAGAAATATCTTCCAAATATAATCATTTATGTTCAGGATGTTGGAGAAGCTGCGGTGAACTTAAAGCTCATTACACTCATATATTTATACTTGTAAATTAATAAAACAATATTTGGACAGAAGTAATTCAGGGAATATAATAAGAAATCAAATATAATAAAGGTATTAGGACATATGCTACTGAGTGAAGATGAGTTATATTTATCATGAATACTGAGAATTACAGCGTTTAAAACAATAACATGATTTTGGAGAAGAAAAGAATCCCCAATTTTAAATGATTGTCAGATTTACTTTCTAAAGTCGCTTCATGAGAGGAAACATGAAATTAAGAGCAAAATATAGATTTTGAAAAGATTTGAGCACCTCTAAAATCAAAGTACTATAAAATAAAGGAATTATATATTAATTACCTCTTTATATAACCCTGCCTCCCTTTAACTTATTAATTTATAATTTTATTCATTTAATATTATTATTAATTGGTTTTAAATAATGTTATTTAATTACTTATTAGGAATTAGGTGTCATTATAAGAGTTTGATATGAATATGTGAATGTTTAATTTTTTGTGTGTATTTCTTGTATTTTTATTTTCTTTTTTCCTCCTATTTTTGTATGTAAAAGTGTTTTGTTGTGTATGTATTGGTTATTGTTCTAATTATTATTTATTTGTTTATTCTTAATTATTTATTATTTATTTTTTATGTTTTGGTGATGGTATTATCAAAAAAGATAAAAAAAGTGAAAGGAAGAGAATGAAGAAGGAAAAATGAGAAATAACTATTGATTCAAAATATTATGTCTTTAAAGGAAATGTTCATTTGTATACCTGTATTAAATGAGCTTGAACTCAAAGACATAATAAAGTGTATACAAATTATTAATCTTAAACAGGATATCATACTTATTAAGACTCTTCTCACTGTTGAAGAGTGATTTTACCGCAGTAAAACAGAGTAAATCAGCAGCACTCGATCCACTCCTGGAGGAGCTTCATCCTTTTATCTTTTCAAGAAATCAACACAAAAAATAACTGTAACACCTCTATATTAATTAATCTATTATTAATTATATTTTGTTAATTAATTATTTTATGTATTTTAGTCAAATAATTTGTATGAATAAGTGTAATCAATTATTATTCATTTATATTTTATTAATTAATTGGGGTTAAATTGGTTTGTTGTGGTTTCTGCTCAAAAGATCGAGAGGGTTTTAGAAACTGGTTTCGCTCATCAAGAACAAAATCAACAGGAAACCCTGATCACAATCATTAAGAGTTTCAGGATCGAATAATATTAAATAATTCAGCTTCTTACCGAAAATGACATTGAGTGTTAGTTTCCTGTTCAAAGAGTTGTACAACATGAGCACGCACACACACACACACACACACACACACACACACACACACACACACACACACACACACACAGAGTTAGTGATCTTCACAGAGGATCGGCTGATGAACACACAGTAACCATGGAAACATGTTGTGCTGTTGTAGCAGTTCAGTGTTCTGCATCAGAAAGTCTTTTTCAGGAAAGTCATTTCACTTGGTGGCCATCTTTGAATCGCCTCTCAGCAGCTGTTTCAGTCATGTGACTGCAGCTCCTCTCTCTTTGAGTGGGGAAACGTTAGATTCCCCAAAGCTGTTCATCAAGCTTACGATTAAACTTCATATTTGAAATCACCAATGAAATCTGACAACAACTGTCTCATAAATTTTGTTTCTAAACGCTCAAATCATGACAAAAAACTGCATTTTTCAGGCTGGAGCAGCTGATGCACATGTGCAGTCATAAACACTGACTGTCTGTTCCCTTGAGCACACAATAGTCTGTGAGTCTCATGTGACATCTGAACTAAATGCCATTCAAACATCATGACAGTTTGTCATTCATTTATGAGCTGTTCATCTCCTGTGAATCTGGCATCTGTCTGTCTCTCTGTTTCTGTCTCTCTTCTGAGGTTCTGCAGGGTTCTGTAGATCTCATTCTCCTGCTCTCAGATACAGTGAAACCCTGTTGAGACCAGCTTAGATCTGCATGAGTTCAAATACTGGATCTGTTTGTTTCTCAGAGCAATGACTCAGAGCAACTGGACCTTCTGATCACCAACAAAGAACTGATCAACCTTCATTCTGCTTCTCTAATAAGAGCAAAGCAGCCCGACGGGTTCAGTTCTCAGTTCTCAGCCCTGACGTCTGACGAATCACATCTGATCCTGGGCCCGGTTGCATGAAACCTCTTCAGTAAGGGTATCCCTGAGGGTAAAAAATCCCTGAGGCAAAGAGTGTTGCAACGAACGTCTTCACCAAGTGTTCATACTAAGCATTTCGCGATATTTTCTGGCAAAACACGGCAATGGAGAAGCAGTTGCTATAGTTACGAAATCTCCCACAATAAACAAAGCATAACGGACCACTGACTTTAAACAAGTTTAACATTTACTAAACAACTGTTCTGCAATATGTGAGTGATGGAGATTATTAAAGGAGCCTGACGGACGACACAGAGCAAACTAAAATTCAAGCACATTGTTTATATGAGTACAGCTACGACACTCAAAATCCTGCCGCGACACTCGCATAGTTTTCCATTAAATTACATTATATTAATCCGACTCATTGTTATTGTATTGTACTCGCGCATCGACGCCACTTTGCCTGTTTGGCGATTATTCACTGAATGATGCGTTCGGTGACCTTTATGCGGCACGGCTCGATGCCTAACGTTAGTCCTGTGCGCTAAAAAATCTAAACCAAACTGGACCAAGGATAAAAAAGCTATTCTTTTTTTTTATTTTTTGTTTTTTAAAGAAGGGAAACACCGAAGCCTGCCGCTATAATCAGTCACTCTTGCGCACAAGACAAAAGCCTGGCATGAGAGAGTTAATTCAAGTGCATATGGACGTGATCAAAATATGAAAACGCTGTTCATTCAATTTTATTTTGTTACAATACACACTGTTTCATGTCATACTTTCAACAGGCTTATTTCGATCGCTAAAAATACACATCAGTACTTCCTCATCCTCAGTTAACATGAAATCATCCATCGTGTTTGAGTTCAGCAGATGACTTGAGGGAGCTGTTTTGATCCCTTCATTTTTTTTATTGCTAAATGATTACTAAGGACTTTGTTGCAACACATAGCAGAACTGAAGGGAATACTAAAGCAGTTAAGGGAAATACTTAGTGACAGCCTTAAGGTTTTTTTCTTGCAGCCCATGTTTCACTTAGAGTACCCTTAACCTTATAACTAAGGGTTTTCTTAACTTAAGGGCTTTCATGCAACCGGACCCTGAGCTTCAGCAGCGGCTGAATCAACCACAGAAGAACAATCTTATTCTGAGGATCCACGACAGAGACGGAGATACAATATAAAACACGCTTGATGTCGTAAAGCTCCTGTGATTCATATAAAATAGATTGTTTGAGGAATCAGTCATGATTTGATTCAGCAGGACGTCCTGTCACATCACTTCAGCTCATCTGAACCTTCTCTGCTCAAACCGTTTCACTTTTTCTCTGTCTCTAAAACAGAACTGGTTTCTTTTCTTACAAAAAGGAAGCGAATGATTTATGATATGTGTTTCAGTCGGTTCATCTTCCACTGATGCTGACAGACGCTGAACTGAAATACTCTGACAGTGTTTCTAACCGCTGAATCTACAGCAGCACCGCAGAAGAAATGTGAGTTTCTCGTCTGAATTTATTATGATGAGAGAGAAAGAGTGTGTGCTGTGAAATAACACAAAGATGATAAACAGACAACATGATTTCTATTGCGATGTCTTCGCTGGATGAACACGAATGCAAACATACTGCGCTATCAGTGTCATGTGACTCACGAATGAACGACTCTTATGAACCGCTCTGAATTATGGGTTTGACTGAATCACTCACTGACTGAATCGATCAGAGCAGTTGTTGATTTATTCACTGCAGAGGATGTCATGTGATTTTCATCATGTCCAATCAAATTGAACTGTAAACTGTGACTGTGTTTGTGTGTGTTTTAGGTTTGTGTGACTTAAATCAGTGAAGTTACTGACTGGATGTTAAAGACATACATAAGGAAGAATGTTAAGAATGTCATAATAAATGGTACTTAAATTTAAAAAGAAATGTTGCCAAAAGTAGTATTGTTTTTGTATGTTTGTTGATTCTCATTAGGATCAATTATTTTTAAAGAATCATTAATGGATCGGTTAATGAACTTGAACGGTGTCTCAGAAACAGAACTTTTAAATTTTTTACGATTCCTGTCCCTGCTCATCTATTTACCTTCTTTTATACTCTTGTATACCTTTACTATATAAACTGATCATGACAGTAGAAAGAATAGTTTTCTCAACAGCAGAGAGCAGACATCTCTGAAGTGACCTACTCTGATGACATGATATTAAAATCAAACTAAAGCTGGGGACACACTTGACGACTAGCTAAAACATTCTAAGACTGTGCTCAACAAACAAAGGCTGTTTCCTTCAACAGAAGCAGATTTAAATACTTGCACACGGAATTTAAACATCAAATGTAAACACCGACTGAACGCAACTGGCTCTGACTCAGCACATTTGGGCATGATTAGTCGTCAATTTACAAATTACATTCATAATCGGCCTTACAATCATTAAGTGTGTCCCCGGCTTGAATCTGCATTTGACTGATCTCAGAGCCAAACTAGATAGGTAAAGTTCATCAAGATAAACTCTGATTCTGCCTTGACAAAGCCTTGTCTGAAAGTTTAACCTTTAATACAGCACCTGCAGTAGGAGAGAAATTTAAACAATCAGTCAGAAAGACACACATGTTTGTCTATGTGTGGTTACATTTGAATTTTGGAGACCATTGGAGTTTCAGTTGGAGTTTGAATTCTGTCAATGTAAGTCTATGGAGTTTTTGATAGTTTTGTCATCTGCTGTGGGAAACCCATTAGTCAGATCAGTTAGGAAAGATACAGTAAAAAAAAGCTTAAATAATTAATATCACTTATTAAGTCTCTTTGCACTGTTGAAGAGTGGATCAACTTTACCACAGTAATGGTTTAAATCAGCAGTACTCAATCTACTCCTGGAGGATCTTCATCATCCTGCAGAGTTGAGCTCCAGTCCAATTGAAACATCAGCTCATCTCAATGTCAGGATGACTGAACAATGACAGTCAGTGTGAGAGAGAGCAGAGCTGGAGCTGAACTCTGCAGGAGACTGGTCGTCTATACACTGAGTTCAACAGATCAACATCAAAGTTCCTGCATATGTTCATGGTCATGTGCAGAAGACAGACTTGTGAGAGATTGTTTGAATCACATAGATTAATGAACAGCATCTCAAATAGAGCTCATCCCCAATTTTTCAGTACTGATGTGAGAAACTGTGTATGTAAATACAATCATGAAATAAACATATTAGAACAGTGCTAAGATGAAGTTTATAGTTCAAGATATCTTGATTTTTATCTTTCTTTTCTAGAAAGCATTATAGAAAAATCACAGTAATGGCCTTTATATTAATTAATTTATCATTAATTTAATTTTAAAAATTAAATTATATTTTAATTAATTATAATTAATTATATGTTTTATTTAATCAAATGTATTGTATTTTTTTTTTACAAAAAATAATTTATATTTTATTAAATGATTTTATTTACAATGATTTGGTTTCTGCTTAGGCAGAACAGAAAGTGATTTTGCTCAGCAGATGATCACCATCAGTGATGGAGCAATAATTATTCATCTTCTTACTTAAAATGGCAGTTACTGGGATCTTTACAGAGGATCAGCTGATGATCGTACAATAACTATGGAAACATCTGTCGTTCTGCTGTCAAAGTAGTCTTTGTTTTGATCTCCTGTGTACTGTGCTGGAGCCCCAGCTGGAGTTTGAGCTGTCAAGTATACTTAAGTGCAATTTTAATTATATTTCTGAGAAGTAAATAAAAAGTAAGACTAAAAGTATACTTTCTTATTTTTAGTTTAAATGAAGTATACTAATAGCGCACTTGAATAAACTTCTTTTTCACTGGGGGTTTTTGTAAAACAGTAAACCAGGGTAACTAAAAAGACTATTGGCAAACTGTGCAATAATTAATAAAAATGTGCAATGAATGCAGTCTAAGTTTTTTTTAAGTGTCTCACAAAGGCATAAATATCACTATCTATATCAACAAAGACGTTGACAAGCAATCTCACATCAGAACTTGTCTGTCATTCTCTACCCCAGACCACTCATATACTAATGGATTAGACTTGTGGAATTTCTCTTATTTCGAAATTTATTTTGTTTATTCACTACTATTTTATTCTCACCACCATTAAGATCTAGTGCATTTATTAAATGATGTGTCTGAAAAATATGGTGAAAAGTCACATCCCATATTGATTCAATGCATAGTTTTATATTTAATTATTATTAATTATTATTATTTATTTATTTTTTTTAAATATGACCCCTTTATTATTCTGATTATTATTTTGGCAATCCTAACTGTTGACTGTATCCATGATAATCAAGTGAGTGTGTGTTTAAGTGGGTTTGTTGTCATTTTACCTGCTGATTGGTTGAACCGTTCCTTTAAGATCTGGATGTTGTTTTTGAAGGATTGATGGTAGCCTACCATATTCTGTGTCTCTCTGACCCAGTAATCTTCTCCCTCATTCTGTCTAATCCACTCTGTTTTTGGCACAGCTTGCTTTATGTTGCTGTCAAAATAATAAAACTGCCCTTCATCGACCAGACCAACTGCAGTATACTCTGGGAAGTCAATGTCTCCAGAAACACCAGTGAAGAAATATTTCAGAGAGTGCATTCCTGTGGACAGAGACAGAAACAGAGAGAATATAATTTTAGTCATCATCTAAAATGACATCCTCACATTCTGCTTCAAAATTCACTATTCAGAGTGTGACATAAAGAGTGAGCTTGATGATTAGCTTACATAAAAACACAATATGTCATTATAGGTAGAAAACCATACAGTCTTTAAATGTATTTTCAATAGAAATCAAGTTAAATAAAAAAGGAAATAACTAGGGCTGCCCTTGTAGTCGTTCATTTAAGTCCATTAGTCCATTAGTCGACTAATCGCATGTTTATATTAATAAGCCATTAATCATAACAATGAGCCTTTAATTGCCTAATACATAGCCTAATCAGCGCTCAAGTGCATGCATAAAGTTTGCCACAGTGCACCGGCAAACATAATGATTATGAGTGTGTTGTGAAAAACCAGCTAGGAAACTGTCTAAATATTTAAATAATTTATTGATATTGTTTTCTGTGTTTTCGGGCTGCAGAGATTAAGTCAACGATGCTGACCATGCTGACTCGTCATCTCCGCAGTAGTAGACGTGCATAAATGCATCATGTTTCATATGGATTACATAATCCGAGAACATTTATTTTCCATTTGAAATGGTTTGTTTAAAAGTAGAAATGTCAAGCTTTCTATAGAGATATTTCTTGTGTCTGTGAGGCAAGTATAGCCTAGGCTAGCCTGAGTTTCGGTTGAAAATAGCTGAAAGTGCATCCTGACTGTTTTCATTGTTTTACAAAAACACAACATTTGCTATTATTGTGAGTTTACAGAAATAAAAGTGAGCCCTTTACAGTTTGCATTACACTGTATGCATTACATCTGTATGATCAAAATGATGGAGTATTTTAAGTTAAATGCAAGTGATTGCACCAGCGCCTCCATGTCCACCGAAACATTTTTTAGCCAGCTGAAAACACTAGGCGCTCTGCTGAAAATGGCTAGTTGTGAGCGCTTTCAGTTGAGACGCTTTGTTGCTATGATATGGAATATCTGCGGCACTGTTACTTGTAACTGATTTCACAGGTAATTTGTTTCAGACTAAAAATGTCAACACAATGTATAGTACTTGCAATGCATGTTTGGAGACCAGCAATATTAATTTCTCATCTATTTTGTTTCGTCCTATGCTTGTTGATGTCACTGAACAGCAAGAATGTTGTGACAGTTGGTCGGAGTTGTATTTGTCCCGCCCCTCCTCCACTCTGATGGGACAGCTGGCTAAAAAGTGACAGTGATGAGCGCAGCGTTTTACTAAAAGTTCAACGTTCTTTTTGACAACTGTACAATAATGAACAGAACATAACTGTTACAATAATTATAATAGGGGAGAACAGGGTCATTTAAGCCTGTGGAGAAGTTGAGCTACCACTTCTTTATTGACAACCGCCATAAACAAAATTAGTCATGTGACCACACATCTTTGAAGAGTCATCCATTTTACTCACTCTGTGATGAAGAAAGGCCAATGGAAATAGTGGTAATCACATTGAAGTTATTTTATTTCTTCTTTGCTGTTTTAAGTGATTTTTTTTAGGAGTCATGATGCTTGTGTCTGAACAACTACACTGCCCTACAAAGCAAAAAGGTAGTAACTGCATTTTTGGTCAAAAATTAGTTATTGTCATTTTCATGACATTCAAGGCATCCTTTGTTATGTGACAAAACATCTTATCTGAAATGTGTGTCGTTTTGGAGTAACATAACAGCAACATGTCCAATAATCTACCTACAACTACTTAGGCTGGATGACAGGACAACTTTTAAGTCATTTTTCTCAGTTCTGCACTCTGCGTAGTTACTGCCTTTTTGCTTTGTAGGGCAGTACAGACGTCTGAAGTCTGAAAAAATCTCACATGTTAGAGCTTTAGGAAGTTACAATATGAGGGTAGGCCTATACCTCTAAACTGCTGGATGATACAAGTTTGTTAAAATGCTGGGAGTGGGTAAATTGAGCCAGTGGGTTAAGTCGAGCCAGTGGCATAACTCATCCTTTCTTGTGATTATTGTTAAAGTATTACTTTACTGTAATTTTACATCGCAATCTTACATTTTATCACTGAAATGTGACATTTTGAATTTTAGACCAAAAATCATCATGCCACACTTCTATAAATGGAAGACAGACAGGGCTTCAACTCCTCTTGTTATGAATAATATGAATAAATATAAACTAAATTTACATAGGCCTAAATATTGCACTAAGCAGTGGGGGGAAAGAACGTACAGGCATATGCCTTGGGATGCATTTAACTGTTTAAGAGGGAAATTGCCTGTGGGAAGAAACCATTTAGTAGTCATAATGAATGCTTTCAAATTCTCAAAATCCAATCGTTTTTTCAAGAGCCGAAGATGTCTTGATTTTGGTTTTCTCTGATGTTATGAGCTTTATCAGAAATGGTTAGAGAACTATTATAATGTTTGTTCTAATTACCAGTAAATTATTAGTAAACCACAATGTAATGGTTCGTCATTGGTCTCTGGGTAGAAAAACTTTACTCTGGTCATAAATGAAACTAATCTACATACCTCAAAGAAAAAACAAACAAACCAGCAATAATTTTTTTTGTTTTTTTCGTGACATTAAAGTATTTATTGATATGCTACATCTATCTATCTATCTATCTATCTACGTATCTATCTATCTATCTATCTATATATATATATATATATATATATATATATTTTATTTATTTTTATTTATTTATTTTCGAAAAGCATTTAAAAATATATAGGCTAATATGAGTCAGAAGACATTTGAAGTTATAGAAGTTATAAGTTATACAATTATATATATATAATTTTATTTATTTTTTATTTATTTATTTTCGAAAAGCATTTAAAAATATATAGCTAATATGAGTCAGAAGACATTTCTAAGAAAACTGACTCGCTCTGGGCTTTTCGTATCTGATTCAGTGTAACAGAATTGAGGCATAGCCTATAATAAAATGAATATTTTTAATCAGAAAGCATGCAATGTCAAATAAAAAAAATACTTCACTCACCAGCATAGGCAAGATGAACTCCCATGAGCAAAAGCACTACAGTCCGCATCCTTGCCTTTTCTTTAGAAACAGCTTTTTCAAATAAAAACTATATTTTAGAGAATCGACTTGAAATATCTGTACCAGACGTCTCAGTTGTCGCTTGTGAACTGGTGAAATGTCTCTGCGCGAACCCATAAATAGGCTCTGAATTTCCAGCCAATAGATATTCTGGACATGTTCAACGTCAGGAGTTACTAAGATGGATTTCCTTTACTGGGTTGATCACCGACAGTGAAGACAAGATAGCAATTGCGTGAACATAATATAGCCTAGATAGAATTAGTGAGACGTATTGGCCTACTGTAGAATATAACATTCTAGTCGGCCAACTGATTTAAATTAAGCATTTTTTTCCCCAAACAACAAGAATCTTGCACTACAGTTGGTGACAGTGTTTGCTGTTGTAATTTCAGAAGATAAAACGAGGACAATTTATAAACAAACATACAAACAAAATACATACATAAAATCTTGTTGTATGACCAAAATATGGCATTGTGTGCCACTGTGTAGGCCTACCTTATTTTATTGACTGAATGCAACACTAGTATATTTCTCAAATGTTTTGGTTTCAGAACCAGGCTTCACACTGAACATCAAAAGGTTCAACACAGTACTATTGTAGAAGAGTGCACAAAAGTGTCCTTAAATTAAACTATTTATAATTAATATGTTGATTGTTTTACTATTTGCTCCATAATGTTTTTTTTTTTCTTTTTTTTTTCCATGCTCTCAGTGATGACCATTAATGAAACCCCTTTTTATCTTTGTTGCAGGTGAACCCATATTTAGTAGTTTTGTTCATGGCTTTTAGGATGAGGTAATATCACAAAACATGTCCCTGATGACATCTTATTAATTTAGCTACCTTCTACCAAGAGAAAGATGCATTTGTGCAAAAATACAGTAGAGTTGGAAGCATGGTCATCAACAAAAGATATGGGAAGCCCTTTTAAATGTTGATAAGCCGATTTATTTTGCTATCCTAAATATAAAATTTTATGGTTAGTTGCACTAACAGTTTTTCCTTACTGTAAACCACTTTCCCTTTTTAAAATCAGAAGTAAATCCCATATTAACATTACATTGCAAACACAAAGAATTCTCAAGTTGATATAAAAACTGACAAAGGCCTGTTGTTATTATAATTTGACTTAAAACAATCTGATTAAAGTCATATCAATTCAATATGTCTGCAGAAGACAATAAAAAAACACCTAAACGTGTTAACTGAAAAGAGTCATTTATCTAAAGAAACTTACCAAAGAGAAAAACTAAAACTAAAGCTCTTAGGACCAGTGACATAAATTAGGTGGCTAGCAAGTCTCTTTTCAAATGACTGATACTGGAGAAACGCTAGGTGTACAAACAAAAACTGCAGTTTTATTTTGAGTTTACGTTTACAGTTTTGATACCAAATACGAATAAAAAAATATAATACATAAAGTTACACAGGTTATACAGGTTTGCCTATGGCTGTCTGTCTGCATAAGACACAATATGCCTGATTTCCCTGTGTCCTTAACTACCCTCTGTTACAAGAAACCACGTGATATCACGGCAAAAACCTCCTTCTTCATATCTCATAGTTTGTGAGTTTGGAATAGCATGCGATTGTTATCTTGCAGCGCCGCCAAGTGGGCACTAATAATCTACTTGAAGTGAAAAATTAATGTTGTCGAAAAATGCATAGTTTTAGTTAACTTAGTATAGTTACAAGACCTTTACATGAAAAACGTGTCACATGAAAACGGATTATTACATTTTCAAATGGAACAAAGATGGTCTTGCATTAGACTATGTATTATCACAAAACAAATAGCAGTTTATCAGCATGCGCAGTGGAACTGGAAGTGAAACAAAAGAACTGTTCAGTCTTTATGTTAAAATCTAACTTCATAGTTGGTATTAGCAGACAATATTCTATTCCCAGTTTTCTATAGAGGCAATTATCACCTATTTACAATATCTTGAATCTTGTCTGTTAATATCGAAGTTAAATTTAGATTTAGAATATAGGCCTAAGTGAACATGATTAACAGTATAAAATTTTAATTTAGAAAATTCATAATCGGGGAGACCAAGGATGGTTGTAACATTTTTGACATTTCTGTCTCTTGGAGTTCTTTTAAGCCAGTGCATTCAAAATGTGATTAAAACTAGTTAGAAGTGTCAGCTTTTAAGTGACATAGCTGTTATCTCTGCAGCACAAAAAGAAAATGCGTGTTTCGTTTCAAACACGGGGAGTGAAATGTTACAATTATCAAATCTATTCAAATATCATCTCCAAAATGCTGCAGTAAAGGATAGATATGAGGTATGCATACTGTAGGGACGTCCCCAATAAAAAGAGACCATTATTTTTTTCTACTTATTTGAAATGAGGTGTATATAGGCCTTAAGAAGTAGTAAAATGTGATTTATTTCCGAAAAAAAACAATTTAATGTGACGTGTGCATATGGAACACTGAATTCAAGAGAAGCTGAGACAGTAATCCATATGTAGTAAGACAGTAACACAATTCAATTCAAGAGTAACTGTCATTTTAAACCTGTAAAACCAAAAGAGGTATTTAGAAAGAAACTGTATTTTATCTGCCTTTTGCCAATAAATATGCTGTAAACCTCTACATAAAACAATGTCTTGATATTGTGACCTATAAAAGAACAATAAAAAAAAAAAACATTAGTTGAAGATTTACACAACCATCAAAGACAATGTGAGTGTAAAGAAAGGCCAACAAAAAAAAACACCAAAAAACATGGCATCTTCGTATATCATCTCTAACAATTATAGGCAAATAACAACAGACAGACAGACAGAAAGAAAGAAAGAAAGAAAGAAAGAAAGAAAGAAAGAAAGAAAGAAAGAAAGAAAGAAAGAAAGAAAGAAAGACAGAGCAGGACATTTTACAAATCCAGAGCAGACGATGTTCTACGGCCATGTCCGGAATAAAGAGTATTCATGTCACACAGTACAGTTATGGTGATATTACTTAACCTGTGATATAATATTTTGACCATACTACCCATCTAAATCATTCATCCCGGTATCAGTGTCTACACTTCTTGTATATTGGCGACACCAGAAGTTGTCACTGTGGCCTCTAGCCTGCTCTGAGCTTGATTGCTATGTCTGAGGTAAACCATGCCCTCCTCATACGGACAAAGAAATGTAAAAATACATAAAAGTAAAAATAAAGAAATGTAGAAATTAATTAATGTGGAAATGAACAAATATGGAAATAAATAAATGTGGAAATAAATAACAATCGAAATGAATAAATGTATAAATAAATAAAAGATAAAATAAATAAACGTGGAAAAATAAATATACATACATTATATATATATATATATATATATATATATATATATATATATAAGTAAATAAATGTATAAATAATTTTTTTTTTTGCTTTTCTATGTATATTTTTGTATTTATTTATTTATTTTTGCTTTTTTACATTTCTTTGTATATTTATTTATTTTTAATTTAGAATTCCATAGGCTTGACCGCAGTGGCATAAACGAGGTATATTCCAAAGAACAGAAAAACTGTCGTAACAGGTTTCTCTATAGTTTCTCTTGTTTAGACGCCCAGTCCTAGTGGGACACACACCTGATCGGCCACACCCACAATCTCCATATCTTGGGTTGAGGATGCTAAATCCTGCCCTGGAACTGAGACAACAGATTTCTCCTGATAGGAATCTGCCAAGGGGACCCCTCCACCAGGGAGCTTAGTTCCACGAACCATGTCTGAGATGGACAGAATGGGGCTACCAGGAGATGGATTCCACACTCCTTCACTCTGCAAAGGACTGCAGGGATTAACTTGACCGGAGAGAATACGGTCTCAATCTGGCCACGGATGAGCGACGACATCTATCCCCAGAGGTATCGGATGAGACAGGGAGAACAACAAAGGGCACTGCATCAAGTCCTGCAATGCAAGGAGGCCCAACTCTGTCTCGCGGAACATGCTCCAAATTTGAGCCACTGTTTGGCGGTACAACATCCACTCCCAAGACCTGAGCTTCTGCCTTGACAGGAAGTCTGCTTCTACGTTCAAGTCCCCTGGAACGTGAATTGCTCTCAGCGAAAGAAACCTGTCCCAAGCCCAAAAGAGGCGGCGGTGCACATGCCTGTCCAGGGTGCACGACCGCAAGCCCCCCTGGCGATTTACGCGGGACACCACTGCCATGTTGTCTGTCCTGACAATGACATGACAGCCCATTAGGTCCAGAAGGAAGTGATCCAGAGAGATGGCTCGCAACTCCAGGCAATTTATGTGCCACAAGAGAAGCTCACCCGTCCAAACACCACACTCTGATCTGCCCTCGAAGACTGTTAAACCAGTTAAAGAAGCGTCCTTTGTGACAACCTAGTGATGGCAGACTACACCTATCTTGACCCCTTGAAGCAAAAAGGGGGTGTCTTCCACCTTCAAAGTGCACAAAGGCAACCGCACGACACTTAGCAGATGGGAGGCAGACCAAGAAAGTCGGATGCCCCTGAGTTTCATCCACCACAGGAATGGTCTCATATGAAGGAGACCCCAAAGCAATACAGGAGAGGCTGCTGCCATGAGCCCCAGAAGCCTGCAACATATGCCCACCGCAACATGATGGCCGAGCCTGAAACAGGCCAAGCATGCATGGAGACTGGAAACTTGAGCAGGGGCCAGACGGGCCTGCATCGAGAGAGAATCGAGTTGGACACCCAGGAAAGTGGTCTGCTGAGGAGTTAAGACACTCTACTGAGCATTCAACCTGAGACCAAGAGACCGAAGGTGATGGAGAAGGACATCCCTGTGATGACACACTAAGTCTCTGGATTGAGCCAGAATGAGCCAGTCACCTAGGTATCCCGAGAAACCTGATTGGCGGGAAAAACCTCTGAAACAGTCAAATCACTCGATTGGGCAAGCCAGCACCAACCGCAGAAATGGGAGCTTGGATGCCAGCATAGACCCACACATGCACACATGGCCTAGGGCTAGCTATCTTCTCGGACTCCAAAAGCTAAGGTGCGGAGAACGGTTAAAAATCTGTCCGAAACGCAACAACCAGCAGAACAGCTGACAGAAAGGCAAACACACTTAGATGTTGCCATAGGAAATCACCTTTAAGCACAAACACATTCACACAATAGTTCTAGCTCAACGAAACAGCGGAGCTGACCAGAACAGTCATGTAGTCATGCAGTGCCAAACACAGGCAATAGTGCACAACAATTTATGCTGCAGCAAGTAAATGCAGCCAGTCATGTGAAGGGAGTGTTGGTAGCATAAGGGCTGCACCGATCACATGAAGTGAGGCTGACCATGGAGAGGCTTGCCATAAGAAAAATTACTCTTACATGTGAACTCATTCACACAATTGTTCAGCTTAATGCATTTCCAGTCGGGCTGACAAGAATAGAGTAATTAGAGTAATGAGCGAGTGCTTGGTAGCATAAGCGCTAAAACAATTGCACAAAAGAGGCTGAAGACAGTGAAATAGCTGTCCCATCAACCAAATTGCCGCTATCAGGCATGAGAAAACTGTCTGCTCACTCTGCAGCCTGAGCCACTATGGCAGTGTTAAAATAGCTTGCCATAGGAAATTAGGCCTACACTTAGTACGTGAATTCGTCCACTCATTTGCTTATAAATCATACTAAATTATATGTTTATAAAATGTAAAAATGCAGAAAGTTTTCTGTGATGGGTATGACTGTGTCATACATCACACCTTTTGATATCACATAGATACTATTAAAAACAATATGGATTTTATGTAAATTATAATATAAGTATATTTCCTAATGTGTCATCTGTAGTCTGTGTAACTGTAATTATTTCAGCAACAAGGGTGATTTGAAACATGTATCTTGCATTATTTGCTATTGAATGAACTGATTGTTAAAAGTACTAAGCTGAACGAAGAACATACTGTACTGTTGTTTTTTGGTGATTAAACCAAATGTTCCCTTTCAAAAGAAACTCAACCTTGCAAGACGCTAGTGGGGAATGCCTCTGTATGAACCGGTGTCTGAAACACATATCCAATCTCGACAGTTGAGTCTTTGGTTTCTACAGAAAGAAGATGGGTTATTCTTGCAATAAACTATAATGCTACTTTTATAATATCTAATATGGTAACAATTTAAGTTCTGCCAACAAGTCTACTATTTCATTATTACAGGGGTAAATTGAAGCTTTAAAACATAAACATCAACAGGCTTTTATTGTTATTGCTGGAGATTTTAATGATGTTTTAGATAATTCAGCTGACAGATTTCCTCCTAAAATGGGCCTCCATAATTACATTATTTGTACTTTGTGTGATCATCTCTATATTGCTGACTTATGGAGCTATTATCACCCTGATGTATAGGAATATACTTGGAGGAATAAGTTGCTAACCTCTATCTAGAATAGACTTTTTTTCTGATTTCTCAGCAGATATTGCAATATGTGTTTGATGTCAATCCCCAGTATGCTCCATTCTCAGATCACTTAGAATGATCACTTTGAATTTGCAGACAAATCAAAGGAAGAATACCTTGCAAAGTTATTGGAAGTTGAACAATTCTCTGCTAAAAGATAAAAATCTTAATGATGAGATCATGGAATTAGTTAAAAAAAAATATTTTCAAAAAATTAGTTTGAGTCACATGGTGCTAATTGGGAATATTTTCAATTTAAAGCTAGATTACTATATAGATCTAAAGCCTTAAAAGTGAGTCCCTTGTTTGTTCTGAGCAGTTAAACAGTTCCAGTTTTTTGCATATTTGAACCATTTCCAGCAGTGACTGTATGATTTTGAGATTCATCTTTTCACACTGAGGACAACTGAGGGACTCAAACACAACTATTAAAAAAGGTTCAAACACGATGCATTAAGAGCCGGGGATATAAACTTTTGAACAGGATAAAGATGTTCAGATTTTTCTTATTTTGTTTAAATATAAATATATTTTTTCATTTAGTACTGCTCTTTAGAAAGAAACAGAAGATACTTAAATGTTTTCCAGAAGACAAATTAAGTACATTATTCCTTGTTCTTAAAATTCAAAAAGTTTTCACCCCCTGGCTCTTAACGCATCGTGTTTCCTTCTGGATTATCAGTGAATGTTTGAACCTTTTTTAATAGTTGAGTTTGAGTCCCTCAGTTGTCCTCAGTGTGAAAACATGGATCTCAAAATCATACAGTCACTACTGGACAGGGTTTAAATACGCAAAAGATGCCAGAAAACTGAAGAATTTTGGGACCTGGAGGATTTTTCTGAATAATATTGGGCAGTTTAACTGTTCAGGACAAACAAGGGACTCATGAACAACCATCACAAAAAAAGAAAAAAAAGAAAAGAAAACAGTCATAGAACATCCAGGTACCCAGCAAGCAATAGCCGTCATTTCACCGTCTCGGTTAACTATAGACCCGATATAGTCCGGCTATGTGTAACCCACTTTTAGCCAAAACAATCTTTCATTTGGTTACATGTCGTTTTTGCCAAAATAACTTGCGAGTTGTATGTTATTGCATCATGTAAGTGAAGTCAACAGTGATTACAAGGTGTTTGGTTTCACATCTATGACATGTTATATTGTGTAGGCTGTGCGTAGCCACGATTTAGCTCATAGTCAGACCGGCTATTTGTAGCCCACCTATAGTCAATCCTGATTTATTGTAGTTTTTGGACAGGAAGTGCTTGAGATGGTTGATATCTCATCATGTTCGCAATGTCAATGATTTCTACAAGATTTAAGTGGCATTTCATGACATGGTCTATATGTAGTCACGATTTAGCTCTGAATTGGATAGGCTATGTGTAGTCTGCTTTTAGTCCACCCAGCGAAATCGAGGCAATTTATAGTCTAGTTTTTACGGCTTGGCTATAGCCCTGATTCAGACCAGCAATGAGTGTAACCAAAATAGTGTTAAGTCATTTTCGACCACAAAGCTTGTGGGATTCTTGATATACTTGCATTTATACATTTATATGCAAGTATATACATTTATATGCAAGTATATATTTGAAACAGCATATTTTTGCTGTCACACAATCCTACATTCTACGATATCATATATATATCAGGGTATAGCCAAGCCATATATTAATTATAATTATATACCACACACATATATGACTGTATTTAATTTTAAGTTAAATAAAAATTTACAATTCTCAACCGCTAGATGGCAACTGTGGCTCTACTGAGACATGACCACTGGCAACGCGAGACTTGAACGTTGACTCTCGATCACTGTTGCCAGATCTCGCGATAAACATTTCCGCATTTTACAACTGTTGGAGACGGAGAGCAAGCAACAGCAAATGTTAAAGCAAATTCTTTCCTGCTTTTGGTCTTGTAAGTATCTGTGTTTTTCATTTTGACATGTGTTTATTATTTATGTACATTATGTGTAGGAACCGTGACATTTTAGCGGGTAACAGTGCAGACTCAGAGTAAAACGTGGTTAGATTAACATACATGCACATGTACTGTAGTGTTTCCTTGTGCCCTAAAACTCTGTAATTATCTAAATACAAGGGGGTAAACATGAAACCTGTGCGCCCTACTATTATTTGTTATGGAAGCCTTGTATATCTTTTAATCTTTTGATCATTATGTATGAGTTTTTGATTTGGCAAGGCAAGTTTATTTTGTATAGCACATTTCAACAACAATGTTCAAGGTAATTCAGAGTGCTTTTCATAAAACATGGAATTTATGGAACTGAAAATTAATCAGGTTGTTTTATAAACCAAAAAATATTGTTAACATTTTTTATTTAACTTTTTTTTTTGTCAATGTTATTTTTTTTTTGTCAATATATTTTTATTGTTACACGTTGTAATTTTCTTTTAATGTTTATTTGTATTGTATTTGTAAAATTTAATTTTTTTTATCATTGTGCATTATCTTGAGTTCTTTTTCTAAATAAAACCTTTTATATTTAATTTGTTTGGACGGATTGTCATTTATGAGAACCTGTTATATTTAAGTGAAAAGAATCCTTTAGTCATTATTTAGTTGTCTATTGCATGTATAGATGTAATCATTCATTAGTAGTGTAATTGATGACTAGTCTATTTTTAGGTTATAGATAGACGTCTATTAGATTTTCACTGACAGCCCCAATTTTGCCTTATTTGAACCTAGACCCGTATTAACCGTCTTTTAAACATAAATATGTAGTCGTCTAATAGTCGTCTAATTGATGACTAGTCTATTTTTGGGTTATGGTTAGACGTCTATTAGATTTTCACTGACAGCCCAAATTCAGCCTTATTTTAGCCTAGATCCATATTCACCGTCTATTAGACATATATATGTAGTCGTCTAATAGTCGTCTAATTGATGACTAGTCTATTTTTTGGTTATGGTTAGACGTCTATTAGATTTTCACTGACAGCCCAAATTTTGCCTGGTTTTAGCCTAGACGGCCGGGCTATGTTTTGACGGCTATTAGACGTCTAATAGACATAAAATTGCTTGCTGGGTAACCACACAGTATTAAGAATCAAGGGTTCACAAACTTCTGAATGGGGTCATATTTATAAATTCAGCATTTTTTTGTCTTGTGGACTTTATGTAAACATTGTTTATGTAAAATAGCTATCTTACTGTGATCCCTCTTGTTTTGTTAAAATTATTCACATTTTCACAGATTCTGCAAGTGGGTTCACAAACTTCCAAGCAGCACTGTATATACATATTTGGAGTTAATATATAATGTAGCTTCTAAATTATAGTTGCCATATATATGCATTATATTTAGAGTGTAAAAAAGGCTATCGTTTTTTGTCACTCTAACCTCTCTCTATTAATCTCACTCTGTATTTCGAGGTACACTCATACACAGCGCCTTACCTGAGCCAATCCGCGTCCAGAAACCTTGATCACGTGATCTCCCCCGCCCTCACAGGGACTGTAGTTCAATGCAGCGGGACACGGAGACGGACGCTGAAGTTATAGCAGCATAATTGTTTATGATCCTTTTATAAACTGCCTTTTGGACGATGGGTTGTGTGTGAATGCAAAAGTAAATTTGCAATCCATAAATCAGTAGCCGATGTAAACTTAATTTGCTCTTGTAAACGAGTTATTATCCCCACGATGTAGATATGTACATATGTGTATTCATAAGCGTGCTTGTAACTTCTAGTTCGGATGTTTATATATATATTCATTATTGTGTGTGTTAGAGATTTAACTTATTACATTTTTGTTCCTGTTTGAAGCAAATTTCGCTGTATTTATATATATATTTAATGGGAGAATTGTTGTAAACAACTTGCTACACGCATGCGAGTTCATAGCCCAGTTAGAGTGACGCCATACAAGCTGCAGCGCTAACAAGGTGTCAGGTTACAGCTGTGCGCTGCACATAATATCGAAGCTGCCCATAATATTGGATTTGCTTTATATCTTTTGTGATTAATGTTCATGTTTAATTATTAACCTTATTTTATTGTATTGTATTATTGCCAATATGTTTAATTGTTGTAATTCATTATTATTATCATGTATATTCATGTTTATGTTACTGTTTTTTAATTTATAGAAAACCACAACACAACCAAAACACAACCCAGTCTGTTGAGTGGTGACAATAAATGGGTTATTCCCAGAAAATTAAATGCATCTTCGCTTGTCTCTAATCGGACATGGTGGGTCAGCACCCTGAGCCGGCAACTTGTCTATGGTGAAGAGCTACAAAGAGCCACCCATTTTTTCATAGAGAAACCAAAACACTATATGGTTAAAACAAAATGCTGAGTTTTTGCAGAAGAAAATTAATATTACTGTGAAAAGGTTCTTAAAATTACTGTATTCCAAACACAACCAATTGCAATTTCAGCTGAAAGCCAACTCAGGTGTCCTATTTTCAGACTCTTTTTTTCTGTCATCTTTTGGTAAATCAGGATTGCTTCAGGATGATTTTGTTTGGAAACATGGATCAAGCAAGACACATTGGTGGGGAAAGAAGAGTAGCAGAGAGAGGGAGGACTACCCTCACAGTACTGTACATCCATTGTAAGAAAAAATGATGAGGACGTTGAAGGTCTCGATGAAGAAGTTTATTGCAGCGTAGCAGTGACAAGGTACACGTAGCACCTTGGGTTCATCAGAGTCGGAATGAACCCAGAACATCCAAATCTCAAACCTTTTATCCTGTTACAGTTCACCACTCTTCATGTAAATGTAGTTTCTCATGTTTTACCAGTTGTGGTCTGTATGTTAATGAAGTTGTGACACCTCATTGTCTGAGATGGTTCTCTGTGTCCCACACCCATACCCAAAATTGATTACCATTTGCTCAGGATTTGATCAACCAAATGGTACATAAACAATATACCAGTTGAATTTCTTCTTTTCTATGATAATTAAGCCATTTTGGGGATGAGCTCATTCTAAAATATACTTTGGGGTGGAATCTGGGTCGAGGCAGACTACAATTTCTTACAGTCCCCTCTTTGATGCTCTTGGCCCAAAAGAAGCATCACAACCACTCCATTTTCACAGATTACACCTCCCGTTCTCTATTGGGCAGGTGCCCAGTGGCGGTGAAGCCCTGCCTTAGGTTGTCCTCCGCTGGCCAAAAGAGAATCTTACCCGTCATCGGGTCATCACCTCATGCACACTGGTTTCAGCTCCATCCAATTGGCCAGAATTATCAAAGAGACTTTATCTAAAATTTGGCAAAATGAAATACAAACATCTTGGGTTTGAATGAGAAGACATTCAAGGACCATCACAGCCAGTGGGAGTGTCCTAAAGTTAGAGTTATTTGCAATTTGACGTTTAAACATAATAACAAGGAAGATACATACACATACAGCGGTTTTAAAGGTTACATCCCAAATGAAACCAGAATAGGCAATAGCTAAATCTCCGACATGCATTTTTTTTTTTTTCATAATCTTTCCTTTGCATCAGTAATAATAGCAAATTGGTTTGTTTTTATTAAGTCTAATCAAAAATCAATAGACAATATAATGTGTGTGTGTGTGTGCGCGTGCTTTTTCATTTTGTCCTGTGTATTGTGTCCATTTTCTCAGTGTGGACATCCTTTATCCACATGTGTGCATTCAGCATTCAATAATACATTTTCTGCATCCAAGTATGCATATATTTGTCTCATTCTAGTGCCATGTGCAGTGAGTCTGTCGTTGTGCATTTCTTAGTGTGGGTATGTTCTTTTGCCCACTTGTTTTCCATCTAGGTGGAAGGACGTCTGTCCGTAGTCTTTGAAGCTGTTTTATCTTCTCTTGTTTCTCTTCTCATTGTCCGTTCTTTTCCACCTGGACCATAAGTCCTTCTAGAAGAAGCAGTCACTATTGTTGTTCAAGTCTGTGTCACTCCATCAGTTTCATTCATCCCATGGTGGTTCTCAGGGTTTCTAGAACTTTTAGGCCTGGGGTTCTGGATCTTGCAGGTCTGGAAATCTCTGGGTTTCTGGATCATGGATCACTGTTCTTTTTCTTGAGAATGTCCCATGGCTCCACTGGTTCAACTGGCCTTCTCGTTCCTCAAACGACCAGATCATCTTTCTCCCGGATGTTACCCATTCCAGACAATCATCTCATTGCATATATCTGAAACAAGAATCCAAATGAAGAGGTTGTCCCCCCTTTCCCCCACAAGAATCTTTTCACATTCAAAAAATGTTTTCTTGAGAATGTCCCATGGCTCCACTGGTTCCACTGGCCTTCTCGTCCTTCAACTGACCAGATCATCTTTCTCCAGGAGTGTACACATTTCAGACAAACTTCTCAATGCTTATATCTGAAACAATAAAAGACAAGGTTGCCCCCCTTTCTCCCACAAGAATCTTTTCACATTTACACATCAAAGTCACAGACATTTCATCTCAAAACATCAAACATCAGTAATGTCTTAAATTCATTTTAAAATGAATGCCATTAAAACATTTCTTATAAATTACAGTTACATATCAAAGCCAATAAAACAATTTTCATAAATTATAAAGAATCACCCCCCTTTTGATAGTAAACATTCTTTTGAAAATGTGCTACTATCATAAAACACTTCTAATTAACATCATCATCTGCTTGTGACTGAGTTACAGTCATGTCGTTCATGCAGTGATGTGTCTGGCAAAGTGTGAATGTCTTCTTCTTCATTTCCTTTCAACAGTGCCAACTGGGTTTCTAAATTGCCTATTTTCTTAAGCAAATCGTGATAGCCCACCTTTCTTTTATGTGAAAAGTGACACTCTCTTGCCTTGTGTCCTGTCTTTCCACATGCAAAACAAGCAACTTCCTGATCGTTCCTTCTTTTCTGCAAACAGTGCCTTGCAATGTGACCATCCCTTCCCCATGCATGACAGACAAAGCTTTGAAGAGATCTCTCATTGTCTTGACAATGTCTAGCGATGTGACCAGCTTTTCCACATGCATAACAAACAACCTCCTGATCTTCCCTCCTTTTCTCCAAACAATGCCTTGCAATGTGACCAGCTTTTCCACATGCATAGCAAAGAATAACACCTTCTGAATTTACTCTCCTTGTTCTATGATGGAAATCATCAGAAAATCTAGAACATTCTCTTCTGCCAAAGGCAGCAACTGGATGTCTAGATTTGGCATCTTTCATTTGATTATTTGCATTCGCATTATTGTTGTAAAACTGTGTCATTTTAGCAATAATGTCATTATACTCAGAGAGAGGTGTCACAAACATTGACACGGCAGAACGAGTGAGTGGGTCACATTTGTTAATCAAGGCAGACTTGAAACTGACATCATTCTTAGTGATATCAGAATTGCCACTGAAAGTTTTAAACACCTCCAATAATCGTTCTGAAAACGCTGCTAGGTGCTCTCCTTTCCTCATGTGCATCTCAGATATTTTATCCCAATTAACTGACAACACACCTAAAACTTCAAGCAGTGCCTGTTTCCTCTCTGACTTATTTGCAGTTCTGTCCTTTACTTTCTGAGTTAAGGCTCCAGACAAAGTGTCAGGCAAGCACATTCTTAACAAAACACATGCATCACTGTCTGTAAATTGGTAAATCTCTGCATATTCCTCCAAGTTTTTCAGAAAATCTAATGGATCTTGTTTAGCAGGATCAAATTTCCCAACATTCTTGATCACAGTTTCTAGTTCAGTTGGATTAAATCCTCTGACCATGGTAGTGGTCATTTGCTCTTCCCTTCCTTCAATAGCACGCACAGTTGTAGTAGTATGAACTGGTGCCATGGGAAATCTAACTGTACAGTCAGAGTCTTGACTACTGAATGACTGAGAATCTCTTTCCCAACCCTCAGAGCTATGTTCCTGCAAATCTGGCATTTCTGGAACTGGGTTACACAACGTGACACCTAACAATGTCTTACTGGTGTTTTTTTCAGTTATGCCATTCTTGATCATAAACTCACAAGCTGTCTTCGTTTCCTCCAAATTGCTGGCCAATTTTTCCACAGATGATTTAAGCATGTCATTGTTAGTTTTAAGAAATGCAATCTCATTCTGCATTCTGATCTTTTCTTCTTTCCATATCGTTTCACTAGCTAGGTATTTTTTTGTAGAAATTACCCCTACAGCGAGTTGTTCATTTTCAGCTTTTAACTCATCAACTTTCTTCCTAGTTACTTTGTATGAAGCAAAAACAGCTTGAAGTGCATTAGCAATTTTTCCTTCTTTGTTCTTAGGCATTTTGGGGGAATTTTTGAATTGACCCATTGCCCAATTGTATGGATCATCTGCTTTCTCTATCCCGTCAAATATTCCAGGTGAACCGTGCTTAGCTATGTATTTAATGATAATTTCTTCCATTTTCAAAACCTTATTGAACTGTGATAATTCAACAACTATTCACAATATCTTGTTTCAATGACTATACATTATCTAGTTACTTTAAGATAACCATTAGTCTAATTCAGACACAAATGAACTCCATCGGGCCTTAAATCTTACTACTATAAATAGTTAAACATGTAATACTGTCACAGTACATTGGACAAAACCACATACCTAGCCACAGTAGTTTGGGCTTAAGTTTATCAAATTTAAAACAATGCCTCAGTACGTTGGGCAAAACCACACTGCTTCGGGTTATTGTTTAAATTTCCCAGATTCACTGTGCATCAGACTCCCTACACTGCACTTCAGTTATTCTTTCAAATAACTGTTAGAAATAATTCTGTGACCACACTGCATTGGGTCAATTCAGTTACTTTAGAATCTTAACAGTTTCAGTTAGGTTAGAAACTTACCACTTTGTTTCAACTACTTTAGAAACAACAATTCTAATACAATTCTGTCACCACACTGCGTTGGGTTGATTCAATTACTTTAGAATCTTAGCTGAATTATAAGAGACCAACACCAAGTTTCACTTACTTTAGAAACTTTAAACTTAAGCACTTTGTTTCAGTTACTTTAGAAACAACAATTCCAATACAACTCTACCAACACACTGCATTGGGCTGATTCAGTTCCGTTAGAATCTTAAACAAAATTGTACAGAATAGGCTCAAGAACTCCTCCTGCTAATACTGAATAAACAATTCTCTTCTGTCCTTAAAATTTCCTTTCTAGATTTTTTTTTAAAAGAGGGTGTTCCCTGACAAAAACCAGCATAAAAGAAAGAAAACAGCTTTTTCTTACCTTTCCCACTTTATTGGAAATCCCTCGCTGGGTGGCTCGCCAATGTAAGAAAAAATGATGAGGACGTTGAAGGTCTCGATGAAGAAGTTTATTGCAGCGTAGCAGTGACAAGGTACACGTAGCACCTTGGGTTCATCAGAGTCGGAATGAACCCAGAACATCCAAATCTCAAACCTTTTATCCTGTTACAGTTCACCACTCTTCATGTAAATGTAGTTTCTCATGTTTTACCAGTTGTGGTCTGTATGTTAATGAAGTTGTGACACCTCATTGTCTGAGATGGTTATCTGTGTCCCACACCCATACCCATTCTACAATTGATTACCATTTGCTCAGGATTTGATCAACCAAATGGTACATAAACAATATACCAGTTGACTTTCTTCTTTTCTATGATAATTAAGCCGTTTTGGGGATGAGATCATTCTAAAATATACTTTGGGGTGGAATCTGGGTCGAGGCAGACTACAATTTCTTACATCCATCCATCTATCTTTTCCATACATTTTCCAAACCACTTGTCCTATGTAGGGCCATAGGGTGGCTGGAGTCTTTCCCAGCGTCTCGGTTCTAGGCAGGAAAACACTCTGGACAGATGCCAGTCCGTCACAGGGATGACACATGCGCACACACACTCACTTACACGGTGCGTTCCAAACGAGATATATCACCTTCTGAAGGGCACTTCGGAGTGAAAATAATCATGGCCGTCATATTGAAGCGTCATTCCAAACTGAAGTGCTCAGAACTTTGAATGCGCCGTAAACATGGAAAATAAAAAAAGTGAAGTGTTGCAAGCTTCAGAAATGTTTCGGGGAAAACCAGACAGATTTTAATGCGTCAAAGAGCAAAGTTATACACAGCGTTTTCATTTCAACAAGCAGCAAGACAATGTCTGAGATTTCGACCATATACAAGATATCTATCATTGCATTTACATTGTGTTTTGGTGGTAAGTTTGGCTGCATGCTGGTAATCGAGACAACTTGTTTTTTAATACATCACGTATTTAATTATCCTCACAATCTCTCTTATCTCTCAGCTTCCGGTTCTGGATGTCCGGTTCTGGAGTCCAGGAGAAGCCCGGTCATATAGGAGGTTTCTCAGTGCGATGAGTCAAGAGAAATCTCTCATGTTCGTCAGAACTGAAGCCTACAGTGAAGAGACCATGCCTGAACTTCATCCTCCTGCAGACATCAGCCCGTCCAGGATTTACTATGTGACTGGTCAGTGTCAATGCAGTGCTTTTAAAGACTTCTGTGAACTATATATTATGTACGCTAATACCTACGCTGTAACTTACAAACTCTTGTCCTCAAGTAAAAAAAAAAATATTTGTGTAATGTGTGCTACCTTGGTTGTCTGCATCTACTGTAATGTATAGTCTATGGCAGGGGTCCCCAAACTTGTTCCTGAACGGCCGGTGTCCTGCAGAGTTTAGCTCCAACTTGCATCAGCACGCCTTCCTGGAAGTTTCTAGTATGCTTAGTAAGACCTTAATTAGCTGCTTCAGGTGTGTATGATTAGGGTTGGAGCTAAACTCTGCAGAGACACCGGCCCTTCAGGAGCAGGAATGGTGACCCCTGGTCTATGGTATAGAAGTGTAATGTCTATGCTGTCCGGCAATATAAAAATAATGTATTTAAATTCCTTTATGCCAACCAGATCCAACACTACAGCCATAGATGGCATATTATATAAAACCTGTTATATAGAGTGTAAAACTGAACTGATGATTGATAATAACTGCACTTTAATGTCCTGTCCTCCTCCAGATCCAGCTGGCACATTCTGTACTGCTGCCCTGAACCCACCCAAAGGCTCTGTGAACAAACCAAAGTGTGAGATTAACCCTTTCATGCCTCACGCCTCCATGGTCAGATGGACATCTGCTCTCACTGACTCCGCCCAAAGTCCAGTCTACCTGCAAGCTGATTGGTTCTCAGTGGCAGCACAAGGGCTTGACGAGCAGCTGACATTGTCCAATATTATGAGAGCCCCTTCAGCTTCTAAAGAGCCCAAAGGTAAAAAGCCAAAGTTACTTAGTTATTGCAGAAAACATTATATGTTACTGTATATTATAATATATACTATATTTACATAATATATATAGTAAATCATTATGCTTACTGTCTTTCTCTCCTAAAGTCATTCTCAGTGTGTCCAGTAAAACTCCTGTGGTCCGCTCTAGACTGGGAGAAGTGGTTCTGTTAGACTGTGGGTTCTGGGTCGACCCGTCTTCTCCAGTTCATGGCTCTGGATTCTCTGTCGAGTGGCGTTATCAGTTTCGGGGTGAAGGACGGCTGGTCCTCGCTTATGATGGCAAGAACGATCGGTTTGCAGAGACGTCAGAGACCGGAGCCGATATTGACATCACAGGCCTCTATGAAACAGGAAATGCATCCCTGATTCTGGAAGAATCTCAAGTGAGACACTCAGGAACTTACATCTGCACAGTGTATCTTCCACACCTGCTGGCTCAGGTAGCCGTGGACCTGGAGATAGTTGGTGAGATGATTGAATACTCTGAACCTGACTTAGTCATATTATATATTATATATGATGTTGCTAGGGCTGGGCCATATATCGCATTCGATTGTGTCACGCGCATTTCTTCAGTAAAGCCGGTTCCCTGATTACTGCTAAATCGCCATCACCTGCTTTCAAATGGAGCGGCATTTAATAGACAGAGCCGTAGTTCATTGACAAGCTACGCAATATTGCGTTCATTATCGAAGGCGATTCATCTGCGATTATGAACGCGATATTAAGTGCCGCTCCATTTGAAAGCAGGTGATGGACATTTACCGCTAATCACAGAACCGGCTTTACTGATGAGACACGCATGACAATCTCATGCGATTAATCGTCTCGTCACACCCCTAATATATATATATATATATATATATATATATATATATATATATATATATAGTACACACTACCGCTCAAAAGTTTGGGATCGGTAAGATTTTTAATGTTTTTAAAAGTTTCATCTGCTCACCAAGGCTACATTTATTTAATAAAAATACAGTAAAAACAGTAATAAAGTGAAATAATATTACAATTTAAAATATCTGTTTTCTATTTGAATATATTTTGCAAAGTAATTTATTCCTGTGATGCAAAGCTGAATTTTCAGCATAATTTCTCCAGTCTTCAGTGTCACATGATCCTTCAGAAATCATTCTAATATGCTGATCTGCTGCTTAAGAAACATTTATTGTGTACAATATTATTTTTCAGGATTATTTGATGAATAATCAACCTACAGTTTGTCTTATCAAAGTAAATGTGAGATCAACATTTGCAAGATTAGTGATATGCGAATTGAAAAGCCTTCTATTGTATGTTTGTTTGTGCATGTTAAATGGATAGTTCACCCAAAAATGAAAATGCTGTCTTCATTTACTCACCCTCAAGTTGTTCCAAACCTGTATGAATTTCTTTGTTCTGTTGAACAGAAAGGAAGATATTTTGAAGAATGTGGGAAACTGAACAGTTCTGGGGCAACATTGACTTTTATAGTATTTTTTCCTCTACTATAGACCTTATGTAGCCCTGCCCTTTTTCAGCGCTGTGATCGTTGTCTTTTCACTTCCGGTTTGTATTTCCACAGCGATCTTACGTATTTATGAATGAACAGCTCATTTTAAAATCTTCCCGGTCTACTAACATTTGTTAAGACATCTGCTTTAAACATAACAATGCTCATGATAACTTTCATTAACTCTACAACAGGTAAATCCACTTCACCAGCTAATTATTCTTCAACAGCGATGCCATAGAAATATATAGGGCTACCGCAAAAACAGAAGTTCAAAGACAATTTTCTAAAGATGGCGGCGTGCTTGATTCTCTGGTAAATAAGGTCTAAAGTCAATGGTGCCCCAAAGCGGCCTGGTTACAAACTTTCTTCAAAATATCTTCCTTTGTGTTCAACAGAACAAAGAAATCCATACAGGTTTGGAACAACTTGAGGGTGAGTAAATGATGACAGAATTTTCATTTTTTGGTGAACTATCCCTTTAATTATGTAGGCTATAGAATATTTGGGCTGTTTAATATGGTTTTAACCTGTATTTGTCTAAAAATGATTTGTTTTTGCATTGTTTTAATCTTACTTACTTCTGTGGGGCTGAATTATACCCCTTAAAAATTGAAATACAAACAAAAGCTTTTAAATTTGGGCATCACCTCAGCCAATCCGATACTGAATATTCATTATAAAGCCCTCCTTACCAATGAAACCCCCACAGAGTCTCATCCTCTAAATATACTCATGCTTAAACTAATTAATGAAACTCAAGCCAAGTCTTGATTCCAACCACAACCCTGACATTTAAAAAGAGATTGACAAACATCTGAAGTATAATTATGATAAAAAAAAATTAAACTAATTTGACCTCCTAAACAAACTCAAGTGTTATTCTGCCTTAAACAGAACTACCAGACTGGCAAATTACTTATCAGTTAAACCATTAAAATAAAGACAAATTCTTTCAAAATATCAACACTGTGACCATAACTTAGAAACAGAGAAAAGAAGACTTAAAAAATGCTGGATACCAAGAGAACAGAGAATATGCAGACACCGTGATTTGAATCAATAGAGGATGAGAAACACTTTCTTCTTGTCTGTCCCAAGTACATCACTGCAAACGAAATATTTTTTCCACAATTTGCAGCAGTGAATAGTTCATTCTTTACTCTAAATGACTCTAAAAGTCCACTGCGCAGAGAGGTGTTACAGTCACGCCTGTCCCGGACTCCCATGATCCTCTCTGATCCCACTGATCTCACTTCCTCATCATCTCTCCCGCTATCCCTGGATTCCCTGCACCTGGTCTTCGTCATTTGCACTCCCTTTTTATTGGACTCACTCCCTGCACTCCTTGTCCGTTCTTGTTGTTATGTTTTGCTTATGGTGTTAGGTTGCTGTTTGTTCCGTTTAATAAACCCGTCTCTTGTGGAAGTTCCTATTCTGCCTCATCTCTGCTGCACTACACATGCATCTATAACAAGAGGATGACATGACAGCCAAACTAGCAAAATATGTATATACCATACACACCGACAAAATGATTAATCCATTTTATTTGTTTGTTATATTAGATATGTAATATGTAAAATTTTTACATATTCTTTATTGTATATAATTGCAATTATTTATAATTAATATTAGGATGGAGATATTATCTGGTGATTTTTGTTTGTTTTGTAATATCTACTGTTCCTCTTCTGTTTGTTTGTTTTGTTTGTTTTTATCTTTCTTTTATTTCCTATTATTATTTTGGTCATTTAAATACAGTTAAAATGTTTTGGCAATACTACATTCCAAATGTCATGCCAAGAAAGCAACTTGAACTTGAGAATTTTAAAAATTAATTTTATTATAATAAATCATACATCATTAATACATTTTTTTTTTTCAAAAAAACTATCCAATTATCACATAAGAGCCAAAGAAATCATCAAAAGAAGAAACAAAAAAGTTACAACAAATGAGTAAAAAACATCTCTTCATCAACAACAAAGCACAACACTCCATTTACAAACCACTTCATCTCAAATGTTAACAGATCTTTCATTGACTTATAAAAATAAAAATCAATTAATACTCTTGCTTTTACCATATTTATCAAACATTAACACTGAATATTCCCCCAACAACCTTTCAGCCTTATGTTTCCTGCTCACATACATGGCTAGTTTGGCCTGTCCTAAAATAAAATTCAACAACTGACAAATGCAACTCTTCTCTTTAACAAATTTAAAACCAAAAATAAAGGTTATCATAGAAAACACTTTGTTAAAGCAATTGAACAATTTTTGCAAAACCAAAAATAAATGCTTCAGTCTATCACAATCCATAAAAGCATGAAAAACTGATTCTCTTTTCAGGCAAAAAGGACATTCCACGCTAACATCAGGATTTAAAACAGAAACTAAAGCATTTACTGCAATAGCACAATGAAGAAGTCGCCACTGTATATCCCCTGTCCTTTTTTTTTAACAGTGGCTTATACAGAGACCTCCACTCAGGTTTCACACTCCCTTCCATATTCAAAACCGTATGCCAAGGTGTATCTACTCTGCTACTCAAAACATTTTAATTAAAAACTTGAACACACATTTTATAAAATGCTTTACCAGTACTTGTACACAAATCTAAACACATGGGTCATTCAGTAACTAACAAAGGACCCTTACAACCAACTTGTTTTGCTAATAGTCAAATTAGGAAACATCTTCTATATTTCGATTGTTTCCTCCTCTATATAGAGAGAGAAGAAGAGAATGTTTTTGTGTTCGTCTCTGAGAGATCTATGGCAGAAGGCTGGACATTATTTGTCAGGATCCGTTCTCTCAGTCACGTTTTGAACTAAAATTACAGGAACAACAGCATTACATTTGGTTCACTTCACATAAGACAGTTGTACTGAATAATAACAACACACTTACATATATTAGCCCACTGTGATGTCTAACTTGAGGTGCCAGATCCACTGCCAGAAGCTACAACAAAAAATTAACAATTCAAATCTGTTCATACTATTGAATGATGCTAAGCATTATTTATCAAGTTCAGTATTTTCATCTTGTCTTTAAAATGACAGAAAGATATATTGTTGTGGTTCACTCACATGCTTCTTTGACTAGAGGAGTCATCAGAGGCTGGAAGAGAAAATGACAAACATGTAACAAAAAAATGCAACACCTCTGCTTATACAAGAATGATTAGAGCAGTGTTGCTATTTGTATAGAATTATTACTTTAATCGCTCATACACTGTAAAAAAGAATTGTTGGTTTAACTTAAAAAGTAAGTTACCTGGTTGCCTTAAAATTGAGTTCATTAAAATAAAAATTGAGTTAATACAATGAAGGCGATTGATTTAATCAACAGAAACTCAAAATATGATGTTATCTGAACCACATTAATTATCTAAGTTGATTTGACAAAAGAAAAAATGCTGTGATAACAAATTATGAAAATATTTTTTTACAGTGTAGCGAACAGGTTCATTTGAAAAGAATTGGCTACAAAAAAAATAATAATGAAAGAATCATTTATTTGGAGTAATAAGTAATGCTTTTGAATGTAGGGAAGTAGAAGTTTCCCAAAAGTAAAATTAAGAGTTCAGATACTCAAAAAATGTACAGTAACAATGTAAAAAATACTTTATTACACACTATCACCCCAAAATGAAAGGATATAAACATATGTGGTTTATATGGTTTAAATGTATTTGTTTCAGTTCATCTTTATCGGCAGATTCAGGGTCCACTGCATTTAGCAATAGTTATCTTGTTTTATTAGTTATTTTATTTTAAATATTAAACATTAACATTAAACATGAATATAAATAATTCTATGGTCTGCACATATTATCACTCTTACCATTGTTCTTCCTGATCTCTTTCTCTGTCACAGTCTTGTCCTGATGTTCCACCACACAGCTGAACTTGTTCTTCTTCCACTCTTCAGGTGTAACTCTGATGGTGCTGCTCTTCTGGAAGGTTCCGTCCTCATTGGGAAGAAGTTCTCCAAGATCCACATCCTCATGATGTTCTTGTCCATTTTTCATCCAGATGATTGTTACTCCACTGGGGTAAAAACCTGTAGCATGACACGTCACTGGAGAAGAGGGATCCTTCTGCAACAGAGACACCTGAGGAGAGACTGAGAGAGAGAGAGAGAGTTGCTACAGTCCCAAACAAGAATTCATATTTTCCTATAATATATCAATAAGAAAAAGGTCAACTGATTTGATTTTTCAATGGAGGGGCTCGATCACTAGACTGCACTCAAGCTCTATAAGTACCCAGCATACCTTTGAATTAATAAATTATAGGTATATACAATATATTACAAATAATAGAAGTACATCACGACATGGCCTGAGAAAAGGTCTATATCCTTGCAATAAGTTCCTCCCATTCAATCCTTGGTTTAAAGAAAATTTTTATTATTCATTTCCACAAAGACCACATTATCTGTAATGCTTAAATAATCTAAACATCAAGACACAAAATGTATAAATATATATTTTTTCTTCTTCTAGTGAACAAGATTGTTTAGGAATATTCACTGCTGGATAAGAACTGATGTACCTGTTTTCTTCAGGCTGCTCTTTCCATACTCCACATACTTCTTCAGCCACTCAATGCACACAGTGTTGAGGTAATGTTTTCTGCCCTCAAGTTCAGCTCTGTTATAGCTCCATTTCAGTACAGTGATGATTCCTTGCGGTACTGGGGAAATCCATCTCATCTCCCTCAAATCCAGAGACAGAAAGTCCTCTCCATCATAACCATACTGGCGGAACCCATTTGTTTCTCCAGTCTGATCATCCCATTCACAGCCGTACATCATCTGAACTGTGTGCACACCTGAGGAAAAGAGACAATGAATGTATATTATATGAAAACTCAGATCATATAGTCAGAATAAAATCATCAGTCAATCAGAAAGTCACAACATATTTTGGAAGAATGTTTGGATAATCTAAAATGTAGGTTAGAGCTGGTTTAGCTGCTGGACCTGCTGGTTAAGGTAATTTGTAAGATTGGTGACATCATCAGTACAAAATTATCAGTTAGGGAAGTGCGTATTTCTAAAATTATAAATATATTTTTTATTGGTCTTAATTTAGTGTTTGTAGTTTGAAAAAATCTCTAATTTTGCCAAAAATTACTGAAATCTTTGAGGCTATTTTCTCAACAAAAAAAAAAGTTGACAGCCACCATTTAAATGATTAACTCGACGACAGTTTGGAGAACATCGTTATATCATTAAAAGCTGAGACTGCCCTATTCATTCAGTGCATAACACTGAAACTTATATATTGTAAATAATTTTTATATTTTAATAGTACATTAATATTTCTCTGTTAGGCACTCCTGATAATCAGATGGTGAGTAAATCTGACTAAATCAGTCATTCCAGTTGTCTCGTAACAAAGAAATTAATCTGTGTTTTGCATACTACATATACTATACTCATATGTGATGCACTATTCATTCACACACACATAATACTACAGAAATCTCTAGATCATTTGTGTGTGTAAGTGGGTTTGTTACCAACTTACCCTTTGACTGGTTAAACCTTTCCATTGCAATCTGGATGTTGTATTTAAAGGCCTGATGGCTGCCAATCAGTTTCTGTTTCTCTCTGTCCCAGTAATCTTCTCCCTCATTCTGTCTGATCCACTCTGTCTTTGGCACAGCTTTCATTGTGTTGCTGTCAAAGTACATAAACTGCCCTTCATCTACCAGACCAACCGCAGTGAACTCTGGGAAGTCAATGCCTCTAGACACACCAGTGTAGAAGTATTTCAGAGAGTGTGTTCCTGGACAGAGATATAAACAGAGAGAAAAATTTTAGTCATCTTCTTTAATTAAACATTGTTACATGTTAAATGTATATATAATGGGATTTTGCCAGTTATTGGAATAACTTTTTCAAGATGTAGGAGTACTATATTTGAATTAGAACCATTTAGTCAGAAACAACATTATTAGCCAAACTTTATTAGAATATACACAGGGAATTTGGTTTTAGTTCATATGAGCTCTGAGTGCTTACAACAAATAACATATTTAGACCCAGAAAATGAACATTTGTTAGACAGGTGTGTGCATTAGATCTCACATTCATCACACAAAGACAAATGAAGAACGACATTTAGCCTATTGAATGTATTTTTGAAGACTGTACAATATTGTAATGAAAACAACAAAAAATACTTTGCAGTACACTCTTTTCACTTGTTATTGATCCCACTATTTTACAGAAAGATAGCTATATTATATATTTTTACAAATTATTATTTCGGAGGCAAGAATAAGGTTGTTCGTGCTCTTCTACTGCCATCTAGTGGCCATAGACTGCAGTCAAATTCTCCAAGTTATTTTTCCCCCAAGAACCGTGGATCTAATTAAAAAATAATAATAATAAAATAAATAAAAAGTAACTATTATTTATTCTGCTGTTATAGGCTATTTTAGATGTATTGTTTGAACAAAACAATCAATAGCATATTGTGGGTTTAGCAAGTTGGTCATCATCAGTCTCTGGGCAAAAAAGCGTTTGTTTCTCGGGTTAGAAATGAAACTGATCTTTATCTGAAACCAACCCGTTCACTTGAGAATGCGTTTGTAATATCGTGGAATATATACGCCAAAATGAGCTTTGGCGTGCATATGATACGCATTTTTCGCGTGCATATGACGCACTTTATGGCGCGTAGGCCTATATAATACGCTTGGTAGTCTTGGGTAGGATTCGTGGTGTGGGGCTCGTGTGTAGCCTACACACCATAAAGTGCGTATCATATGCATATTCAGATTACAAACGCATAATATTGATACGCATTCTTCTTTTAGGTCTCTTTCAAGGTAATATAATAACTGAGAGACATATCACACAATGACACTATTTTTAAGAGAAAGCTCTGGCACTATACTGTAAAATTAAAATAACCTATACTCACCAGCATAGGCTAGATGAACTCCAAGAAGCACAATCGCTACGACCCGCATCCTTGCCTAATTCTGAGAGACAGTTCAGATTAAAATCGTTTTAGAGAAATTACTTGAAATATTTATCAGTGTTAATTTTCGAATTTGAACAGGTGAAACATATCTACGCTAACGCCTAAACATGCTCTGGAAATGGGGGATAAGCGGGGGGACGGAGTCCGGGGAGGGAATTTCGAGGTGGGGTCGGCATTCCAGTTCAAATTGGCTAGATTGTTTTAAGGAAATGGAAAGGATTTCTTTATTTTATTTACTCAATAGCCTATGAAAGCGATACGAATTCAGCACAAAAACATAGCGCTATATATATATATATATATATATATATATATATATATATATATATATATATATATATATATATATATATATAATAATAGAGGGATGTATTTGGTTACGCAATCGACTTTCGTGATTGGCCAAATATCTGCAGGTTTCAGCCAGTGCGCGTTCCCAGAACCGACCAACAGAGCAATACACTTCAGGTAAATTCACTGGGTTGAACTGAGAACAGAAACCGTTACTTTAAATTTTGACTTTAAATTTGATATGTCTAAAACAGCGTTACATATCTGAAATTATTCATGCAAACTCGGTCTAATAATTTTGTCTAGCCTGAAAAGAGACTGCGTTTCCGTTAAGAGACACATGATAGTAGAGCTGCACGATTAATCATCAAGATCAAACACCCTCGCAATCTTAATCCTAAATGACAGTGGTTCGTCTGTTAAAGCTTTGACGAATATGATCACAGCGAACATTCACATCTGTGTTGGCGCTGCACTGAGGCAGGGAGAGCAATAATGTAGCCTTTAGAAAGCCTATATGCAACATCTCCACAAAGTTTTTACAACAGTATCATTATTTCTGTTACAGTAATTAAAATGATCACATAAGTAGGCTACTGGAATAAAAGTTTATAGTTCAGGTATAAACACTGATGTCCACGGCATTTTGAATGTCCAAATCACATTTTGAAAGTAACTTGACGTTTCAAATAGATTGTATCAATTACATTGTTGCGCCACTAGGTGGCGACAAGTGACTGTTAAAAAAATATGGTGTCATTGAATCATTCATTCAAGATATGCGTTCAAAAACACGGCTTCATCCAGTACTGAAGCACGTGAAGTTGTTCGAGATGCATTGGCGCTGTGCAGGCCGATAGATGTATGACATCAAAGTACCGTTAGAGCAATTCAAAAGCATAAGGAGTCGTATGCTCTCCAGTCGCTCTTGCGGTACTTTGATGTCATATGCTGATCGGTCTGCGCAACACTGATGCATTTCGAACAAGCCTATTATAAGAGAAAAATTTATTCAAACTGATTAAAAGATTCATTTGAATCCATGTTTTTAAATAGACTACAGCAATTAACATTTTTTCAGAACCTCTAGTAAATGACGAGTTATTTTGTATAGTTGTCTGTTCAGAATCATGGGAAAATCGTGGGTGTGTGTGTGCGTGCGTGCGTGCGTGCGTGCGTGCGTGCGTGTGTGTGTGTGTGTGTGTGTGTGTGCTGTGCACTGGTTTGACCTACATTATAAGGATGCAAAGTCTTTTATATTGTGGTGTGTATTCAGATTTCAGGTCACACCGCAACAGTTTTACTGAATAATACTTGCATCTTTTCAAGGATCTGTATGAACTGATCTGTTTGAAGCATCATCAGAGGCTACGAGAGAAAACATTGCAAAAACATCACAACAGGCTGTTTGTCTGTGCTTAGATCAGCACAGCAGCCATTGAATTTATATCATGTCATACTATAGTTCCACATGAAAGAGAAAAGTTGTACTTCTATTTTGATTTATTATATAAATTTACATTAAACATTACATTAGGAATTAGATATATAGTGCTGAATTATAAAGATACCACTATTAACAAAATCATGGCCAATGACAACATTATCAAAAACTAAAATCAGGAAAGTACACAAATGTGCAAAACATTAAAATCAGTAAAGTGACAAATTTGCACATGGTTTCTTTATTTTTAAACCAATTCAATTTAAGACATTTTATTTCTTTTTAATGCAAATTTGGAAATAATCTTAAAATCTTCCTGTAAAATACAAACAATCTCATACTTGTGACTGAAATTTACTTGCATATATTTGTAATGATACAGCTCTTGGGTCAGTTACAGTTTAAGTTCATCATTGTTATGATCCCTGGCCTAGTCAGGGTGTAACAAATGACACAATACTTCTTAATTACTCATTTTTTATTTTATTTTATTGTTCTCTCATTCATTTTCAAGGCATTATTATTATTGTGTGTAAAACATTTCCTGAAAAAAGAAAACAATTTGAAAGCAAAATCTTCAGGGGTGAGCTAATGCCAACACAATAAACAAACAGAAACTAACTTTCTCCCTGCTAATCAAAATAAAAGAAACAACACATTTGCTCAATAAGTGACCCTATCTCCTTATCAACCAATAAACGGGAGAAAAAGTGATGGCTGTTTGGCCTACAAAAAACAAAAACAAAACAAAACAAAACCCAAGGCACTTATAAGCCAATGCCAAAATAATTAAGAAGTTACAGACAGGATCAATAGGACATTAATGTTCAAGGCATAAGGGTCACACTCAGGGGCATAGTTTGTGGGGGGGATGGGGGGAGGTAACCCCCCCAATATTCAAATGCTTCATTTACAACCCCCCAATATTTTAACATGAAAATCACAGTAGATCAAATGAAAATACGTATAATTCATTTATTTTGTAACAATAATTTTGTTTCTATTCAAATATGAGTTTGTCATAATAAATTAGACAAAAATATTCTCCCCCTCCATATTGAACCGATTGGTAACGCCCAACCAATGCGCGTCGCTCTTTCACCAAAACAACGCGAGTAGTGCTGTACTGTTTGAATGAGAGAGCACCAAAAATAAAGACAACCGCTGGTCCATTAAAAAGAATAAAGCATGCACTGAAAAGAATGTTGTGTAATACACTCATATTTTAGCTAGCTAATCCATTGCAATGTAGCTATAACTATCAGTGTAACTGTAACCAGTTACCAAAACAGCCGTGTGTTTTGTTAGTTCATTTTTCAATAGTGTCTGTAATGATCAATGACAAAAGTATTCACATCGGTGTTTGTTTTCTTCCTAAATTAATCTGACTTTTGAACGAATTGGCTGAATGAACGATTTAAGTGACTCAATCAATAAAAAAGTGAATCGCTGCCGCCTACTGGCGGTTTCAATATTTAACATAATTTATTTCTTTTTAGAATCACTCAGTTATGTTAGAATTTGATGAATGATCATACATAAATTTCATAAAGTTATGATAGATAGATAGATAGATAGATAGATAGATAGATAGATAGATAGATAGATAGATAGATAGATAGATAGATAGATAGATAGATAATCCAATAACGCTACACATAAAACAGATTATTATTTTTTAATTAAACAACAACAACAACAACAAAAAAGGCAGCATACGTTCAACCCCCCCAATGTTGAAACCAAATCTACGCCCTTCACACTGTATCAAAAGTGGCTAACAGCACTCGGTTAAGGCAGAGATCACAGAAATCACAATCTGTCGCACTACATTTCCACCAGCTAACACAAACAAAGAGACAGAGAGCTCCTTCCAGAGGAATTCCCAGGGAATTTATAGTCCAAATTTCTTCTTCGGTCCAACCACATACATCCAGAACCAATCCTAAGAGAGGAAAAGGACACAGCAGGAACAACAACAGAACCAATGTATTTATGCCACAGACATAACAATAATCAAGGAGGATACAAATTTGGTTTATCTACAAAATATTTAAGTTAATTAGGCACTGATAACTATGGATGAAGTGCTGCATTTATGCAAAAGAAAGGCATTATACTGTATATATTTAAATAGAACTCAAAACTTCTAATTTATACATGACTGGTTTGTTATTCAATGTCACAACGTGTTTACTAAGAGACACGGCAAGAAAAAATTCTCAGATGTCTCACTCTGTCTAACCTGTACTAATCTGTCCACTTTTGATTTGATCAGGTTTAGGTTTTGACCTGAGTTTAGCTATAGCCTACAAACTTCACACCACCTTTTTTTCAATGACATGCAAATAAATAAATGCACAAAACTGCACTGGCTATGCAGGTTTGGATGTTGTTACAATAAGAGATGGTATTTCCCTATGTCCTGAGCTGCACTCAGTTCCGAGAAACCACGTGATATCATGGCAAACACCTCTTATTTATTCGCCGTATGGCGCGTTTGGAATAATATTGTGGGTTTAGAGCGCCACCTATTGGAGACCAGTGGTAACTAGAAAGGCTAAAATTCACGTGTTTTAGAGAAGTTAGTTATTTTAGCGTATAATCTGAAAGACCACATGACTTTTGCATGATGTTACATTAATAATGTGTGTTAAATACATTACGGCATTATATTTTGACGCAAAATAAACAGCAATTAATGCGCATGCGCTGTAAAATAAACATCAGTTAATGCGCATGCGCTGCAAAACTGAAAGTAAACGACTGCAAGCTGCACTGATGTTTTGGGGGAAAACCCGCCGGACCTTTATTTAACACACAGTTTTCATTTTAACAAGCAAAGCAACGATGTCTGAGATTGCGACCATATACAAGATTTCTATCATCGCATTTACATTGTTTTGTAGCGGTAAGTTTTCGTAATCGAGACCCCTTGGTCTTTAATACATTAGAAGGCTATGTGTGTGATCAATAAACATAATGTCTCTTACCGTTTAGCTTCCGGTTCTGGATGTCCGGTTCTGGAGTGCTGGTTTGTCCAGGAGAAGCCCGGTCATGGAGGAGGTTTCTCAGTACCAATGAGTCAAGAGAAATCTCTAATGTTCATCAGAACTGAAGACTACAGTGAAGAGACCATGTCTAAACTTCATCCTCCTGCAGACATCAGCCCGTCCAGGATTTACTATGTGACTGGTCAGTGTACATGTCTAGTACATCCTCAAGTCAAAGTTAATTTGTTTAATTTTGTGCTCACTTTGTGGTCTGTATCTACTGTAATGTGTATAGTATAGTAGTGTGATACTGCCTAACAAAAAACAATTATACCAGTGTAAAACATCTGACAACTGCACTTTAATGTCCTGTCTTCCTCCAGATCCAGCTGGGACGTTCTGTACTGCCGCCCTGAACCCTCCCAAAGGCTCTGTGAACAAACCAAAGTGTGAGATTAACCCTTTCATGCCTCACGCCTCCATGGTCAGATGGACATCTGCTCTCACTGACTCCGCCCAAAGTCCAGTCTACCTGCAAGCTGATTGGTTCTCAGTGGCAGCACAAGGGCTTGACGAGCAGCTGACATTGTCCAATATTATGAGAGCGCCTTCAGCTTCTAAAGAGCCGAAAGGTAACGAGCCCAAGTTTCTTAGTTATTGCAGAAAACATATTATATGTTACTGTATATTATAATTTATACTATATTTACATAATATATATAGTAAATCATTATACTTACTGTCTTTCTCTCCTAAAGTCATTCTCAGTGTGTCCAGTAAAACTCCTGTGGTCCGCTCTAGACTGGGAGAACAGGTTCTGTTAGACTGTGGGTTCTGGGTCGACCCGTCTTCTCCAGTTCACGGCTCTGGATTCTCTGTCGAGTGGCGTTATCAGTTTCGGGGTGAAGGACGGCTGGTCCTCGCTTACGATGGCAAGAACGATCGGTTTGCAGAGACGTCAGAGACCGGAGCTGATATTGACATCACAGGCCTCTATGAAACAGGAAATGCATCTCTGATTCTGGAAGAATCTCAAGTGAGACACTCAGGAACTTACATCTGCACAGTGTATCTTCCACACCTGCTGGCTCAGGTAGCCGTGGACCTGGAGATAGTTGGTGAGATGATTGAATACTCTGAACTTGACATTGCCAAGTCAGATTTGGATAAGTTATTATGGATATGATATTGCAGCCATCTAGTTTATCAACTGCATTTGTTATAGTAAAATACAGTTATATATATATATATATATATATATATATATAATAGTAACCGCTGTCTGTTTTCTTTCCAGAGCCTCCGTCTCTCTCCATCTATCCTTCTCCTCTTCCTCTGCTGGTTCCTGGGCAGGTGCTGCTGATCCAGTGTGAGGCGTCTGGTTTTGCTCCTCACACTCTGGATCTGGGCTGGGAGTTCACCGGGGCTGATGGGAAGTCCCGCTCTCTGGGTCAGGGCGGTGTAACGGGTCACAGACAGGCGTCTGATGGCACCTTCAGTCAGAGCAGCCGTCTGGAGCTGGACTCGAGTAAACTGGGGCTCGGCCGTGGTGGTGACATCACCTGTGTAGCCAAACATGACGGAGGAACACGACGAGCCACTGCTGCCCTCAATGTGATTGGTGAGTGATACTGTCATAGACTGACACATCATTTTCAGACAGTGTTTATAAATCATTAAACCTGGATAGTTTCATGTATGTACACACAGCTTTATTCATGTCATCCATCATATTTTCTCACTGAAGACCCCATCTGAGAAACTCTTGGCTTACAATATGTTTCACTTTGCAATTATTACAACATTGTGGTGGCTATCATATGCGCTCAATTCTTAAATGCAATCTTTTTGACATGACTTTAACACGCCAATACATGCATCAACATTCAGTTATTTCTCGGTCCGTCCTGATTTCTTGGTGAGGAAGTGAACTAACAGAGATACATTCCCATCGACTGTCATTTATGATGGTCAACATTGAGCAAACACACACGCAGCTTTCGTATAGTAGATAAAATGAATTTGATTGGCTGAGCAATGTTCCAGTAAGTTGATATACAGTCCACTCCACTTCTCTATATTCAGACAGACACTGTGCTTTAGTGATGGGGATTTTCAGTGGTTCTTTCTGGAAGTCATTCTAGTAGGTGGCGACAAGTGACAGTCTTTATGAGTGAATCATTAACTCATTCAGGCAGTTGTTCAAGATTCATATTTCATTTCCAAAAGAATATATATGTCCATTATAATGTTCTGTAACTCCTGATTGTATATTTTGTTCTCATCAGGTGTCAGCGCTCCTTCTATTGAGGACTCTATGGCGATGGTCGCTGTTGCTCTGGTGCTTTACGGCATGATAAAGTTTCTTTCCTGGACATTCAGCTCTTCTTGTGAGTCAGTTTTCTAGCATCACTGCAACACAGAAGTGCTGTTTACAAGTGAACTGACAACAGAACCTGTTCTAGTGTGAAAAAAAAGTCTGTTGCAATATTGAACAGATTTGTGTTTGTAATAATATAGGATGCCCCAGAATGTATTAAATATCCAATCATATACATTTTTGTTTTCATATAGACTCCAGTGACACTGATAAGGTAAATAACATCTTTTTTTTTTTTGCTAAACCACAATCAAATTTCATTTCACATTTCATCGATGCTGTCTTTAGTTCTCTTGTATAACTCTGTCTGTTTATTTCTGTCTGTCTCTTGTAGAAGGAGAAGTAAACCTGGAGCTGGAGCTGATTTTTAAAGCTGAATTGTGTGCAGAGAAACTTCTTTTGTAAATAATTATTTCAGAATAGTTTTATGTTGTTTCAGTCTTCGCTTAACTATTTCAGATTGCTGTGTTTGGGTCAGTTACTCTCTGCAAGTTTTTTTTTTCTTTATATATTAAAATATTGTTAATTACAGTTGTACAAATTCTGGAAATAAAAAAATGTAGATTTGATTTTATTTGATCTGAACTTTGAGCTTTCTTTTCATGAACACAGCTTTATTAATAATGTAAACTCAATTGTTTAGAGGTATATTAGTTAATTTAGGCAGCAGATGGATTCAATTTGTGAAATTTTTTTTTGTGTTATGAACAGGTGAAATACTGAGAATTATCTGTAAAGTCACCTGATAAATGTGAAGGGAATGATCTTATGGGCTCTAATTTGTATAAGTCAAATTTTATAGGTCCAAAATTTTGAGTTTCAATGATGTTGTCAAGCATGATAAATACAATATAAAAATATGTATGATGTCAGAAAGATTGAACAATTATTTATAATGGATTAAATTTCACAGGGCATGAACAGAAAACAGAGTACAAAGAAAATAAATACTTAAAATGATTTTTCAGAAATATACTGCAAAATGTTGGTATTTTATTTAAAATGTTGGGGGAGAAAAGTCTCCTAATCAAAAACCACATATACAGATAAATTAATTACATTATTTTTAATCTACAATGCTATAATATATAACAACTTTTGATCAAGACATAAAATTTATTTCCAGAATACAATACATACACATTTTGTAGTTTAATGAAATGGATTAGTCAAATCAAGCAATATATTTCAATGTCATTTAATATGTATAAATGAACCTGACTATATAATGTAAAGATTCACTGAAAGGCATTAACAGAAGCTATTACAAACATACAGCTTTGCTGTTTATATATAGATACAGAGTATAACATTATCAAAGCACACATGATATGTGCATTTTTACAAGAATTACATTAAAGATGGAGTAAGTAGATTTTCAAAAATGCTGTTACACACACAATGTCCAGATGTTGCACTTTGGTTGAAAATTAAAATCAGATAACGTAAGACCCAACGTTAAAATATAACCTCTATCTAAATTTGGGGTACAACATCAGAATGACTTCATATTCACGTCCGGCGCCTGCTGGGACTGCACACAGGGCTGAAGTAAAGATCTTCTCTCTCCCTCAACTCTTTCAACAATTTCTCCAACTCTTTCTCCATCTCTTTCAGCTCTTTGTCCTTCAACTCTTTCTCCTTCAACTCTTTCTCTTTCAACTCTTTCAGTTCTTTGTCCTTCAACTCTTTCTCTTTCAGTTCTTTGTCCTTCAACTCTTTCTCTTTCAGTTCTTTGTCCTTCAACTCTTTCTCTTTCAACTCTTTCTCCTTCAACTCTTTCTCCTTCAAATCCAGAGACAGAGAGTCCTCTCCAACAGAACCTTCCTGACGGAAGGCATCTGTTGTTCCAGTCTGATCATCCCACACCTGCACACCTGAGGAAAAAAGACAGTTTGAATATAAAGGTATGAATAATCAATTCATACAGTCAGAATAAAATCATCAGTCAGTTAGAAAATTCCAACATGTCTGACTCAGAATCAAATTAATCTGACTGAACATATCTTTGGTATTTTGGTCTCCATTCTATAAAAAAATAATAAAGAGAAAAATAGCAGGTGAGAAACCCATTTGTTACAAAACTCCATCTCGTAACAAAATTATCAAGACTCTTCACGCTGTTGAAGAATACAGAACAGAATAGTGTGTGCTTCTCAGTGTTCATATTTTCTTTTTTTTCTTTCTTCAAAAAAAAAAAATAAATAAATAAATCTGGGATACTGTAGAAACTGGAGATATTTCATCCTTGACTATCATGTGACTACATTCTAGATAGAAGAGCATCTTTACAGGTAGTGACAACCAAATTTACAGAAATCCTATGCAGTGTGTACAAAACCAAACTGAACGACTAGATAATCTAGATAAACTAGATAAATATTAATGATGTTTACGTGCATCAGTGCTCACCATCAGTCTGAGTAAAGCGATGTTTGGCAACACTGCTGTTGTTCATGATGTTTTGTTCATGCCCTGCCATCACAAACTGTGAAAAATTTGGTAAACCTGTTGCTTCCATGTTGAAGTATTGCACGGAATATTTTTCTGGAAGAAAAAAGAAATAGAAGAAAAAAAAAATCAATGCCTGAATAATGATAGCACTAATGGAGATTCAACCTTCACCCTTTATCATTGAAAGATAATTTGGGTAGAACCATTTTTTCAGATCTGATTGCAGATTTACCTTATTGTGTAAACTTACGAAACTTCTTTTTTTCTGTAAACTGCCTGATGCAACCCAAACAATACACTAATACATTTTAATATATCCCGGACTTACCTCTAGCAACAACAGCAAAAAGATACTCTGGAGTAACATTATAATAGTAATCTCAATAACCTACCCATTTATAATTTTTCTGTTGCTCCAGTACACTTCTCAGATCACAAATAAAAATTCTCAATACTGCCTGTTCAACCTCCACATCATCCATTCTAATCACTCATGCACATGATGAAAACCAAGTTTATGGTTTCCTATATTATCAGTTGCTTATGTCATGTTGTTTTTGCTTTAATATTTTTTTGGGAGAGAGGGCAAGAGGATTGGAAAAAACTTTGAGCAGGGACTGGAACTCGGGTTGCCTGAATGTTGGGGCGTGGTCCACAAGGCTATGGCTCTGATGGTTATGTCATGTTGAACAAAATATATTATACTGGTTCTCATCTAAGTAGTCTTCCCCCAAAACATCTAGGCATTAGTTTATTGCATAAATCAATAAATGCAAAATGGTTTAACCAGTTGTCATAATTTGTCATGCAGCATTTACAGTTCTGCCAAAGGGGTGTTTTCTATTTTTATCTTCCTAATTTTGTTTTTGTTTTTTGCTGTAAAATAGTCTTGTCTTTTTCTTTTCTGTATCACAATGAGTAACAGTAAATGTGAGTCCTGTCCAATCATTCAATCTATATCCCACACACAAAGGTTGTGTAACTTTTTTGTACTGTTGAAACTGATAAATGCCATACAGAAAAAAGTAGCCTTGTGCATACTGCATGTATATATATACAATGTATAATTTCCTAAAGCACATGAAGACGGCATAAGAATAGCGTGCACATCAAATTATGCTGACTGATTGAACTTGGATCAAATTCGTGAGATTACGTGAAATTAAATTGTCGTTTACCGCTTTAGCCCCGGGGTTTGATTTGTTATGTTATTTCAATTCATGATTTGGACTGAAATCCCCGCTTTTCTAAGCGCACTTTATGAAACGCCCCAGGTTACAGATTTTCTGAACTTTGTAGCCCTATTGCTTAATTCTGTTAATCCATTCATCAAAACTAAATTCCATTCTTTAAGAAAAAAAGAAAGAAAAAAAACAGCCGACTTTTCAGCAAACCGAAATAGCCTACAAGACTTTTTTAATCTGTAAATGATTTATTGTAAAGCTGTGACAATCGCACCATTTAAACTATAGGCTAGTAAACTTAGTCAAAGTAACTAATTAATGGAATCTAAATGATTACGCTGTTACTTACCAGCAAACACGAGAGTTATCCCGATCATCAGAAGAGCTAAGGACTTCATGTTTACTTTCGAATAATGAAAAACGTTCTGCAGGAATTAATTAGTCTTGTTTTAGACGCTTCAGTGCATGTAGTGTCTGTAACTGGTCAAAAATCCCCGCGCGAACATATATAAGGTGTGTTCGAGCTCATGCAGCGCCGCAAAGGCCGATCGGCGGCTGACTTGAAGCAGTGCATGCCGGTAAGAAATTTTGTCCGACTTGAGACAGCGCCGACACCATGTGACTGTGACGTATGGCTTCAAAGTACCACGAGAGCGATTCGAGATCAGCCGCCTGAGGCAGCCAGCGCAGTTTCTCAAGAGGAGCTGCACGAGCTGTGATGACGACACAGCTGTTTCACGATTGGCCGGATTCACCGCATGACAACGATCACGTGTGTTTCGTGTTTATTTTCACGCCTTCAGTTCCACGAATGCTTACAAATCTGTACTTTTATAACAGTTAAAGCTCTTTTCATGAAGTCACGATGTTATTGTGTCATGTTTATCAAAATAAAACTGATAAGAAACGTAGACCCCACAACATTGGTATTTAAATAATATATGCTTATATTGAACTTTATTCTTGTAAAAACAGATGCTGTAAGTGTAAAGGTCATTACACACCAGGCCCGGCTCCAGATATGAGATGAAAGGTGGGCCAAATGATATTCCAGGTGGGCCGGTCGGATTGGTGGGGGCTTTAATGCTTTAATCTCACATGTCTATTGATATAGATAAGGAAATTGTTAGGGTTGTTTGTTATTGTTATTGTTATAAACTATTATACTATTTTGAAAAATCACATTACAAAATATAATGTGAGATAACACAAATAATATTTGCAACATTTATTATTTTAATTTTTTTGCACGAGCTGTTTATACTGTACGAAATTAGAACTTTTGTCCAATACCTCCTCTAGGGGGGTCCGGGGGCATGCACCCCCGTAAGAAAATTTTGTACATTTTAAGGTTAAATGCATCAATCTGGTGCACTTTGGAAGCTCAAAATTAAGAGCTTCAACCCATGTACAGTGTGCAAATTGACCAAAGAAACAACATTGACTTGTACCTGGACATTAAAGAGGGTTCAAACATATTTTTAGTTGTGATATAAAGTCTACATCGTTTTAGGTGTTTTAGGATGCCAAACAATTATAACAATAAAATAATAATATAATAATGTTTTAGGCCTATATAATTATACATATGACAGTAATATCCATATAGGCTATTGTAACAAATGCAATCTAATATATATATATATATATATATATATATATATATATATATATATATATATATATATATTGGTTAGGCTACTTTACACAACGTATAGGAAAATTAAAATACTAGTTTGTAGCCAATTTCTAATCCTTGAGCTTTAATTTTGATCACCAAATCGCCAGCTGATCGTGTGAGCAAAGTGCGCACTTCTCTTTAAAACACGCAGCACAAACAGACTAAATATATACTTAATCACTGTATATATTTTGGTGCTTTATTAAGGCACAAAGCCATTACGGTTTCGATTTTAGTTCATTGGCAAAATACAATGTTAGAGACCATTTATGTTTTAAATGTTCGGTTCATTATGAAACGGTGGCGGCGCACAGGGTCATTAATGGGAAACACTGAATGAACGAATGCTAAAGTTGTCGTATCAGTTGATATCATAACAAAAACGCTTCAACCGGACCGAACGAGAGTCTCGAGGCCTGCCGCTGCGCTGAGTGAGTGACAGGAGGCTGCGATGTGCGTGAACTCGCTGTCATATGGATACTGTAGAGAAGCGGTATTGAACGGTTTAACATATTTTAGAGACATGTTTAGAAAAAATATATATTTTAGCAGCACTACTAAGGGGGAGGTTGCAGCTTGGTCTGGAGCTGAATTGAATATCACACTAATTTTGTGATTGGCTGTTATGTGGTGTGGGGCCAGGGTGGGCCAAGCCTCTGATTGGGTGGGCCAGGCCCACCCTGGCCCCCCCGTGGAGCCGGGCCTGTTACACACTGAGTCCGAAATTCGCATGCGAAACTTTCGCACGTTAAAAAATAAATTCGACCTCACGTTATGTCAATCGCGTTTGCACACTGCCTCCGAAACTTTCGTCCGTCAAAAAAATATTCGGATCAGGTTCGATTTTCTGCGTTTTTCGCATCCGTGGCACGCATTTTGAGAGACGTTTTGACAATTCAGAGCCACCGTACGCGAACGCAAAAATCCAGAATGCCATCTGACAAATTAATCCACGTCTTCTACAGCACTGAATGACAAACAACGTGAGGAATACAAAGAGACCGAATATAAAGACAGATTGTGCCAGTAGTAAAGCATCAAACAGAGCCACTGACATCCTGAAGTAAACTTTGAAACGCTCGGGGCAGCTCCGTGATGAGGTGAAATCTCCTTTCTTGCAATCTCGGATTGAATGGACCCAATATTTCCTCTTTCCTTTTCTCTTTTTAAGAAGAGAGGAGACAACTAATCGTGCTCACTGGTTGAAGACTTCATTTTGTATTGTTTTGCGATTTTTTCGCAACGCATTCATTAATACGCATCGGACTCAGTGTGCAAGGTCTCTGTGCATGACGAATTTTTAGGATTGCGAATACGAAAAAATGCATGCGAAAATTTCGGACTCAGTGTGCAAAGGCCTTAAGCCTCTTCAGTTCCACTCATGCTCATACACGCACTTTCAAAACAGTAGCCTACAATTCATATTTCATGTCGTTTTTATCTTTTTTTTTTTTTTACATTATTATTATTTGATTCATTTGTTTATAAAGGTTTTGTGTATAGGTTTATTTTGGACTTTCATACAAACTTTTACAGTATTAAGCATAAGTTTACAGCAAACGCCACACGATCAGCCATGACTGACGTAAATGCAGCAAACTACGTGAACCACAGCGTGTCCGACTTCACGTCTCCGTTTTCAGCTCCTCCCCGCCTGCACACGGCTACTCTCGCCGATCGGTTGCATCCAGCCGCAGCCGATGTCGAACACACCTCTTGTGTCTATCTAACCGGCAGCCAATAGATTTTCTGGAGAGATTTAACGTCACCAGTCTCTAACATGAGTTTCAAAGACTGTGTTGTTTTCGAAAGCGAAAACAAAATAAGGATGCAACAGGCTATAGGCCTACTACAAGTAGCTAAGGTGACAATATCGTAAAATTGTGGTTGAGCTTGAAGAATGTTTGACTTTATCAATTCAATGTGACTTAAGGTGCGTTCACGCGGCCTCGTAATTCCTGTAGTTACGAGATTCTAGCTTGTAAAAAGCGTTCACGTCCTCGGAGGGCTCGTAATTACAGCTTGTAAACTGGGAGATTTCTGAATGCTCCCACATGTAGGCTACCACGTGGCCGCTGTACCACCTGACCACTGTAGATTCATATTCATTTAGGCGTTGATAGTGGTGCCATGGAAACGCATAATTCCCAGTCAAAGGACCAAAAGGACGTGAACATCTCCGAATATAACGTCACGTGTTGATATCTCAAGATTCCGGTAAATACGAGGTGACGGGAACGCAGCATTATATAGACATCATAATTAATATTAAACAGAATAGTCAAAGTACTGCATTAAAATACCTTCTGTTGGAAAAACAAAACAAGCTTAAAATTATATTAAATTACAGTACAAATATATTTAATTTCCAGCTTTATACATCTTAAAATGAACAAATGTTAAAAAATGAACTAAAAAGATTAACAGAGATCTGTCTTATAAGGCTTTAACCGACATATTCCAAATTGATTGATCAAATGTGTTTCATTCCCACTTGTATTTTTTACATCTTTGAGAAATACAGATGTGGACATACCCTACTGTAATTTATGAAATATCACTTTAAGCTTGTCAAGTCCAAAAGTCACCTTTATAGTACTTTTTACAATAGTGTCAAAGCAGCTTTACAGTAATAGACCTAACAGGAAAATAATTTTGGCTGCACAGCAGCTCTAGAAGAAAATGGTGCCATACTGCCATTGTTCATCTTAAGTAAGTTGGGTAAGTCATCTTAAGTTAGTTATTCATTTAGTTAATTTATCTATGCAGTAGCTCTGCAGAAAATCTGTGATGTCATACAGCTCAGTTCAGTTCACATAAAATGGTGTCAATGCAGGCAGATTGTTGAATATCAATTGTCCCCAACTAAACAATCCAGAGGCGACAGCGCAGCAGCAAGGAACCCAAACTCCAACAGATGACAAATATAGAGAAAAAAAAAGTTTGTTGAGGATCTGTGCCACTGGCTGTTGTGTCGATGAGGTCTTCACAGGGGATGATCTAGTTGACACAATCTATCTGACATTTCAGGGATGTCTTGTGGTTGTGTTTAGGCACAGGTCTTCCTTCTGATCTGGAAACGGCCCTGATCCGGCTGACTACAGTAAACCTCTGGATAAACAGAGAGACTAATATTAGCATAGATGCCATTCTTCTCATAATGTAACGAGTACATCTGTTGTTATAGGAAGTGTTCCCTGTTCCGGCTGACCTTGTTTAAACAGCCTATCAATCCTTTAACGGATGTGAAAATATAAATTGATAATGTGTTATGTGTATGCCAGGTTAAAGAGGTGTGTTTTTCCAAAGTTTAGTTGCCAAATAGGAAAAGGATCTACTGCATGCATTTAATTTTGATATTCTAGGTATTATCAACTGGCCTGAATTCTAAGATCGCAATACATGTGAAGGACTATAATGTGTTAAGAGCTACCTCAAGTACTGCGGAGCTAAACCATTTAGTGCTTTGTAAGTAATAAGCAAGATTTTAAAATCTATACAATGGTTAATAGGGAGCCAATGCAGTGTTGACAGAACTGGGCTTTTATGGTCATACTTCCTGGTTCTAGAAAGAATTCTAGCTCCTGCGTTTTAGACCAGCTGGAGTTTGTTTGCTAGGCGTGCAGGGCTACCACCCAGTGCGATACAGTAATAGCCTTTAGGTCATGAACGCATGAACTAACTGTTCCTCATGTTTCATTGAGAGCATATGTCGCAGTTTAGATATATTTTTAAGATGGAAGAATGTGGTTTTACAGATGCTTAAGTGTGGCTTTCAAATGAAAGACTGGTATCAAAGAGCACACCCAAGTTCCTAACTGACGACGAAGTCAACAGTATTCGGGCTTAAAGGTGGTAAAGAGGATGTTTTGTTTTATACATTTTTGCAATATTACTTGAAACTGTCTTTACTAACTGATAAAAGACTATTTATTAGGTGCACTGAAAGTAATAATATTAATATACATCATCTGTGCACGAGGTAGGGCCTTAAAAACATCACCAATCGTTTACGCGATCATGGCGATTGGCCCTCTGGCTTGTCAATCACTGCCATGACGTGCGCGGATTGGCCTTGGCTTGTCAATCACTGCCAGACGTACCTTGTGAGAGACGCGCGGCTGCGCGCTCTAGTAACTTTCCACACTCTACAGGCGCCGCATGCAATGTTTTTGTCAGGAGACAGGAGTAACAACTGCAGATTATGAGTCACCTGCAGGTGAGTCCGACATAATGAATCCACTAAGTGTGTGCGCGGCTTAACGATTGTAAGGCCGATTATGAATGTAAATTGATACTTATGACTGATCGCGCTCAAACGCGTCCAGTCAGAGCCAGTTGCGTTTAGTCTGCGATTACAGTCGGTGTTCAAATTCCATGTGAAAGTATATAAATCTGCTTCAGGAGCAGGAAACTATCGCTGTATGTTGAGCATAGTCAGAATGTTTTAGCTAGTCGTAAAATGTGTGCCCGGGCTTAATAACACAGCGAATGCCGGTGGTAAACAAACACTCGTGCACGAGTTTTGGGAGGCGTTCACTTGAAATGAGCTGTGAAGGAGGGGGATTGTTCTTCCGCATGCGCTCATTTCAAAAACTCAGTCGACAAAAACATCCCCTGTACCACCTTTAAGGGGTTATGAAACTTCAAGCTATTAATCTTTTCTGTTCCACTATTTGGCTTTCAATAAACTATTGTTGTAAATTTGTGTTTATTGTAATTTTTTATTGTTGTTGTTTTTTTTATTGTAAATTTCAGTGGTAACTGACTGAAATTTTAGGGCACAAAATGGAAAAGAAGTGTGATGAGATATAAAATGGTTGACAGGCTTTTTTTTGTTTGTTTGTTTTTTTAGTTTGGCCACAAACAAAGCATCTATTTTAAAGCATCATTTTTTGTCTCCTTGAGTCCCAACAGAGCACTTAAAGGAACACTCCACTTTTTTGAAAATAGGCTCATTTTCCAACTCCCCTAGAGGTAAACAGTTGAGTTTTACCGTTTTTGAATCCATTCAGCCGATCTCCGGGTCTGGCGGTACCACTTTTAGCATAGCTTAGCATAGTTCATTGAATCTGATTAGACCGTTAGCATTGCGCTTATAAATGACCAGGCGCTGTTGGCACGGGGGACAGGGGGGTCAGGACCCCTGCAGTTTTGAAAAGACAGAAATCGACCCCCGCACTTTTGATAAGGGCTGCTTCAATCAGTCACACTATATCATCTTTTAGCTTAGGATATTTTCTTTCAAATGAGACCATTTTCACGTTTCTGTGAGCTTTCGTTCGAAAATAATCAACTGTTTTGTCGCGGATGTGAACAGGAAATGCGCTCTCGAACGGAGAAACACGCGATCTCCAAACCATCGATCAAAGCGTGCTAACGTTTTAGGACAGGTCGATGGTATATAAATCATGCCCGAATATCAGCGTTTGTCAATCAAGCCAAACCGTCCATTCAGAAACCGAGAAATTTGGAGGCTGATCTCTCAGGTTGATGCGCAAGCTGGCTTGACTGAAGTTTTCGTGATTTTGATTTCGGTAATTACATCTAGAAAGTTAAAAGCATTTATGGCATCTATATAAAAGAAATGTATGAAAGCGAAACGAAAGTGATATTGCCTGCGCGTTTAATTGGTATGTGTATACTGTAATACTGCATTTACAATGCAGGTTTATCAGTGGCGTGCACTTTGATCGTGAAAGTGAAAGTGCCCTTTGCGGTCGGATCGCGGTGCCGCCGTGTTCCCATTTCTCCCGATGTGAAACGTGAGCTCCAGTCCATTACAATGGAGCGGGTATAGGCTACTTCATTTCCCGTGGTCATAACAATTCACACCAAAAAAAGTGGAGTGTTCCTTTAAGAGTTTTCCCGTGTGTTCTTCTTTTGTTTTGTTTTTTTGTTTTATTAGCATGCCTGTTGAAAAGAGTTTTGTACAGGTCTAAAAGAACCTGCTTCAATGAGTCATCACAAAAAAGAGGGTAATTTCCAAAAATATCTGTGATATTAACAACAGTCCTGACTGTACCAACATAATAGAGAACTAACATATTGTAACCTAAATTCAAAACAAGCAAATAACAACTTTTGGGCAGCTTAGCACATAAGATATGCTAAATGTAAATAATAATTTTAAATATTAAATATTTCTGCACTACCCTCAATGTGATTCACCTTGACATACCGACGGGCCTACCCCAAAACAATTATACAAATTGTAAATGTTTATGAGACTACACAGGGTATTGTGCCAGTTTCGTTCAGTTAATGGACTGATAATCCCCCAAAGTTCCCAGAGGGGAAACTGGAGGTGTGTGTTGCTTTATGGTTACATCAACAGAAATGTGGCAAACAGCAGCAATCACCATAAACTCTTGTAGTCTGGGAAGTCCCTTCAGTAACAGTTTTTTGTGGGGTTGGCTGATAAAGAGCTCCCCAAAGAGACTAAATTAAATCCTATCCTGAATGACAAACAGTGTTTTTGTCAGATAGGATATATTACATCTTTTTGGTTCACTTTTCTTTTATATTCATTTTTATATAACTTAATAGTGTTGTCAGAACATATTATAATTTTTTTTTTTAAAGTATTTTCATACAGCCTATTAACACTTTACAATTGTTTTCTGGTATTTCAAACCTGATCCTTCCTCACTCACATGGCAACTTCACGCACCCAATCAAAATTAATCACACAAATTTAAGGCGCCAAATATGCTAGTTCATCTGATTTCTAATACACAGACATTGGCGCCATCTTGTGAACACAAATGCACAGTTTCTCAACAAGATGGCATGAGATAGCTTTTCTATCAAAAACCCTACAGAAGATCACTAAGGCTATAAACTATTATATTAACAACAGTTAACCTTGTAAAATACATTTCTATACATAGATTTTTATTGTTAATAGTACTCAAATCTCAAATTGTAGTCTAATCTGAATCTTGCAGCACATGTGGTCTGAGGTGTGATGGTTTGTGGGTTAGGAGAGAAACAAACAGGTAGTGGTGTGCTGTGGTTATGTTCAAATAGCACATGTATATGGGTTACAGTGCATGTGCCAGTGGGTTCTTTATTCTTCTGTTTGATATAGGAGGTCTATATATAGTCATGGTCAGAATTATTGGCACCCTTGGTAAATATGATGAAAGATGACTGGGAAAATAAATCTGCATTGTTTATCCTTTTGATCTTTTATAAAAAAAAATTCACAAGAATATAACCTTTTATGGAATTAAAAGAATTGAAAGTGGGGGGAAACATGTTATAAAATAAATATTTTTCTCCAAAGCATGTCGGCCACAATTATTGGCACCCTTTTGTTAAATACTTTTTGCAACCTCCTTTTTGTCAAGATAACAGCACTGAGTCTTCTCATATAATGCCTGATGAGTTTGGAGAACAGAGTCCATTCCTTCATGCAGAATCTCTCCAGATCCTTCAGATTCCCAGATCCGTGTTGGTGCTACAGAAATTTGGCCCAGACCCAGAGTACTGGCTGTGGTAAAAGTAGATAGAACTAGAAGTGAGGAGATGGGGTGGAGGAGGGATGCTGATAAACTCTCAGATGAACAGAGGTAAGTCTGCTGAATTTATACCTCTTGACAGTCAGTGGTTGAGTTGATTAACTGAATGCTCTCCACCTGTGCTATCATTTAGGGTTCGGATCAGGGAACTGGGATGGCCATAGTAGAAGCTTCATTTTGTGCATAGTGACACATCTTTTGCTGATTTTGATGCTTGGATCATTGTCCTGATGGAAGATTCAACCACAACTCATTATAAGATTTCTAGCAAAGGATGTAAAGTTTTCGATTTTTTTTATCTGTTGATATTTGCTAGAATCCATGATGCCATCTTCTGAACAAAGATGTTCACAAACATTAAAGATCCAGCAGTATATTTAACCGTAGGCATGGAGTAGGGGAGAGCAAGGCACAACTGTGGCTTTGTTATACAGGGTACACTTTATTCTTATTTACCCCAAAAGAAGGGAAGTGAAATGTGACAACATGCTCAGGTGGGGCACATTGTAACATGACCATATGACAGCTTAAAATGTTATCTTATTTAATGAAAAAAATATATATGACAAACATATTTTATCAATAAATGACAACAAAAAAATCATATAAAATGATAGCTTTTTTTTTTTTTTTTTAGAAATTTATAAATTTAAATCAAAAAATAATTTTGTAGTTTGGCAATGAACACTGCAAAACACAGCTATACAGCTTAGGTCAAAACAATGAACACAATCTGGTGAGTTCCAGTAGTGTCTGAAAACTGAATATGCTGGAGTTTGTTTTTGGATGAGCAAGGAGTATTTTCTTGAAACACTTCCAAACAACATGTGGTAATGTATAGGGGCTGTTTGATTTTTTTAGGCTTTCTGGCCCAAAGAATTCTCCAGCTGTGATTCTTGGAAAGTCTTTGGCCGCTCAAATTATCCTGTAGTGTTATGTTAGGTGAATATTCCGGTTGTCATTGTTTCCAACTTACCCTTTCAATGTTAAACCGTTCCTTTATGATCTGGAATACGTTTTTGAAGGACTGGTCGCCAATCAGGCGCAGAGTCTGTCTGTTCCAGTAATCTTCTCCCTCATTCTGTCTGATCCACTCTGTCTTTGGCTTTTATTATGTTGCTGTCAAAGTACATAAACTGCCCTTCATCTACCAGACCAACCTCAGTGAACTTTGGGAAGTCAATGTCAAAGATACAGAGAGATTCGAATTTCAGTAATCTTTTCAAATTAGACTTGCATACAGCTTGTTCAAAATTCACACAATTCACTGCAATAATTTTGCATTTTTCACAGAAAATTATTATTATTATTATTATTATTATTATTATCATCATTATTGGCTGCAGTGAAGGGTTGATTCGTGGCCTTGTATTGCCATCTAGTGGACAAAAATACTGAAGTCAATTCCTACCAGATGTTTCTTTCTTTCTTTTTTCCTTTTTTTTAGTTGTTAATTGGTTATTTTTTCCCTATTTACTTCTACTGGACCCACAAAGACTGAACAATATCTATCTGAATCAAAATGCACAAAATGATATGGGGTGGGGGTTGGGGGAAGGGGTTTATGGGAGTTGGTATAAATTTGAATTTTCCGAAATTTCCAAATTTGAAAAAGTTGGGACGTTTTTTGCAAACTAAAAGACTTTCAAATCACATGATCCAATATTTTATTCACAATAGAACATAGATAACATAAAAATGTTTAAACTGAGAAATTTTACACTTTTATCCACTAAATGAGTTCATTTCAAATTTGATGCCTGCTACAGGTTTCAAAAAATTTGGCACGGGAGGCAACAAATGGCTGAAAAAGCAAGACATTTTGAAAAGATTCAGCTGGGAGAGCATCTAGCAAATAATTAAGTTAACTGATATCAGGTCTGTAACATGATTAGCTATAAAAGAGATGTCTTAGAGAGGCAGAGTCTCTCAGAAGTAAAGATGGGCAGAGGCTCTGCAATCTGAAAGAGTGTGTATAAAGATTGTGGAAAACAATGTTTCTCAACGTCAGATTGCAAAGGCTTTGTAAATCATCATCTATGGTGCATAACATCATCAAAATATTTAGAGAAACTAGAGAAATCTCTGTGCGTAAGGGACAAGTCCGAAGACCTTTATTGGATGCCCGTGGTCTTCGGGCCCTCAGACGAAACTGCATCACTCATGATTGTGATTGTGTCAAACATCTGATCTCACATTCATGCCAAACTCACTGTTTTATTACTGCATCTGACAAGGATTAACAAAGAAAATATAAAAACAGTTCTCAAAATAAAGACACTATTGCTGCATTCTTTGTAATATCTGCATTGAATTCTTTATTACTAACTAAAAGAAAAAAAAAAGATCTTATGGGCTCTAATTTTTCAAAAGTCAAATTTTGTACAATAGACTAGAACAGGACCTGGTTCTATGGTAAGATGAAACTAAAAAATAGAGCTTTTTGACAGCAAACCCACCAGATGGGTTTGGTGCACACATGGATAAAAAGTACCCCATGCCCACGGTTAAATATACTGCTGGATCTTTAATGTTGTGGGCCTATTTTTCTGCTGGATGTCCTGGACATCTTATTATCATTGGATTATATCAAATACCAACAGATAAAAAATCAAAACCTGACCGCTTCTGCCAGAAATCCTATAATGGGCTGTGGATGGATCTTCCATCAGGACAATGATCCAAAACAAAAATGTGATGAAGCTTCTGCCATGACCATCCCAGTCCCCTGACCTGAACCCTATAGAAAACTGAAGAGAAGAAGCACCAACATGGAGCTGGGAATCTGAAGGTCTCTGATCTCTTGTCAGGTGTTCTCCAAACTCATCAGGCATTATAGAAGAAGAGTGAGAGCTGTTTTCTTGGCAAAAGGAGGTTGCAAAAAGTATTGAATAAAAGGGTGCCAATAATTGTGGCCAACGTGTTTTGGAGAAAAACATTTCATAATGTGATTTTTCCCCCCACTTTCAATTCATTTCCTTCAATGAAAAGTTAGATTTTTGCTAATTTTATGAATTAAAGATCAAAAGGATAAACAATGCAGATTTATTTTTATAGTCATCTTTGATCATATTTACCAAGGGTTCCAATAATTCTGACTGTATGATGTCAGAAAGATCGAACAATTATTTATAATGGAGGAAATGTCACAGGGCTTGAACAGAGAACAGAGTACAAAAGAAAAAAATTATACTGCAAAATATTGGCATTTCATTGAAATATTTTGAGAGAGCAAAGTCTATTATATATGAAAGTCTATATGATCTACTAATAGAAATAGTGCTTTTATTAATATAATCTGGCAATTGCAAGTCCTAATCAATAACCTCATATACAGATACATTAATTACTGTACATTGTTTTTAATCTACAATGCTGTAATATATAAAGGCTTTTGGAAGGTCAAAACATAATATTTATTTCTAGAATACAATACATACACATCTTGTAGTTTAATTTGCCAAACCAATCAATATATTTCAATGTCATTTAATATATATAAATGAACATGACTATATTCACCATGTACAGTACAGTCCAAAAGTTTGGAACCACTAAGATTTTTAATGTTTTTAAAAGAAGTTTCGTCTGCTCACCAAGGCTACATTTATTTAATTAAAAATACAGTAAAAAACAGTAATATTGTGAAATATTATTACAATTTAAAATAACTGTTTTCTATTTGAATATATTTCACAAAGTAATTTATTCCTGTGATGCAAAGCTGAATTTTCAGCATCATTACTCCAGTCTTCAGTGTCACATGATCCTTCAGAAATCATTCTAATATGCTGATCTGCTGCTCAAGAAACATTTAATGTGTACAATTGTACAAAATATTTGTGTACAATATTTTTTTCAGGATTATTTGATGAATAGAAAGTTCAAAAGAACAGTGTTTATCTGAAATCTAATCTTTTGTAACATTATAAATGTCTTTACTGCCACTTTTGATTGATTTAATGCATCCTTGCTGAATAAAAGTATTCATTTCTTTAATTTCTTTTTAAAAAAATAAAAATTCTTACTGACCCCAAACTTTTGAACGGTAGTGTATAATGCTACAGAAGCTTTGTATTTCAGATAAATGCTGTTCTTTTGAACTTTCTATTCATCAAGGAATCCTGAAAAAAAAAGTACACAACTGTTTTCAACATTGAAAATAATCATAAATGCAAATCAGCATATTAGCATATTCAGCATATTAGAATGATTTCTGAAGGATCATGTGACACTGAAGACTGGAGTAATGATGCTGAAAATTCAGCTTTGCATCACAGGAATAAATTACTTTGTCAAATATTTAAATAGTACACAGTTATTTTAAATTGTAATAATATTTCACAATATTACTGTTTTTTACTGTATTTTTAATTAAATAAATGTAGCCTTGGTGAGCAGACGAAACTTCTTTTAAAAACATTAAAAATCTTAGTGGTTCCAAACTTTTGGACTGTACTGTACATAAATCCTTTCACATCCTTTTCACATCCTTGTATGTATGTGTATATTACACACACACACACACACACATATATATATATATATATATATATATATATATATACACACACACACACACACACAATGTATATATGATCAATCATTATATACAGTCAGACCAAAAATTATTTAGACACTTTGAACATTTCATTCATTAATACAGTTTATTCACTATAGTTTAAAAAAAATGGTAATAAAATATGACAAGATCTCAGAGTTAAGTGTCAGAAAAAAAGGAATCTTAATTACGTCAGAGAACACAAAACATGGTCAGGTCAAAGTGTCTGAATAATTTTTGGTCCCAAATTTTTATCAATTTTACTTGTAGTCCACTGTATGAAGATGTATGACGTATGAAGATTTTTTGATATAATATGTCACATTTTACTTTTTTTTTTTTTTTTTTTTGCTATCCTCACTTATACATAAATGAACTGCACCCACTAGTAAAAATATATCAAAAAACGTCTGATTAATTTTTGGTTTGATTGTATATATATTTAAAATATATTACCCAGGACCACAAAACCAGTCATAAGGGTCAATTTTTTGAAATTGATATAATAATTTTAAAAATAATAATAAATAATAATTTTGAATAAATAAGCCTTCCTGTATGGTTTGTTAGGATTGGACACATACAATGTATTGTTTGCTATTGGTACAAATATACCCGTGCAACTTTTCACTGGTTTTGTGGTCCAGGGTCACATACAATTTCCAGCTTTGTACATCATAAAATGAACAAATGTATGAATGAAAGAACCAAAAAACAAAAAGATGAACAGAAATCTGAGCGAACAAAAACTTTATTTAAAAAAAAAAAATATATGTAATTAATGTAGAATCAGAAGAGATCTCACGGTTCTACATTACACCTAAAAACTAAAGTTGTTTATTCACACTTTCTGTTCCCATCCCAGAAATATCTGCTCCTCTCTCTGTCTGTGTGTGTGTGTGTGTGTGTGTGTGTGTGTGTGTGTTTATATACAGTTTAAGCTGGAAGGACAGCAGGATAAGTATAATTTTTTCAACTTCATCTCTCCCACACATCTGGTCTCCTAAAATGGCAGAAAAAACATATGGCACTTCATTCATTTCACATGACGGAGACAATTGGACTGATGAATGAAAACACTTACATCTTTATCCATTTGGAACTGTAACACTGTCAGAGGCTACAACAGAAAACAGTGTTACAACAACATCAACAACAGACGGCTATTTAGATCAGCACAGCAGCCATTTTTATGTTTATATGTCTATTATTTTGTAGTTCTACATTAGAGAGAAAAGGACAAAACGTCTATTTTCATATGATTTAACATTACCAACATATTGCATTACGGATTTATGCATTTTAACATACTACTATTAACACATTACAGTCCATCTTGATATTTGTACATCATGTAGAAATGAGAAACTCACCGCTGACAGGTCTGAAGCCTGAAAAACAACCAGAGATGAGTAATTTCACCAAAACAGAAAACAAACAAAGAAAAAAAGATCCACTGAAAGGCAAAGTCATTAACAGCCTAAATTCTATTACAAAAAAACATATCGCTTTATAGCATATAGCAAATTGTAAAAAATACTTTAAGGCCAGTTTTGCAATACAACAAAGATTAAAAGTATAGTATATAACCAACATTTAACACTTTTTCTAAGCTATTTTAAGAAATTAAAGACTTAAATTGTGCATTAAATTTTGAATACAAAGAATTTTAATACTTTTTTAATGATCAGTGAACATCCTGTCCTATGTCTGTCCTTACCTTTTTTCTTCTGATACATCATATATCCACCAATGACAATCAACAGGACGACAGCAGCAACAGCACCAACAATGATGCCGATGGGAACAGAATCTCCTGTTTGATCAGAGGAAAACATCAGATTACTAAAAGAGCCTGAAAATCAGTGTCTGTGATTGAGATATCAGCAGTACATTGTTAACAATGTGCAACCATAAGAATAATACAGGTTTAAACATACAGTTTACATGAGCAAAACAAATGATGATTTCCACTATTTCACTGTTCTTTTGTAACAGCCATGTGATAATTATTCTTTATTTGTTTATTTTGTGATTGTTCCCTCTCTGCAGCTCAAGCAGGTTTGTTAAAGAGAGGAACTTATAAGAAATTACAGTATCCTACCTAAAATAGTTTTTCCCCTTACAAACTCAGGCTATACGGTCTTACTGAGAATGGTAACGATCTTGTGACCACACACATATTTTTAACCTTTTTAATTCTACATTTTTCAATAAACACCTATGGATTGTTTTCAATGAAAAATCTTTATTTTCTTTTTTTTTAGTCTCCAAGTTGATCTCAGGAAAGATTTGTATTCATAGTTCACATTTCTAACTTCTCTTACCCCAGTTGGTCCTGATCTCTTTCTCTGTCAGGATGATTCTAATGGTTTCTCCCTGATGTTCCACCACACAGCTGAACTGGTTCTTCTTCCACTCATCAGGTGTAACCCTGAGGGTGCTCGTCTTCTGGAAGGTTCCGTCCTCATTGGGAAGAAGTTCCCCAAAATCCACATCCTCATGATGATCTTGTCCATTTTTCATCCAGGTAATTGTTACTCCACTGGGATAAAATCCTGTAGCATGACACATCACTGGAGAAGAGGAATCCTTCTGCAACAGAGACACCTGAGGAGAGACTGAGAGAGAGAGAGCTTAAAAACAAGTGATGCCTAACCTCCAGCTGCTGAAAATGATCCAGGAATCAGGCATGCTTGGTCTTCAACGAATATCTAAGACATATAAATATACTATAGTAGACTTTTAGCTGGTACATTTAATCCAAAACAATAGTTTGGGATTAAGAAAGTTGGAATGCAGTTACCAGCTCTGAGTTTTAACCACTACAGCACACCACTCCACATCTACATACAGTATCTGCCCAAGATTTCAGTTTTCGAACATAAAATGTTGCAGCACTTTTTATTTTAGGTGTGTTCACACATGGCAGGTTCGTTCAATTAAAACAAACCCTAGTGTGATTGCTCTGCTGAGGAGATCTTGATCCAAACGAACTCTAGTCCTGCTAGACTGAAATATAAATGCAGATTGTCTTTATGAATGAATGAGGCATATATTTTATTAGGAGTTTATTAGGAGGTCATGATTGATAAGGGAAAAATTTGGAAACCTGGTTTTCCCAGGGGGTCTTCCATCCAGGTACTGATCAACCAGGCACCCTGCTTAGCTTCAGTGGGCAACCAGTCTTAAGCTACAGGGTGAAATGGCTGTTTATGAAAACATGCACATGCTCACTGAGAACCGATGTACCTGTTTTCTGCAGGCTGCTCTTTCCATACTCCACATACTTCTTCAGCCACTCAATACACACAGTGCTGAAGTAATGTTTTCTGCCCTCAAGATAAGCTCTGTTATTATTCCACTTGTTCTGAGTGCTGAATCCTTGCGGTACTGGGGAAATCCATCTAATCTCCTTCAAATCCAGAGACAGAAAGTCCTCTCCATCATAACCTTCCTGGCGGAACGCATCTGTTTTTCCAGTCTGATCATCCCATTCACAACCGTACATTTCCTGGAATGTGTGCACACCTGAGGAAAAGAGACAATGAATGTATATTATATGACAAATCAATTCATACTGTCAGAATAAAATCAAATGCTTAATGCCTTTAGCTTTTCTGTCTCAATTGACCAGAAATTAGAAAAAGAGAGGCTTCGTTGACAGAGTAAAAAAAATAATATGAGCCATCACTCCTTTCAGCAGAACAGATTCAGTAGTTTTATAGCAGCCAATATAGAATTATTCCTCAGTGTATTTGCTAATCTATAAAGTGGCAGACAAAAACAAATATACAAGAACACATTTTTACCGAGTCTCTGTAGAGGAGTGTGTGAACCACAAGCTCAGTTACAAGTTGTGTATGTTGAATGAAGAGATGCCAGTTTATACTTCTTATTAATCCTGATGTTCTAACTTATTTTAGAAAAGCAACTTCTTTGATCGGCTTTCATTCATAATTCAAATGTAATCATAAATATTTTCTGTATGCATAGTTTGTATCCATAGTATAACTCTATACTCTACCATTGCTCTACACTGCACTGACTGCACTTGGGCATAACTTGAAATATACTTTTTTGTGTGTGTTTGAGGGTAAGAAGCAACTATTATGATACCATTAATGTCAGATTTTAGTGAGATTTTGTGTCAGGTGCTGGTCATATAATTAGAATATCATCAAAAAGTTCATTTTTTTTAATGTAAATTATTTTTAAAAATGAAACTTTCATATATTCTAGATTCCCTACATGCAAAGTAAAACATTTCAAACGTTTTTTTTTTTTTTTTTTTAAATTTTGATGATTAGAGCGTACAGCTCATGAAAGTCCAAAATCCAGTATCTCAAAATATTAGAATATTTCCTAAGATCAATCAAAAAATGAATCTGCTAAACAGAAAAGTTCAAGTTCTTTAAAGTATGTTAATTTGTGCACTCAATACTTGGTCGGCAGCACATATTACAGCAAATGACTTGCTCCTAGCACAAATTACAGCATCAGTGAAGTGTGGCATGGAAATGATCAGCCTGTGGCATTGCTGAGGCACTATTGAGCCTTCAGATCATCTGTATATTGTTGGATCGACTGTTTCTATCTTTCTCTTGAAAATATCCCATAGATTCAGGGGTCAGGCATGTTGGCTGGCCAATAAAGCACAGTATTATCATGGTCAGCAAACCACTTGGAAGTGGTTTTTGCACTGTGGGCAGGTGCTAAAGTCCTGCTGGAAAAGGAAATCAGCATCTCCATAAAGCTTGTCAGCAGATGGAAGCATAAAGTGCTCCAAAATATCCTGGAAGATGGCTGCATTGACTTTGCACTTGATAAAACACAATGGACCAACACCAGCAGATGTCACGGCCTCCCAAATCATTACTAACTTCAGAAACTTCACACTAGACTTCAAGCAGCTTGGATTCTGTGCCTCTCCAGTCTTCCTTCAGACTCTGGGACCATGATTTCAACATGAAATGCAAAATTTACTTTTATCTGAAAAGAGGACTTTCGACCACTGTTCCAGTTCTTTTTCTCCTTAGTCCAGGTAAGCTGCTTCTGACGTTGTTTCTGTTTCAGAAGTGGCTTGGTAGTCCTTTTCCTGAAGATGTCTGAGTGTGGTGACTCTTGATGCGCTGACTCCGGCTTCATTTGACTCATTGTGAAGCTCTCCCAAGTGTTTGAATCGGCTTTACTTGACAGTATTCTCAAGCTTGTGGTCATCCCTGTTGCTTGTGCACCTTTGCCTACCCAATTTCTTCCTTCCAGTCAACTTTGCATTTAATATGCTTTGATACATCACTCTGTAAACAGCCACCACATTCAGTAATGACCATCTGTGACTTACTCTCTTTGTGGAGGGTGTCAATGATTGTCTCCTGGACCATTGCCAAGTCAGCAGTCTTCCCCATTAGTGTGGTTTCAAAAAACAAGAGATACCCGGAATTTATACTGTAGGGATGGTCATTTAATGAAACTCAAATGTAAATATTCTAATATTTTGAGATACTGGATTTTGGACTTTCATGAGCTGTACACTCTAATCAACAAATTTAAAAAAAAAAAAAAAACTTTTGAAAAGTTTTACTTTACATGTAGGGAATCTAGAATATATGAAAGTTTCATTTTTTAAAATAATTTACAATAAAAAAAATGAACTTTTTCACGATATTCTAATTATATGACCAGCACCTGTACTTAATATACACAGCAAAATCTCCAGAGTACATTTGGTCCCTCTCTAAATAGTGTTAAAATAACACTGAAGCAGAGTTAAAGTTAATGAGATAATTAAACAATTAATTAAGTGATGATTGAGCATTAGTGATGAACACCTGCTGTTAACAAGCAGAATCACTGAAGAAAAGAGAAACACAAGAACTACAACTGACTTCAGTCACAGCCTTATTAATTGCTTAATTATCTCATTAACTTTAACTCTGCTTCAGTGTTACTTTAACAATATTTAGAGAGGGACCATATGTACTCTGAGCAGTGTTGATTTAACTCTGGTGATTTTACTGTGTATAGTCGGAACGAAACTGAAGTTGCGATAGTCTTTTATTCCCTATTGTGACATATATCTGAGCGAAACGGCTTCTCAAACAAGAAAAAAATGTAGGACGGGTCTTGAATCTGTTCATAGGGGAATTGACTGAATGATTGGATGGTTGTGGTTTGCTATTGGTCGATCTCATGTGAGTGGCAGGCTATTCTGATTAAAGTTTGCAAGTGCATGTGAAGAAGTAGAAGTACTATTGTATTCTGGGACTGTATGTTGTGTGTATTTATGAGTGTGTTTTCATGATGAAGACACCTGTTGAGTGGTTGAACCGTTTTTTTGCGACTTGGATGTTGTTTCTGAATGCCTGATGAGTTCCAGCTGCAAGCTGTGTTTGTGTGTCCCAGTAATCTGCTCCTTCTTTCTGTCTCATCCACTCTGTCTTCGGCACAACTTTCATTGTGTTGCTGTCAAAGTAAATGAACTGCCCTTCATCGACCAGACCAACAATAGTGAACTCTGGGAAGTCAATGTCTCCAGACACAGCAGTAAAGAAGTATTTCAGAGAGTGTGTTTCTGTGGACAAAAAAATCAATAAATAAATACATTTAAAAATCTTCAAATATATTTAGATTTTATAAAAATACATTTATAATTTATACAAATAAATCTAGAATTATTATAAATATTTTAAAAATGTTTTGTCCATACTATGAAAGTAATGAGATCCAAAGCAAAAAGAACTTACTTTCTTTCCACTGTAGAAGAAAGTCTGAGTGGACTTTGCAGCTACTATACGTGGTTTTAGTGAATAGTCTTAAAATATCAAATCATACAGTTTACTTATTTATAGTACTCACATGTACTCACCTGCACAGGCGAGACGAACTCCGAGGAGCAGAAGAGCTACAGTCCGCATGTTTGGACTTTGAAATCATCTTCTTCAGGATTGAGCCTGAAATATTTTCCGGTGTGAAGGTTGTAAATGCCAGCCAATAGATTTTTAGGGCAAGTGGAACATCATCAATCACTATGAGGTTTCCTTAGATTGGATTGATAAAAGTGATCATTAGTCATTAGACATTAGGTATATCATAAGTATAAAGAACAAATTTTGCAAAAATAAAAAAAAATAAATGTAAAAATATATAATAAATAAATAAATCTAGATATTTGTGCATGAATAAATAAATATATATAACAATAAATTTGCTAAAATAAATAAAAGAAAAAACAAATATGATAACTGGTTGGGGAAATAGAAAAATGTTAAATAAAAAGCAAAACGGAAAGCTGTTGTTTATATTTTTCTTTAATCGTTAAGTTATTTGAGTATGAAGACTGAGGATTTTAATCCATAATCATTGGGCAGAATTTATGACACCATTATCTGCTCACTAAAGTGAGATATCAACTTTACATGGTTCAAAAAGGCTGGTGTTTGAAAAATAATATGGATCTTACCTGCCTGTTTTCTTGCCTTTGACTCATGGGTCATTAAAATTATATCAGGCTGCAGATAAACATTTAGTTTAATTTGTGAAATAAACTCAGTGTGATATAAACAGATGAACATACTGTATACCCCAATTCAGAGGCTGCATCCTTCACAGCTATTGTGCACCTGATCAGTATCAGTTTTAATTTTGGAGAAACAAAACACAAGATGCACATCTGACTAAACATCTGGTCAGTACAATTTTGTTTGACGTCACACCATATTACTATAAATTGAAACAGTATACATTCAGTTTCTGTTAGGATCTCCTGCTCCCTGAGCGGCGCTGATAAGCATCTGAAATGAACAGCGTTGAAAACAAATCGCAGAAGAAACACGACGCGCTCAACCAATGAGCGATCAGATTACTGGCCGTCAGCGAATCAGCGCGCTTCATGTTGAGCTGTATATACATCCACCGCTGAGTTTCAGGATCTGAGCGCGTAAGTTGTTTCTAATTGTCCTTTTATTGATCGATCAATAACTTGTTTTATGAAAGGGATTTTTATGACGCGTTTCTAAAGAGTGTGAGGAACTTGACATGTTGTGAAATTACTCTTTATGATCGATGTTTTTAAGGCTTTTAACAAATAAACGGAAGTGAGCTGCACTGCATGGCCGAATTACAGAGCTATAGTCTTCTAAATCAGCAGGCAATATAACCTAAATTATTATATTTATGTCCACATAATATTAAATTATTACAGTGTCCAGATCTCATTGGCTCAGTCAAGCAGTTAATATGGTTACTAAGGAATTAAACCCTTTAAATTCATCAACAAAATTGTATCATTGTAGACATGGTTACCGCCAAAATACCATAGTTACTACCCTTATCATTATCGTATGTAGTTTCGTTTCTTTTTTATTACAGTGGTGACTAATAATTTTAGTGTTTAATATGATTTTGTATGTAAGGTTATTATGAAATGTATGTAAGGTAAATCAAGCTGATTGACTGTGTCAGTTGAATAGAAATCATGTTTTGCATAAATACATCCTATCCATCCAGAACAATTGTAACGAATTTTAACCATGTCTTTGAGAATATTGAAATTATTTTACCATAATATTACATTTAATTGCCTCGCACATACAGAAATATTGCACTGACTGATGAATATGTTGTTCTGCAGGTGCATACAGGGTTTGGGATCTCAGTTTGGACTTTGACGCTCTTGGCCAGTTCAATGCTCAGTGCTCAAGTATGTACAAAAAGCTAAACAAGTAAATATAAAATACAGTGAAATAGATTTTGAAATATTGAAAAATCACTTTCGGATATGTATGGTAAAGTTACAGAGAGCCTAAATCACCAAGAGTAAATCTAACTGGTCTGTTTACGGAGACACTTGCACAAAGAGTGAAATCCTAAAGCGTAACTGGTGTGTTTCCAGGTATTGGTGTAGTTGAAATGCAGGCCTGACACCTCCACATTCGTTACTCCTCAGCAAATTCTTTCTCCTCCCTTCCGGATGGCCGGAGCAGTGATGGACAGCATTGTGATCCTTGATGATGACGATGAAGAAGCTTCCACATCTGCATCCTGTTCATATGCTACAACCTGCCAGTCAAAAACATCTCTGAAGAATCAGCTACCACGTCCAACACACATCACACAGTCTCCATTTGCCTCTGCAAAGAAGGATGTTCATGTCCTGCAAGTGGAGAATGAAAAACTGTTTGCGGAGGTATGTTTGTTATGAATATTTACCAAGAGTTATTACATATTTCATGCAGAAAATTAGCATGTTGCTTTACTACATATTGCAAAACTTGTACATAACATTCTGAGGGGATTCATCCTGTTATCCTATTAAAATTACTTTGTATTTTTCCTCCTTTCTTGTCACACTTTGAATCCATCCACTTGCCACCCCTTCATCCCATGGTCCAGTTTGTGGAACATTGCTCAAAACACTCACAAGATCACCCGGAGGTCGTGACCTACCTGCAGACCAGATACTCTAAGGCCCTGCCGACCTTCCTGTCATCGGTGGAGTTCAGAAACACTCTGGGTCGCTGCCTCACGCGGGCCCAGGCCAACACAGGAAAAACCTTTGTCTACATTAATGAACTCTGCACCGTTCTTAAACAGCACACGGCTCGGAAACGGAGCTCCATACAGTCTCTCCCTTCTCAGGCAAAACCTGAGGAGAAGAGCAATGGGACAGATGTAAAGGAGGGGGAACAGGTTAAAGGAGAAGAGGAAAAGCAAGAAAATGAGGAGGAATCAAAGAAAACGAAAAGGGCTTCAAGGAGACAGGTACTGTAGCAATCCATTGTAACTCACAGATACACTCATTTTAAATCAAAGTCCCTTTAAGACAAGTCATTTCACTCGGCGGCCATCTTTGAAACGCCTCTCGGGCATCCTGGGCATCATGCAATCTCTTTGAATGGGGAAACATCAAATTCTCCAAAACTGTTCGCCAACCTTACGATTAAATTTCATATTTGAAATCACCAATGAAATCTAACAACAACCGTCTCATAGATTTAGTTTCTAAACGCTCGAATCAAGACAAAAAACTGTATTTTTCAGGCTGGACCAAGCTACTGCGCATGCGCAGACCTAAATGCGCGTCTCTTCGGAGGCGCTCGTCTGACTGTTTCTATAGAAACCGGTGCTTCTAACGGCCGCTGAAGTGACGCGATGACTTTACCAGTCGGCGTTTGGCTCTTATTTAGAAGACGGGACTTATTTCACTTATTCACTTTCTCCCATTCAAAACAACACGAGTGACACGTCTAGTGTTATTCTATAGTCTTTGTTTTAAATGCTGTGAAGGTGGTCTTGGATTTTATACTGTCACTGTTGTTTTTTTTTAGCATGCCTTGGTTCTGGAATTATTTTTCCATTAATTTTCTTCATAGGGAATTTGAATTTTCTCCATTAAAAAAACTTCTGTAAAGAGTTTGCATTCCAGTTAAAGTGGCGTGTGTGATATTCCTATTTGAAATCAACAACCTCTGGATATAAATGTGTTTTAATGCATGAATTTACGAAGTCTAAATTTGTGACTTTTGACACACTTTTCGAAGTAGGAAAATGGAAATTCAAACCAATCTTTCAAACTGAGATTTGAAGCAAAAAAAGTATTTGAAAAGTGTAAAGAACAAATGTACAAGATGCACTTTATTTTATGAGGGAATGTACTATTCATCTAATGAAGCGTGTAACTAAATCAAAAATGACAGTACCATATAAAAAAAAATATTCCAATATATGCAAATACATAAGTAGGATACAGTATCGTATTTCTCTACTTAAAAATGTCTGTTGAAAAGTTTGTTATTGCTAAAAATAGCACATAATACAAAAATGAACGGGGTTTACTTCTGGAAACCCCACTGTTGTTTTCTATTCTTGTGAACATTGAAATTAGTTGAGGGATTTTGTCTGAGAATATATTCAAAATGTACATTGTAATTTGTGTGTCTCATGTTTTATTTTAGTTGGCTTACCTAGAAAACCTGTTGAAGGTGTATAACGAGGAGATCCGACGGCTTCAGGAGAGGGAGTTGAGTGTGGAAGATCTGGAGAAGGAGGACTCCAGTTATATTCAGGAGCACAAGCTCAAACGCAAGGTGAGTCTGTTTGTTCTTGTTTAATAATTCTTCGTCTCACTGATTTAGCTCATAAATCCTTTGTTGAAGTTCAGAATAAGTTGTTGTTGTTGTAGATAGTTTTTTGATAAATGGTCTTATTGGGCTGGATTTGAGTTTTAGAAATTAAAGGGATAGTTCACCCAAAAATGAAAATTTGATGTTTATCTGCTTACCCCCAGCGCATCCAAGATTTTGTGAAAGACTTTGTTTCTTCAGTAGAACACAAATGATGGTTTTTAACTGCAACCGCTGCCGTCTGTCAGTCTTATAATGCGTGTGGATGGGGACTTCTGCTATAACAGTAAATAAAACTTGCATGGACAAGTCCAAATTAAACCCTGCGGCTCGTGACGACACATTGATGTCCTAAGACAGGAATCGATCAGTTTGCGTTCAGCACTCGTTTAGTAAGGTCTGATCGCGCTCTGACAGCGGCAGTGATGTCTCGCACTTATACTTCAATGAGTGCTAGACATCACTGCCGCTGTCAGAGCACGATCAGACATCACCAAGCGAGTGCTGAACACAGTTGGACATAGTGGTGTATTAGAGGTAAAAAAATGATATAAATACTGTTTGGTTTATCACACAAACCGATCGTTTCATGTCTTAGGACATCAATGTGTCGTCACGAGCCGCAGGGTTTAATTTGGACTTGTCCATGCAAGTTTTATTTACTTTTATAGTAGAAGTTCCCATCCACACGCATTATAAGACTGACAGACGGCAGCGGTTGCAGTTAAAAACCATCATTTGTGTTCTACTGAAGAAACAAAGTCTTTCACAAAATCTTGGATGCGCTGGGGGTAAGCAGATAAACATCAAATTTTCATTTTTGGGTGAACTATCCCTTTAAATTATGTTTTCATAGTAAATCAAACTGTTATATCAAAACATCAAGGACAATTTGATTCCTCATGATATGTTTTAATGCAGTCAAAGTAAATTGAAATAATGAGATTTTATTGGGTTTTATATAGTCTTGTTCTGATCTTTATCTTTAATGCTCTTTTTGTGATTAAGATGATGAAGATCTATGAAAAACTGTGCGAGCTGAAAGGCTGCAACACACTAACGGGTCGAGTGATTGAACAGAAGATTGCCTACAGTGGAACACGCTACCCAGAGATCAACAAAAAGGTTCTTCTTTTGCTTGTGAAGTCGAAGGGAGTCCCCTAAATTACCGTTCCGTTTGTATACGGAACATGACTCACTCACTTTGAGCACTTTTGAGCTGATTCGTAAACACCTGATTGGCCATTGTGTTCACACGCTCATCATATATGACTGTGATTGGCTTCAGTGATCAGCGCTTCAAAAACGTTGTAAATAGACATCAATGACGCTCTTCACCGAGCGCTTACACAGATACACACCAGACCAGTCTGCTGATAAACGCCTGCTTTCAAACTCAAACTCTTCCACGTGCTTTCAAACACTCCTGTGCATTGATCATTGTAGCCAATTACAGACATATCTGATGAGCGTGTGGCCAATCAGAGGTGTTTGCGAATCCGCTCAACAGTGCTCAAAGCGTCACATTTTTTAAATTCCAGTACCGACTTGGTACCGAAATCTGTACTTTTGACAACTCTAGTTCTGTACACACTGCTGTTGTCACAATCTGCATTTTTCGGGAGTTAATTCAATTGTAGAATTCTGTTGTCACTCCTGTAAATTACTGAACTGTGTGTACAGAATGAATGAAATGAAATGAAATATATACTTTATTGTCCCTAGTAGGGAAATTTGGAGTAGACTCAAAACATTCCAACATCACCTGGTACACCTAAAAAATATATACACACAATACATACAATAAATATACATCCAATACACTAGCACATAAAGATAAGTGTCACTGCAACTTGATAGACACTGGCTCAAACAAATTTTTAAATTGGTTCAGTTTGCATCGTGGATTCCTGTATCCTTCTCCCAGAGGGTAATAGTTCGTAGCTGGAGTATAGTACATGGGACGGATCACTTAGATTCCTTAGAATAGGATTAAGCACTAAGGCTACGTTCACACTGTCAGTTTTTGGGATTGACAACTGTATTTACTTACAGGTCTCAAAATGTCCCGTTTGAAAAACAACTTACTGTAGCACCTCGAATACTGTTTGTGAACGTGTGATGGGATTCAAGCCCGTATTCATAGCTTTCTGTCACATGACTGCCACGGAGACCTGGAGGGCAAAACATGCATAGAACTGAATTACAGTTACAGACCTGTCAATTTTCCATCTCAAAAGAAAAATATCAAAAACATGTGAACAAAATGCAAGTTTTGGGTGCTTGAGAGTCATATACAGCACCTGCTGTATATGGATAACTACTAAAAACAGCAGGACGTTCTAAAACACTTAACATGAAAAACACTTAAAAGTCCCTCAATGTACTAAAACAGTGATATTAAAAGATCAAATTCAGTTTAACCTTATTGAAGATGCATACTAATATAAATGGAGAACAGTGACTTCAGATGACATACAGTTCATCTCTGCTGCAAGTTCTCGAAACCACACATGAAAACTTGAAATACACATAGGACACGCATTTGCACAGCGCAGAGTGGCTCTCTCACGCAGTGTGGGTTTTTCATTGATCAGAAATGGATCTTAAACTTATGGGCTTGAGGCAAAAATGCCAAAGAAAGTGACAAAAATGTGTTTATTAAAATGTAATTAGTACATTACATTTATAAACGTATCTTTTTATTGTAAAATTTTCCTAAATTTATTCAGAATGTAGATTTTTTTTTTTTTTTAAATCTCGAAAGTATGGTTTTATATGGCTAGATGAAAGACACAAAATTGTTAATGGAATTAATTCCAGAGTGGCAAATATTCACAAAAGAATGAATATTTATGTATATTTTTCATGTACATTTCATTTGTATTTCTATCTTCTTTTCTCTTTGGTTTGTAGATTGAACGCTACATTAACAGTGAGGAAGCTTTTCACAATCCTCCAGACTACACAGATATCCTGAAGGTGGTGCAGCGCGCCAACGAACGCTACGGTCTTCTGCTCGCCCGCAAACAGATAACACAGATCGCTCAAGAAGCCTTCCGAGAGACGGGCAACAAACTACAGGAGAGAAGACATCTTGACATGGTCTACAACTTTGGCTCCCACCTTACGGATTCATACAAACCTAGTAATTAATTTAATTACTATCCAGTTTAGCTAGAGAAGATAAGGAAGTCATATTGTGTTAGTCTGATTGTATGATGCTTCAAACTCATCAGTGTTTTATGTACATTTCTGGATTGATGTAATAATGGATGGACCCCAGTAATATTTAATGATTGTAAGTTAATAATGCGAGATCAGGTGACTCTGCCTGTGTTTTTACAGCATTAGATCCTGCACTCACGGACCCAACACTGCATCGCAAACTACGCTCTAATAGAGACATGGCCATCAGCAGCCTAGAGGAGGTGATCAACAAATACGCCGTTAAACAGGAAGACATGGAGGTTGAGGAAATGAGGAAAAAACAAGAGCGAGAGAGACAGAAAAAAGAGGTAAAAGAAAGTTACATTCTTATTGTTTGTTTTATTCTAAAATATACAGAGAACTAGAGTATTACTGTTTTCACTTTAGGGATCAAGTTTCATCGGTTTGCATCAGATTCATGTATTTGGTTTTTCTTCAGTAAAATTAGAAACACCACAAGACTTCAGTTATAAAATCAAACTCAGTTTATACTTAAATGAAATGTAATGCATTGTAATTATTTAAATTATTTAAATATTTAAAAATATAGAAATTAATAATAAAATGAGATTCTTCATGCAAAGATATTGTTTAATTTTATAAATAAGATATTAAATAACTTCTAAAAATGAAAAAGATTCATTTAAAATTAATTCACTTCTATTTTAATTATTAAATTAAATAATAATTTAAAAAAATAAATATAATATAATATTTAAATAATTGTTAGTAATATTTCATTATTAATATTTTATTATTACAATTAATATTAATCTATTTACCTTTTTTGCTCCAAGTTATTTATTTCATCAGAAGAATCTTTTTTTCTTTTTCTTTTTTCTTCTTTTTTTTAACCAAACTTGGCCTAAATTGCCAAGTACAATGAAAATGTTTAAAGCAATAAGTAAAATACAGGTAAAATAAAATATTTTTTTATGTTTTTAAAAACAACAACAACAAAAAACATTGTTTACCATGGGTTTTTACTAAATATTTAATTATTTGTATTTATACTTACCAATATAACAGTATTAGTAAAAACATCAATATTTGTTTATTTTGTGAACAATATAAAATTAATATAATTTTTGAAAGTTAAAATATTCTATTTTAATTAATAAATGTAATTAAATATTTAAATATTTAAAATGATTGTTTAATATTGTTTAATTAACTTGTTTCTTGATGCAGATATGGCTGTTATTGATTCTATATATATATATATATATATATATATATATATATATATATATATATATATATATATATATATATATATATATATAATGACTTTTTAAAATATAAATTAGGGATGCACTGAAATGAAAATTCTGAGCCAAAACTGAAACCGAAAATTCTGGATGCACTTGGCCGAAAAGCAAAACCAAAAGTGCTTTTTAAAAAATATTTATTTATTATTTTAAATTAGCTGGTTTGTATAATTGTATCTTTTAATGAAATTCATCAATTTTAATGATGCTGAATATAAAAAAATACAAGCCAGTAACATAAAATAACCACATTGTTATTAAAAGTAACACACTAAAATTGGACAGAAAATATATTAATATTAAATATCAATATATTATTCTTTATTCAGTTCTATTCAACAGAATCGTATCGAACAGATTTATTTTTTGACTAATTATCCAAATAATGTAAGTCCTACAAAGCAGATTATTATTAGAGATCATAGCTTGGAGTGGATCATTGAACCAGAGGGTAGCGTCATTTTACCAGCATTGCCCAGCACAGCTATACCACACCATGTTACAGCACAGTAGGGCAGTTGAAAACAGAAACAAGTATAACAAGTACTACATACTACATAAATGACTGGAGCTTTCGCATGGGCCATGAGCAACTGAGCGCTTGCAAGTGAATATTTTTCTTCTTTCATATTTGTAGGCACTTAATGGACCGCAGGCTGACAGCAAAGAAAAAGAGGAACAGGAAGAAAAAGAGGAACCAGAAGAAAAAGAGGAAGAAGAGGAGGAGGAAGATGAAGAAACGGACGATTCCTCTGATCCTGATATTGAAGAGGAGATCCAAGCCAGTCAAGAACAAGTTGGTCCAGGTATGAAGTGAACAAATCTTCATCTCCTTCATCTATTGTATTTAATGTTTCCACTTCATGGTGAGATAACCAATTTCTCCTTCTCTGACGTGTTTCAGAGGATGACGAAGAGGACATCGAAGAGGAGCAGTTGAACAACAGTGACAATGAACAGCCAATCAATGAGAACTCTCCTCTGTCAATCAAATCATCCATACCGGATACAGAAGAAGATCCGGGCGACGAGTACCAGCAGTCTCCAGTCAGCAGCACACATGAGGCAGGGTCTGTGGAAACGCGCACAAACGGCAGACCTGCTAAACAAAGCCCCCTGTCCACAGAGGACATCAGTCAGTCAGAGACAATGGACTCTCTGCCTACCGTCAAGGCAGAAACTATTTCCACTAATCACATTAAACCTGTTTCTAAAAGCACCAGTATCTGCACTGAGACTGTCTCCACCAATCAGTCCTCGTCGCCAACCCACATGAGATCAGCCAACTGCAGTCCAATACCTCAAACAAGCCCTTTACTAATCGACGAGACGGGCAAATACAGGAAAAGGAAACGCACCTCGACTGAAAAACAAACTGCCTCCTACAATGGGAATTGCTCACAGGACAGGTAAAACTGAAGGAAAGAAAGAAACTTTCCATGAGAATTTGTTTAATAACTTATAATAATGCATTTTTGAACAGTCAAGCATGAAAACCTATTCTAGTAGACCCCAAAAACAATTTCAAGACTTTGAAAAAGGGCATAAAATGGCCAATTTAAATCACTATTTAAGTTACTAACTTTTTAATTATTAAGCTTAAAGAAAATTTTGATGTTTAGGCCTGGAAATGAAAATATCTTTTTCACCATTAAAAAAATAAAAGACTGTGTTGGCCTTTTTTTTCCATACAATTAAAAAAAATCAAAAGCACAATAAATGTCATTAAGGTCCACACAAGAAGTTGAAACCATTCGATAGTTTTCTGTGAGAAACTGACTGTGAGTTGAGCTTCAGAACCATATCATTCAGACTATTTTTGTAAAGCAGATCATCTGATTTGACTGAAAAGAACTTATTCTAAAAGAATTTGTTCATGATTTGGGGATTGCTATGTCTCTCGAGAACATGACAAGAGCAGCTATGACTGCTCACCTGTGGAGGTCAAGATTTTTCTCCTTTTTTGTTTCTCGGAAGAAAGAAAGCCATAAAGGTTTGCAACAACATGGCGGTTTTCTGTGAACTATTACTTTTTTATGCAGTGCTGTTTTTCTCATGTTTTCCTCAGTGATATTCCTCTGGATATGGGTGTGATCTGCTGCTCTGAGCAGGATGACTCAACCAAGAAGAGGACAAGGACTCCAACAAAGAACATGGTCAGGAACTCGAGAGCCACACCACCGCCGAAGAGAAATAAGGTGACTGTTTGGTTTTAGCTTGCATTGAAAAACTTCAGTGAATCCATTTGAATCTGCTGAATTGCATTTTCATGTTATTACACTATTCCAGCAGCAAAAAGGCTGATTTTAACAGCTTGACTATAAACCTTAGTCATATTGAATTTAACGCAGATGAAAACGAAGCTGTGTGGGATAGACTTAGTCTTTACAATGGCACACACTGTATAAAAAAACACTTAATTTTAATAACTCAACTTTTAAAATGGTCTTATGGAGCTTTTAGCTAGTGAAAGTCGTTTTGTCAGCTGATGTTGTTAAAAGTATGTTGTTAAACTACAGTATAATGCATTGAACGCACTAATTCTGTCTTAGCCTCGTTTTTATTCCTGTCAAGAATTAAAGGTTTATTGCATTGCAACTTTCTCAGACGTTTGAGAAGTCACTGCGGTGTTATTTTAGTATGATTAATATATATGTATTATATTATTTATCAAGGTTAAATTAGTTTTTATATTTTTCATTTTAATTTTAGTTTAGGTTTTAGTAGTAATTTATGTTTTTGTTGGTTTTATTAGTTCTTTAAATGCCATTTTAGTATTTCAACTTAAAGGCACAATATGTAAGGTTTTTGCATTAAAATATCCAAAAACCACTAGCACAGTTTTATATATATTTTGTTCAGTTGTAGGGCTGGGTAAAAAAAATATCGATTTCTCGATTTTAATCGATTCTCATTTTTACAAACCAATGTCGATACTTAAATCCCAAGAATCAATTAGTCTAGTCTGTTTTCAGTTGATGAATAAACAGAATATGTAGCGCCTCCCATCCCATGAATTGCAATAATCTTTGTGCTTTGTTATTTTTGATATGAAGCAAAGTCTTAGATTTCAAAATCTTATTATGAGATTCAAAAAATAAATACTGTTTTGCCGCTGTTTAATGTGACGTGACACATTAAACAACATTAAACATTAAAAACAGCGTTTTGGCTCTGTTTAATGTGACGTGACAGACGCTTTAGCGCCTCAGTTAAAGAGAAGCACGTGAACATCCTCTCCTCCACTTTAATACCAGTTACAGCATGAAATAAACACGACTAAACATCTGAAGGTATGTTAAAATATACAGTACAACATACCGAAATCCGTATCATGTCTCGTGTAATCGCTCAATCAGTGTTTCAACCACGGAAAGACGTCAATAAAACAGCTTGTAAACAATGTCACGTAACGTCACATTTACCTCCAGAAAAACCATAAACCATAAACTCATTAGTCAGCTAGAAAAGTGTACTCTAGAAAGCAACATTCTGATAAATATAGCTATGCACTGTATTACATTATAGTTTTTTTAATGTTCAATATTTAATGCATGTTTGAATAAATCAGTTATGACAGCCGCGATTTAAATGTTTATATTTAAAAAAAAGTAGAAATATGATTATGTAATTCTAAACTTTATTTATAATAAAAACATCATTGAGTGTAATTTAAGTGTTTGTATATAAATAAGTTAATTTAACCTTCAATATTATTATAGTAGTACCAACTGACTTACATGTGTAGTTTACAGCATTAGTTGAGAGATTTTGTTCCTCTAGAAAATTTGCCATGTACTTGAACTGAAATACTACATCCAAAATAATCGATATCGAATCGAATTGAATCGTAATCGAATGGAAAGCATGTGAATAGTAATTGAATCAAATCGTGAAAATTGTCAATACCCAGCCCTATTCAATTGTGTACTTACATTATCCCAAATGTTTCCAACAATGTTTAAATCCAGAGAAATAAGCAATGATAAGCAGTGTGATGGCCCGTGTCATTGCGTTGCCTGTCAATGAAGTCGTATCCGCGTTATCGTCGATTTCCGGTCCTATTTCCGTAAAAGCCATGGAAATACCAAAGGCTTTTATCAACAGAAAACTAATCATTGTTATATACAGTACAGTCCAAAAGTTTGGAACCACTAAGATTTTTAATGTTTTTAAAAGAAGTTTCGTCTGCTCACCAAGGCTACATTTATTTAATTAAAAATACAGTAAAAACAGTAATATTGTGAAATATTATTACAATTTAAAATAACTGTTTTCTATTTGAATATATTTCACAAAGTAATTTATTCCTGTGATGCAAAGCTGAATTTTCAGCATCGTTACTCCAGTCTTCAGTGTCACATGATCCTTCAGAAATCATTCTAATATGCTGATCTGCTGCTCAAGAAACATTTAATGTGTACAATTGTACAAAATATTTGTGTACAATATTTTTTTTCAGGATTATTTGATGAATAGAAAGTTCAAAAGAACAGTGTTTATCTGAAATCTAATCTTTTGTAACATTATAAATGTCTTTACTGCCACTTTTGATTGATTTAATGCATCCTTGCTGAATAAAAGTATTCATTTCTTTAATTTCTTTTCAAAAAAATAAAAATAAAAATTCTTACTGACCCCAAACTTTTGAACGGTAGTGTATAATGCTACAGAAGCTTTGTATTTCAGATAAATGCTGTTCTTTTGAACTTTCTATTCATCAAGGAATCCTGAAAAAAAAAAAGTACACAACTGTTTTCAACATTGAAAATAATCATAAATGTTTATTGAGCAGCAAATCAGCATATTAGAATGATTTCTGAAGGATCATGTGACACTGAAGACTGGAGTAATGATGCTGAAAATTCAGCTTTGCATCACAGGAATAAATTGCTTTGTCAAATATATTTAAATAGTACACAGTTATTTTAAATTGTAATAATATTTCACAATATTACTGTTTTTTACTGTATTTATAATTAAATAAATGTAGCCTTGGTGGCAGACGAAACTTCTTTTAAAAACATTAAAAATCTTAGTAGTTCCAAACTTTTGGACTGTACTGTAGCTAAACAGTCTTATTGTCTCTATAGTCTTATTGTTTTGAATCTCGTTTTCTTGAATAAACCTGAGTACCATTTTTGTACCATGCCTCAAGGTAATGATACACAGGGCAACTTTTCGAGCAATGTTGCCTAGCAGTGTTAATCTGGTTACTTTAGATAGAAATTTGTTGACCATTCTCAATGAGAAAGTGCCCAAGCAACATCGGTCAGAAAGTGCATAAAGGAATGAAAGGACAGGTTTTGCTCAGGCATTTCAGAATGACTAAAACAGCGGTCCACTGGATAGTCCAGTTATGCCGTCCCGTCGCGCAGTCACGCCTTTTTTTTCATGTGCATCAAGGAATTTATTAGGTAAATGTGTTTCCATCGTAATTTATGCATGTTTTCGTATCGTATAAAAAATTTAAGCTCAGTTAACTGCGTACATTTTTATGCACATTTTTAGAATTGATGCGCATTTTGGCGTTTTTTTATACAATATTCCAAAATGCACATAAAAATAGGTGGATGGAAAGACAGCTAGTAATAAAACAGTCAATAAAACTTGAATACATTAGCTCATCCTTGAACATGATTTCTGCCTGAGTCCTGTCAGCTGTAGAGGTGAAGACGACAACTCCCATGATTCCGTGCTCATTCATGGCATCTTCAAGCTACACCTTTGTTATTGTTTTGAATAAGTGATATCTTGTGGCAACTTACATAATGTGCCTTTAAACCAAACAAAATTTCATTCATTTTTTTTAAAAAATGCTTTTAGTTTGCAGAAACACAGCATTATATACAGCATTACAAGCCCATTAAACAAAAAACTAACTCCAGTGGTTCATGTGTTGACAGGTGAACGTGGCGACTCAGTGCGACCCAGAGGAAGTGATCGTTCTCTCAGATTCAGAATGAGCTCTGCCGTCACAGGGTACTGAGCTGACACCTCAGACAGCTTCCTGTTCCAATAGTGCCTGCTAATGTGAACATAGAACAAAAAATGTTTATTTTACGTTGGACTGGTTCAATCAGCATTTGAACCACAGCCACTTATCCGCAATGCCACTGTTTACTTTTTATATGAGGGAAAATAGCGAGCCGTTGTTCATTCAGGCTTTTTAGGGGTATTTTGGTACATTGTAAATTGTTCTTGCCTCTAAATATTCTTACTACGAGGATTTATCTTGTATTGTATTTATGATTTTAGTTTGAGGGTTGGGATGCAATCCTCATTTGTGCCAAGAGTCATACGGGGAAGTGAGCTTTCCCTCCTTGAGTCAATAAATGCTCTCATTTTGTGTAGTGTTTGACTTACATGTTTATTACTTTGTACAGTGCACTGTGGATTTTTTAAGCAGCCGTGGAAATAATTTTCCACATGAAGTAATGAGATACTTGATGCTGCAACTCACAAGAATTGGAATGTTTGTTTTCAGATTATGTCTTAAATGAATAGTTTACCCAAAAAATAAAAATTCAGACATTAATAACTCACCTTTTATGTTTTTTTTTTCTTCTTCTGTGGAATACAGAAAAATAACAATAATGACTTGAGTAAATATTGAGAGAAATTTTCTTTTTGGGTGAACTATCCCTTTAACTGGCCTCAGGTGACAAAGCACAAGAGTTAAGTGTCTTTCTACACTTGACGTTTGGTATTGAAACGATTTCTGTAAACTGCTGATGATTGATTTATTAAATTGATCAATATCGTCATATTAAATATGGATTTTAATTATGCTGCTTAACTAATTGAGGATTTAACTGGCATGAGAAAAGACGATGTAAAACTGACACCTCAATTTGAAATCACCAACAGTAATAAGAAATGAACGAATGAGTCATAATTTGTGCACAAGGTACTTTATTTCTTTAATTTAAAATCTTGAATCTTGTGAAACCATTAACTGTCCACATCAGGGAACTGTAGTTTGCTACCGTCCACAGCATATTTAGTTCAGATTCACCACAACAAATGTAGACGGAACAAATATTTTTAATTTCTCAGTACAAAATACAGATGTCTAACCAGATTACTCATCAGGTGAGCACTGAATCATGCTTTTACCTACTGGTTATTTTAAAATTATAATTCATTTGTTCTCTACTTCATTGTTCTCACTTGGACTAATCTGAAATGCACACAGGTTTGATATAAAGTAATACGAATGTGTGGATAAGCAACAGATATGTGATTCCTTCTAGCTCACAATCTCCAGATCCGGGTTTATTTATTGTAATATATTGAATAGTTACACAAACATTTGAGGTATATGGTTTTCGTGGTCAAAATATTCATCTGTGGTACAAGGCAACTACTGATCACTGCATTTCCGTATCCAAACAGTCTAAATGGATCCCAATCAGGATCCAATGAATCACCTTCATAGGTCTTAAACGGTCTTGGCAGTTGCAGACATTCATGCTAATTTGTCACGTCATTTGCATACTTCATTCAAGCTTTTCATCTGTTGCAATGCAAATCAGGTCTCAGCCTTCATGGAAGGCAAACATGTAAACTATCACTACTGGCACACTATAGGCTACATCAAAAATACCGCAGGAGTTCAGTAGTTGGATGCTAGGTGCTTATGTCGTGTTGACCAATAATCTGAATATGGGGATGACAATGTTTCTCATGGATTTATGGGTAAAAGGACATACAGTAAAGCCAAACTGCCCTGTGAGTTGATTCATTTAGTGATCCAACTACCTAAAAAACTCTGCACATCCCTGCCTTACAAGCGGTAAAGGCCCAGTCACACCAAGAACCATAACTATATTAGCATCCACACCGACACACGTTAATGTTTTATTTATTATAAGCATACATTGCAGTTGTCATCTGCTTCAATTGCACAACTCTTCAAAGTCAGGTGGATTCTGATTGGCTGTCAACGTTTTTATCATTCTTCAACTGGAAACAAATTTGTTCTGAAAGTGATTCCAAAGGTATTGTTGCTCTGTGTCGTCATTATAGTTGTGGTGTGGACGTTTTAAAAAAATTATAATGATTATAAACACTTTGAAAAAACACTAACTATAATGATAATGACATAGTGTTCTGTTAATTATAAGTGTGGTGCAGTTTTATCATCTGCCACTTTAGTGTTTTATTAATAAAGTTTGCGAGGAACATGTTCAAATTACCTATCCAATCAGAGCAAGAGGAGGCATATATATATATATATATAGCCTACTCGCCTATGTTCCTCGATAGTTTTCTGCCCCACCAACCCGACGATTCACTCTCGACTGGTAACTATCCTATCCAGGGATATGGGGGGAGTACTCTAGGTTTGGGCTAAATTCGGAGCTCAGAGCCCTCCTCTCGGACAGCACTCCAAGTACATGTTATGTAAATTATGTAAGTGTGAACTTGTGAAATGCTAACACTCTTTAAAACTGGTTAGATTCCAATTGGCTGTCAATGTTTTTATCATTCCTCAGCTGTAAAAATGTATTCGGAAAGCGATTCCAATTATATTATTTCTCATGGCGTTATCATTATAATTGTGGTGTGAACTTTGCTATTCTCTTAGAGCAATTATTAAAACTTCATAGTAATAGTTATTGTTATAGTTATCATCTTTGGTGTGAGAGCAAGCCTTTATAGTTATAGTTATCCTTGGTATGAAGGGGCCGTAAGATACCAAAGTGCAGAGGAAGCTATATTCTTATCTCTTATTTTAGAAATCAAAACATTAAACCTTTGGGTTATACTTCATTTTAAGGTGTCGTTGTTACACTGTAATTATATATTTAAAGGGTTAGTTCAGCAAAAATGAAATTTCTGTCATTAATTACTCACCCTCATGACGTTCTACACCTGTAAGACCTTCATTCATCTTCGGAACACAAATTAAGATATTTTTGATGAAATCCGAGAAATTTCTTACCCCTTTATAGACAGCAACGTCATAACCATTTTCAAGGCCCATAAAAGTAGTAAAGACATCATTAAAATAGTCCATGTGACTTAATGAAGTCTTTACTACCTTTCTGGGCCTGGAAAGTGTTTATGACGTTTCTGTCTATAGGGGGGTCAGAAACCTCTTTGGAACGACATGAGGTTGAGTAATTAATGACAGAAATGTCATTTGTGGGTGAACTAACCCTTTAAGTACCGAGTAATATTAAGTAACTACATGTACTTACTATAGGGTTAGGATTTGATTTGGTTTAGGGTTAGTTGCATGTAATTATGCATAATTTATAGTTATTACTATAGTAACTACATGTAACATATGTAACAATGACACTGTAAAATAAAGTGTTACCAACCTTTGAAAGTGAATATACTGTATATAGTTGAGTGAGTACAATATAACTTCACATCAAGACGGACCAAATGAGTTACAGTAATGTACAACTCTGTACAACATAATATCGTACAACATAACAGAATGGCACTTCAGAGCAACCGTGAACAAATGTTCTGTGCTAGTGAGGCAGCTTGAACGTTACGGCGACTGACCCATATTCCTGGCCGGAGTACGGTTTTGACAGTCACCATAGCAGCCTGGTCTTTAAGTACATACATATGTGAGCTAGCAATGGGCACTTGGTTGTTGCACACATGGGACATCTTGTATGGCGCACTCACCGACATGAGGTAAAGAATCAGACAATTCTGCACGTGGTCCCTTTGAAACCAAAGACAAATGTTCAGGTTTTGCGAGACGGTGGTCTTGGGAGGAAACAGCCTATGTGACGCTGCTTTCGTCAACGTTACCCTCACAGACTTCCTCTACACCCCCACTACGATTACCACCAATGCCAAGAACACCAGATCCAAGGCTGTGCGGCCCACTTTGAGAACTGATTCCTAGAAGAGACCCTGGTGCTCCCATGCTGAGACACGAGACGCCATTGCTGCTAATGGAATGTTGCGGAGACAAAACGGGAATCCCGCTCCTGGTGCCAGTGCTACCTTGATTGGACTCGCTGGCCGATGAGAGCTTCAGATGATGTGGCGGAGAGATGACGGATCTTTCGGATCCCGCTCTTCCGTCACCCTTGCTGCGTCTCTCACAATGTGAGCGATGCCTCATGAAGCTGTCACGCCACATGAACTTCTTCCCGCAGCCGTGGCAGTCGTAGGGTTTCAGACCGGTGTGGGTCTTCATATGCTCTGTGAGGTGATGCTTCATCTTGAACTTCTTGGCGCAGACGGGGCAGTGGAAGGGCCGCAAGTCCAGGTGCATGTTGATGTGGCGGTCCCGCATGCTCTTGTGTGTGAATGTCTTCCCGCAATGACACATGAAGACCTTGCCTGAATTGCCAGCCATGCCGCCGTCTAATCCTTCCATGCCGCTACCCAGTGCACCTTGGCTGGGTAAGTGGACCGCTCCATGTTCGAGGCTCCCTTTTAGAGACACCCCGGACACACTTCCTGCAAGCCCTATTGGAGATGTTGACTCCAGGGCGGCTTGATTGTACAGAAGAATCTGGTTTCCTTGCATATCCAGAGGGAAGAGCTGAGCTCTGGCCGCCGTTGACTGAACCGAGCCGAGCAGGGCGGATACGGCCCTGTTGGGGCATTGACCAGGATTCTCAGGAGGGTGTTGAGAGGATGTCTGGTCAATCAAACCCCTCTCAAACTTGAGGTAGTCTTCCGAGGACTGGCAATAGTCAAACTACAGGAAAATACACATTTGAGTAATGGAGAAAGTTAAGTTGTTGAACTAATCCAGAGGTCTTCAACCCTGCTCCTGGGGACCCACTGTCCTGCAAAATTTATTCCCAACCTGCTTCAGCACACCTGCCTGTGATTTTCAAGCGATCCTGAAGAGCTTGATTAGCTGGTTCAGGTGTCTTTGATTAGGGTTGGATCTACTCTGCAGTACAGTGAGTCCCCAGGAGCAGGGTTGAAGACCTCTGACCTAATCTACCTAAAAAGCTGTCCACTATCTTTGCATCTCCTATTCTAATCTAATTGTATCTATGGGTATACTACAATCTAAAAATCTTCAAAAAGAATAGAATCTTGCGCACTTTTCTATTCCAAGATACAATAAGATCCTTTCAAATAGAGTCAAAAAACTCAATAATACGCAAATACGTGTAACCCTTACTCTATTTGATTATATGTGTGTGAACTCGTGAAATTCTCCAAATACTTTTTGGGATCACTATATGAGTGTATTGGTCTTGTTGCATGTAGTTGGGTAATATGTCACCAAAAAAGTCAATCTCAATCTTTCAAATTTTTGACAATATTCTATATGTTTTGGTATTTAAATGAGGGTCAGGAAAACCATAATTTGGACTAAACCAAACATATTTCAGGCAGTCTTGGCTGCTCAGCTCTAATGGTTAGACAGTCAGACTAACCCGAAGGTTGCGGGTTTGATTCTCAATACCAGCAGGAAATGACTGAGGTGCCCTTGAGCAAGGCACCTAACCCCCAAACGCTCCCCAGGCACCACAGCAAAAAATGGCTGCCCACTGCTCTTAATGTGTGTGCACTAACTTGGATGGGTTAAATGCAGAGGATAAATTCTAATGGGTTACCATACTTGGCTTTCACATGTCACTTTCACTTCATTTTTCTGCACACCTGTGTTGCTTGGATGTAGCAATTTAGTACGGGTTATGCTATTTAGTATAGCACCTCTCACCATCTTAAAAGATTAGTTCACTTTCAAATAAAAATTTCCTGATAATTTACTCACCCCATGTCATCCAAGATATCCATGTCCTTCTTTCTTCAGTCGAAAAGAAATTAAGGTTTTTGATGAAAGCATTCCAGGATTATTCTCTTTATAGTGGACTCCAAACGGTTGAAGGTCAAAATTAGTTTCAGTACAGCTTCAAAGGGCTTTAAACGATACCAGACGAGGAATGAGGGTCTTATCTAGCGAAACGATTGGTCATTTTCGAAAAAAAACCCAACTGTATATGCTTTATAAACACTATTCTACTTACGGAAAAAACGGAACTGGCGCCGCGTTCGTTCCGTAAGTAGAATAGGGAAGGCGTAGGACATACAGCGTAAGCTTTTTGAAGAATATGGAAGGCGGAATGGCAGAACCACTAGCAAGGCAATCATTTGTGTTTATAAAGCATATACATTTGTATTTTTTTTAGAAAGTGGCCGATCGTTTCGCTAGATCAGACCCTTATTCCTCGTCTGGTATCGTTTAAAGCCCTTTGAAGCTGCACTGAAACTGTAATTTTGACCTTCTTCAACTGTCTGAAGGCCATTGAAGTCCATTATAAGGAGAATAATCCTGGAATGTTTTCATCAAAAACCTTAATTTCTTTTCGACTGAAGAAAGAAGGACATGGACATCTTGGATGACATGGGGGTAAATAAATTATCAGGAAAATTTATATGAAAGTGGACTAATCCTTTAATGCTCTCACCTGTTGAAGTTACTTTAAACTCAACTAAAACAAATGAAAGCTAACTATATGGAACCTAATGCTAAGTTACTGGAGAATGTAACAATATTCTGAATTTTACATTGAAGGCAAATTCATACAGAATGTATCAAATATATTGGTCAGCCCTAGTTGCATGTGCAATTTTAGGAAAACTACTGACTCACCTGTGCCTCCATTTCAGCATTTTCTCTGAGTCCAGAGAGGGTCCTAACATTTGATATGTTAAATGTCCTGTCCCTCTCTCTGACCATCTCCATCTCTCTTTCCTCTTCATCGTCACCTCCTTCCTCTCCTCCTGACACTACAATCAGGTCGTCGTCTCTCGAGTGCTCCGTCTTCACCACCACCCACTGTTTTCTGGGCATAATGCTCGGCTGACTGTACGACGGCCGCTTCTGGTTGGGTGAAGAATCTCCGTCTTGATACGATGAAACGCCAAAGCTGTCACTCACCCCAACCTCTTGATCGGAGACGGAGGTCGAGCCCTTGCGCTTGCCTCCCCGATCACTTTTTCTGGGAAACAAGAGCTCATCGTCGTCGTCTTCATCTTCTTCAATCATGAAACCTTCCTCTCCACCTGAGGGCATGCAATAGGTCGGGGTGGAGTGTACGGCACCCTCTCCTACTGCTCCGGTTGTCACCATGGCCCCGCCAAAGTTTGCGTCTCTAGGACTGAAGTAATTGGTGCTGCTCGGGGATTGGCTCTCGCTGAAGGAAGGTCGACTGGGAGGTTGAGGAGTAGAAGGTGCGTCTCCTCCGTCCGCTTGGGTGACCTTGTTGCTGCCGCCGCTGTGTCCTGCATTCTCCTTGTCTCCAGATCCCTGAGCTCCACTGGAACCTCCCCTGCCCTCTCTGAGAAGCTCAGTGCATTTGTCCACAATGTGCCACATTTGAAGCACACTGCCAACGGTGAGGTAGTTAACAATGTCTTCGCGGAGCATTCGCAGCTGGCCAGTGTACGCACAACTGAGGACACTCTCAAAGGCCAGGGGGTCCATGACGGCCGGGATGGAGACAGTGGACATGTTCTTCAGCAGCACCTTGCAAACAAGAAATTAAGAACTTTGTAAAGCTAATAAAGACTGCAGAGATTAATCTGATATTGTGAAATTGGTTATTTTGTGCCTTAAAAAACATTACAGGCAATCCCGCCTTGGAAACTGCTGCTGTAATCATATTTGTCTGGCAAGTTTTTGATCTTGTTTAATGTCTGTTGAAGAATTAGTGCAATGGTTGAATAGTTTTGAATGCATTTTTGAAATAATCCAAAAAATATGGTAAAATGTTGTTGATAACACACTTGTAATAAAGACACAATGAATTTAATGTACTACTTTCTGGTACCTTTTATATTTAATAAATATATATTATATATTAAATATTTATAAAAATACACATTTTACATTGTATTTTTATTATAAATATATAAAACTTTTCATTGACTCTTTTCATTTTCTTTTGAGACAATGAGAATGTTAAAATACACATTTAATTTTTTTAAACTTTTTTTATGAATGTGTGTGTGTATATATATATATCAATAGTTAACATTTTTTATCGCAATTAATCACACACCCTTTTGTCGAATCACAATTAATCACATACTTATGAAATTAAGCATACATCATTTATCTTGTTTAACTTGTTTATTTTGTCATCATTTGTTATATCCATCAAAGGAAACTATCAGATTGAAGGGTGATTCTCAAAAAAAGGTAAATTTAGCTGTCTTTCCAAAAAAACACTTGGACAAATGTACTCTCTATGTCTATGTACTCAAATGAGACAATTTATTAATCCAATGCTATAAGGAGTCCATATAATTCAATCTGGCTGCTTCTTTAGGGCTTTTCACACTGCACTTAACCCCAGGTTATTGTCGTTCTAAACACCGCTTTTAACCCTGGGTTTAACCCTGCTCTGGAGCAGCAGGAGTGTTAACCCCGCATTGTGGTGCCAAACTTGTACAGTGTGAAACGATGCAATGTTAAAATGTTACGACTAGATCAGATGCTTAGCAACGGATAACACATGCTTTAGGCAGTCACAGAAACACTGTGAATTGTGTATAAACAGTAAATTTAGCGTTTGAAAGGGAAAATGTCAAATAATAGAAAATGCAAGAATTTGAGTGAAGAAGAGTGTTTCGTTCTTACCTTTATAGTCTGAAATGTCCATTTAGTATAAACTCGATAGTACAGTTGGCAATACAGGATGCACAATGCTAGAGCTTGGTGAACAGGTCGCATGCTGCGCTTATCCAATCAATGACACTGACACCGCAAATAAGAATGTTAACCCAGGATTTAGTGAAATGTGAAACGTCATCTTATAAATACCAGGATTAATTGTTAACCCCGGGTAAATTATGTGAAAGTGTGAAACGTGAAGCAAGATAACCCAGGATTCCCAGGTTTAGAATGACCCAGGGTTAACTAATTGAAGTATGAAAAGCCCTTTTCTGTTGTTTCAGTAGCTGAAAAAAATCTTGTAAGACCTAGCAACATGAGGGTGGGGTCATTTAAAATTTTAATTAACTTAAAAAATGTCAACTAACAGGACATGACTCTTTTACAGCATTTAGGTAAAGACATACCTGGTCATGGAAGTAAGGTGACGATGCAGCCAGCACACATCGGTGGGCCTTGAACACCTGGCCCTGAACATGGATGGAGAGGTCGCAGAGATGACCTTCTTCACGCTGCCGATTCAGGCTGTCCAGCACTGATGTCTGCACGCTGGGGAAGCACACCTGCACCACTGAACCAGTGGCCGAACCCATGGAGTCACCATAGCCTTGGTCCACTGTGGACGACTGCATTCCTGCAAGAGGATGAGCATCACAAAATAGCCATCGCATAGTCATTTATTTCAATGCAAAGTCACAAAGAAGCAGAATATGTTTGTCAGTCCTGTTTTAAAGTACATAATATTTACATTCACACTCAGTTTAGTTGTAAACCAGAGTGACAATACCAGGACGTCAAAATCAGATTACATTATTAATTGATTACCTCAAACATTCTGGACTCACACCAGGTTTTGAGTGAGAGTTCATTCACATAAAATTGAAATTTACAATGAAAATTAATCTCTTCCACACTAGTAAGCTAATAATTAATATGTTATACATAATTTATATGACTATATAGGATATAATTATTAAAGCAAGATCATAATTATAGCCTATATAAAAGAATAGCTGCTGAAAAATTGAGGTTTTGATTTTCCACAGACAAAATACAGCATTAATTTTTATCAAATATGCTTTAATTCTCTTTGGACCCAGCAAATGATAATTTAGGTCCAAAGAACAAGGGGCATTGACCAGGCAATACAAAAACACTTTGTTTATTCACTTTATTGGCGTGTCAAGAAGCCTTTCCGTTCTCTAATAATGACAATTTTGATGAATATAGTTTCCTCAGATCCGGTTATAATGCCTCGGATGACGTGGATATTTTGCCATCTATGAAAGTTGCATTGGTGTTTGATGAACAAACAATCTGTGGTTTTGCTCGCTCGCTGTCAGCGTGTATTAAAATTAAATTCGCCACGTATAAATTCGCACATCCGTTTAAAACTGCTCGCGTCCGGAATCAGGGGGATCGCGGACTGGTCTTATTTACGTTAGCCAGCCGCTGCGAAACGAATCCGAATGGCCTTAAGAAACACGGAAGCGGATCGTCTCACATATCAGTCTATTTTTATCGAGCAAGATATCTTACCGATTTAAATATCTCCGTCAGGCACTCAAAAGGTGGATTTTCATTATGATAAATCGATGTTTCCCACCGTTCGGGAATGCCGAGCGTAATGGTGGACTGACATCTGGTTTGGAGTCTGGTTTTACCTTTAAGAAATCCCAGACAGCTGCTCTAGACTCGGCCGACTAAAAAAGGAACCAAACACTGGATCCCATTCTCTATTGTCATGGCAACAAGTGCTGTTTCAGAGCGCCAGAAACTATTTAATTTCTAACCATATACCACAAAATTTTAACAATATATGCCTTTATTGCAGTTTATGACATATCACAGTAGCTATAATATTTTTTAAAACATTTTATCTAGAATTTGTCTCATGTTGGTATAACTTTTACGAGTTATTCTTGTACTTTCTAAGCTTATTTAACTGCGAAAATTGACTAAATCCCTGAACCAAAAGGACATTTTACTTGAAGTGCCACAAATATTTCCTTCGTTATTTTATTCTGATGGGTTTTTATTTTTCCGTTTCTTTTTCCCAGTCTATAAACGTTTCTAATTTTTCTCCATATATATTACATTAAATTGTTTGTGTGTGTGTGTGTGTGTATATATATATATATATAACAATTTAAAACAACTTTTCTATTTGCATATTTTAAAATGTAATTTATTCACGTGATGGCAAAACTGAATTCTCAGCAGCCATTACTCAGTCTTGAATGTCACGTGATCCTTCTGAAATCATTCTTGGTGCTCAATTATCTATAGCAGTTCTTAATATCCGTTTTATTAAAATTGACTTAGGGTAAGTTATCATGAGATCTCTTTCAAACATTGAACATTTTATTTCTAATGATGAAACAGTGGCTAAATTACCTGCTTTATTATAGTAACAAGTATTTTGACAAACCATGTTTACTTTGGTAATTAGTTTGTCAGAGAAACAACTCTCATTTGTATTTTCACAGAGAGAGAAACATTTACAAAAACAGAATTGTCCAAACTTTATAATCAGGCTCACCACTGCACTTCCATTTGATCAAAATGGAAAATTTATTGACCTCTTACAAGTTGAAGTACAATATGCATTTGATTTTGGTTGTAAAATGTTAATAAAAACCAGTAAGATTGTACATTAAAATGCATCACAAAAATATAAAAAGATGCCAAAGACAGGAGAGTTGAGGATAAACATGAAATAAGTGAAGTTCAGATAAAAGTTAAAAACATTTATAAATGACCACAGTGGATGTCCGGAAATGACAACTAAACTACTTCCGATTGGCTGAGGCTGTTCCGATGACACAGTCGTTTACCTGCAACACAGCAAACATGAGTTATAGGCTCTGTTCTATATCCTCATAAAGTAAAAACATTGACGTGATCATATGAGATCACTCACCTTGCTGGCAAAGCGCAGAGAATTCAGTGATTCGCCAAAGCTCTCTTCCTCAGGTGATATATTCACAAACATCAAACTGTACAGAGGTAAAGAAATAAGTCACATGTTCCTTAAAACAATAATCAAAGAATTATATTCTGCAAAACTCAAAGAAAATAACATCACAGGCTATAAAACATGTATTTGAGCATACTGCTTACGTTTTGCTGTTGCCTCCGAGGCAGTTCTGGAGGAGGTACGTGAGCTTTGAGTTACGGTAGGGAACAAAGCTGTCCTGAAAAGTTAAGAAATTGAGTGTGTTAAATCATTGTACAGCAAGTCATTTTATCTACATAATAATATATAATGTATCAAAATTTCAGATGACAACAGTTTTGGATTTGAAAATAAATGTATTTAATAAGTAGAAAATCACAGTGTTACATTTTCCAATAATATAGCATGAGGTTCCATATAGTTAGCTAAAAATGTACCTTGTTGGCCAAAGCAGCGATCACAATTCCCAGGTTGGTGAGGGAAGAGTTGATGGCAGTCATTTCCTTGAAGCGCTCTCCTTGAGACTGACTCTTCTGCACTCTCTCACTGCCGGCCAAATCCACGAGACACAGTGTGGCTGAAAAGCAATCAATACATATTTAGTCAGGTATCAATGTGAAATATCATAACGGACTTTGAAAGTGTGGACAAACTCAATATTACTCATAAAAACTACTCTAAATTTACCAACTACACCCCTCTAAGAAGAGCAGTTCATATATGAAGTTACTGTAGATGCAGGCAGTATGTAATTCTTACACTTGCACTTGGTGTCTCGATCAGAGTTTTCCCCCTCAATGTCTAGCTGGAACACAGAGTGAGAACGTGAAGATTGATCGTTCATGCACGTGCGGGCAGTGGACCGGTTCTGGTTTGCCAGCATGATCAAGTTGTGCACCTGAGACATGAGGAAAGAAAGAGGCACATTACATTGTTTTATACATGCTTATTAAACAAATCAATTACAACTCGGATTACTCAATTTTAACAAAGCTTTTGGAAGAAGATTTACTGCAGTCAGCATCAAATGAAAATTGTGACCTCTTTTCTTTTGTGGCATATCAAAGTTAAACAGCATATATCAAATGAAAGAAGGAAAAAATATGCACTGATAAATCATTTATAATAAACAATGCACTTTAAACCCGCAGTACCTCATCCTCATTGTTGACTTTTTGGTAGGTCAGGTTGGTAACTGTGATCTCATTGTTGGAAATCTTCCTGATCTCATGCTCAGGTCTCTTGTTTGGTTTTCCCTTGTAGAGAAGATCTCGAAGTGTCTCATTGTAGATCTCCACAAAGCTGGCGGTGAAGGTGTACTAAAAATAAGAACAGTCCATTAATAAACAAACCATGATGAGGGCAAAAGAAATAACACTCAGTGGCCTGGAAATCACAACATATTTAAACTCTTTTGGACAACAGATAGTTTCGACACAAGAAATTCCATCTTTCCCTCACCTGCCACCCTTGCTCTCGGAGTGCTTTGGCAGACTTAAAGATTTGCTGGACAGCACGTGGGATGACCCCCCACACATCCTCCAGCTCGCCCCCTTCCATAGTAAAGGTCTTCCCGCTGCCAGTTTGACCATAAGCAAAGCAGCAAACATTGTATCCATCCAGAGCAGACTGCACCAGAAGGGAAATCTCTTCGAAAACCTCACGCTGAGAGGCACGTGGCCCAAACACACGGTCGAAGCTGAAGTTATAGCTCTTCTGTGTATCAGCCGTGCGACCTGTGTGAGACTGGGGAAGAGAAGTGGAAATTGGAGAGGTTCTGTCACATACTTTGATTCAGGTATTCTCAACTCTGATCCTTAAGGTCCATTTTCCTGCAGTTTTGCTCCATCCTTGACCAAACTCACCTACTTGTAACTTCCTAGTAATCCTGAAGACTAGGGCTGCACGATTAATCGCATGCGATTGTCATGCGTGTCTCATCAGTAAAGCCGGTTCTGTGATTAGCGGTAAATGTCCATCACCTGCTTTCAAATGGAGTGGCACTTAATATACAGAGCCGTAGTTCGCGGACAAGCTATGCAATATCGCGTTCATAATCGAAGGCGATTCATCTGCGATTATGAACGCGATGTTGCGTAGCTTGTCCGCAAACTACGGCTCTGTATATTAAGTGCCACTCCATTTGAAAGCAGGTGATGGACATTTACCGCTAATCACAGAACCGGCTTTACTGATGAGACACGCATGACAATCTCATGCGATTAAGTCGTGCAGCCCTACTGAAGACCTTGATTATCTTGTTCAGGAGTGTTTGATTAAGGTTGGAGCTAAACCCTGCTTAAGGTTATACCAAGAAGAAACATCCATAAAACCAGAAGCATGATGGGAAGCATTTACCTCTTCCATTTTGGCAAGCGTAAGAGCCTTGTTGTCGTGGGCCGGCAGCTGGATGTGCAGAATATCAGACTGATTGCCAGTCAGCAGTGGGCGGACCCTACAAAAGACTCGGATGTTGCCCTAAAAAAGAAGAAGAAGAAAAAAAAAAAAAAAAAATTATCAATTAATACATAAACATGGATTCTGTATTTTTAAGCATACAGGATTTTGGACCAACAACATCTGACTTTGTGCAAATCTACCCAGCACAATGGCTGTATCCGAAATCAAATACTTCCCTATTATACGGTATGGTAAAAAAAAAAAAAAAAGTATGTGACAAGCATTTTTTCTGAATTCACAGTATTCAAAATGGGAGTAGGCAAAACCAAAGACCTACTACTTCTGGCGAGATTCTTAAGTGCGCATACGATGGACACTTTACTACCCTATGAGGCCATGGAAAAGGATTTGTGCATGGCAGTGAAGTGACAACTGACACTGTTAGGTCACATGACAATGACAACATAGTAAATTACTTATTCAAAAGCAATACCTACTTAGAGAGTACACAAGTTTAGAGACAGCAAATGTGTCAAATGGAAACCAAGCAAAAAATAAAATGCATTTCAGTCACATATGGCTATGATCGATTACAAATTCATACAAATTAACAATACAGTTATATTTTGTTTTCCAAAAAACTAAAAAAAATATCCACATAGGTCTTCATCACAGCTTACTTTGAGCTCTTGAATGGTGTTGTGGAGTTTCCTTCGCTCCATTTCTCCAAGGTGAAGCTCTTCTCGTTGATGGGCCACTGTTTCCTCAAGGTTCCTGACGAGCTCTTGGCTCTCCTTCAGACTGTCCTGACACCGGCCCAGTGCAGAGGTCTGAATGGCGAGCTGAGTCTGAGGAAAAAAAAAAAAGGACATTACAGTTTAATAGAATCAGATCCCTTCTTCACACAGATATTTATATTAGGTGTGAATGGGGTATATGTGTACCTGTACATTGCGGAGCTCAGACTCCAAATGATCCCTGAGTCCTTCCAAAACCTTATGCTCCTCGGTTAGCTTGTTGAGGTCTTTCTTAAGTCCATCTCTCTCTTTAGAAGCTTGCGCCAGATCATCTTTCACAGAAGCAAGCTTTACCAGCTCCTCTTCACAATCCCTAAAACAGAATCAGGAATATTATCAGAAAATAAATGAAGGACCAGCAGGTTCTGGTTTGGTATGGAGTTATTTTTAACACACTTACCCGAGACGCTTTTTTAGACTATTATTCTCCTCTTCAATTTCAACTTTACGCCTTTGGGCTTTGGTTATGGACTCTTTGAGAGACTCATTTTCCTGATTTACAGATTTGACTTTGCTCTGGTAGTTCTGGACTTTAGCCTCCATATCACTGACTTTACCCTTCAGGTCCCATCCTGGCCTTCGTGACATACTTGATCCTGCAGGTGCTGAGAGTGGATAAATTAACCATTAGTAGTCTACTGTATTATGTTAAAGTTTTGTAAATTACAACATATTTACAAATTGAAACTTGGGAAAATGTTTCAACTCATATACATGCATATTTTGTTTTACCTTTAGCAACTGCTGCAACTGGTCTTCTCTGGTCACCTTGATGGAAAGACAATGTTGTTAAGTTGACATATTCCAACTTCTGATAATTTACGAGTATAATATCAAAGATATATATATATATATATATCAAAATAAATGCAGACAAATATTTTGACCCATATTTTTGTGCTAATGAACTGGTGTTTTTGTGTGTGTGTGTGTGTGTGTGTGTGTGTTTTCATGTTTATGACCAGTTAAAGTTGACATCTTCCCCATTGTTTTGTAGATCCAAGTAAAATAGCTTCTCGAACAAGAAAAAAAAAATGTAGGGCAGGACTTGATTTTGTCTTACGCCAGTAAACACAACATCAGAAAAGATGTCATTGCAAGAGAAAGGGTAAGTCGTAAGTCATTTTAACTAAAGATTAGAAGGACACATGAATGACACACATCATGAAAGCATGCCCCAAAAAAGCTACATGTTTTGCAATACCTCTTGAGGGGGCAACGGCGACTGTTGCTGCTCCAGTTGGACGAAGAGGTTTGGCTGAAAGAAGATAGACAACATGAAGACCCCATCTGCTATTATAGCCAAATGGCCCCAAAAAGTTAAAACTAAAATATTTAATTTTAATATAACTTACCAGGAGCTTTGACTGCCACAGGCCGTCTCGGGGGCGCAACACTAGCTGCAGGTCTGAACCGCTGAGACGGCTCGACATCCACCTTCCGCATCTTCTTCTGCAGAAAAATGAGGATGTTTTCATTAAATATATTGAGAATTTGTGTTGCGACACTTCAAACACTAAAGGTACAAAAATGAGTGAGGATCTGAATGAACTAAAAACACACCTGCGCAGGCTGTTGCTGCTCCCCATCTGTGCTGTTAGTGAGAGCCCGTTTCCCAGACATAACAGGGAGACGAGATGTTGTATTCTGCAAAAAAACAAGACAATCACATGAACAGACCATCAAAGCTACACGTGACCGCAGAGGCAGTTCGGAGATATTAAATCCAAAACAAAGGAGTTGTAGTTTAAGAATGTACTGTATCTTTAAATTAACAGCAATGACAGTTTACTTGGGCTCCGTACGCATGCAAGTTGATTTTAACTTGTTGAGCCCGTTTCTCCCAATGCACTTCAGTAATGTTTATAACCTCACCTCTTTGTTCATGGATCTTCAGTTCTTCTTGAAGTCAAGCCCAAAATAAATACAAAGCCCAAAACATTAGAAAGGTTAGTTAACGTTAGTCGGCAAGTTCAATTTGTCCATCAAAAGCAGATTAAAATCAACTAACTGCAAATGACTTATAAACAGGTTTAATGTGAATTAACGAAAACAATCAGTGGCTAAAAACATCGCAGTCTAGCCGACGTCATTCGCGCGAGTTTACCAAAAAACCCTCATATTTATACAATAAACTTTATTTTCAAATTACCATAAAATGCATAAATTACCATACTTACAGTTGAGGAACATAAATAAAAACCACAAACCTTTTATATCGCGAACTGAGAATTACAATCGCAGACACAGCTCAGCTAAATAATCTCTCGTAGCCGTTTGGATTTCAAATTGAAATTGCGTGTGTGTAGTCGCTTTTCCCGCTGATCCGTCATTGGTTGAATCAGAACCAATCAACACAAAGCATTCAGTAACCGCGCCCACGTGGGCGGCTTCGGTCCCACCCATAAACAGTTTTTAGACTTTTGAGGGGCACAAATTATTTTTGTAAATGCATTGAGAGCTTTGTTTTTGCAGTTTAATTTTTAAATGTTTATTTGTCAAATGTGCAAAAAGATAGCAGTACTTGTTGACAATTAAATATAAGTAAACATCTTATCATACAAGAATGAATAAATAAATATATTAAATAAAGAATAAGTACTTACGTAAGAGAACAGGCTGTAATACAAATATATATATATATATATATATATATATATATATATATATATATATATATATATATATATATATATATATATATATATATATATGTACAATGTTAATGCACAATACATGTACAAGCATTCATATTTCATATTTAACATATATTAATCATAAATTCATGGAGAAGGTGGCACATGTTCTCATTTCTTCACATAATCATACTTATTAAGATGCATGATATGCAAATACATTTTTTTTTTTTTTTTATACATATTTTTAATATTTTTGCGATAATACATGACCTCACATGGCGGAAGTGAGTTTGGCGGTACGCTTGTTGTAATTTTGACCTCATTCACAGGAAGTGTAGTCGAGCGGAGTCGGACAGCCCTTCGCGAGAGAAAAAAATAGAAAAAAAATTGAGGGAAAAAAATCGGTGAATCCAAGGGGTTCGGGCGGATTTGGACGAAGTTTCCGAACTGTCCCGGCCCGGAGGAGCCCTGGGGGTTGAAAGGGAATCGCCAGCACCGGTAATTAACACAGAGTTATGAGTCAATTGTGAATTATTTCTCCAAATTTGAGCAACTCACGCGGGCGCTTCTCCCCCTGTCTCGCCAGCCGGAAGTCTGCATGAAGCTGCGTCTCTCTCGCATTGGCGTCGACGTTTTTTTTCTCTCTTGGTTTTTTTTTATCCTCGAGTTTTTTTTTTCTTTTTTATTTTCTCAGTGAGACTAACCGAGAGAGGGATGGAGGCATAGGGGCATTATTGTTTGCAGGCGGAAGTTTACATGTTGCATAGCTTTTGGATAGTGCTTCTTTCTTTGCGTGCATAACAAAAGCTGACATTTTAATGGAGGCTGGTTGAGGAAGCCCTGATATCATTAATAGATGGTTTTGTGCATTTCCAGCTAGATTTCCTTTAGATCGTTCATGCATATGTCATTATCCTTGTCCCACTAGATAGAAACATGCAAAATGAGCTGTCATTGCAGCAAAACACGCATGCAACCCTTACAAAAACGAATAAAACGCGACATTGTTCGCCACCCTTGGTTCTTATTTTAGCATGCATATGAAATGAAAGACGGTCCGATATGCACAAAAGCGGACTTGTAGGTCTGCACATTTGATCTGGGTTTTCGTACGATCAGCAGTTGTAGACAGATTTGGCGCAGGGTCGCTGGTTTTGTTTTGATGCCTATTTATAGCGCGCGCGATTCTCAATGCAATTTCTGCATTTCTCGTGTAATTAAACAATTTGCCGTGCAGTTGCAACAGACATCAGCAAATTGTGTTTGTAAAGAAAATCAATTATTAAAAAAAACTAAGTGTTGTGCTTTTTTTGCCTCTTTGTTTTACAACTTTTATAAAAAATTTAACTAATTTAGCTTGCTGAAAAAAAAAGTTTAAACCAGCCTAAAGGGATAGTTCACACAAAAATGAAAATTGTGTCATCATTTATTCACCCTCAAGTTGTTTTAAACCTGTATGAATTTCTTCTGCTGAACACAAAAGAAGATATTTTGAAGAATGTTGGTAACCAAACAGTTTATTGGCCCCATTGACTTCCATAGTAATTTTTTTCCATACTATGGAAGTCAATGGTGCTCATCAACTGTTCCGTTACGCATATTCCTCCAAATATCTTCTTTTGTGTTCAGAGGAGGAAAGACATTCGTACATGTTTGGAACAGCTTGAGGGTGCGTAAATGATGAAAATTTTAATTTTTGGGTGAACTATCTCTTAAGCTGGTTTGCTGGTCTCCCAGCTTGGTCATTATAATCTGTTGGCTGGTTTAAAGTCAGTATGAAATGAAAATTCACCCTATTTTCTAAATGCATGATGTGATAGATTTTATTGTGTGCATGTGTTTAATTTTTTGACCTTGTAATTTTTAATAAAAATGTAATAACTGGACCTTCTAGTAAAAACGACAGGCTTCTGTGGTGACATATGCAGGACATTTCCAATCATTTAGTTTGCTTAAACTTCGCTCCTGTAAGCTCATGTTCATCTGCCTCCACTTTTGAGTGCAACACCCACATCTCAAAATATCCCGCCCTACATTTTTTTTTCGATAATCTGTTACACTCGGATGTATGCCACAAGATGGAGGTGAATGGTTTTACCTGGTTTAGCTTGTAGACTAGTTGGCCGACACTTTAAACGATGAAATCAATTCAAAAATTATTTTTTTTAATGGAATATTGCAGTGTTTATTATTAAAGATTTGGTTGTGCACATCTTTTTTTTTTTTTAATTCACGTGCCCTCGTTATCTTAAATCACTTCCCTACTATATAGTAGGTGAAAAACAGTATGTGACAAAAGAAGTATGTCCGAATTCACGGAACTCATAAAAGAGTAGGCAGAAAGTATCCGGTTGACCTACTACTCCCGGCGAGATTCTGAAGTGTGCATATGATTGACACTTTACTATCCCATGAGCCCACAGGAGAGGATTTGTGAATGGCAGTAAAGGTCATATGATAATGACAACATGGTGAATATAGTACATCCAGATTACATTCATGAAACACACATTTATACTATATAGAACATACTTTTTTAGCATCACAAAGTAATTACTTATTCAGAAGTATCTATTTAAGAGAGTAGGGCTGCACGATTATGACAAAAATCATAATTGTTGATTATTCCCTTGAAATTGTAATTGCGATTATTACTATTTACATTGAATGATGTTTTGAATAGCTTTATACCATTGTTTGAACCAACTGCATGCCATATTTTAATAAGAAAATAAACCAGCTGAAAACACTCTTCCTGAAAAACTCTGATAGACGCCTGCTTTCAAACGCTCCCGCTTACAAAACATTTTCAAATTTAAACATTTCCGCATGCTTTCAAACACTCCCGTGTGTTGATCATTGTAGTCAATCACAGATATATCTGTTGAGCACGTGAACATAATGGCCAATCAGAGGTGTTTACGAATCCGCTCAACAGCGCTCAAAGCGTCACATTTTTAAAATTTCAGTATCGACTTGGTATTGAAGTCAGTACTTTTGAAAACGTTAGCGCCTTTGAATGATTACGCAAATGTGGCATCCGTAATTGTAATCACGATTAGAAATTCAATTAATTGTGCAATTTCAAACACAGCCCTCTTCTCTGATGATATGTGTTTTGGTGTGGGGACGGGACAACCTGTCACTCATATGGCATCAAAGCAATAGCAAACCACAAACATCCAATAAATTCCCCATTTATTAAATCAAGTCCTGTCCTACATTTTTTCTTGTTTGAGAAGCCGTTTCACTCGGATATACGTTACAAAAGAAAAGACTAGCACAAATTCCATTTAATGTCGACTTTAAACCAGCTGAACACCAGCTTGCCTAGACTGAGACCAGCAAACCATCTTAGGCTGTTTGCCTGATTTAAGCTGTTTTTCCTGCTGGAGGGTAATATGCAGGCTGAGAGGGCATGCATGTATTTTTATTTTATCCATGTCAGTTATGTTTTACACATTGGGTTGTGCATGCATCGTGATTCCTAACCCAACACGCCACTTTGCCAAGCACTGTGTCATCCAACAGAAAGATGCTTCTTTGTCCTTTGCCTACAGATAAATAAAGTCAAGAGAATTAAAATGCATGACATTTAACAAATGTTTCAAAGAAATTAAGAAAATAAATGTTATGCAAGGCACTTGAGTGCCAAAATGAATACGCCTTATCCAAGTGAGCGAAAAAAAATCTTCAGGCCACACGAGAAACATAAGGGCGAGGTGTCATTTCACAACTGTTGCCAAAGGCAGAGTGGGTGTTTTACAAGTTATGTTGCTTTTCAATTGCAGAAATAATGGAAGATTCCCATTTCAACTCATCATACTTTTGGTCTCCCGTACCAACAGTGCAAGGACAGGTAGACACCTTATTATTGGACTCTCTTGTACAGTACACCGTTGTGTCTTTAACAGACACACCATGCTTATTGAGCACAATTTAGTAAATCAAAAAAACAAAACAAGCATACCAGTCTGGGATGGCTAACACCAGCCTCGCACTGATCCATGTGAAAGTTACACACTGGAAGCCCAGCATAAGCTTTGAGAAAATGTAACCCTTCCCTCGCTGCTCTCTCCTTTTTCCCCTTCATCTTTCATCTGCGTTTATCTCTCAATCCATCCTCCTTTTCTCTTTCCTTCTTCCCTTTTTTCCTTGTTTTTTTTCCCCATTCATTCCCCCCTGCGATTTTAGATTGAGAACGCCATGTTTCTGAACAAGATGAAGGAACAGCTGGGGCCGGACAAGGGCGCTTCTTTTCCGCACTCGTCTGCGGCGCACTACCCTACAGCGGTGCTGACGGTGCCAGGCTCGGTCGCCATGGACACGGGAACCATCGGGAGGGTGCCGAAGCAAGAGGGTGGTGGTGGAGGAGGAGGGGGCGGGACAGCAGGGGCGCAAATGACCACCGTGGGAGCACACCTGCACCCACCTCACACGTCCCAGAACATCACAGTGGTGCCCGTACCATCTACTGGCATCATGACGGCAGGTGGGTGTTCAAAGTTATCTCGAAGTGAAGAGATATTAACTAAAAGTTACAGAAATCAAATGTCAATGAGATCTTCAATTATGGTCAAAATCGTTTATTAAATATTTCCCTTCTGTCTCTCAGCGGGGTTAGTGATCACGACTCCTCAGGGCACATTGGTCACTCCTCCTGCTTCCTCTCAGTCTTTTGTTTCTGGTCCGCCAACAACGACCATGATTGTGTCCGCTCTGCACCCAACAAACACAGGTAAACAATTTAACTGACCGTTCACACCCTTCCATCATATCCACCTTTAAATAAAAATTCAGGGTGGTAAAACCAAAAGTAGAGTATTAGAAATAAGAATGTTATAATGTATAGAACTTCAATAAGTAACATTAAATGTGCATTTATTCATTGTAACATAATGTTTTTTTTTGTACATTTATACACATACACATGTATATTTACATATTAGTCTCTTATTTATTTGATCAAAATACAGTAAAAACTGTAATATTGTGAAATATTATTACATTTTAAAATAACTGTTTTCAATTTGAATACATTTTAAAATGTAATTTATTCCTGTGATGTCAAAGCTAAATTTTCAGTCAAATAGAAATCTTTTGTAATATTAAATGTATTTACTGTAATTTTTGATCAAATTAATGCATCATTTTGAATAAAAATATAATGTCCCTATAGCAAAAAAAAAAGAAAGAAAGAAAGAAAGAAAGAAAGAAAGAAAGAAAGAAAGAAAAGAAGAAGCTTTATAAAAATTTCAGATTTTCCAGCATTTTAAGGATAATTACTAATGGACTTCAAATCATCTGTTGTGATCAATGTTCCTGTTATTATGCAAAATGCATAGGGCCCATTTTTTGTGCAGTAAATAGTAACAGTTATGTAGGCATTTCTTAATATTAAATATTTCGTAATATTTAGAGCATGTGTTTGATTTTGAACATTCCCTCTTATATACCAACAGATAATAGGCCACACATTACAGAATACTTATTATGCTCATACAGGGTGTCCATGGATCCTTACTATTTATTACATTTGTTAATGTAAAAATAAGGCCTTAAAGGTGCTAAATAGGATCTTTTCGTCAACTGAGAAACCAAAGACAGTTACTGAATTTTTTAAATGAGCGCATGTGTAAGAACAACCCCCCTACTTCACTGCTCATTTCAAGGGAACGCCTCCCTTGAATTACCACCGGCATTCGCTGTGTCGTGTTAGTGGATTCATTATGTCGGACTCACCGCAGGTAACTCATAATCTGCAGTTGTTACTCCTGTCTCCGGACAAAAACATTGCATGCGGCGCCTGTAGAGTGTGGAAAGTTACTGGACCGCACAGCCACGCTCGTCTCTCACAAGGAACGTCATGGCAGTGATTGACAAGCCAGAGGGCCAATCGTTTACACAATGATCGCGTAAACAATTGGCTGATGTTTTTAAGGCCCTACCTCGTGCACAGATGATGTATATTAATATTATTCCTTTCAGTGCACCTAATAAATAGTCTTTTATCAGTTAGTAAAGACAGTTTCAAGTAATATTTCAAAAATGTATAAAACAAAACATCCTCTTTAGCACCTTTAATTAGCATTAAAAAATTTTAAATCCAAGTTTCAAAGGTTTTAAAAAGCAATTTTATTTTCATTTGCTTTCTGAAATCTTAAAACCGCGTCAATGCGTTGCGTCAGGACTGCTTGAAGTTATTGATGCACTAAAGCGATAAAGAAACAAAAGTGAATGAGAAAATAAAAGGCAAAACGTGTTTGTAAGTCATTTTTACTAAGTCATAATTAACAGCGCAATCAACCCTGAGAACTGAATTCATTACTCGCACGCTCTGGCAGCCCTCTGTGCACACAAACATGCACGCACAGAAAGCCGTCTGTCAACGCTTGAGCACCCAATTCAGTTCTCCTGCGTTTTACCGATCAAATACACACACTTGTGTGTCAAAATGCCCGACTTGATGAGTATTAAAGGCTTAGTTCACCCAAAAATGAAAATTCTGTCATTTATTACTTGCCCTCATGCCGTTCCACACCCATAAGACCTTCGTTAATCTTTGGAACACAAATTAAGATATTTTTGTTGACATCCGATGGCTCCGTGAGGCCTCCATAGGAAGCAATGTCACTTTCTCTCTCAAGATCCATAAAGGTACTAAAAACATATTTAAATCAGTTCATGTGAGTACAGTGGTTCAATATTAATATTATAAAGCGACGAGAATATTTTTGGAGCGCCAAAAAAACAAAATAATGACTTATTTAGTGATGACTGATTTAGTACCTTTATGGATCTTGAGAGAGGAAGTGACATTGCTTCCTATGGAGGCCTCACGGAGCCATCGGATTTCAACTAAAATATCTTAATTTGTGTTCCGAAGATTAACGAAGGTCTTACGGGTGTGGAACGGCATGAGGGTGAGTAATTAATGACAGAATTTTAATTTTTGGGTGAACTAACCCTTTAACATAAACACAGTCGATTATGTCTTAAGTGAACATAAACAGTAGGGAGAAAATCAAATGTGTGTCAGTCATTATATTTGATATATTTGTTGAATAAAGTCATAATTTTTTTATCTTGTATATCTCTATTGGGCGGGGCGATTTTGTGTGTTTGCATAGAAGTCAATGGAAGTGATGTGCAGGTTTTACATTTTTTTTTGAAAAGGTCTTAAAAATATTAAACAGTATTAAATTGGAAGTGCTGATACCTGCAGATGCCCTATATATTTTTTTAATTTCACTTTCACTGTCTAAAACAGCAGACACACGCACATATGCTTGCTTACGCAGCCATTCTCAGAGCCAAAGAAGCAGTAGGAAGTGAAAGTGAGAGTGACTGTGGGAGGTAGTGAGAAGGGATGGATGATGGATGGAGAGAGGGAGGGACAGCGAGCTCTATATGTTGAGTATGTTTTGCTTTTTCCTGTCAGAGGCTGTCCGGCCCCCTTCCCTCTATCTCCACAGCCACTGTAAGTATAATAGCACATGTACATCTCTACCAGAAACCTGCAGTCAATGACACTCACATTACTAAAGCAGTTATTGCAATGAAATGACAGTTTAGTTACCCCTTGTGTTCCTTTAGTTGTTTTAATACATGGATTAGCAAAATTATGTCATGTATTACAGTCATTTAGCTTTAAAAGTCAGAAATCTTTGTACACAGGCATAATTGGGGCATTACAACATTGCATAAGGTTTTAGCACACATTTAGGCCAGTTTTATGAAATTTATCTGAAAGGCTTATTAAATAATCGCCTTAATGTCAGTTTGTAGGTCATGAAATTTCAGACATTTCATTGAAAAGCTCAGTAAAGAGCTTCTGTGACAAGTTTACAACTCCTCATTGCCTTTATCTTCTGAATGCAGTTGCAGGAAGAAATTATGCACATTATATTTTAGTCAGTATTATATTACTCTTTTGTTTTTTGCCCTCCTGACATGAACAGACAAGAAAGAGGATGGCAGTATCCCACCCGCTGTAGTCATGCCAGTTCCCGCAAAGCGGGGGAGAAAGAAGAAGTCCATGATGCAAAGGGCAGGTCCTGTTTCAGCCCATGCACTCGCCACAGGAAGTGATGCGCTGATTCTTGCGCACCTGGCCGCTGGGGGACAGGTGAGATGTTGCTGATGTGTCATAATTTTACCTTCATATAAAAAAGTACCTACTTATCAGTGTTGACTGATAAGTAAAAATTCACTTTAAGGTGCTGTATGTAAAGCATAAAAATACCATATGTTTGCAGATATTTAGGAAACATGCTAAGTTCACATATTTGTTTCACCAAAAAACAACGCTACAGCCAGTTATTCTACTTTGAAATGTGCGTTCTGTGCCGGTACGTCTGTGCCTCAGCATCCATCTAAATAGCTCTATGAACTGAGGCACATTAAAACGCAGATACATTATCTGATCAACTTTGATCTTGGCATTGTCAACCACGCTCGTTCCTGTTGCGTGTTCTCAATCTGGCAACCCACGTGAGCATCAAGTCAGCGGAAGAGGAGCGGGGAAAAACAACTCTCTCTAATATTTTGAATTTGGACTGCAGTACCCAGTTCAACCACTAGCTGTCAACATTACATACTGCACCTTTAAAGGTGCCCAAGAATGCTTTTTCACAAGATGTAATATAAGTCTAACGTGTCCCCTGAATGTGTCTGTGAAGTTTCAGCTCAAAATACCCCATAGATTTTTTTAAATTAATTTTTTTAACTGCCTATTTTGGGGCATCATTAACTATGCACTGATTTTTTCAGCGCGCCGCCCCTTTAATTCGCGTGCTCCCTGCCACACGAGCTCTCGATTATATTACAGCACATTTACAAAGTTCACACAGCTAATATAACCCTCAAATGGATCTTTACAAGATGTTCGTCATGCATGCTGTATGCATGCTTCGAATTATGTGATTAAAGTATTTATTTTGATGTTTATATTTGATTCTCTATGAGTTTGAGGCTGTGCTCCGTGGCTAACGGCTAATGCTACACTGTTAGAGAGATTTATAAAGAATGAAGTTGTGTTTATGAATTATACAGACTGTGTTTAATAATGAAAATAACGACGGCTCTTGTCTCCGTGAATACAGTAAGAAACGATGGTAACTTTAACCACATTTAACAGTACATTAGCAACATGTTAACGAAACATTTAGAAAGACAATTTACAAATATCAATAAAATATCATGTTATCATGAATCATGTCAGTTATTATTGCTCCATCTGTCATTTTCGCTGTTGTTCTTTCTTACCTAGTCTGATGATTCGGCTGTGTGCAGATCCAGACGTTACTGGCTGCCCTTGTCTAATGCCTTTCATAATGTTGGGAACATGGGCTGGCATATGCAAATATTGGGTCGTACACCCCGACTGTTACGTAACAGTCGGTGTTATGTTGAGATCCGCGTGATTTCCGGAAGTCTTTTAAACAAATGAGATTTACATAAGAAAGAGAAAGCAATGGAGTTTGAAACTCAATGTATGTCTTTTCCATGTACTGAACTCTTGTTATTCAACTATGCCGAGGTAAATTCAAATTTTGAATCTAGGGCACCTTTAAGCTGCTCACTGCTCTCTTACAGCACAACACAAGTGACCCGTATGACCTCTCCAACGATGAGGATGATCATCAAAGCAAAGATGGAAACAAGTCCTACAGGTACCTATTAATATTAATTAAAACTGGGAATTATTGAAATATATAGCCAACAAATTGAAAACAAATTATTTTGTGGTTTTAATTTAATACTCTTTTATCTGACGTGATTGATTTTAGTGTGTCTTTAGCAGACTATTAAAAAAATGGTAATTTTAATAGTAAAAGAGTGTAAAATGCTTCTGTAAAACCTGTTAATTGTTTGACATGAAGTTTATACGGTGAAAAACTAATAAATCTAACAGGACATTTTATGTAATTTTACAGTAAAATACTGTTAATAATTCAGTTTTTTTTTTTTTTCAGAATTTTGTTTTACAGTTCACTGCAACAGTCTATTAGTGCTTTTATTTGAACTTTCATCTGATAAGTTTAATTACGTGACATTTTCTGCAAAAAATGTGCATTATTTTCAGTAAGAAAGCATCTATAAAGATGATAAATGTAATGCAAAAAGAGTGTTGTCATGGAAATTATCAATACGAATGCATCCTACTTAATACAAAACTAATCTGACTTCACCACGGACAATTCAGACAGCCTCCGTTGTCAATACAATACTACAGTAGCAATATAATACTACAGTACCTTGGGGTAATTCCCATCCCCAATATAATACAATGTAACACTACAGTATTTCAGGGTAATTCCCTTCCTGAATACATACAATACAATCCAATACTTCAAGGTAATTCCCCTCCTGAAGTATGATGATGGTGTCCCGTCAAGACACTACTATCACTACCTCAAACCACCCATGAGCACCAGGCCTATATCATCTGTACCCTCTCACTGTCCTTCTCAGGTGTACGTTTGTCCAACACAGGATCATTAATACTAACTGAGAGTATTACAGCCTAAAAATCAATGTCACTCAGATCTTCTTCACTGTGATTGGTTATGCTGATCTGGTGATTGGTTTGTAATGATCTAAGCTAATCATATCACTGTTAGTTCTACTGTGTTAAGAACTTTTTGGGTAAGTCTAGATTCTTTGATCATTTGATGTATGTAGATGTACATGGTCTTTGATCTGAGCATTCTTAGTCTGCACATTCCATGTTGAAATACCCTTTTGACCCCTTCTGAGGCCATTAAATAAAGCATTTCCATCACAGACTATTTTAGTGTTTATAAAATGATGTTTTTGTGTAGATTTCTAATGCAAATGCCCTGCTGATTTCTCTCTGTAGGTGCCGGATGTGTGCGGTGACGTTCTTCAGCAAATCAGACATGCAGATTCATGCCAAGTCCCACACGGAGGCGAAGCCGCACAAGTGTCCTCACTGCTCCAAATCCTTCGCCAACTCCAGCTATCTGGCGCAGCACATCCGCATCCACAGCGGCGCCAAACCCTACACCTGCTCCTACTGCCAGAAAACCTTCAGACAGCTCAGCCACCTACAGCAGCATACACGGTACGTATGTGTGTAACTTGCTAAAAGGATAGAGACACATCTTGCCACAGGGCATTGTTTAGTTGGCTTAGTTGTGCTTTTGATTAGGATGAGCATGTTTATCTTTCTCTTTATACCTCCCTGCCCTTTCCTACCCTGATGCTGTGACATTTGAGCTTGCACACACTTCTAGTGATACGCCATTCAATTTAAACAGAACAGTATATTCCTAAAGACAGAAGAAGGTCTTTTTTGACTCATGCTAATCTCATCACTGATCTGCTTGTCTTATTTCACACCACAATGACTAACTTTCTTTTGTTCATTCTCTTCATTTGGTACCCTTTAGGTTTGTCAGTGTCCTGTTTCCGTTTATGTTGACATTGTATTCTTCATTATGCACTTTCACAAAGTTTTTTTTTTTTTTTAAATGTTTTAAACTCAAGTGAGTTTGCCTGAGCAAAGGCTGTGATTAGATAACTAGACTAACCAGCAGTTCAGTTTCCTTGCACAGCATCTTAAATTTTGTTTTGGTCATTCTGAAATGCCGAGCCAAAATTTGTTATCAGAATGATTTGGAATAATTACTTCTCAGAAGTGTTAATTGCTTTTCGCCCATGCGCTTTGAGAGACAGAAGTTGCGTCCCAAATGACGCACTATACACTATGCACTTATACACTATGTACGTGTGCACTATGCACTCATCCATGTAGTGCGTGAATTATATAAGGTTATTTTGTCATTTAACAACGGAGTCAGATCCTCCCTTCCCCTCCACAGTGTCCAACATTCCACACTTCGTTTTTTCCGTTAATTTAGTGCATCATCCGGGTATTTAAAGTGTACTTTTTCTTTTTGGAATTTTCAGTGTGAACGCACTACTCGCACTATTTACACTTAAAAACATCATAGAATAGTGCATAAGTACGCGAATTAGGACGCACCTAGAGTCATTAATGATGAAGAAAAAAAGAGCAACAGTGGCTTTTCCAGTTGCAGCAACTTCCAATTTTATTACAGATATTTTGTGCCAATTTACCAGAAAGTGACGATTTTATTCTCGATTTTATTATATGGGATGGAAACGGTGCTTTATTCACAAAATGTTTTATGTGATATTCCAATTTTACACATAAGTTAAATTCGCAATTTTGGATGGAAACAGAGAATTATAATGAAGCCAACTTTTGAGAAGATGCACTCCGATGGCGAGGATGTTGAAGTTAAGTTAAACGTCATGCAGCAAGCGTAGTAATTTATCTTCCAAACTCTGCATGAAAACTTGAAAATGAGCCTAATATAAGTGTACATTTATCTAGGTCAATGTTAACATTAAAGCGAGTGGCTAACATTTTGTTTTAAATAAGTCATGATTGAGGTCGCACATCACCTTTTTGTGGTCATTCTTTAACATCTCGAATATTCCCACACTTTAGATATTCTGCCCGACATATTACCGCATGGACCAGCTGTATTTATGATCTTTCACTGCATGACTCCGCCAATTCCTGTGAAGTTTTTTCATGACTAATTAAAATTTAATCGACCAAGCCTCTTCTCATTGACTAACATTTAGTCAACTATTGGGGGCAGTCCTAATAATTTTTTACTTTAGCCCTTTTTGTTTTTAAAAACTAACGAGAACCATGTAGAGTGTAAATTTACTTAAATGGAAGCCTAGCTGGCCTGAAGGCTTAAAAGCATGTCATTTTGTCTTTGTTTGCTTGTGTGTTTCTTCTCTACATTATTTGGCTTGTGTCATGTCCTTTTCCTCTCATTACCATGTCATTTTTATGCTATTAATTTGGACAAGAATGAGTCTTTATAGGGATAGTTCACCCAAAAACAAAAATTATCCCATGATTTAGTCATCCTCAAGCCATTCTAGGTGTATATGACTATCTTCTTTTAGACAAACACATATATATATTAAAAAATATCCTGGCTCTTTCATGCTTTATAATGGTAGTGAATGGGGCGTGAGATTTTGAAGCCCAAAAAAGTGCATCCATCCATCATAACTGTAATCCATACGGTTGGGTTAATAAAGGCCTTTGAAGCGAAGTAATGGGTTTCTGTACTTACAAACTTAAAAACTAGCTTCTGGTACAATGGCCTACGCAAGTTGAATATCTACAGCAAAAGAGTGAATATCTGACGCAACAAATGATGTAGGATGTAGCAGTAGCGCAAGTTTAGACGCCTCTCGCAGTTCAAACAAATAGGGCTGTGCAACAAACTCAAGCTCCTCTTCTTCTTATATCGATATCCTCTTACATTTCTCTTTAATTCTCATTGTAGACTTCTAATTCGTGACCGGTGTTTTGTTTTGCTCTATCCTCTGCACTTCCGCATACGTCATGCATTGCGTCAGAGTTCACTCTCTCGCCGTAAGTCGATTTGCGTAGGCTGTCTGCCAGAAGCTAGATGTTTTAGTTTATAAAGATTAAATATGGACATTTTTCTTACAAAAACCCATCACTACCCTTCAGAAGGCCTTTAATAACTCACTATGGATTACTTTTATGATGGATGGATGTACTTTTTTCGACTTCATTCACAACCATTATAACGCATGGAAGAGCCAGGATATTTTATAATATAACTCTGATTGTGTTTGTTTGAAAGAAGAAAGTCATATACACCTAGGATGGCTTGAGGTTGAGTAAATCATGGGATAATTTAAATTTTTGAGTAAACTATTCCTTTAATTTAAGTCCATCTCACTTTATCTCCATCAAATCTGTTTCATCTGCTTCATTCTGCTGTGGTTTAAAGGCTCTTGGATGGTTTCATATAAGCCTATAGTTAGGGAGGGGAAAAGGATGCTGGTGAGAGAGAGAATGAGAGAGAGAGAGGATAAGATGAAGTGCCTTGTGTTTTTGTGTGCTGCGTTTCATAACCCAGACACCACAAAGAGCACCGTCACATTTCTAAAAGCATGAAACCTACAGCATATTTTATGATACAATCATGATTTGATCCACATAAGGGTCGTTTATTGATTTATTGGTGAATCTCTCTCTGTTTTTTTCTCTCTTTTCATCCCCTTCCCTTCATCCCTTGTTAGAAACCACACAGAGGGCAAACCGCACAAGTGTCCTCACTGCTCCAAATCGTTTGCCAACTCCAGCTACCTGTCCCAGCACATCCGCATCCACAGCGGGGCCAAACCCTACACCTGCTCCTACTGCCAGAAAACCTTCAGGCAGCTCAGTCACTTACAGCAGCATAACAGGTAACAGACAGGGAGAGACAGAATCAGTACTGGACCATATACAGCTCCTTGCATATTTTTCCTCTTTCCTTCCTCCTCTGTTGTCTGTCATCTGTCATGCTGTAGTTGTGAGGATTATGTAGACTTCCTGGAAACTTCTGTGGCATTTTATACACTGCCGAATGTTTTCATGTGATCTTGAAAATTATATCCTAGACTTCTAATTAAATGCTTCTGTTTTGTTTTGAAGGATTCACACTGGTGATCGGCCGTACAAGTGTGTCCATCCCGGCTGTGAGAAAGCTTTCACCCAACTATCAAACCTCCAGGTAACCTTCTTCAGCTGATTTATAGATGCTTTCACACATTTCCTGATCCCTGTGGTTCAAGAAACTTGTTTGTGGTTGTAAACCAAGTTTGTTTGTAATAATACTGCACAACGTGATTTTTCATGAGCTTTGGTTCCACTGTTGACTGAACACTATACTTAAAGGTCCCATTCTTCGTGATCCCATGTTTCAAACTTTAGTTAGTGTGTAATGTTGTTGTTAGAGTATAAATAAAATCTGTAAAATTTTAAAGCTCAAAGTTCAATGCCAAGCGAGATATTTTATTTAACAGAAGTTGCCTACATCGAACGGCCAGTTTGGACTACATCCCTCGACTTCCTTCTTTAATGACGTCACTAAAACAGTTTTTCGACTAACCTCCGCCCACAGGAATACACAAGAGTTGCGTTTGTAGTGTGTTTGTCGCCATGTCGTCGAAACGCTGTTATTTTCATCCCGCAGTCCAATCACCGGGTCTGATTCCGGCTCAAATTGATAGGGTAAAATTAAAGACATGTTTACAATAACACTGAGCGCGTGCATCTCCATGTTATGGTAAGAGGCGTGACCTTTCCGGGCAAGGAGCGCTAAGCTGCTGTCGAATCACAACACAGGAACCGCTGGCACAATCAGAACTCGTTACGTATTTCTGAAGGAGGGACTTCATAGAACAAGGAAGTCATCAGCCCGTTTTTATGACAGTGGAAACAGCGGTATACAGATAAGTAAATTATGTGAAAAATACTGTGTTTTTTTACACGCGAAACATGAACACATGTTATATTGCACACTATAAACACAAACAAAGCTTCAAAAAAACACGAAAAACGGGACTCATTTACTGAAACATAAATCAACTTTTATTTCTATTTTGTCACTTGAGACTCAGATTAGTAACTGTTTGGTCATTTGATGTGTAAATACGCATTTTTCTGTTTGTGTGATGGCAAAGCTGAATTTTCAGCATCATTACTCCAGTCTTCAGTGTCACATGAAGTCATTCTAGTATGCTGATTTGGTGCTTAACAAAGATTTCTGATTATTATCAATGCTGAAAATATTTTGTGGAAACTGTGATACAGAAAATTCATAGCTTTTCTCTGAAATAGAAATCTTTTGTAACATTAAACTTTGATAATAAAAGTCTTTACTGTCACTTTTGATACATTGTTTGCTCAATAAAAAAATTCATTTCTTTCAAAGAAAAACAAACTTACTGACCCCAAACTTTTGAACCATAATGTAGTTAGAAATTCTCCTACTTTGGCAACAGAGGGCAGTAAATGCATTACATTTGCATTGCACTCCTTGTCATTCCCATCCCTACCTGACACTAAAGTGACATAAATCATTTTCTCATGAATACACATTTGTAAGTGTTGTTTATTAATTCAGACTGTTTTTTCTTTCTTTCTTTTTTTCCAGTCTCATCGAAGACAGCACAACAAGGACAAGCCATACAAATGTCACAATTGTAACCGCGGTTACACAGATGCGACCAGTTTGGAGGTTCACTTGTCTACACATACGGTGAAACACGCGAAACTCTACTCCTGTGGCCTCTGCAACCGCGCATACACATCTGTAAGATCACACCCACAATACCTGAATCCTTCATCAGCTATCTTGTCATTCTTCAGTTTTAATCTCCTACAATTATAGATGGGAGTTTGTCAGAAATGTTAGATATGACGTTGACTCATTTTTCTATTTTTGTTACTTTTCTAGGAGACGTACCTGATGAAACACATGCGAAAACACAACCCAGACCCTCTGACGGTAGCGGCCGCAGTGGCTGCCCAGCAAGCCCAGCAGGGCCAGAACCCGGCTCAGCCCTCGGGCGGAGGAAGCGGCAGGGGTCGCGGGCGAGGCAGGGGCGGCGGGGCTGCTGCAGCCAGGGCAGGAACAGTGGCGCAAGCGCAAAACCAGCCCAATCCCACCCCGCCAACCAGTTACTCTGTTACAGAGGGAATACCCTGCCCTTTCGACCTGCATCAGTACAAGACCGTGTCGGCTGGAGAGATCCAGTACAAGCCGGTCAGCGTGGCCGACCTGACGGCCCACAAAGACCTCTGCCTCACCGTCTCCACCTCTGCCATCCAAGTGGAGCACATGAACTCGTAGAGGAACTCGAGGAGAATGAGAGCGAGGAGGTGGGGTGAGGAGAAATGGACCATGAGTTGGGAAGGAAATAAAAACACTGCCTTGGGACAGAGGAGGATTTCCAAATACAGGCTGTCAGGATGAAGGGAGGGGAGGATAGCAGATGGAGGAGAAAAGGAGAGATGAAGGAGGAGCTAATTAACTCTTTGAGTTGTCTTTCTTTAGACTTGCTTTGCGGTGTCACAAAAAAGGCCTTAAGCTGACTATTTTCAGTTAGCAGCTTTTTTAAAGTATACAATACTCAACCCCTTTTGCCACTATAAAGTGCAACAGTCAGCTTCTGGAAGTAAAAATCCCATTCATTTGCAAACAAATGATACTGGCTGTTACTGACTATTTAAATCTAGTGGGTTTGGAGTCTCGTGTTTAAAATCCAATGATGCTGGTAGTGCCGATTCTCTCTGTCACATTTAAGGGCTTTCACACTGGCAGTTTAGTTCGAAACAGGGCACTGTTTGGATGAAAAATCGCTAATGTGAAAGCTGTCGTGCGAACCCGGGGTACAAAACCTGAGACTACTTGAAGGAGGTGGTCTGAGTTCGGTTGCACTCGAACTGTGGTGCAGTTTGCGTGAATATGAAAGCAACATGGACTCGAGTGCACACTTGTTCAGGAAGTAAAATAACCTGCGCATACGTTTTCGCCGATTATAATGTGTTTACTTTAATATAACACATGTAAACACCAACACACCACACACCAAGCTGACGGTTGGCCGCCGGGCAGTTTTTGTTCGTCGGCCGACTAAGTTTTCTCAGTGTGTTCCGCACCGTCTGCTGAAGTTGGTCCTCTTCGGCTTTTTTTTTTGGGGCCAATTCGGTCCGTCGGGCCATCTGATCATTCTGATTGGCTGTTTATCTACTGCCACCTACTGGTACGGAAAGGTATTTCATCTTGCGCAGACGTAGAACGGATGCGCTACTTGGCCGTCGACTGTCGAGCATCGGTTTGGTGTGTCAGGGCAACTTTGGACCCAGACGCTGCTGACATGAGCAAACCCCGCTGTCTGCTTTCATCGCCTAGTTCATCGGCGTTGGCTTGGTGTGTTCCTGCCTTAAAGGTGGTACAGGGGATGTTTTCGTCGACTGAGTTTTTTCAAGTGAACGCCTCCCAAAACTCGTGCACGAGTGTTTGTTTACCACGGGCATTCGCTGTGTTATTAAGCCGGCACACATTTAACGACTAGCTAAAACATTCTGACTATGCTCAACATACAGCGATTGTTTCCTGCTCCTGAAGCAGATTTATATTCTTTCACATGGAATTTGAACACCGACTGTAATCGCAGACTGAACGCAACTGGCTCTGACTGGACGCGTTTGAGCGCGATCAGTCATAAGTATCAATTTACATTCATAATCGGCCTTACAATCATTAAGCCGCGCACACACTTAGTGGATTCATTATGTCGGACTCACCGCAGGTGAACTCATAATCTGCAGTTGTTACTCCTGTCTCCTGACAAAAACATTGCATGCGGAGTGTGGAAAGTTACTAGAGCGCGCAGCCGCACCGTCTCTCACAAGGAACGTCATGGCAGTGATTGACAAGCCAGAGGGCCAATCGTTTACGCGATGATTGCGTAAACGATTGGCTGATGTTTTTAAGGCCCTACCTCGTGCACAGATGATGTATATTAATATTATTACTTTCAGTGCACCTAATAAATAGTCTTTTATCAGTTAGTAAAGACAGTTTCAAGTAATATTGCAAAAATGTATAAAACAAAACATCCTCTGTACCACCTTTAAGAGATGATAGTGTTGATGGTTTACCTTGGATTCGAGCAGGAGTGAGCCTGCAGTGTGTTTGTGCTTTGCGAATGCAATCAGAGTTGCAAAATAATGGCAATCTTGCAAGCAGCGGAAAACCATCTACATGCGAAGCTTATACAGTAAACACAAGTATTGTTTACTTTGCTGCACATAATAGCACCAAATTAATAAAAAAACACAATTCCATTGATTCCATGGAACGTGTTCTGTTTTCTATCATGTGCTGTGCCCGTCTGTGATGACGTAAGATGAATGCAAACGCACCAGGGTTCGCTGCGGGGAGCACCAGGAACAATCGCGCCCAGGCTCAGACCGCGGCAAACGAGCCCAGTGTGAAAGCCCCCTTAGTATCGGTGCGGCACGCTTGGAATCTCAACCGAGGTGGTACTAATTAAGCGAGCCATACCGTTCTGTATGGAGGCATCCCATGTGGTGGAAAAGCACTAAAAAGTGATTTGTACCAAACCGTACCATGCAGTGCAAAAGCGCCTTGAGGAATTTCCAATAACTGACTACATAACCTGCCTATAAACAAAATACGGTCTTACACCTAATTTTGAGAACTTATTTTAACATCCAAGTAATTTGATTCAGCATCTTTATGCCACTGCCAGCTAGTGTTGTCAAAAGTACCAACTTCTGTACCAAGTCGGTGAGAATTTTTTTACAAATGTGACAATACCAGCATTTCCCCCTAGCATTTTGAGCACTGTTGAGCAAATTCTTAAACCCCTCTGATTGGACATTGTGTTCACATGCTCAACAGATAAGTCTGAGACTGGCTACAATCATCAGCGCTTCAAAAAACATGTTGTAAACATATCTCTTATGCTCTTCACAGGGCGCTTACACGGATACACACGGGAGCGTTTGAAGGCAGGCATCTAATATATCCGCTGATAGACACCTGCTTTAAACGCTCCCGTGTGAATCTGTGTAAGCGCTCAGTGACGTAATGGTCTATATGAACAGAACTGATACATAAATTTGCACATGTTTTCAAATGATTCCATTTCAAAGAATAAAGCACTGTGTTAGTGGAAAAGGGATAATTGTGCAAATTTATGTTAGTGATAAAATTTGTCCATGATCTGATTTTTTTTTTTTCTCTACATAGCACATTTCTCCATCACAATCTAAATGAACACAACAAAACAAAAACTAAAATGAATTTTGCTTCAGGTATTGTGCTAGTATGAATAAAAACACTATGATATACTATGATATAAAATCTATTGCATTAAGTCTATTGAAGTAGCAAAAAAAAGACTATCACATGCTTTTATCAAGCAAGTTTACTTTTTCTAATTTATAAATGTTACAAATTCTGGTAAACAAAATGGACAAAAAATTTTAAAAGTATCTCATAAATGAATTGTACAGAATTGCAACTAGTTTACATTTACTAAAGTTTTTTGCAAATAGAAGCACACATACCTGTATCATTTAAACAGGTCAATAGTAATAGTTCACCCAAACATTAAAATTAATTTACCGTCCCTTATGTTGTTCCAAATCCGTATGACTGTAAGCACTTATGAAGTGTTAATGCCTTTTATGACACTGCGATTGCAGGCCTGCTGATTGACATTTCAAGAAAACGTGTAACTGGTTTTCACTACCTGTTGGAAAGAGGTGGCTAAGACTGCACTAAAGGAGAAAGGATAAAACAGAAGCTAATGGTTTATGGGAGACGGCACTTAAATGAACTTTTTTTATTCATTGTTTCTGTTTTCATCATTTTACATTTTAGCCATTTATCATATGTATTTTTCTATTGTCCTTGTGTATGTATGTTTGTATGTGTTTGAGTGTGTGAAGGGTTGTTTGAAAGAGCATGTAAGAGAACATATTAAGAAGGAGATGAATGTGTGAAAACATCTATAAAGTTGTCAGATTTTTTTTTTTTTTAAACCCTGAAGAGTTTAGTCATTTTATATTTTCTTGACCTTCCTTACAAAGAGTTTTTGTTTTTTGTTTTTCAGAAAGGAAGGGAGGGGAAAAAATATTGTGCAGACAACGATTTGGTTACCAGGTACTATTTAGTAGTGTTTTTTTAAAACCTTTAATACCAGTTATTATTATATTAACTGTTCTTTTTTATGCAATTATTACTATCATCATCATCATCATCATCATTATCCATTGAGAGTTACTCTGTGTGTGTGTATATATATATAGAGATGACGTGTTCATTCAAAAAGGGAAGGATTGTCTTTCTGGTCCAGCTGAAATATGATTTTTAAAAAATGTATTAAAGGCAACATTAGAGATCAGAGTATGGGATGTTAACATATTGCTAAACCATCCAATCACTGACCTACATGATGCCATCTGTGTCCAGTAAGCAGCCAGGTGATTGGCTGATCCTCCATGTATAATCCTCGTTGTATCCATATATGTCTTTGGAAAATAACACGGTTCTCGATATTATTATTAATGTTACTTCTGTCACTCCTAATACTTATTATTAACTACTCTTTAAGATGACTTTGCTGTATAGATCAACACTCATTCATCTGACGTAACTGTTTCTCCTAATATGAACAATAAAAAAAAGATAAACACAGTTTATTTGGAATAGGTCATGTTATTGTCCAATGCAATTTTTTAGGAGAATCTTGAAAAATGTCTTTTTGCGTTCTCATATTTTTATAGTTCCATACTCATTTTTCCCCTCTGAAAAAAAGTCCTGATTTGTTGTAATTGCACAGTTCTCTGAGATAAAACTTTTAACGTATTTCATTCAGCGTTAAAGGTTAGAACTTATGTGGGTATTTACAAAGCTCAAAATGAAGCTTTTTGCATTTTTACATCAATAAGTCTAGGCTACTCTCTCTTTTTTTGCAGAAACATGTGTTTTTACTTTAATTTTACACTTTATTTTTCACTTTAAGATAATTTTCACTCGGCGGCCATCTTTGAAATGTCTCTCGGGCATCTAAATGCATCTACATGTTTCTGTACAATCCAAGTATATGCCTCCTCGTCAATGGTACCTTCACACATATGCAAGTTTGCACTGATGCACCTCCGTACCATGACCAATGTTTGTTTCTGCACCTGTCGCTGATGAAATTCTGGACGGTCCCTTTCGTCTTTGGGACTGAGAACTCTATGTCTGTTTTTTTTCCTCCAAAAACTGCTGAAACATGGACTCATCTGACCACAGCTCACATTTCCACTGTGTTTTGGACTATCTGATTCAAGCTCGGGCCCAGAGAACTCGGCAGCATCTCTGCAAAGAATTGATTGATTGATTTCTTGCGTAACAGAGATTCAAGTTGCATTTTTTGATGCAGCAGCAGATTGTATTAAGTGACAACGGTTTTCCAAAATATTCCCAAGACCATGTGGATATTTTAACAAAGCAGCATAGCTGTTTCTCATGCAGTGCCGTCTGAGGAGTCAAAGGTCACGCACATTCAACAGGGGTACTTGTCTGGCCCTACACGGACTGAGATTTCTCTGGATTCCCTGAATCTTTTCACAATGTTATGCATGGTAGATGGTGAAAGACCTAAATACTTTTCAATCTTGCATTAAGAAATGTGATTTTTGATTTGTCTGAGAATTATCTTAAGAAATTTGGCACAAAGTGGTAAGCCATGACCCATCTTTGCTTGCAGAGACTGAGATGTGCCTTACATATACAACCATGACCGTCACCTTTTACCAATTTACCTGCTAACCGTGGACTCTTTCAAAACTGTTTAACTTTGTCCCAACTTTTTTGGATTGTGTTCTAGCCATCAAAATTTGTTTATATTTAAAAAAATACAATTAATTTGGTCAGTGAAAACATTCTTTTCTTTGTATTTTCATCAGGTTCAAGAAAAGGAACAAATATCAGATTCTTGATTTTATTGCATTTTACAATGTTCTAACTTTCCTGGAAATGGGGTTGTATACAAACCATCATATATTCAACTAGTCAGTTACTCATTTATGTTTATCCTTTATTCTGTTTGATTTACATCCACTTGTATTCACATGTATTCATTTGTAGTATTCTCCAAATGTATGTTGTTAGTGTTCACTCACATGTTCATATATGCTAAGTACGGAAGAGGATTAGGGCCAAGCAATAATAAAAAAATAAAACCATCTCGAGATTAAAGTTGTTAAATTTCGAGAAAAAACTCGTTAAATTTCGAGAAAAAAGTCGAAATAAAATGTTGAGAATAAACTCATTAAATTACGAGAAAAAACTTGTTAAATTTCAAGAAAAAAGTCGAGAAAAAATGTTGAGAATAAACGCGTTAAATTATGAGAAAAAACTCGTTAAATTTTGAGAAAAAAGTCGTTAAATTATGAGAACAAATTCGTAATTTAACGACTTTTTTCTCATAATTTAATGAGTTTATTCTCAACATTTTATCTCGACTTTTTTCTCGAAATTTAACAACATTTTTCTCATAATTTAACGAATTTGTTCTCGTAATTTAATGACTTTTTTCTCGTAATTTAACAAGTTTATTCTCAACATTTTATCTTGACTTTTTTCTTGAAATTTAACAAGTTTTTTCTTGTAATTTAACAAGTTTATTCTCAACATTTTATCTCGACTTTTTTCTCAAAATTTAACGAGTTTTTTCTCGTAATTTAACAAGTTTATTCTCACCATTTTATCTCGACTTTTTTCTCAAAATTTAACGAGTTTTTTCTCGTAATTTAACAACTTTAGTCTCGAGATGGTTTTATTTTTTTATTATTGCTTGGCCCTAATCCTCTTCCGTAGCTAAGAGATATATCTTAGTTAATTGTGTTTTTGTTAGGTCTCCATTAAAATGATCTTAAAGACCTTTTTAAAGTCAGTTTTTGTCATGTTCCAGACAGGTGGTCAGTCTGTGCATTAGAGGATCTGATTCATTCAGAAAACAAAGTACTTTTATGAGTGATTGAATTATTCACTCAGCTGATTTGTTCAAATACTCTCAGGAACGAATGAACGAACAACTGCATGTTGCTCAGAAACTCCACAGTTGTTTCTGCTTTGACTTTGTTTGGAACCATTTATATAATACATCTAATAAACTTTATATTACTGAAAATGTACTATTTATAGTATATTTTCAGTATATTAGTATATTATCAGCAAGTGTTAGATATGATGAGAATCTGTACATTTGGTTCCCTTGTTGTCCATGCAGTCAGTGTCAAGCAATGAGACCTCAATATGGCTAGGTCAGGAAGTCAATAAACTATATTCAGTATGGTTGCAAAGGTTTAAGTAAACTTTGGGCCGCAAACTTAGGCCATCAATCACTTTACCATGTTCATGTTAGGGTTTGGCATTCTCCTGCAGGGAACTTGTGTTGATTTAGACTGAACAAATAACAGTTTAGTTAAATGTTTATTTTAGTAGGCAGGTTAATTTAAGGCATCATAAGCACAAATCGACAATACAATGGTTTTGGTTTGTTAGTCTTTGCATGCATGCTGAAACAGATGAAACTGGTGATTTGTTTACATAATTGTATAGATACTTTGTATAGAATAGAAAAATCATCTATTGACAAATACAACTTTTCTTTCAGCACACTAACAGCACCTCTAGCCTACACAGCATAACAGTAGGTCTACCCAATGCCCTGCATACTAAATCTACCCAAACATATTTAGCCTTCAAGGAATGCATTCTACTTCAAAAATATTAGTCATAAACTGTTAAACACGAAGATAGTAGAAACATACAAAAGTGTCATAATGTGTGGTTAGTCTTCATTACATACATCTAACAGTGTTTACACATCAATGCCATAATGTTAGTAATTATTAATGACAAATTATGTTCATCAGTTCATCAATTATGAGTGCTTATGAATCTAGTGTCAACATACTGTACTGACATTTAAACATTTGAAAAATGAACATTCATCACAAGTTTATGATGTAAAGACTACATAGTATAACCAATTTTAAATACTGTATAATTAGAAAAAAAACATATTTTAGTTTAGTTTTTTACTAAACGTCCTAAAATCCTTTTATGAAACACAACTTATTGAAACTATTTTGATAAGAATTCAGTCTCAAACTCCTTTAATGAACACAACATGGTCTGCTTCAGGACAAAACAGCACAAATATAGATTATATCTATAATCATACCCTTGATTCAAGCAATGAAAACACTTCAAACTATACAAAAATCCTTCAAATGATATTTGTGAAATAAATAAGTTACTAATAGAATATTTAGCGACCTACACTTCTGCATTACATATAAAGACATTTGTTCATTTGAATAAACACTGAAACACAGGTAATGATGATCTGACATTATTGGCAGTATGTTCAGATTTCGCAGCACAGTACCATTTGAAGCAGATAACTGCTAGAATTCCTACATTATGTCAGATATAGCTAAAACACATTGCTGAGGTAAAGTGAAAGTATATCCTATTCAACCCACAAAAACACATCACACAACAGCATCAGTCATTATAAATATGTTTCCCTTCATGTTTGACTAACTATTGGAAAGCTCAAGTATAACATACCAGCACATACCAGCGTGCTCTATACGAAAAACTAAAGGTGAATGTGACATTTCAAAATGTCAGAAGCTGCAGTGTCTAATGGCGTTCAACAGATCCTTGGTCTTCTTATGATGATTGCATTAAAAATATAAAGAACAGCATTCTTCCCTGGAGTTTTAGATTAAAATGCACTTTGGGTTTTGGCAGCAAGGCAAGACAGAGAGGAAGTTTAAGTCGAGATGAGAGAAAGAGAGAAACATGGGAAAGAGAAGACAAAAGAGATGCAGTGTGGAAGACAAGAAAGATAAATGGAGCAATACAGTGTTACAGAAAGAGGAGAGAGTGATGGAAAAGTGAGAGTAAGAGAAAATTACAAAAGGAAAGATCCATAAAGCATGCATACAGCAATGTCACGTTGGAGAATGAGTTCAACCGGTTCGGGCCACCTAAAGGAGGAAGAGAAATTCTGTCAATTATACATGTAAGAATATGCATAAACGACATGATAAACAAAATAAAGTCATGATCATTGGCATGAAAACAACTTTTGTATTTATATTATTTGACATACTGTTTTCACCTGGGAAATACTGATGCCGGTCAGTTTCTCGATGGTTTCAGGCAGTTTGGTCATGATGTCAAGCACTTCACCTGTCAGCTTGGCTGCGCCAATCTCTGAACCTCCGCTGGAAACCATGGTGACTTTATTGGCAGCTGACAGAGGCTTACTGATTTCCTCTGCCACCTAATCGATAGAAAAAACACAATTAACCATCAATATATGATGTCAACTCAAACTGCATCAGGCTGCTTTCTGCTCTATGTGGATTCGTAGCCTTTGCAGGATGAGCTAACACTTTATTTTGATGGTCCACATTAGAAATTTGTACTAGCTAACTAACTTTGAAACCATAGATATGTATAGGTAGAGTCCATATTTGACCACTTCAGACACGTCGATGCGCCTGCCATCTAGGAACGGTTAACGTGTCGCCACTCACAGTAGGAATTAATGATGCCACAACATTGTGCAGCTTCTGGTTGTAAAAACCACTAGATTTAAATTCCCAAAGAAATGGGATAACCTTTCACAAGTGAGAATGTGTTGGTTTGTGTTTTTATATGTATTAACTCAATATTACTGGGTTGTAAAATTGGTATCTTTTTAATGTCATGGTAGCTGACGCCTTTTTCTTGTTGTATTGTGTTAGTTTAGCAAAATCATCTGCTAAAGTCTATTGCAGATATAGATATTCATATATGTGTCTTACTACGGTTGTAGACGCACAGTCCACTTGCTCTCGAGTGTTCACAGACTGGCTTTGACCGTTCCAATATGGAGGATGGCTTATGTATAGCGGCCCATAGAAACCACCAATGATGAGACATCTATGTTAATATATCTATGTTTGCAACTATAACTCATGCTACTAACCCGAACCGAACATCTAACCCTAACCTTACAGTCTACTAACAGTCTACTAATACTCTAATACGGAGCCCTGCACATGACATGCAGGAAAAAAAATAGAAGCTTTATAATCATGCACAAGATTTATAAATCGAGGGAACGAATTAGTAAATGCAAATGGTTTGCAAAATTTATAAATCAAGGAAACAAAATAGTAAATCATGCGCAAGATTTAGCAAATTGAGGGAACTAAATAGTAAATCGTGCTCACGATTTAGAAAATCAAAGGAAAGAAATAGTAAATCGTCTGCACGATTTAGCAAATCAAGGAAACGAAATAGTAAATTGTGTGCACGATTTAGCAAATCAAGGAAACGAAATAGTAAATCGTGCGCACGATTTAGCAAATCAAAGGAAAGAAATAGTAAATCGTGTGCACGATTTAGCAAATCAAAGGAAAGAAATAGTAAATCGTGTGCACGATTTAGCAAATTAAGGAAACGAAATAGTAAATCGTGTGCACGATTTAGCAAATCAAAGGAAAGAAATAGTAAATCGTGTGCACGATTTAGCAAATTAAGGAAACGAAATAGTAAATCGTGCGCACGATTTAGCAAATCAAGGAAACGAAATAGTAAATCGTGCGCACGATTTAGCAAATAAAGGAAAGAAATAGTAATCGTGTGCACGATTTAGCAAATCAAAGAAAGAAATTAAATCGTGTGCACTATTTAGCAAATTAAGGAAACAAATAGTAAATCGTGCGCACGATTTAGCAAATCAAGAAACGAAATAGTAAATCGTGCGCACGATTTAGCAAATCAAGGAAACGAAATAGTAAATCGTGCGCACGATTTAGCAAATCAAGGAAACTAAATAGTAAATCGTGAGCACGATTTAGCAAATCAAGGAAACTAAATAGTAAATCGTGAGCACGATTTAGCAAATCAAGGAAACGAAATAGTAAATCGTGCGCACGATTTAGCAAATCAAGGAAACGAAATAGTAAATCGTGTGCACGATTTAGCAAATCAAGGAAACTAAATAGTAAATCGTGAGCACGATTTAGCAAATCAAGGAAACGAAATAGTAAATCGTGTGCACGATTTAGCAAATCAAGGAAACGAAATAGTAAATCATGCGCACGATTTAGCAAATCAAGGAAACGAAATAGTAAATCGTGCGCACGATTTAGCAAATCAAGGAAACGAAATAGTAAATCGTGCGCACGATTTAGCAAATCAAGGAAACGAAATAGTAAATCGTGCGCACGATTTAGCAAATCAAGGAAACGAAATAGTAAATCGTGCGCACGATTTAGCAAATCAAGGAAACTAAATAGTAAATCGTGAGCACGATTTAGCAAATCAAGGAAACGAAATAGTAAATCGTGTGCACGATTTAGCAAATCAAGGAAACGAAATAGTAATCGTGTGCACGATTTAGCAAATCAAGGAAACGAAATACGATTTAGCAAATCAAGGAAAGAAATGCGCACGATTTAGCAAATCAAGGAAACGAAATAGTAAATCGTGCGCACGATTTAGCAAATCAAGGAAACGAAATAGTAATCGTGCGCAGTAGCAAATCAAGGAAACGAAATAGAAATCGTGCACGATTTAGCAAATCAAGGAAACGAAATAGTAAATCGTGTGATTTAGCAAATCAAGGAAACGAAATAGTAAATCGTGTGCAGCAAATCAAGGAAACGAAATAGTAAATCGTGCGCAAATCAAGAAACGAAATAGTAAATCGTGTGCAGCAAATCAAGGAAAGAAATAGTAAATCGTGCGCAATTTAGCAAATCAAGGAAACGAAATAGTAAATCGTGCGCACGATTTAGCAAATCAAGGAAACGAAATAGTAAATCGTGCGATTTAGCAAATCAAGAAACGAAATAGTAAATCGTGCGCACGATTTAGCAAATCAAGGAAACGAAATAGTAAATCGTGCGCACGATTTAGCAAATCAAGGAAACGAAATAGTAAATCGTGCGCACGATTTAGCAAATCAAGGAAACGAAATTAAATCGTGCGCAGATTTAGCAAATCAAGGAAACGAAATAGTAAAGTGCGCAAAGCAAATAGGAAACAAATTATGTGCGCACGATTTACAAATCAAGAAACTAAATAGTAAATCTTGCACGATTTAGCAAATCAAAGGAAAGAAATAGTAAATCGTGCGCACGATTTAGCAAATCAAGGAAACGAAATAGTAAATCGTGTGCACAATTTAGCAAATCAAAGGAAAGAAATAGCAAATTATGTGTACGATTTACTTTTTTCCTGTATTTCATGTAAGGGGCTCCGTACTCTAATGAGAGTTAACTTTGCAAAATGTGGATTCAAAGTTACTTATAGTTGGTAGAATGTCTAAAGTGGACCATCAAAATAAAGTGTAACCCAGGATGATTCCCTTTTTTGCAGTAAAATGCAATATTTTCTATATTGCCTACAAAAAAAAAAAAAAAAAAATAAAAAAATCACTCAAAAACACCATCTCACCAGTGGCAGTTTCTCCAGCAGCATGTCCACCATAGCACCTTCTTTGTACTGCTGGAAGGCCTCGGCCTTCTTTGCCATCTGCTCGGCCTCGGCCCGACCTTTAGCCTCCACAGCGTACGCTTCGGCCTCTCCTCTCACCTGATCAGAGTAAGTAAGTGTGTGAGCTAACATTTTACTCATATGTTAATTCACAAACAAACACAATATCTGCTTTGTGAAGTTTAGAGACACAGATAACGTATAACACAAACAGTTTAGTTTTAAAAATAGGTCTTATTAGAGATGGCCAATCACTTACTCTGATGGATTCGGCCTCAGCTTCTGCCTCCATGATTAGCTGAAGACTGGTGGAGAGCAAAAAGGCCAGATGATGTCAGAGAGAGAACTCTTTACAGTTGTAACTTACATATTCAATATATTTATTAACCTAACTTTTAAATAAAAACCACTGTTATGAATATATGTGTTATTAATGCTTTTAAAGTATCCCTATTACGCTATTTTAAAGGTTTTTAATTTTGGAGGTCTCCTACAATAGGTTTACATGCATCCATGGTCAAAAAACACTTCAATTTTCACATAATTTACATTTCAGCATTTCCTCTTTTCTCACAGTGAACAAATGAACAGGTAGCTGAACTTGAAGGCACATTCATCTCACCGCTCGGCTTCTGCCAGTTTCTCCAGCCGGTATCGCTCGGCATCGGCTGGTTTCTTGACTTTGGCCTCCAGCTCTTTCTCCTTGCGTGTGATCTCCTGTTCCTGCAGTGTGATTTGTTGCGAGCGCTCCACCACTAGCACCTGCATCTTCTCCTCCTCGATACGCTGCTTCGTCTTCGCCACCTAATGCAACAATTACACAGCAGGATGAGTAAATTACATTTTTCCCATAAAAAAGAAAAATGACACCTAGTTATATTTCTAAAATAGATAACTACTCTATTAACACTTTCCCTGCCAGCATCAGCATTTTTATCATACTCACAAAACTTTCATGGCCCCCAGAATAAACAGTCAATACATCAAAAGAAAGAACAAAGCTTCTGCTTTTAAACAACAAAAAAACATTTTAGTCTAGCTTCATTAGTTCTTTTTTATCAACACGTAAATGTGATTAAGTTTCATAAAACAACATTTCGAACAAAAAAGCTGAAAAAAAAAATGTTTTGCTTTTTTGTCAAAGACAAAATGTAGATCAAGTAGATTGAGTCCATCAGCACCCCAAAAGCTTGCACAGCCGTATACCTCTTCGTTGGATTCGACATTTTCACCTGTAACGTTAAGCAGTTTTGATTTTTATGCTGTTGAATGATTGGTGATCACATCAGCTTACTTGTGTGTAAACAACTTCTATCTGCTCCTTCTGGTTTATGCAGATCTTGTTATTGGATCTGGAGATGTAACAGCGCCCCCTACTGTCTAATAGTGAAAACATGGATTGCCGGAAAGGGGAAGCGTTGTGTCATAAATGATTGGAAATCTTGTCAATGGTGGGGAAAGAGTTAACAAGAACCCCAAAGATACACTGAAATACAAGAAATTCTTTCACATCATTGATGGTTACCAAAAGGTTTGGTTGTAGTTTTACCTGGAGCTGATAGGCCATTTCAGACTCAGCTTTTTTGGTGAAGACCTCAATGTCGTAAACAGCCTTCTTTAGCTCGTAGTCTCTCTGAGCCTTAGCCATCTCGATCTCGTTCATGTACTGAGCAGATATCTTCTCCTGCATGGCATGGGCCTCCTACAGAGAGCAAATGAGAACATTTTAACATAAATACTCAGTGATACTAAATATGCATTTAGAAAATCGCCTGTATTTGGAATAAAGTTCAGGAAAGGCTCACCCTGATTACTGCATCTCTTTTGTTCATGGCTTCCCCGATACGTGCATCCTTCTGCACTTGTGCCGTACGGGCCTTTCCTAAAGAGTGCAGGTAATCCTGAAAGAAAAAGACTTGATTCAGCACTCACACAGAAGCATTCTTACAGTTTTAGAGCATTTTAAATATTGAGTTTGATAAACACAACAGCAGACTAACAGACCTGGTCATCATGAACATCTTTGAGTGTGTAGCTGACCACACTGATGCCCATGTTGACAAGGTCAGATGAAGCCACCTTGAACACCTGCTCGGAGAACTTCTTGCGGTCTTTGTAGATCTCCTAAAGAACAAACACACAACCCACTTACTTAGTTCATTACTTGTAAATAAAAAATAAAGTCATCATGCTAAATGAAGTCAAGGTTTCACTAAGATGAGGACTGAAAGTGCAGATTTTAAATACTAGAGGCCAGATTAACAAAACAGGTGACTGACAATGTGCAAATTTAAAGAAAAAAGACAGTAATCCAACACAATCTACCAACAGCAGTGCAAATTAGCATAGGGTCACAAATAAACAATGGTAATGAGGTGCGGGTGAGCTACTAACAACAAAGACACAGCACATTAAAAATAACATGGCTTGGCAAACGATATGCTCGGATAACATCTTCCTCTGGCATTCCAAAAAAATGAACACAAGTAGAGGGGTTCAAGTGATTTAAGACCCTTAAGCACATGTGTAAAAGGGTATGTTTTAATTATCAAGGCTATAACCATCTCAATCATAAATGGAAAAGACCAATTACAACTAATACAGGCAATTTACCATAGGAAATTTATGGTTTATTAAAGGTGCCCTAGAATCAAAAATTGAATTTACCTTGGCATAGTTGAATAACAAGAGTTCAGTACATGGAAAAGACATACATTGAGTTTCAAACCCCATTGTTTCCTCCTTCTTATATAAATCTCATTTGTTTAAAAGACCTCCGGAAAACAGGTGAATCTCAACATAACACCCACTGTTACATAACAGTCGGGATCATTAATATGTACGCCCCCAATATTTGCATATGCCAGCCCATGTTCAAGGCATTACACAAGGGCATAACGTCTGGATCTGTGCACAGCTGAATCATCAGACTAGGTAAGCAAGCAAGAACAATAGCGGAAAATGGCAGATGGAGCAATAATAACTGACATGATCCATGTTTAACATGATATTTTTAGTGATATTTGTAAACTTGTCTTTCTAAATGTTTCGTTAGCATGTTGCTAATGTACTGTTAAATGTGGTTAAAGTTACCATCGTTTCTTACTGTATTCACGGAGACAAGAGCCGTTGCTTATTTTCATTATTTTAAACACTTGGCAGTCTGTGTAATGCATAAACATAACTTCATTCTTTATAAATCTCTCCAACAGTGTAGCATTAGCCGTTAGCCACGGAGCACCATCAAACTCATTCAGAATCAAATGTAAACAATCCAAATAAATACAATACTCACATAATCCGATGTGTGCATGCAGCATGCATGACGAACACTTTGTAAAGATCCATTTTGAGGGTTATATTAGCAGTGTGAACTTTGTTTATGCAGTGATAGAGTCGAGAGCTCTGGGGGAGCGGAGAGCGCGAGCAATTAAAGGGGCCGCAGCCTGAATTGTGCATTTCTAATTATGCCCTAAAATAGGCAGTTGAATAAATTAATTTAAAAAAATCTATGGGGTATTTTGAGCTGAAACTTCAGACACATTCAGGAACACCTTAGACTTATATTACATCTTTTGAAAAGACGTTCTACGGCACCTTTAAGCTTTTTAATGGTTATTGAGGTAGAGCCAAAAACCCAGGACTAGTTCGCCAAAGTTGTTTTTTGAAATAATCTCCAATATTTAACGAATGATTCGATGGACAGCGGCGGTCCTAGAGGCAAAGTTGCTCAGAATGAGGAGTTGTACCATGTGGTATGAATGTCGTGGGCGTTTGCGCAAAATAGCGCAATACACAATCCTTTATACACATAAAAAAATGTGAATGCGCCCCCGGTGGCCGATTTCTTTCTAATTTCTCACAGGCCTCTAGGGGTGTGAGTCAAACCGGCCCAGCAAGTTTCGTTCTGGGGGAGCGTTTCCCAAAACGAACTATGGTCGCAAGTTCCGTCGTTACCAATAGAGTTCAACGGGACTTACGACCATAGTTGGCTAACAATGCTTTCGGGAAACGCACCCCTGATCGGCCTCCATTAACCTTGTCTAATAGCTGCTCAAACCTCATTCAGTTTGGTGAAAATATCTCATTCCGTTCACGAGTTATAGCCATTTCAGTAAAAGTGGTTCCGCCCCTTTCAAACATTTTGGCAGCCCTTAGGGACCGTAAATCAATTTTTTTTTGATAATTATTGACAATCAGACTCTAGAGAATCTTGCTGCACTGGTTTGGTTCCAATCGGGCCAAAAATCTAGGGCTAGTTTGCAGAAGTAGGGTTTTCAAAAAATCCAAAATATACCCGAACATATAACACGGACAGTGAATCCATGATACCAACGATATAAGACACTTGAGTCTACGCCTAATGGTGTAGGAGATATGGCCCGCATTAGATGGTGTGACTTCTACCAGCCCTCAAAGTTTCAAGATTTCTATGACTTATGGTTTGGTCTGCCCAATCACTTTTAGGGGAGAATGCTGATCCTTGGAAATTTTAACAATTAAAATAGTGTTTCAGCACTACATGCTTGAACCCCTAAAAATTCTTCCCCTTCTATCACACACTCTCTGTTCTCTGTGTTTCCTCCTCCTACAGCAACTATCACAACCATGTCAAGCACAAAATGGGTTAAGACCAGGGCCGTATCCATACTCTCCTCCCATAAATTATGCGTCTGAAAGGGAAACTCCTACAAATGCATAAAGCAACATATCTGTGTCCACGCATTTTCATTGCTAACTTCTCACTGCGTTTCTTTAGTAAATCCTCACAGTAGGTGTTTTTAACGCCAAATGAGTGTTTGTGCTGAACGCAAGCTGTTAGTAAATCTGGCCCTATATGTAGTTTTACTGTTTGTAATGTTGCAGAGTGCCATACACTTGCAAGGTGAGCACTATTTGTGCACTTTATCTATTTACCTCCACGGTCAGGTGAGCAATGATGGCTCTCTGGTGGCCCTCCAGTGTTTCCAAGGCAATGTGAGCAATCTCACCCTCCGACTTTCCCATGAACATCTGACACGCTGCAGCCAACATCTGCTTATTCTGCCCTTGAATCTTCATCTGTAGGAGACAGAAGGGTCAGTTTAGACACACAACAATCAGCAAGAATGACTTTCTACGGAAATGTTATTAAAGAAGGATGGAGTATTTTATAAAAGACAAAGTGTAACCAACAATCTGTGACAAAATTAAATGACAAAAACAAGGTTCTGATTTCCAAAACCCTATGAAATGTTTTTATAGCTCATTAGACAGTGTGTGTTAACCTGTGCAATCCCAGTGACAGAGATTGGCACTCCATGACGCGTGTAGACTTTATCACTCTTTACATTTAGCGTCAGAGTGTTCAGAGAGATCCTGTGATGGAAGAGAGAGAAAAAGCTAAGATTTGTTTATGCAAACCACACATACATATACATACACAAACACACAGAGTGAAAAATACCTTTGAATCTGCTGAATGCACGGGATAACAAACACTCTGCCACCAGAGATCATGAGCGGTGGAGAGCGGCAGAAACCCTGAGGAGTCAAATCACATATGAGAACATGTTTTTATGATTTCTACTGAAAATATATCTCTGTATAAACACATTCCTGTGATGTTTAGTCTTACCCGACACCACCATTGCCTCATTGGGACCGCAAGTGTAAAACATTTCCAGAACTATGGGAAAGGAAAGCAACAGAATGCAGTTAAATCACTTGAGAAATGATATGCGAAGGAAAAAATTGGATTAATTTCCTAATATCTTACATATTTTATAATAACAACTGTATTATTCTGCTTGTAGTAATTTAAATTTTAGTAAAAGGTGTATTTTTTTTTTTCAAATAAATCTGTATTGTGATTGCAACATTCAATATGACATTGTCATATGTACTTATGCAAAACAAATGGCTGCATATTGCAATTATACAGGTGTTTAATTAAATGCTGTAGTGTTTTTTCCGTCATGTAGTGTTTTGGAGAAAAACAAAAAGAAATCCATTTTTACCCACAGAAGGCCCATTGTACTTTATCATAGGAAACAGTATGTGTGAGATAATTTGGGTCCAGTATGATTCAAAGAATAACAAAAATATATTTTAAGTAGCCTACATAACATGCATAACACGCCAAAAGAGAAATCAACTTATTTAAATATGGGTCAAAATAGACCCGCATAAAACCACAAACACTTAAAAACAACTCTATTAAACTTGAATTCTATTAAAATATGTATTTACAGCGTGTACAATAATGCACAAAATCTTGCAATCTGCATAAACCTAGTCTTGCTTTAAGCAGTATGCTATCGATTCACTGATGAGATTTGCTTCTCGGAAATGGTGGGCTTGGAGGCTTATTAAATTAACGTTTACTGAACATTTCTACAGGAAAAAGCATACAGTCAGCCTATATTATTTATCACAATTATCACAATCTATCTATCTGTGTATTTATACACACACATATACTCATTTTGTGCTTTATTTTGTATTTTATTTGAGTTCTTTTTTTGTTTATGTCATATTTTTAAATATTAAATATGATCCCGAGTACGGTAACTAGGAGGTGCCCTAATAACATTAGTAGCCTATAATAACTGTATTAAAATTTAAAACCAAAATGAATGTTGCATTATATCTTAACCTACTACAGCAACTGCAAACTGTATTTTCCTGTTTGACTGAAAGGGAAAAAGAATAACTGCGCCTAAAATTCGCAATATTGTAATGGGAAGCGAAGGGAATTATTAATCCAGTGTTTACATCCAGCACGTCACGACAGCGTAAAAGCTCTGGGAACAGACTGCATAGAAACAGGAAAATAATTATCAGGAAAAACTCTTACCGTTGGGTGAATGGATTATTAAATATGAATCGAGTTGATAGTAGCACGATATTTGGTTCTTTTCTAAATGGTGTGAGACAAAGACGCAGTAATCCAGCAGGCTGTAACTAGTAGCAGCGAATATGATGGTGATAGTGATGGCGCCCCGCCCGGAACACGCAGGCGCACTGGCGCCATCTCACGGTGAGATTTAATTAGAGCAGTTCTTCTTCTCAAAGTGTGGGCTCAGAAGCCGTGGCCTAGGAATATGAGCGTTGAATTATTAAAATAGCTAAGTGGCATATACACAGAACGGTTTTGCATAGGCCTATCATCAAACTACACCGACTGCTCCTTTCCCATTGTTTATCCTTTGTGCTCCCAGCTTTTGAAGATCCTCGCGCATAAAGTTCAGCTTTAAAACACGTACATCGTCCTTCAGTTTCAGTGTTGCTGTCATAATGTTGGCCTAATTTAAATGTTTTTCATCATCACAGGTAGGTATTAATCTGGTAGCTCTGTGAATTGTATGACTACATATGTAGCTTCTGTTACAGATCTTTTGAATGCACCTTTTACTATACTATACTATACTATACTATACTATACTATACTATACTATACTAGTAGGCTACTGTCGACACTACACTACACTATACTATAGCATTTTCCTCCATTAGACACAGTTAGGCCTTATTTACATCTGGTACTAAGGTCCATTTCACTTGTATCTGTCAATAATATAGATGTAAACAGGATCCAAAATGTTTTGTGATCTGATAATTCAAACATCAAGCTGATGTATGCCTTTTGCCTGCAGAATGGTGTGTAGTTATGTGATCAACCAGCAGAGAAATCAGTCGAACCAGACACTCTGAACCTTCCCACTGACTATCCTGTTCATCAAACATCCATCCTTTTTCATTGATTTTGGTGGCTTAAACCAGTGAATTTTGCTGAAGGTGAGTAGTTTGCATCCCTGATTAATAAAACGTGACGTAATTGCTGGCCCATTTTAGCAGACAGGGTGGATAAAATCTGCTGTAAATTCTTGTTTGGAGGGCAAACTTTTATAGTTTTAAAGCCTAAATACACTCTTCAGAAGTAAAAAATCTAAACAAAGGCTATAAATGAACTTCAGTAGCCCACGATCGCATGACTTCAACATCACCATCACTAAGCTTCTGACAGCTCAGATTAACCAAACTTTGAGCTTTCTCAGACTCCCAGTTTCTTGATACTGCTCAGATTGCTCCCAATCCATACTACAAAAATATACTGTATTACTAATAAAAAATATATTATAATTTCAGGTGCGATGGAACTGGAAGTGCTAAAATGCTAACTTGTTTTGATGTTTTGGCCTACAAAAATAAATCATCCCTGCAGCACTCTATTAAAGGTGCTCTAAATGATGTCACGCATTTTTAGGCCAAAACTTTTTTTGTCACATACAGCAAACATCTCCTCACTATGCGCTAGCTGCCTGTCCCCTGAACACACTGTAAAAAAACGCGGTCTCTGTAGTCGCCACAAGCTCCGAAAATGGCAATAAAAACAAACTGGTGCAGCCTGGACCACAAAACATAATAAACACGCTCCAGCCAATAACCAACAAGAATGATTTTAAATGCGCGTTCATGACTGTTTCAGGAAGCACGGAGGGGAGGGGGAGGAGGAGGAGGAGGGAGGGTCTAGCAAGCCTCTGTTTTGTTTGACAACACTTCGAACGTCAACAGGAAGTTACATCCACCCAGGATCACTTAGAGCACCTTTAAAGTGTTAGTCCACCCTAAAATTAAAATTCTCTCATTAATTGCTCACCCTCATGTCATTCTCCCTTTCGTTCATCTTCTGAACACAAATGAAGATTTTGATCTGTTCCTCCATTGACAGCATACGCAACTACCACTTTCAAGCCCCATAAAGTTAGTAAAGACATCATTAAAGTAATCCATGTGACTCCAGTGATTTTAAGGATTAGTTCACTTCAGAATTAAAATTTCCTGATAATTTACTCACCCCCATATCCTCCAAGATGTTCATGTCTTCCTTTCTTCAGTCAAAAAGAAATTAAGGTTTTTGAGGAAAGCGATCCAGGATTTTTCTCCATATAGTGGACTTCACTGGGGTACAACAGTTTGAAGGTCCAAATTGCAGTTTCAGTGAAGCTTCAAAGGCCTCTACACGATCCCAGACGAGGAATAATTGTCTTGTCTAGCGAAACAATTAGTCATTTTCTAAAAAAAAATAAAAAATTTAAATACTCATTAACCACAAATGCTCATCTTGCACTGCTCTGCGATGTGCCACCAATTACGTAATCACGTTGGAAAGGTCACGAGTGACATAGGTGGAAGTACTGCAGTAGGGCGAAAAACTCCATCTCATTTTCTCCTCCAACTTCAAAATCACCCAACATCATTTTACCTTTTTTTTTTTTTTGCAAAGGGCGTTTGACTTAGTCTTTGCACGTTTGCTTTGTAGACACAGGATCTGTACTTTTACCTATGTCACGCGTGGCCTTTCTAATGTAATTAGGTCATGCGTATTGGATCGCAGAGCTAGTGCAAGATGAGCATTTGTGGTTAAAAAGTATATACATTTTATTAATTTTTTTTAAGATAATGAATTATCGTTTCACCTTATTCCTCATCTGGGATCGTGTAGGGCTTCATTTAAACTGCAATTTTGACCTTCAACACGTTGAACCCCAGTGAAGTCCACTATATGGAGAAAAATCCTGAAACATTTTCCTCAAAAACCTTAATTTCTTATCGACTGAAAAGAAAGACATGAACATCTTGGATGACATGGGGGTGAGTAAATTATCAGGAAATTTAAAATTCTGAACTAATCCTTTAATCTTAATTTAATGAAGTGAAATTTACATGATATTAATCTCCAAAGTGCATTCATGAGGGCACCACGACGCATACATGTTGTGCTGACATGAGAGCCATCTATCTATCTGTCTAGAAACAGATAAAATGATCGATTATTATTGCTGTGCATTAGCACTTATTCATATGGAAATGCACAGAACAGATAGGCCTATATCTTAGACCTGCTTTTCTCTTCTAATTCCTCTCGAGATCTAGAGAAGAGGAAATCATTGAGTAGTTCTTTAATGTAAGATGCTGACAGCTCACATATATTACAGAGGCTACTTTAGCTCTTAGCTGTGAGTAGAGCAGGAGCACAAAGACTGGATTGTTTTGGAGTGATGTGATTATATACAGGGATTTGAAATGAGAAAGGAAATGAAAAGCTCATATTTCCTCTTTCTTTGTTTTACACGCATAGCACACATAATATTATGCATCCTTCAAATTATATCTGTATAAGCCAGTGATTATAAGGCACCATTTAGGCATCATTTCCACTGCCTATAGGAAGACTTTTTTCTTTTGCAAATACTCTATTAGTAATTATAGTAATGCTAAGCTATTAGAATTGAGATAAATGAGACTTAACATTTTAACAGTAGTTATTTAAGTTAATGTTGCCAAGAGCTACATAGATTTACTGCTTAAGCTTTGTGTAAACGTGATTGCTCTTAAAGCATTGGTGAGAGCGATTTTCCGGAAATTAACGACAGCATCCGAGCAAAGCCGATCTTAAATTGTCTTAAAACGAAATCAGCCGAAGTCTTCCAGATACCGCCGATTTGTAGTGTCTTTCTGTGGCAGATTGGGGGCGATGAAGAAGGCTTGAAAAATAGGAGGACGAACAAAACCATCCTTTTAAACCATTTTTCTTTTCATATAGCGTGCCAATCCTTTTGCTGATTTGGATTTCATACACAAAGGTAGGCTTATTACAGCACTTCTTTATCATATTTAAGAATGTTTATTACAGGATGCTTTCAGGCACAAATAAATAACAGGGTAAAATTATGCAGTTTTGTGGTTTACTGTATTCATAACTTTATTCTTAGATGCAGATATATGATAACAGATGATTTAGGGCGTTTCTATTGATAATATCAAGCAAAAAACAGTTCGCGTTGGGACATCTTTTAAAATTTTAATAGCCTCGTTATAAAAGGCTAAATGCAGAACTGTGGAGACACAAAACCTTTTTGGCACAATTATTGTTAGAATGTTGTATTTATGCGCAGCTTTATGGCATGAAACTGTTCATTTATACTGCTTATCTTCCTCGTTTGTTTTTAAAACAAATTCTTACATTATTTAGCACCTTGGTTGTAGCGTAGCCTGTCAATGTAGTGAAGTGGCCGTATTCGTAACACGAGAAAATATTGATTCATAGTTCATTGTCGATTGATGCGGCTTCTCCTGAATGGGACATCGAATCCTGTCTGCGCGAGACATGCTGCTGGACACTCGTGACTTCATTATCGCCACGCTGAGCTTTAACATCAATGTTTCGAGACGAACCAGTTCGTTTACATAACAGAACCGACAGACATTACGGCATTTGAATGTCTGTTCATTATCTCGCTGAATAAGACGACAGTGGTCGTCACGTTTTATCGTTCGTGTTTTCATTTCTGATCCTGCTTTGTTCAAGCTGTTGATGTGTGGATAAGAGAACGAAAACACGAATGAATGGTAATGTGTGCAGATATGATGAATCCCAATATATTTCGGGTTAAATGAGGTCCTCAGACTCCCTTTGATGGGACAGGTCCAACAGAAGATTGCGACACGCCCTTGTCGCATCAGCGGCTCGTGTGGTTAAAATAGGCTACAGAACGAAAAAAAAAAAAAGCTTCCCTCACGGAGGAAAAACACGGATATAAGCTGTTAACCTTGTAATTCTCAACGCGACAGCGACTTTCGTATTTATACAGAAGGAATCCTTTATGAAAGATAATTTAATTAAGGTCGTTTAATTGGTACAGTCACTATTCTGAATCATCTGACTGAGTCAGCGGTTTAAAAGGCACGCGCTGCCTGAAACACGACCTGTCAATCATTAGAGGCTCCTCACTCCATTTCATTCAGTGTTTTTTTTTTTTCGAGCAAATGTGAATTAAAGCCAATTAAAGACATTAAGAATGAGTATGCTTTCGGGTGAAGTGCACTTAAAAACCAAACAGATTTATTCTAATTTTGCGGTGTTATGAAATCGATTGTTAATCAAGTGGAAGTGGAGCAGATGCAGCTCATGCTGAGGCGCTCAGTTCTGATTCAATACGAGGCCAAAAAGTACTTTGGCAAAGGACTAGAACAAAGAAGATGGTCTCGCTCTCCCAATCTTGAACCATTTTGCCACCAATCTTTAAAAAATTATAAAAAATCCTTATAGTGACTGAAATTATTATTTTTTTAACTATTACTCAAAATACCTCTAGGCTCAACCTATTGGTAAAGAATGATGTCTATAAAAGGTAAACCTTAAAGGGTTAGTTCACCTAAAAATGAAAATTCTGTCATTAATTACTCACCCTCATGTCGTTTCAAACCTGTAAGACCTTCGTTTATCTTTGGAACACAAATGAAGATATTTTTGATGAAATCTGGGAGCTGTCTGACCTCCGATAGACTGCAACGTTATTACCACTTTCAAGGCCCAAAAAGGTTGTAAAGACATCCTTAAACTAGTCCACGTGACTACAGCGGTTTTAACCTTAATGTTATGAAGCGACGAGAATACTTTTTGTGCGCAAAAATGAAACAAAAATAAGGACTTTATTCAACAATTTCTTCTCTTCCCTGTCATTCTCCTACGCTGTTTACGTAGTAACGTAGTAACGTAGTAAACACAGTTGAACCACTGCAGTCACATTGACTATTTTAATAATGTCTGTACTACTTTTCTGGGTCTTGAAAGTGGTTATAACATTCCAGTCTATCTAGGCCAGAAAGACCTTCGTTCATCTTCAGAACACAAATTAAGATATTTTTTTTCATAAAATCTGATGGCTCAGTGAGGCCTGCATTGCCAGCAAGACAATTCACACGTTCAATGCCAAGAAAGCTACTAAAGACGTATTTAAAACAATTCATGTGACTTTTTGTGCGCCAAAAAAACAAAATAACGACTTTATTCAACAATATCTAGTGATGGTCGATTTTGAAAACACTGCTTCATTAGGCTTCGAAGCTTTACGAATCTTTTGTTTCGATTCAGTGGTTCGGAGCACGTATCAAACTGCCAAAGTCACGCCCCGCAGTGGTGAACCATTGAAATTCAAAACACTTATGATGTAATGAAGCCTTGTTTACTGAAATCATGTGACTTTGGCAGTTTGATATGCGCTCCGAATCACTGATTCGAAACATAAGATTAGTAAAGCTTCGAAGCTTCATGAAGCAGTGTTTTGAAATCGCCCCTAGATATTAAGTCGTTATTTTGTATTTGAGCACAAAAAGTATTCTCGTCGCTTCATAACATTAATGTTGAACCACTGTAGTACCATACACTGTTTTAAATATGTCTTTAGTAGCTTTGAACATGTTAATTGTCTTGTTGGCAATGCAGGCCTCACTGAGCCATCGGATTTTATGAAAAATATTTGTGTTCCAAAGAGGAACGAAGGTCTTACAGGTTTGGAACGACATGAGGTTGAGTAATTAATGACAGAATTTTCATTTTTAGGTGATATAACACTTTAAACCTCATAGGGGAGAGATAGAGAGACAAATTTGAGCTCTGAATTTCTGGTGTTTTGGAAAAAGAAGTGCCACTAGCTGTCTTCAATCTGGGCAAGTAGTCCTGCCAGAAACTGGATGTCATGGCATTATGGTCGGTGTCCATTACAAAGCTACTGTTTGAGAGACAGCCAACCAATCACCTCCCTTAATCAGATCTACAGTGTCTTAAAGAGACACTGATCAAACTGTCACGCTGCTGTACAGTTTGACCTAAAAGCAATAGTGGTCTCTTTTGATGTACAAGGCTGGATTCGGTTTGCATTAATGATTCAGGAGTCAGTTAGATAACTAGTGCTATTTGACTATGACAAGAATCTCTTTTAAGTCTCTTCACTGTCGTCTTATATCTAGCATAATGAATTTATGAAATCCTTTTTTGAATTTAACCTGAAAATTTTGCTTTCATTTTAAATGCATAGCTCGAGAGAGAGAGAAAATGGTATATTTGCCATATTAGGTATCATACATTATTATTTCTTCACATAGAACTTTTGCTTGTTTATGTTGTTTCACTGTTCACAGTTGCATTTATTTACACAGATATCCAGCCGAAATGAGCATCACGAGCGTGGCAGTCATTAGCACCCTCCTGTGCTCAGGTAACTGATTGATTCATTTCTGAAGGAAGTATAAAAATAAATGTTGGTACAACAATTACAAGACTTAGCTTTTCATTTGCATTGTTTTCTAAATTGCTTTATTTCGCAAGGGTAATATTTGCAGCATAATTTATCATACGATGTTGGACTGAAAGTGCACAGTTGGCAGTTTGACATGGCAGCATTCCTAATAGTCCTTTTATATTGTTCGTGCTGCAGTGAAGGGAAACGCTTTTCCCAGATAGGACTCATTCACTATTAACTGTAGGTGAATTTTTATTGTCAGCAAAAAGGCATATATATTTAGAGCCTGTATATTCAGGCCATTGGTTTTTAAAAGCATGACATGTTTGCATTTTCTTTTGTGTTTGTCTTTTGAGTTAAGAGTGAATTGCTTTACAGTAGTTTTTCAGTCAGGGATTTAAGATTTTGATAATATGTAAGAGAGATATATATATATATATATATATATATATATATATATATATATATATATATACAAAAGAGAGAGAGACAGTTGTCTCCTTGTTATTCTCCTTCATAACTGCTGATTTAAGTCCAAAGGGATTCAGTTGGTGAGAGCATATAAGGGGAAATTTGTTGCTATTTTGCAGCAGTTATATAGATAAGCTAAATTTGATCTAATAGAAATTTGATCACCTGAGCTATCATATTGCCATTGGCATTTTGGACAGTTTAGATCATTTAATAGGATGTACTGTTATAGTTTTCTTTTAACTCTGATATTTGCAGTTAGATATGAGCAATTATTACACACCTGCATTAATTAAAACTAAATCAAAGAGTGAAAAAAAATGGTACTTTTTTCACTGACAGCATTTTGTTAACCACGATGAATCCAAGAGGTGAATAATTCCAATACAACAGTCAATCAGAGATTTCTGTTATTTTACTTAAAGGGTTAGTTCACCCAAAAATGAAATTTCTGTCATTAATTACTCACCCTCGTGTCGTTTCAAACCTGTAAGACCTTCGTTTATCTTTGGAACACAAATTAAGATATTTTTGATGAAATCTGGGAGCTGTCTGACCTCCGATAGACTGCTACGTTATTACCACTTTCAAGGCCCAAAAAGGTAGTAAAGACATCCTTAAACTAGTCCACGTGACTACAGCGGTTCAACCTTAATGTTATGAAGCGACGAGAATACTTTTTGTGCGCAAAAATGAAACAAAAATAAGGACGTTATTCAAAAATTTCTTCTCTTCCCTGTCATTCTCTTACGCAGTTTACGTAGTAAACACAGTTGAACCACTGCAGTCACATTGACTATTTTAACAATGTCTGTAATACCTTTCTGGGTCTTGAAAGTGGTTATAACGTTCCAGTCTATCTAAGCCAGAAAGCTCATGGATTTCATCAAAAATATCTTAATTTGTGTTGTGAAGATGAACGAAGGTCGTACGTGTTTGGAACAACACGAAGGTGAATAATTAATAACAGAATTTTCAATTTTGGGTGAACTAACCCTTTAAGTTAGTGTATTTCTCCTTATTGGAGTCTTTATAAGAGAAGAAAACACCTAGATATTTGGAATGGAAATGCTTTGTTTGCCTCTATATAATTGTATTTATCTACACATGCATTTACCTTTTTTATTTCTTTCTTTTTTTTCAGCTTGGTCATCAACCATTAAAGGTAATGATTCTGAGATTTTAATAATTACAAAGTGACTTACTAAAGACAGATGCTCTATTTTCTATATATAAATTTAGTTTTTTAATGTGTTTCTTAATTTTCTGTAGTTGATAAGGGAATTATATTGTCTGATTTTCTCTGTTTCTTGTCACTGTGCAGCTAAAGATGAACACCGCACTGCTTTCTTTGGAGAGGATGTTCATATTCCCGTGCCGGCTTTAGACACATCAGAGGTGTTGTTCAAGCCGAGGGTGGAGCCGGTGTTAGAGCGGGTTCTTCTGCGGAACAGGACAATTCTGGATACAAGAGCCAAGCTGAACGTTCACATCAGCCATCTGATTCTGGAGGATGTGGGCGAGGAGGATGAGGGCACATATGTGGTGAAGAATTCTGCAGCCCCAGCTGATGTCAGACGAATCATTCTCGTTGTTAGAGGTAAAAGTTACTATACCACTATAGAAATACTTGATCTGTTGGTTATTTGATAGATGACAGGATAGAATTCACTCTTTTTAAAATTATTAAAAGCTATGGTCACTATATGTTACATTAAGTTAATACATGTTAATACATTAATTTATTACAAAATATTAAGCAGAAGTGACTGTTTTTTATATATAGGTTACACTTTATTTTAAGGTGTTCGTGTTACAGTGCAATTATACAGGTGCTGGTCATATAATTAGAATATCATCAAAAAGTTGATTTATTTCACTAATTCCATTCAAAAAGTGAAACTTGTATATTATATTCATTCATTACACACAGACTGATATATTTCAAATGTTTATTTCTTTTAATTTTGATGATTATAACTGTCAACTAAGGAAAATCCTAAATTCAGTATCTCAGAAAATTAGAATATTGTGAAAAGGTTCAATATTGAAGACACCTGGTGCCACACTCTAATCAGCTAATTAACTCAAAACACCTGCAAAGGCCTTTAAATGGTCTCTCAGTCTAGTTCTGTAGGCTACACAATCATGGGGAAGACTGCTGACTTGACAGTTGTCCAAAAGACGACCATTGACACCTTGCACAAGGAGGGCAAGACACAAAAGGTCATTGCAAAAGAGGCTGGCTGTTCACAGAGCTCTGTGTCCAAGCACATTAATAGAGAGGTGAAGGGAAGAAAAAGATGTGGTAGAAAAAAGTGTACAAGCAATAGGGAAAACCGCACCCTGGGGAGGATTGTGAAACAAAACCCATTCAAAAATGTGGGGGAGATTCACAAAGAGTGGACTGCAGCTGGAGTCAGTGCTTCAAGAACCACTACGCACAGACGTATGCAAGACATGGGTTTCAGCTGTCGCATTCCTTGTGTCAAGCCACTCTTGAACAACAGACAGCGTCAGAAGCGTCTCGCCTGGGCTAAAGACAAAAAGGACTCGACTGCTGCGGAGAAAGTTATTTTCTCTGATGAAAGTGAATTTTGCATTTCCTTTGCAAATCAGGGTCCCAGAGTCTGGAGAAAGAAAGGAGAGGCACACAATCCACGTTGCTTGAGGTCCAGTGTAAAGTTTCCACAGTCAGTCATGGTTTGGGGTGCCATGTCATCTGCTAGTGTTGGTCCAAGGTCAACGCAGCCGTATACCAGGAAGTTTTAGAGCACTTCATGCTTCCTGCTGCTGACCAACTTTATGGAGATGCAGATTTCATTTTCCAATAGGACTTGGCACCTGCACACAGTGCCAAAGCTACCAGTACCTGGTTTAAGGACTATGGTATCCTGTTCTTAATTGGCCAGCAAACTCGCCTGACCTTAACCCCATAGAAAATCTATGGGGTATTGTGAAGAGGAAGATGTGATATACCAGACCCAACAATGCAGAAGAGCTGAAGGCCACTATCAGAGCAACCTGGGCTCTCATAACACCTGAGCAGTGCCACAGACTGATCGACTCCATGCCACGCCGCATTGCTGCAGTAATTCAGGCAAAAGGAGCCCCAACTAGTGCTGTACATGCTCATACTTTTCATGTTCATACTTTTCAGTTGGCCAAGATTTCTAAAAATCCTTTCTTTGTGTTGGTCTTAAGTAATATTCTAATTTTCTGAGATACTGAATTTGGGATTTTCCTTAGTTGTCAGTCATAATCATCAAAATTAAAAGAAATAAATTTGAAATATATCAGTCTGTGTGTAATGAATGAATATAATATACAAGTTTCACTTTTTGAATGGAATTAGTGAAATAAACTTTTTAATGATATTCTAATTATATGACCAGCACCTGTACATTTAAGTATTGTATAATAATTATTAACTACATGTACTTACTATAGGGTTAGGTTTAGGGTTATTTGGGTCACATGTAATTATACATAATTTGTAGTTATTACTACAGTAACTACATGTAACATGTGTAACAACCACACTGTAAAATAAAGTGTTTACCTCTACACACACACACACACACACACACACACACACACATAATATTAATTACTGCTTAATATTTTTGTACCGTATCTTTGCTGTCACCTTTGATCAATTTGATGAATTCTGACCCCAAACCTTTGTATGGTACCACACCATGATTTCCACAAAAAGCAGCAAATCAGCATATTAGAATGATTTCTGAAGGATCATGTGACACTGAAGACTAGAGTAATGATGCTGAAAATTATATATGCAGTATATTATTTGCAGGCAAGATGAGACCATTAATGTTTTAGTAATTTAGCCACTGAATCACAAATAAAAATATTACATAAAATTATTCATATTTCTAAATATGAAAGTCCTCATAGGTGTGTTAATGTATTTCAGTTGTGTTTTTCTTCTAGACTGTGCATTAGAGACTGTGGTGAAATATGGAGACACGTATCATATCCCGATTAACCCTGCGATCGGTCCATACACCCTTGAGTTCAGGCCTGGAGCTCTGACTCCAGTTAACCAGACCACAGAGGAACCACCTGTGATTCTCCTTAACCAGACCGGCATCCCCATGGAAGAGTACGAGAACCGCCTCACCGTGGGCGAGAAGAGGGTCAACCTCTTTCTGGTTACAGGAGCCGACGAGGGCAGTTACACCATCAAGGACAGTGATGAAAAAGTCAGATTGAGGGCCTGCCTTAATGTGAAAGGTGTGTTATAGTGCATTATAAAAGAAGACCATTTCAGTGCTTCATAAAAGAGACAGCCTTACATGACTAATGTGACAAAGTCTTAAAATGGTGTAAAAGTACAAAGAGGGAAGTGTAAGAGGAAGTGAAGGAAAGACAGAGAATAAAGGATCAAAAAATAGGACGTAAGTGTTAGCACAAAAGACTATCAGTATTCATTTGGGTCCACAGTGCAGCTTATTCTGGCCAAGAACCGTCCACTTAGACAGGAACTGACCCTCTGACCACAGTTTTTATTTGACATTTTGGCAGGGTAAATCTAAAATCAACTCTAAAAACAAAGCTGAATATGCAGAAATGCCATACTAGCACAAAGATGGATTTACTGGTATTGACATGCTCTAAATTTAAATATTTTTTGAGTCTTACAAATGAAAGTAAAACAACAGCTGGTTATTGAAGGAATAAACCATTTTACCACTTTGCATTACAATTATTATTATTAATTTTTTAAACAAAGGTAATGGTTGTTCTTATATGAGATGATAAAGGACAACAATATTCAACAAAGGTTATATATTATATTCTAAGTGTAATTCATTATTCTTACTGTCAGCTGTTTGCAGGTACATGGAAATTTGGTGCATTAATATTGAATTCAAGATTCAATAACTGTAATAATAATAATCAGAATTTTGAGTCTCAGTTATCCTTGCTTTTTTTTCCATTGCACAGATCATCAGATCTTTGAGCACTTGAATTATGGTGAAACCTTGAAGATCAAGCTTCACGTGGACCACACCAAAGTCAAAATGGTCTACATCCCAGACTCTGACCACAAAGAACGACTCATCATGGATCAGGGAGAGCTGACGTTGCCTGTTGAGACTGTTTTTGAGGGTCGAGCGTCTGTGGAAGGATCCATATTCTATTTGAAGAAGATCAAAGTCAGTGACATGGGTGTCTTTCGAGTGATGGACTTCTCAGGCTTCCGCATAGCTGACGTCTACCTTCATGTGGAACGTGAGAATTTGAGAACATACTGTTGATTGTGTTTGGATCAGATTTTAGTAACTAACAAATTGAGGTCCATTTCCCGTACCCATGATCCTCTCCTCTCCCATAACAGCCTATAAGCTGCCACAACTCTATGTTGCGATCATCTCCTTGCTGTCTCTGCTGGCGTTCCTGCTGTTGGTGTGTCTGCTGTCCTGTCTGATCAAGGTCCACCGCCGGGCAGAGAGAGCACGTAAGATCTCCCTAATCGCTCAGCAGGCTGGCAAGGGTGATGGAGAGGCGTTCAGACAGGTAAAACCAATCAACTTCCGACACCCCAGACATATTATAAAACTGAATTAAAGGTAGGGTAGGCAATTATGGCAACCTGGTCTTATGACGAAAACGTACCCGTGGGCACGTTTTGGCGAGTCGCGAAATACATACCAGTGAGTACATATCGCTGCAGTTTCGCTGCGAAATGTCCACTGAGCAGCGCTAAAAGCGTGTTCCTTTTGTTTTTTTTTTTTTGTTTTTTTTTTTTTTGCCGGAGCAGATAATAGGGTGAATGTGGTACGTTTTTATGACGTTGCTTTTTAGACGAATCGCCGTGGTTCTCAATTTGACATTACGCTCCGTTTCATTTTAAAATAACGTCCCACCGACGCTACGCCTAAACCTACCCGATGGCGTTAACAAAAGAAAACGTGACGTAAGAAGCAGTCAGTCGCCTTTCACGGGATTCGCACCCAGGCAGGGGGAGTCGACTCCTCTTCGTAAGTCCAACTCTGTATCGGCCGAGCTACCGAGCAAGCTTGGTTGCAGCCAAAAAAAGTGAAACACGTAGAGCCGGAAAGGCCAAAGTACGTTCGTTTACAAATCGGGCGCTCCGGTAAGAAGCGTTTTGAAGTCGTGACATGATATTGCACGAGGAGACGTCAAAACGAGGCTTTACGAATCCGTAATCCGACCCCGGCCGTCGTCGAAACCGAAGTGCTCATTGACGTTTTACCGGCCTCTAGCGTTCATTTCTGTCGGAAACTGCAGCCAGACGTATGTGCCGGTACGTAATTTTGTGTCTCGCAAAAACGTGCCCACGGTTACGTCTCTCCCATGAGACCAGGTTGAATTATGGAGATGCTAGCAATAGCAAGCTAGCTTTGAAAGCATTATAACAGAGCATCTCCAAAGCCATGCCTCCTTCAAAACACATGAACACGTACAGCCAGAGCAGAGTCTGCAAAGCGACACAAAAGACGCCGTTAAATTACCTCATGTCTCAAAGCAGATAACATTACAATAATAATAAACGTAAACAACTTATAGAGCTTCTACTTGTACCACCGTCACGGGTTGTCATCTCGTAATTACAGCATAAGCTCATTGTTTTGGTTTAGGAGGAACTGTAAAAGTGGCTGTTTGTTTGTGGCACTCTGTGACTGTCTGTCTACAACTCAGCATAGCTTAATGGAATGCGCTGATGATGTGCAATGTCTGCGCAAGCAGGATGCAGAGAGGTATGGAAATACAAAGGTTGACGGACAGGTAGGACATTGTACCGACTGATTGCAATGATTGGACAAACATTTTTGGGTCCTGAGACTTCCACTGTTATGAACTGCTCTGAGACTTGAGTGAGGATCCAAACGCAGCATCAGTTTTTGTTTGTCAACCGACTACGTTTTTTTCTCAGTGTGTTCTGCACCGTCGGCTGAAATTGGTCCTCGTCGGCTTTTTTTTTCGGTGTCAGAGCTCGTCTGTCAGTCGGGCCATCTGATCGTTCTGATTGGCTGTTCAGCTACTGCCACCTGGTGGTATGGAAAGGCATTTCATCTTACGCAGGCGCACCGTGCTACTTGGTCGTCAGGTGTCGAGCATCGGTTTGGTGTATCAGGGCAACTTTGGATCCAGACGCTGCCGACATGAGCCAACCCCACAGTGTGCTTTCGTCGCCACTAGTTTGTCGCCGTCGGCTTGGTGTGTTCCGGGCTTAACAGTAACAAAGCAAAACCTCACAATGAATCGGGCTAGACAGAACAAACAAGGCTAATAAGCAACAACTAAAGACAACGAGTGATGATGAAACAGGGTAGAGGATTATGGGTAGTGTAGTCCATGACAGAGTAACAATAGTCTATAATTGAGTGCCCACTGGTGGACAACCAAGGCACTTCAGCTGATGACTGTGACATCCAAGAAGATATATGTTCATTTTTAAATATTTAGACCACTTCTATTATTGATTGCTATCAGGATGTGAAGAGAGTTTCAACCAGAATGACAAAAAGTGTTTATGAAAAACATTGCCTACCGTACCTTTAATGTTTACTTTTTTACTGAACACAATTCAATAAAAACAAATATGTTAGATGCTGCTCCTTTACATTTGGACAGTATATTAGAAGTTGCAAAATACTCAACCATTCAAAAGTGAGATCAGTAAGTTTTTTTTAAAAAATAAATTATTACTTTTATTCAGGAAGGATGCATTAAATATATCAAAAGTGACAGTAAAGACATTGTTTGACTCAGCTTTGCCATCTCAGAAATAAAATATTTTTTAAAAATGTATTAAAATAGAAAACAGTTATTTTAAATGGTAATAATATTTCACAATATTACTGTTTTTACAATATTTTTGATCAAATAAACACAGCCTCTGAGCATAAGACACTTCTTTCAAAAACATTAAAAAGTCTTACCGAGCCCAAACTTTTTGTACTTTACTGTAGGTTGTGATTATACAATATTAAATCAACTTTAGCAAATGTGATTATTCAACACTATTTGAACAATAATATGTGTCTGTGTGTTTATGTATGTCTCTTCTTGTCTTTGTACATACTGATTAACCCCTTTTAATTATTTCTTATTTTTATTTGGTTATTTTTAATTATTTGAACTATTCCTAGGTAATTTGTAATCTTCTTTTACCCTGTTTTACCTTATGAGACAAAACCTGCTGTGGCATGTTGTTGTAGCCTTAAGAAAACAATCCTTTTTGTTTCAAAACCTCGCAAATTCATCCCTTTTTCAACAACAAAGCAATCCAATCTTGCCAGTATTATCTATTTTCACCCATCAGTCAATACAAATATAATCTGTCTGTTTGTCTGTGGAGTGTAAAGTGAGATTGAATGTGTGTATTTCACCCAAACACATTTATTTGAAAGAGGTTTTGTGGTGGTTAGCTTAACACTTCATTTCTCCCCCTAAAGGATCATCTGACGGAGTCCCTGCTGGGTGAGAGAGCTTTGCGTTCTGGTGTCGTATTTTCTTATATTGCTAAGTTGATGAATCTGTATTGGTGTTGTGGTAGCGCAATAGGAGTCCCAAAAGCCTTCTGTCACTCCTAGTGACTGTGTATCTGTCCATTATGCCCTTCGTTTTCCTCTCAGATCTCCTGAGATGAGTAACTTCAGGTGTATTGCACTGATCCTAATTTGAACTCTCAATATAAATAGGTATAAAGGTACATACACCTGTGTGTTAAAGCTTCTGCCGTGCTTAAACACACATGCACATATATGCAATATATGTGGAGAGGTAAATATGAATCTATGTGTATGTGTGTCTATGTGTGCTGACTTCTGTTTATATGCTGCTGTGTGAATGTGTACATATGGCTGGCAGTGATTAATAGAGTCACTTAAATTGTGTTTCTGTTTTAATTATGTCCTGTTCATATTGAATTACTTCGGACATTGTTGCAGATTTTGTAATTATTAACCATTTTTCTTTCACATTTCATGTTTTTAGCTCTGCAAATTAGATACAGAATAGTTATAAGGCTATATGTTTGGAATAGAATATTAGCATAGTGCATAATTACACAGTAACTTTTTTTTTTTACACTTAAACTGCATATTTATGTGAAACTGAATAATGACCACAGTATGCTACATTGTTTTCACATGACCTCGACTTTATATCAGAAATAAAAATGTTTCTTTTGAATTTTAGTCAAATTTTGTTTAAAAAAAAAAATGCAAAAAAATGTAGGAAATGAAAATTTGCATACTTCACACTAGACTTGACACAATGACGTAATTTTTACAACCGAGTTTAAAGGGATAGTTCACCCAAAAATTTAATTATCCTATGATTTACTCAACCTCAAGCCATCCTAGGTGTACATGACTATCTTCTTTCAGACGAACACAATCGGAAATATATTTAAAAATATCCTTGCTCTTCCAAGCTTTATAATGGTAGTAAATGGGGGCCTGTTTTGAAGCCCAAGAAAAGCACATCCATCCATCATAAATAAAATCCATATGGCTCCAGGGGGTTAATAAAGGCCATCTGAAGTGAAGCGATGGGTTTTTGTGAGAAAAATATCCATATTTAAAACTTTATTAACTATAATAACCAGCTTCCGGCAGATGGCCGTACGCATCGATTTGCGGCGTAAGAGTGACTCCTGACCTGACACATGATGCATTGATGAATGTGGAAGCTCAGAGGATAGAGCAAAACAAAACACCGGTCACGAATTAGAACTCTAAAACAAGAAATTTTAAAGAGAAATGTTGGAGGATTTCAATATAAGAGAGTTTGTTGCACAGCCATATTTGTTTGAACCCTGAGAGGTGTCTAAACTTGCGCTACTCCTACATCCTGCGTCATACATCGCTTCAGGGGTTTACTCATTGGCCCTGTCCCAAATGCCACCCTAAACCCTCACGGTCTTCCTCTGAGTCCGCACTTTCGTGACGTAATGCCGCTTTGACTGCCGGGTCGAAGTCCTCTGCGTAGCTCACAGACTTGCAGGCTCAGCATAAGTGGTGCATAGCGGCCACTCACGTGTACCCTTCTTAAAGCTAAAATGTCAAATGGGACACCTACAGTCTCATTGATTTAAAGGTCCCGTTTTTCGTGGTTTTTTTGAAGCTTTGATTGTTTATAGTGTGCAATATAACATGTGTTCATGTTTCGCGTGTAAAAAAAACACAGTATTTTTCACATAATTTACTTATCTGTATACCGCTGTTTCCACTGTCATAAAAACGGGCTGATGACTTCCTTGTTCTATGAAGTCCCTCCTTCAGAAATACGTAACGAGTTCTGATTGTGCCAGCGGTTCCTGTGTTGTGATTCGACAGCAGTTTAGCGCTCCTTGCCCGGAAAGGTCACGCCTCTTACCATAACGTGGAGATGAACGCGCTCAGTGTTATTGTAAACATGTCTTTAATCTTACCCTATCAATTTGAGCCGGAATCAGACCCGGTGATTGGACTGCGGGATGAAAATAACAGCGTTTCGACGACATGGCGACAAACACACTCTACAAACGCAACTCTTGTGTATTCCTGTGGGCGGAGGTTATTCAAAAAACTGTTTTAGTGACGTCATTAAAGAAGGAAGTAGAGGGATGTAGTCCAAACTGGCCGTTCGATGTAGGCGACTTCTGTTAAATAAAATATCTCGCTTGGCATTGAACTTTGAGCTTTAAAATTTTACAGATTTTATTTATACTCTAACAACAACATTACACACTAACTAAAGTTTGAAACATGGGATCACGAAGAACGGGACCTTTAATAGACATGCGCACTCAGCGGCCATTGTAAGTCCACAAGACTGAAAGTGCGCATGAAGGGCGCCAGTTGGGACAGGGCAATTTGGCACAAGTCGCCTTGCGCAGTATGCGTACGGTTGTCTGGCGGAAGCTAGTTATTTTACTTTATAAAGTTTTAAATATGGATATTTTTCTTACAAGAGCCCATCGCTTCACTTCAGAAGGCCTTTATTAACCCCCTGGAGTCGTTTGGATTATTTTTATGATGGATGGATGCATTTTTTAGAGGCTTTAAAACAGGCCCAGTTCACTACCATTGTGAAGCTTGGTAGAGTCAGGATTTTTAAAAAATATATATTTCTGATTGTGTTCGTCTGAAAGAAGATTTTTGGGTGAACTATCCCTTTAAAGGGATAGTTCACCCAAAAATGAAAATTTGATGTTTATCTGCTTACCCCCAGCGCATCCAAGATGTAGGTGACTTTGTTTCTTTAGTAGAACACAAATGATGATTTTTAACTCCAACCGCTGCCGTCTGTCAGTCAAATAATGCTAGTGGAAGGGAACTTCTACTATAAGAGTAAATAAAACTTGCTTAGACAAGTCCAAATTAAACCCTGCGGCTCGTGACGACACATTGATGTCCTAAGACACGAAACGATCGGTTTGTGCGAGAAACCGAACAGTATTTATATCATTTTTTACCTCTAATACACCACTATGTCCACTATTCGTTTGGTCTGATCGCGCTCTGACAGCGGCAGTGATGTCTCGCTCTCATTGAAGTATATGCGCGAGACATCACTGCCGCTGTCAGAGCGCGATCAGACCAAACGAATCGAGTGATGAATGCAATTGGACATAGTGGTGTATTAGAGGTAAAAAATGATATAAATACTGTTCGGTTTATCGCACAAACCGATCGTTTCGTGTCTTAGGACATCAATGTGTCGTCACGACCCGCAGGGTTTAATTTGGACTTGTTTATGCAAGTTTTATTTACTCTTATAGTAGAAGTTCCCATCCACTAGCATTATTTGACTGACAGACGGCAGCGGTTGGAGTTAAAAATCATCATTTGTGTTCTACTGAAGAAACAAAGTCACCTACATCTTGGATGCGCTGGGGGTAAGCAGATAAACATCAAATTTTCATTTTTGGGTGAACTATCCCTTTAAACCCACAATATCGGTAATACCGCTGGTTGGATGTTTTTTATTTAAAAGAAAGTAAATACATTTCAGTCTGGTTAAATTGTGCGCTGTTCGCCAAACCTCAACCGTTTCAAGTGTTCAGTCATTCTGATAATGGTCTTGACTTCTAAATGCAACTCAATTCCTTTGTGGTGTTCGGTTTACTGTATTAATATTTTATACACTGAAGATGTATGTTGTGTAACCAGATCATTAGCCACTGACTTGTTCTGCCCTTTGCATAACTATTCCTGTCAAGGTAATGCATTCTGTCAGTGTGTATTCTGTGTTGCCTGTGTAATTTTCATACGTCTGTAAAATATATTTGGCGTTCATTTAATTAATCATTAGTCACAAACTCTTCATTAAGGCGACTATAGGGCTATTCTTTTCGTTAGCCTGTTGCTATTGAAACTGTAGTTACTAAAGTTTAATTCATAACATTCACCTGAGATCAGAGTTCACACTGCTATCTTCCTTTACCATGGCAGCCATTCTGCACACAATATACTAAATACTGCATACTGCAGAAATAGTAGTAATAGTATGCTAGTATGCTATTCTGAAATAGCCATTAGACTCTAGCAATTAATCATTTGCCAGCCCAGTGAAATTCATGTTGTCCATGTGTTCGTCTGTGACATCATTGTGTTTACCCTCAAAGCCTTATGGGTAATTGTGCCTCAGGGTTTTTACAATATGCTCATACTGTATATATTTTGTGACACTGTGAAGGGCCAAATACAGGAGAGTTGTTGTGTTTTAAACAAGTAACATGCCGATTTCATCAGTGTGTTTGAAATAGAAATCAGATATATTTGCCCTTTGCATCATCTAGTTTTCACAATGTTACAGTATACAGTATATTCTATCTCCAACAACCCTAATGTGTGTGCAGAATATTTATTCAGGATCTGCTGATTTCTCTGGCTGTTTTCACTCTTGGTTTGATTAGGTTGGTCTGAACCTGAATTCATTTCCACCCCCTGTCCTTGCCTTCACACGACATTTCAACATTGCATTATTTGGCTCCAAACTGTGATACGTTTGCATCACCAGCGCAATATGATTACCAGCAGCAGATGTCTGCCACTGTAGCTAGATAACAGCTCAGGAGAAGGAGCCAAAATGGAAAGCAAAATTCAATATTCATTGTTGTATTCATATTTTAGTCTCCTTGATTTTCACTGGCAGATTTTAATGTCACTTGCATCTGTCATGGCAAGAGAAGTAAACAATGCAAGATACTTGCCAGAGGCAATTTCTGCAGGCAAACAGGAAATATTGATGCATTATAAGATGCAGGTAAATTGGGCCAATTTTGAACAAAAACAGTTCACTTCTGAAAAAATATCCTCCATACTCACATAAAACGTCCATCATTCTCCCATTTGTTTTTAAAGGTGCCCTAGAATTGAAAATTGAATTTACCTTGGTATAGTTGAATAACAAGAGTTCAGTACATGGAAATGACATACAGTGAGTCTCAAACACCATTGTTTCCTCCTTCTTATGTAAATCTCATTTGTTTAAATGACGAACAGGCGAATCTCAACATAACACCGACTGTTACGTAACAGTCGGGATCATTAATATGTATGCCCCCAATATTTGCATATGCTAGCCCATGATCGAGGTATTACACAAACCAGTATTAACGTCTGGATCTGTGCACAGCAGAATCATCAGACTAGGTAAGCAAGCAAGAACAACAGCGAAAAATGGCAGATGGAGCAATAATAACTGACATGATCCATGATATTTTTAGTGATATTTGTAAATTGTCTTTCTAAATGTTTCGTTAGCATGTTGCTAATGTACTGTTAAATGTGGTTAAAGTTACCATCGTTTCTTACTGTATTCACGGAGACAAGACTGTCGTTATTTTCATTTTTTAAACACTTGCAGTCTGTATAATTCATAAACACAATTTCAAATCTCTCCAACAGTGTGTAGCATTAGCCGTTAGCCACGGAGCATAGCCTCAAACTCATTTAGAATCAAATGTAAACATCCAAATAAATACCATACTTACACGATTAGACATGTTGCATGGCGAACACTTTGTAAAGATCCATTTTGAGGCTTATATTAGCTGTGTGAACTTTGTTTATGCTGTTTAAGGCAGTCGCGAGCTCGGGGGCGGGGACCACGAGAATTTAAAGGGGCCGCAGCCTGAATCGGCGCATATTTAATGATGCCCCAAAATAGGCAGTTAAAAAAATGAATTAAAAAAAATCTATGGGGTATTTTGAGCTGAAACTTCACAGACACATTCAGGGGACACCTTAGACTTATATTACAACTTTTGAAAACACGTTCTACGGCACCTTTAAAGTAGACTCGTGAACAACCATGTATTCAATTTCAAAAACAGCTTTCACGCCCAACAAACCAAACTTGCCTTACATGGACTCAGGTTCGAACCACAATCTCTAGTGTGAAAAAGCCCTTGCTGTGATTTTTATACTATTGTGGGACCTCCAGCAGCACATATGCTTATTCTTGACTTGTGTATTTGTGTTTTTCAGGTGGTTCATGAAGTTTATACTAGATTCACAGAGGAGTCCACTGTGCAGTCCACATGGGAGAACAACACTGAGAGCACAGAAGTTGAGATCAAAGTAGGTGATTTTGTTTTACTGTAGAAGTTGGTGTGCCGCCAACATGATCTTAAAGGGATAGTTCACCTAAAATGAAAATTCGGTCATCATTTTCTCACCCTCATGTCGTTCCAAATCATTGTTATTATTGTTAACAAAATTAATCTAATTCATCTTAAACTATTGAAAAATTTGGTAATTGAAATAAAGCTAAAATAAAATATAAATATTAGAAGAACTTAAACTCAATGAAAATTAGAAATGCTGCCTTGAAAAGTAACTGAATTAAATTTAAGTTGAAAATTACTACAGATTACTAAAATTACAAACTGGAAATAAATAAAAACTAAAACTCAAAACAAATTAAACCTAAAAACAAATTAAACCTAAATAGTAATATTTAAGAAGAACAAAAACTAATAAAAATGACAAAAGCACTTAACAAAATTACTAAAAAATTAACTAAAATTAAAACATTAAAAACTATATAAAACATATATAACTATAATAATATAATATATATATATATATATATATATATATATATATATAATAATTGGCTTTAACTCCTAAATTGCCCAGATAATAAATATATATATATTTCCATAACATTACCAGAAAAAATTAACCAAGAAACCATAAATAATAACATTAATTACTATTACATTATATTACTCTATTGCATAAATTTTCACTGTACCTATTGCACATTACTGTATCTGTGTATCTATGTTTTGTTGTCCCCTCCCTTTTTTCTTTTTTGTGTGTCATAGGCTCTTTCCTTTATATTCATTACTGTCAAGTTATATTATGTTTTGTGCAATAAAAATAAATAAATAAATAAATAAAACTGTGTTGAGAGAGGGAATGCATGCGGTTATGTTTCCATGGAACACAGTATTCAAAATATTTAAAGAATTGTTATGCAGCTTGTACATGACTGTTCATAGTTCAGACCAAAAAATTTAATTAAATTAAAAAAAATAATGACAGAATTTTCATTTTAGGTTAGCTTATTTTTGTATTATTATTTGAATAGTTCAGACATTCATCTCATAGTTCTGTGGTTCTAATTTAACTTTACTTTTAGGGTCTTGAGGTATCAAAACCAGGTCAGTACCAGGCCCTCCAATCTGACAAAAACTTCTTGGAGATGAACGACTCAGGCGTGGAGTTCACCACGTCTGCGCTTCCTCTGGACAGTGACACAGACGTACCCGACAATCTCACCTCTCACAAGCTCCTTATTGAGTCCGACACTCTTGCTGGCGTCCCTCCAGCCATTTCTGAGGGCGACCACAGTGCCACTCGCACCCCTGATTCCATTCTGAGCGCCAGCCCTGTTGTCCAGCCCCAAATCTGGGGCTCAGATAGACGGCGACTTGATTGGCGCAACCACGCCTGAGGAGATGGCCAAAGTGAATGAGTTGGATGCAAAGACGAGCAAAGATGCTTCGCCACGTTCTGAGACAGCCGCTACATTCGATCCGACTAATGGAACCACAACCTGAGCACTGCAAATTGAGTCACCGATTTCTTTTACACAAGTGCGGCCACTTTTCAATTGCAACATCACAACAACAAATGACACTTCATCTTGCTTGTACTCATCTGATGCTTAACAAATGGTTTGTCGAACAAGCAAAAAGAGAAGAAGAATTCAAGAGAAGACAACAGCACTCACAAAAAATAAATAAAAAAGAAACTTTGAAGAACAGAAACGGTCCTGCACTATGCATGCCTTTGAATTACCGAGGAGTTCCTGACTAGTTTAAAGCCAAGTGCTAGATTAGAGTGCCCATGTAGTGCATGTGAAGAAGAAAAAACACATCTTAAGACACACTTGTGAAACTTGACGATACTTTTTTTTACTTTCTTTAGCCATGCCACTAAAGCTAGAACTTTTTACCGAGAGTGTCAAACTGCCTGAAACTCCAAGGACGCTTCAAGCAACACCTGAAGTGGATTGTAAATGGGTATCTTATTCAAGTATTTTTCAAGCGGTTCATCTACGAAATGCCAAAAGAACATTTGTTGAGTCATTTACCATCAAGTTGCATTCATTTCAAGATCAACCTGAATGCATCTCACCGGCAAACACGCTTTCCCAGCGCTACACCTGATGTGAATGCTCTCTTTTTGACCGCCAGCTTTGAAGAGCTGTACTGATAATCCTTGCCGATGGTAAACTAAACACCTTGATGAATCAGGTCCGCATGGATGACAGGTATCTGATACGCTGGCTTAACACTGTAAATAGGATCAGCCGTGGTGGAGGGTTTTGGCTCTGGTTCAGAGGAACCCCGCTGAAGAAACGGCTCGTCTCAGCAGTTTCAGGTGCTGACTCCGCTGGGGTTTCTCCACAACCTGGGCCTTTCTGATGATCTCTTTTTCTTCTCATATGATCCTTTATTCCCACTCATTTAAATATATTTTAGGAGCTTTGAGCTTTGTAAGACTTGCAGAAATTTGCTTGAGATTCACATACATTGACATTTATTCATGAGGAATGATTCGTAATAAGAAGCAATGAACTTAGTGAGGTAGTGAGTGTAGAGGGAACTGAGTACAGGAAAAGTTTTAGTCATAATATCTAATATGGTTTCATATTGTAGGTTTGAATCATTTGTGTTTGAATCATTTCTGTCAGTGCACTTGAATCTGCCATAAAACACATCTAGCTGTAACATGCTAGTTAAACATGTCAATTTTCCTTAAAGAGCTCAAATTATGGCCTTTTACAAAGTCTTCTTTCTAGTTCTACTAGAACAGGTTTTCACGCAAAAAACATTATTTTTTAGATATATTAACATTGTTGCAGCACCTCTCCTCCCAATCTGTCAGTAATGCTTTGTCTCTACGAAGCCCCTCCTTCTGAAAAGCGCAATGTGCTCTGATTGGTCGGTTGGACCAGTGTGTTGTGATTGGTCAACCGCTTTGAGCGTGTTTGGGAAATTTCACGGCCCTGACCATAACTGCGAGGTTCAACACACTACTAATGCAACTCAACAAGGCCTCGCCCCTTTATTTGCATATGCCTTGGGCGGGAATTATTTAAATGAGGGATTTTGCAACTGGCGTTCCCAGAAGAAAACTCGAGGCTACAATTGAGGATTTTCAGGGAGTTGCTTACCGATATACAGAATAACTCCCTTTGGAGTGACGTTGTGCTTAGTAACTTTGCAGATCCTTTCACGTGCTTAAACAGCAACATGCTAAAGAAAGTTGAAAATGTAAAAAAAGCATAATAGGTCCTCTTTAGACACAATTATCACATACTGAAAGCATTGTGAAATTCTTCAGATTTAATAATAGCAAATACCTTATTTGCAAAGCTTTCACACCATACACTCTTAAAAATAAATGTTCTTTATTGGCTTTGATGGTTCCATGAAGAACCTTTAACATCCACTGAAACTTTCCATTCCACAAAAGTTTCTTTATAGTGGAAAAAGGTTGTTTTTTACACTAAGAAAGAAAATGGTTCTTTTAAGAACTATATACATTCTTAAAAATAAGCGTTCTTTATTGGTATTAAAGTGTCCATGAAGAACCTTTAACATTGGAACCGTTCCATTGGACAAAAGTTTCTTTATAGTGGAAAAGGGTTCTTTAGATGTTCTTCATACTAAGACAGAAAATGGTTCTTTTAAGAACTGTTGACTGGAAGGTTCTTTGGGAACCTAAATTGGTAATTCTATTGAATTGCTGCAAAACGCCCCTTTTGGAACCTTTGTTTTTTAGAGTGTATGTTACGGTGGCCCAGTAGCGCACAACACAACGAAATTAAAAAAGCAAACATAAGTTCACAACACAACGAAATAAAGCTACAATGCAACGGAATAAAGCCACAACACAACGAAATCGAGCCACAACACAACGAAATAAAGCCACAACACAACGGAATAAAGCCACAACACAACGAAATCGAGCCACAACACAACGAAATAAAGCCACAACACAACGGAATAAAGCCACAAGACAACAAAATAAAGCCACAACACAACGAAATAAAGCCACAACACAACAAAATCGAGCCACAACACAATGAAATAAAGCCACAATACAATGGAATAAAGCCACAAGACAACGAAATAAAGCCACAACACAACGAAATAAAGCCACAACACAACAAAATCGAGCCACAACACAATGAAATAAAGCCACAATACAACGGAATAAAGCCACAACACAATGAAATAAAGCCACAACACAACAAAATAAAGCCACAACACAACGAAATCGAGCCACAACACAACGGAAACAAGCCACAACACAACGAAATAAAGCCACAACACAACGGAAATGCTCCCGACCACTAGGGGGCTCTCAGAGCTCGGTAATATTAGTATTCCTTGCCACTGTTCTATAAAGTCGACAGTCTTACAAAGATGTCAACACCATGATTAGTTTTAAGTATGTAAACATTGTATATCGACATGAAATATTAATTAAAAATCAACTACGTGCACAATAGCTTCATATTTATACTTGTGAATGATTTGATGCGATACAGCGCATGATGAAGGGAACATCCACCAATTCCACCAAGTGGTTAAAACGTATAATTTGTATTCATTAAAATGACTTTGTTTAACATTTAAAAACAGACTTGTTCAAATTCCAAAGCTTGTTAGTTCCTGTTGGTAAGACTGACAAGCTTTGGAATTTGAATATGTCTGTTTTTAAATGTTATAAGTAATTTTAATGATTACAAATTATACGTTTTAACCACTTGGTGGAATTGGCAGAACGTTCCCTTCACCATGCACAGTGGTAGCGCGTCAAATCATTCACAGGTATAAATATGAAGCTATTTTGCACGTAGGTGATTTTTAATTAATATTTCATGTCGATATACAATGTTTACATACTGTTAAAACTAATTGTGGTATTGATATTACTGCCGACTCTATAGAACATTGGCAAGGAAAACTAACTTTACCGAGCTCTGAGAGCCCCCTAGTGGTTGGGAGCATTTCCGTTGTGTTGTGGCTTTATTCCGTTGTGTTGTGGCTTGATTCCGTTGTGTTGTGGCTTGATTCCATTGTGTTGTGGCTTTATTCCCTTGCGTTGTGGCTCGATTTCGTTGTGTTGTGAACTTATGTTTGCTTTTTTAATTTCGTTGTGTTGTGCACTACTGGGCCACCGTAGTACGTGTTCTAATTCTCTTTTATTTTCATATCATCTTATCACAACACTTGATTTTTAGGTTAATGCTACTCGTTTCTACTGGATAAACGTGTTTATTCATGTAAATGAATGTGTGAGGAAGATTATAATGCAGTATTAAAATGAGCTGTAGCTGGTGGGTGGAGTCTTACATCATGGGGCGTGGCTTAAACTGCTGGTAAAATTGCTACCTCATGTTTTGATGTCTCAATGACAGAGGGAAACTGGCAAAAAAAAGACAGGGTGTCAAAAAAGCACAATTAAGATGTGACGTGAAGATGTGAATTAAATTTCAGCTAATGTAAATACAGTGGTTTGCAAAAAATAATGAAACATGGTCAAATTATGAATTAAATGGATTTAATTTTTATTTTTGCTTTTGCTTTGGTTGATCCCTTTAGTAACTGCATTCAGAACAGGTGTGGATTGTAATTTTAAAGCATTGTATAAAAGATAAAAAAAAGTTTTCTATACTGCATTGATACTTATTACATATATTTCATGATCAAGCCCTAGATTTTTGAATAGCAAACCTTCTTTTAAACTCCCATTGCTTCACTCCAGAAGTTGTATTGTAACAGTTTGTTCTTATGACACATGAGTGAATGTGCAGTTATTGGGCCTTATGAAGCAATATCAATGTGAAAGCATTTATCAAACATGAGCAGAGCAGATTTATTTATAAATTGTCCATAAAACAATTTTTGGATTATTGTTCATACCCGATTCATTGGAACATTAGATGTAAGAATGTATTTATTATTGATTTACACAAATTTGTTCTGCTCATGTTTCATGAATGAGATTGAACACACACACACACACACACACAGGGTGGCAACAGTGTGAACATACACACTTCTGTACATAGATATATTGCATGTCAATGATCAATACTCTTTCTATCCAATGTTTGCTGGATTTTCATGCATTTCCTTAAAAAATAAGACACATCTAAAGAAATGAATGACAAAAAACAAGAAACCTTTAGCACTGTCATGCTTTACTGAATCAGAAACAATATGTTTGACTGCTTTTTATCTTTGCACTTAAGAATGATTTTGATAATGCAGAACTCAAGATATATTTCACTGAGTCTATATTATTATTGCTATTAATTATACTCTCTCTATATATGCGCTGATGTCATAGATCTACTATATACACAATTAAAAGCATCACAGAAGCATGTTAAACTAAAGGTTGCCTGCTAGAAATGAGATTTCATTGCATTACTTTGCCTCTGATGAGAAGTATTCTTAATGTCAATGTTATTTTAGCTGATGATATGAATATATTTTCAATGTTAGCAAAAAAAATGGATGTCAAATTTAGGATTATGCAATACAATCATAAAGAGAAAACAGCTTTTGAGTGGTGCACACATTTCCAATCCTCAGGCATAACTGAGCACAATAAAATCAAAACTGGTTAGCTGGTCAATCAAAAGAAATGGTAATCATTGTTCTGTTACTAGGACGGAAATCATTTATCAGATGATCAAGAATAAGCCAGGTGCATAAACAGTTTAAACTTGATAATACTTGAACAAATGCATTCAGTTCAGCGTGAGTCAGATTTATAAAAATCATTGCTTTTAAATATGTTGAAATTTGCATTTGTGTTTGGTGAAGTGAACTTTACCCTGAGTGGTTTGAGCTGGATAAATCAAATTCTACAGAAGAATATGCACTTATTGCACTGAAAAGTGCCTGGTAAAAAGACATATCCATTATTTTCACTGGTAAAGGAACCGTAGCAATATAAGTCCATCCTGTAAGTCTGCTCAGGTTAGTCCAAACATTTGATCAGTGGTTTACACAGATGCTGGCATCACATTATCAAACGAGCTCAGGAGTGAGTGCTTTCTTCATCGATTTATGCTGATTTCATTGTTAAATTGATCTTTTGTCAGCTTACATGCAAGAGTTCTCAGGAGACAGGTTTCTCAAAGTGCTTTATTCATCTGCAGCTGTCTTGGAAAAGTTGATTGTGAACATTATAGCATTTTTCCTCTTTCCGATGAGCATTGAAACTCACAAATGTATTTGCTTTAAGCCAGATAACAGGCAAATAACTGATTTCCATAAAACCATGAATATTAACAATACTTCTTCACAGTCATGTACAAAGTATGGTGCAGAGGATCGTATTTTTTGGCTGCTTTGTTAATTTAGTATTATACATGTGGCTTCATAGTTTGACTTCAAGCACAACTTTAGTTCAACTTTGTTTTTTCCTCGTGAATGAAAGATGAAAATAAAAGAACTTTAAAAATCTCATAGTTGATGTTGTTGTCTGTTTGTTTTTTCTATGATGCATAATCACTACTATTTAGAAATTCAATGAACTCTATAACCTGTATATGAATCCTTTAGCATTAGCAGAGGCATGCTTTCCAACTAGGGGAATAGATATAAATAGTCTTTAACCTACATAATAGAAATAAAATTTGTATCTTTAAAGTATTTCTATTAATATTATTCATTTTTTTTTAAATACAAATATAATTTTAATAATGATAAAAAATATATATCTTTATAATTTAATGTTTAATTTGTCGGTTATAACGTAAAACAATCGCAATTATTATGTTAACAACGATATCAAATCTCATCTAGCTAATGCTAAAAACTGTCTGCATTGTTATTTTCCATTGACGGTCTCCTTAACAACACCGACGGAAGTGGCGTTGATTTTCGCGCAAGGAAATGCGTCCTGGTCCTGGCGCGCCAAATTTCAAAGCACTTCCTGGGGAGAGGAGGCTATAAGGTTAACCACGGAGCCCAAATAAAAGACATATGTAGCGTTTTACAAAACATATACCTTCATAATTTGGGTATGTCATGCTTTTGTAAGTGTTTTATTATCGTAATGTTCGACGAAATTGGATGGTTGTATTTATAAAACAGCTATTTTCAACTCGCTTTGTGTGAATGTGTTTTATGCGCGAGCCATCCACTGCTCTGCCTTCACGACCACTAACATTTGGTTTTGCGACGGTGCTCTAGCGAAATATGTTTAACAAACAAATGTCTGCTCTTTTTAAATACGTTGCACGTTTTAAAGTACTGCTTTGCCACGTTTGTGAAAAACTTTTTGTGTGTGATTTATAGTTTCGTAAGGAAACCTATAGGCTACATGGTGTGAATCAGAGATGGTGTGACGCATGGTGTAAATCAGAGAACCAGACGGTGATAGTGCAACTAACTTTGACATTTGGTCAAGATATAAATTGCCATTTTATAGAAATGTGTGTATTGTTGGAGTAATAGCATGGTCCACGTTGCCTAGAAACCTTTTGTATATTTCTTTAAATATATTATAATGAAAATAGTATTTCTTACATGCTTTATTACTCTGTATAAAGAGCAATACATCTTTAAATATTGTGATGTATAATATAATTATTGACATATACTATATATAAGAATATATGTAAATGTATAAATATACTGCTATGCATGCTATGTGTGTGTATATGTATGTATATGTGTATATATATATATGTATATGTGTGTGTGTGTGTGTATATATATATATATATATATATATATATATATATATATATATATATATATGCGCTAAAGTTTCATGTTAATTTTTATCAGAACTTTAATTTAAATGACAAATGTTCACAAAAGGCTAAAAAGTATTTGCAATGAATAAAATGGCATGCAATAAAGAATTTAATATTAGTAATATCACTAAAGTGCTGTATTGTTCTGTTTTCCAGAATGAAGACCAGTAAGTGACGGCATCTGGCCCGGCGCTGCACAGAAATATCAGTGCTGCAACTTTTTAGTGTGTCCTCCAGATATTTTAATAATGTCTAGTGTGTCAGATGTTATTTCCTGGGCGTAATATTTTATCTGTAAGGGTCATACTCAAAAGAGTCTTTCTGAGCGTTGAGTCTTCAATGGAGGACGTTTAGCCCAGTGTTATGTGAGAGGCCCGGCTGTTGTCGGTGGTGTTGCAGATTTTTGCCACATTTATTTGTGGGATGTCAAAATGTCGTCAGGAGTCCAGCCGTGTTTCCAGCTGTTGAGGATTGGATTGTGTAATACAAACAATAGTAATGCCCATGGAAATGAGTCCTCAGACTCTGCGCGTGACCTGTACACTTTCCGCCCCGCGCTGAGCCAGTGTGTGTTCCGGCTGGGACGGGCCACAGAGCTCTGCGATGTCACTCTGGAGTCAATGATAGTGTCCCGTATCCATGCCGAGCTCCATGTGGAAAGAGAAACTGATGCGTCTGGAGAAGAGGGCTGGAAAGTTCAAGTGAAAGACCGCAGCAGCTATGGTGGGTCTTACTCTTATCATTTAAACATATAAACCATATAAACATATATTTATGCAAACACACACACATAGTATATGTGACACAAATATATATATGACACACGCGCACAAATTTTTCATGTTTTTGAAAGAAGTCTCATACTCATCAAGCCTATATATATATATATATATTAGTAGTTGTATCTATATATCCATTTATGTAATACAATATACAACCATTTTAATGATGATTTCAACATATAATATTACAGATGCACTATTTTATATAAACTTGCTGAAATGTTGTGTTTGTTTCAAAATATTCTGCTTTAATTGTATAGCCTAATGGTATTTTTATGTGAACATGACCTACACAGTTGCATTCTGGGACAAGTGTAGATCATTTTATTACGAGCTCCGATGTAAAATATGAAATGTCTTCTAAAAGTTTCTCTCTGTTCCACAGGAACATGGGTAAATGACATACGCCTCCAACAAGGGGTGTTAAAGGAAATCTTTGATGGTGACACACTCACCATCGGTGGCCAATCAGGACGGGCTAGCCCAGAATTCTACTTCCTCTTCCAGAAAGTACGTGTTCGCCCACTGGACTTTGATGCCATCACTGTGCCCAAAGCAGGTTCCTTCTCCTCTGACATTAAGAACCGGATCAGAACGTGCTCAGACCGTAAAACAGACCCCGCCGTGGACATTTCAAAGCTGTCCATCAACAGAGCCACGGTCATCCTCAACTCCATCGGCAGCCTGAGCAAGATGAACGGCAGCTGCTGGACTTTTAAGAAAAGCGAAAAAACAACCTCTTTGAATACTCCAGTATTCAACGCGTTGGCCCCGCCCACCACCCCGCCTCCCTTCCAGGCTATTGGTGAGATTTCATCTAAGTCCGTTCCGCCATCCTCAAAGAGCCGACGCAAGTCAGCCCACACGGTTCTGCTGGAGGACGACAGTTCAGATGATCCCGCGGGGCGCAGAGACATGGAGGACGGGAGGAGAGTACAAGCAAAGAAAAGACGACGGCTTTACAAATCAGAGTCAGAGGTGTTTCAACCCCCTCTACCCAAACTGGAGCAGAATTGCCGATCACAGTTTGATGTGTCGAAACACACCGGCAGCGTTTTTAATGTGACACCGAACAGGCAGTTCAATCATGTTGTGAACATGAGTCACACCACAGGCAACAGCATCAGTTTGACTCCCCTCCGCCAGCAGAAGCCCTGCTTGTCTGGTCCTGGAAGGAGACCAAGAGCAAACAGCTCTCCAATATACTCTTCCCTGGGGATGGGAAGTGAGAATTACAATCTGACCTCCCCGTCAGCGAGGATGAACAAGACAGAGAAGGCGAGAGGGGTGATTTCTCGCTTTCAGGCCTCAACTGGGTGAGTAATACAGGATCGTCACATACAGGAGTCTCACGATCCCAAAGAAAAAAAAATCCATGAAAAAAAAAAAGGAATTTGTGATTCTGAGGCCAGTAAAAATGCTATAATTAATGCTATAATTAATAAATAAATAAAAAAGTGTGTGTGTGTGTGTGTATATATATATATATATATATATATATATATATATATATATATATATATATATGTATATGTATATATGTATATGTATATATAATGTGTGTATATATATATGTATGTGTGTGTGTGTGTGTGTGTGTGTTTTTAATATAAAATTAATTAATATTCCTAATAGCATCTAATTAATTGCATATAAATATAAAATGTATCAAATATCAGGAATCAATTTGCAATTTCCAAGCCTAGAAAATTTATGGAAATAATTCAACTTTAACTAAGTGAGAATATTTTTCTAATGAATATAGTATTCAAGGCCTGAAAAATATATAGAAATGAAAAAAAAAAAAAAAAAAAATATATATATATATATATATATATATATATATATATATATATATATATATATATATGGAACTTCTTAATCTGAGCATAATTACTCACCCTCTGCCGTATATTCAAGTCAATAATATTTCAAATAGTATATTTTTCTAATAATTGCATATATTAATGTAAAATATCAGGGAATTTGTCATTTCCGAGCCTGGAATATTTATGAAATGTAATAAAATCTTTATTCTAAAATAAATATATTAAAAGTATATTATCTTTATTTAAAAACAAATACAAAAATATTTTATGAAAATAGTTATTTATATTATATATTAATTATATATATATATGTTAATTTCTTTGTGTTGCCTTTTTGGAACTTTTTAATCTGAGCATAATTTAAAAAAAAACAAAAAAACAAAGTCAATATTTCTAATAGTCGGTAAATTTTTCTTATAATTGCATTTATTAATGTAAAATATCAGGAAATTTGTAATTTCCAAGCCTGGAAAATGTATGGAAATGAATACAATTTTTATTCTAAAATAAATATAAAAATGTATAAAAACAAGTATATTTTTAAAAAATATACAAAAATATTTTATGAAAATAAAGAGATTTAAATTTCTAATCAGTAGTATATTTTATGAATTGATTTATCAGTAGTATATTTTATGAATTGATTTCATTAATTAATGTACAATTTTTCTGCAGGCGACGACGTGGAAGGCCTAGAAAACACCCGCTGCCACGGCCATCCCTGCCATCTCCCTCATCATCATCTTCCTCCAGCTCCTCCTCTTCCTCATCATCTTCTTCATCATCCTCTGAAGACGATGATGACGTTGAAGTGGGGGTCGCGCAGGGTGTGGAACCTTGCGCAGCGGCGCATTGTCGTCTCCCGCAGCAGGACACCGTGCAGTGGATCCAGTGTGACGACTGCGACGCCTGGTATCACCTCGACTGCCTGCCGCACAACCACAACCGAGACTCGCTGCTGTTCGACCCCAACGCAGACTTCCACTGCGGCTGCCACCGAGCCAGAAACCGCTGAGTCCAGGAATCAATCAATGCTTCCTCTCATATTAAGCCTCTGTAATAAACCAAATGCTTTCAGACATGTTGTTATAACAATCAAATTCTTTGGGACTGGCAGATATGTTGCTTCTTGGCATTCACCGTGCTAAATGATGGCGAGTTAATGTTTTCTGCCGTGGTGCTAATTGCTTTGAATGGTGATTTAAACTGATTTGGATCGAAATGAGGGTGTTGGATTTGCACACCAGCTTCAGTACGCGCTGCATCCCATTAGAACTCAACACTGGATGCCTTCTGACAGTTCATGATATATGTATTCAGTATACACAAGGATGTAATCTTCTAAAAGCTAAAAATCAAAAATATGTATGAATATAAATGTCTTTTTTGTGGGATTTTATATTTTCAGAAGTATGGGTTCATGATTTTAAGAGACTTTAAGAGAGCTTTGGATTCAAATATTGAATCAGACTTGGATAGGCTTTGTTAACTAGATACAGGTTGTTACCAACATAATGGCTGGTATATGATATGTTATCATTAAATACTGTATGGGAGGTTTTAAATGGGCGATGAGAATATAAACATGCAGTTATGAAGATGTGCTGTCTTATTCAAGAGTTTCATAAGCATTAATTTCAGGACATTTAATAACAGCTAAACCTGAAATCACTCCAGAAACAAAGTGAAGTGCAAACATTTCTATGTACGCACACACGATTGTCAGTTGTTTATTGTAATGTGGCCTGTTATTAACACAAGTTTTGATTCTGATCTCGACTAACCCTGTGTAGATATATATCTGTCTATAAGAATAGAATTTCTGTGGTATGAATGTTTAAAGATACTTTCACTGTCTTCACTTTAACTCAACATTCTAAAAATGACAAATGACTTCTGTCACCGTGTTTGTCTTGTTGGGAATCAAGGGCTGAATAAAGAATTCTATATTTAAAATATGATCTCAGTTGTATGTATAGGGTGCAATGAGGAGCTTTTAGTAACTATGGGACACATTTGACGTGTAGTTCAGGTTTTATGTAATAAAAAACTTAGCTGTCAGTATAAATATAAATACTATTATAGCAAGAAGGTAATATGACATTGCATTTCTTACTTTCGCAGTCGTGCCTGTCTATGATTTGAACAAATACATAGAGATATATTAAAGGATTAGTCCACTTTTAAATACACTTTTCCTGATAAATTTACTCACCCCCATGTCATCCAAGATGTTCAATGTCTTTCTTTCGTCAGTCGAAAAGAAATGAAGGTTTTTGAGGAAAACATTCCAGGATTATTCTCCTTACAGTGGATTTCAAAGGCTACCAACAGGTTGAAGGTAAAAATTACAGTTTCAGTGCAGCTTCAAGGGCTTTAAACGATACCAGATGATTAATAAGGGTCTTATCTAGCGAATCGATCGGTCATTTTCGAAAAAAATACAACCGTTTATGCTTTATAAACAAAATATCGCCTTGAACGTACTTTCCGCTTCCGCATTCTTCATAACGCTTACGCTGAATGTTCTACGCCTTCCCTATTCAAGTTACGGAAAAAAACGAAACTGGCGCCGCGTTCGTTCCGTAAGTAGAATAGGGAAGACGTAGGACATTCAGCGTAAGCGTTATGAAGAATGCGGAAGCGGAAAGTACGTTCAAGGCGATATTTTGTTTATAAAGCATAAGCGGTTGTATTTTTTTCGAAAATGACCCATCGTTTCGCTAGATAAGACTCTTATTACTCATCTGGTATCGTTTAAAGCCCTTGAAGCTGCACTGAAACTGTAATTTTGACCTTCAATCTGTCAATCAAAAATCCTGGAATGTTTTCCTCAAAAACCTTCATTTCTTTTCGACTGACGAAAGAAAGACATGAACATCTTGGATGACATGGGGGTGAGTAAATTTATCAGGAAAAGTGTATTTAAAAGTGGACTAATCCTTTAACTTTAAAGCTGTATTTAGTATGTATAGGCTACACTCACATATATATTTACACTGTGCAGAATTATTAGGCAAGTTGATTTTCTGATCATATTTTTTTTCCAAGCACATTTTACCAATTCCAATCTACATCAATCTTAATAACTACTATTAATATTGTTTTTAATCATTTATAAGTGATATATAATTGCTCATGAAGGCTGGAAATGAAAAACTGCCTTATATTCAGGTGTGCAGAATTATTAGGCAGGTTTCTTTTACAGGCAATATAAGCCAAAAAAGAGATTTAACTCAGACTGAAAAGTCTAAATTTATTAAATACTCATGAGAAGGACGCAATATTAATGCAATACTGGAAATTGCAAAGTTAAAGCATGACCAAGGGACAGCAAAATGCTCATTGGGTCAGCGGGGTCATACAAAAACAGGTGGAAAAGAAAAGACACATGTTAACTGCAAAATAATGAAGAATTAAGATGGAGAATTAAGTGTGAAACCAGCAGGAACCCTTTAGTCTCCAGCGCCACCATTTTCCAGAACTGCAACCTACCTGGAGTCTCCAGAAGTGCAAGGTGTCAGGATCTCAGAGACTTAGGTTAGCTAAAGAATCCTAAAAAATGACCCGCTCTTAATAAGAATCACAAGCTGAAGTGTTATAAAATACATGAAGACTGGGTTTTTATAGGCCTTATAGACAGACAGCTTGAGAGTGACTCCTGAAGGACCAGCACCACATCCTCTTGTACCACTGTTTGAAGAATTCATCTTCCAGAACCTGGCAGTAAGGTGTGGGAGTTCATTTTTAGTCCATCTCTGAAGACGGACATTTCAGGATAAGAAAAGTGAACACCTTACTGCCAGGTTCTGGAAGATGAATTCTTCAAACAATGGTACAAGAGGATGTGGTGCTGGTCCTTCAGGAGTCACTCTCAAGCTGTCTGTCTATAAGGCCTATAAAAACCCAGTCTTCATGTATTTTATAACACTTCAGCTTGTGATTTTTTAGGATTCTTTAGCTAACCTAAGTCTCTGAGATCCTGACACCTTGCACTTCTGGAGACTCCAGGTAGGTTGCAGTTCTGGAAAATGGTGGCGCTGGAGACTAAAGGGTTTCTGATGGTTTCACACTTAATTCTTCATCTTAATTCTTAATTATTTTGCAGTTAACATGTGTCTTTTCTTTTCCACCTGTTTTTGTATGACCCCGCTGACCCAATGAGCATTTTGCTGTCCATTGGTCATGCTTTAACTTTGCAATTTCCAGTATTGCATTAGTATTGCGTCCTTCTCATGAGCATTTAATCATTTTTGACTTTTCAGTCTGAGTTAAATCTCTTTTTTGGCTCATTTTGCCTGTAAAAGAAAACCTGCCTAATAATTCTGCACACCTGAATATAAGGAGTTTTTCATTTCCAGCCTTCATGAACAATTATATATCACTTATGAAATGATTAAAAACAATATTAATAGTAGTTATTAAGATTGATGTGGATTGGAATTGGTAAAATGTGCTTGGAAAAAAAATATGATCAGAAAATCAACTTGCCTAATAATTCTGCACACAGTGTATATATAATATTCATTTAAAAATGTCATGAATACATTTACACTTTTTTATCTTTGTTTTATATCTGTTTCAGGGCACGTTTACATAACAACGATGTTTTCCTTTGCGTTTTTCGCGTATATAAGACAATGTTGTCAAAACGATCCCCATCACACGGATCCACGAGAACGACTAATGTATTCTGCTGCCTGGCCAGTAGTTTGCGATGTCACTTTGTAAAGAACACGTAATGTGCGTTACGTCATTGTTTTTACAAATTTGCGTTTTTTAAGTTTACACCGAGACAATAACGGTATCGTTATTCAAAAACTCGCATCCTTGCAATCCTGTTTTCAAATGTTTGCATTTTCAGACCCCCAAAACGCCTAAAACGTTTTCAGTTTTTAACAGTCGAAAACAGTGTCGCGTAAACAGCCCCTAAATTTCAGCTAATCAAGATCTTTCAGTTTACCAAAATTATAACCAGGTGTGTTGGACGGGTTTATATGACAGTTTTCAACTAAAAAACTGAAAACTTTTGTGTGTTTTGACCGTCATTTACACGACAACGGGTTTTTGGTGGCCTGAAAACACAAACTTTTAAAAATGGGTTTCAAATAGCAAGTTTTTGAAAACGGTCTCTGTGTAAACAACATGTTTAATGCATGAACAGGTAAAAGGCCTATAAGTATTTTTCTTATATAAACTATAATCTAATATAAAGTAGCATATGAAAAGTTGCTAGTTAAAAACAAACAAATCACTCCCTTAAAATGGACTCTTATCTAATCATACAATAATTCATAATTTTAAAAGTATGTGGCAGGTAGAATATTGAAGTAAATGTAAACATCTTTGTGAGAATGATGTTTTTTTTAGTTGTTGTAAGATAATTGTTCGAGTCTTAAAGGATAGTTCACCCAAAAATGAAAATTCTGTCATCATTTACTTGCCCTCAGGTTGTTCCAAACCTGTATACATTTCTTTGTTGTGTTGAATACAAAGGAAGATATTTTGAAAAATGTGGGAAACTGAAGAGTTCTGGGGCACCATTGACTTCTATAGTATTTTCCCCTTCTATGGAAGTCAATGGTGCCCTAAAGCGGCCTGGTTACAAACTTTCGTTAACACTTTATTTTAAGGTGACATAGTTGCATGTTACTACATGTACTTACTATAGTAATAACAGTAAATAAGTACAAGTAATTAACCCTAACCAAACCCTAACCATAACTGTAACTCTATAGTAAGTACATATAGTTAATTAATATTACTCAGTACTTACTGGAGTAAGTACAATGTAACTACATTACCTTAAAATAAAGTGTAACCAAACTTTCTTCAAAATATCTTCCTTTGTGTTCAGCAGAACAAAGAAATTCATACAGATTGGAAACAACTTGAGGGTGAGTAAATGATGACAGAATTTTCATTTTTGGGTGAACTATCCCTTTAATTGTGTATTTTGTATAATGTTTGTGTTTTATGAGAAACCAAAGGAAAATTTCCTCATTGGTGGAAAGCTCAATCAAACAGTATTGAAAAAATGTGAGATCCATGTTATTTCTCCACCACCCTAACCTAGTTAGATTTTTGACATTTTCAATAAACACGTTCTCGAGCACAGCTGAACAGGAGCGCATTATTGCTGTTGTTCCGCTGTTATAAATCTAACTGCACAAAGCTGCCGTATAGCTGGACTGTTTGTCAGGTGGAATCCAGTACAATTCCTCTGACCTTTATGAAGACTGTGACCTAAATGTCTGAATCATCTATTGTCACATCACATCCCGTCACATTTGTCCATTCTTTGAACATCCTTGTTGGTCTGGGAGGCATTTGTAACACCTTGTGGGTTTCAGGTCAGCGGAGACTCATACCTGTGCATTACAGATCCTGTCTCTCTGATAGATGGCTTGTATTAACCGTTCTCCGCTCAGATAAACTGGAACACGTCTAGTCTTGTGAAATTTCAAACATCTGTAGGTGTGCATCTGGAGGACTGAGGGCGTTTGATTAGATATCATCATTATATTAAACTCTATATCATATCATACAATGTATATATGTGTGTGTGTGTATATATATATATATATATATATATATATATATATATATATATATATATATATATATATATATATATATAGTTTTTTACAATATATTTTATGAGTTTAATATTTTATAGGTGATTCTGTATTATTATTATGTTAAACTCTATATCATATCAATGTATGTGTGTGTGTGTATATATATATATATATATATATATATATATATAGCCTAGTTTTTTTTTACAATATATTTTATGAGATTAATATATATTTCATACACATAGTGTGTATGTATGTATGTATATATATACATACACACACACACACACACACACACACAATTAATATATAATGTAGAATAATTAAATATATGCATTTAATATTCAATGTATTTAATATAACTATATATTTCCGCTTCATTCTACATTAAGTAATAATTAATTATTCATGTGTTGCCTTTTTTTATAACTTCTTAATCTGAGCATAATTTAAAAAATATTTTTTCTTTGAAGGGAATAATGATCATTTTTAACTTAATTTAATATTTAATGATAATTAATAATGTCAATGGAAATGATATTTATCAATTAATAATGAACTAATTTAAAAATAACCTGCATAGTACATTTGCACTGCAGAATTGAGGACAGAATAATCTATTATTAATGTTATTTATGTGTCCAGCATTGAGCATAGGGAAAAATATATATTTTTTATAAGTACATACTATAATGACTATATTCATGAACATATAAATTCCCCTGTCTGTCTAGTGCACCTATATGTACAGGGTCGTTGGGGTTGCCATGTCAACCTGACATCTGTGTACGTTATCAAGGAGAGATAAAACAGAGGTGTGAAATCTTTTCAGGTTCTTCTTAATGAGGGCAATGGATTGCAGTCTGTCCGTGTTGCCATGGCGATGCCTTTTGCAGTCAATGGAAGTATGTGGCAGGCAGGCTGCAGCAGCAGGACCTGTGAGAGAGAGACAAATGCTGAAAGAGAAAACAAACTGATGCAAGGACAAAGCTGAATACTGCTGTGCTAGTTAAGAGTCTGATTAAGCTAGTAGGGGTGAAGCGAAATATAATGGCTTAAAGAGGATGATTAATACACATGCCAATCCGTGTAAGTGTGAGTAGTTTCCTTTGGCCACCAGAGGGCAGACTTGTCCCGTTAGCCTGAGCCTCAATACTATTGCTCAGTAGTTTTGCATAATTTCTATCCCCGATGTGTTAAAATTTGGCATGTACCTCGCCCCACACTGAGACCTCTAATTATAGAGCTATGCTACTACTGTCGTAATCAATCTAACAAGCTCAAACCAAAACAGGTGAAACATTCCAAAAGACTTGCATTAGTCACCATGAAATCAAAATTGACAATACTTATTTTTTATGGACTTTTGCTGTATGTATTATAAAGGATTTATCCGCGTGAATCATATTGTTTTAAAACTCATGTGCCCTCAAAATATTTAATCAAATAACTTCCCCTCCCTCTTGCAGCAACATCCCTTCTCTGATGATGTACCAACCAATCAATTCCCCAACGACAAAATCAAGTCCTTCATTTTTTCTTGTTCGCGAAGCGTTTCACTCGAATATATTGAGTTTTTTTCTGTCGCTTGGCCAAATTCTCATTTTATGAAAGAGGAAGCATTATGCACAGGTTAAAATACTACTGACTATGACTGCAAAGTCTTCTCTGCTCCTCACATACATAAAACATTAGCATTTATATAGTGTTTCTAGAGTAAACAAAAACTCTGTAGCCTACTTATTCAAACAACCAGCAGCCTACTTATTCAAACATTATTTACCCTTGCATTGCAAACAAGCAAAGATGGTCGAAACTGGGTGTGACGCTTAATTCACGATAGAAGTGGGTGGAGTTATGAGGTTTGACTGACAGCTTGAGGATCCAATGGAGTTACTGGTTCAGTCACAAGCTCTTTTTAATACTTTTCATTGGTTAGATATTTTCAAAACCCACATACAGGCGCAAAGGGTGAAGAATAGTAATGGTTCTTGAAAAAAAAAAAAAAAAAAGACGAAGTATGGAGGTACAAGGTTTCTGCCTGACAGAGTTATTAGTATTTAGGGCTATGTATATTATAGTAAAAAAAAAAAAAAACAACAACAAAAAGCAAACAAACAAACAACAACAACAAAAAAAAAATGACGTGAAGCGGAGTGCCTGCAACCCCTTCAGTCGTGACTTATTCACGATACAGCACTAGCCTCGAGTACCTTATTGCTTTTATAAAATGGTTACCACACAATACAAATATTGAAGCCAAAAATATGTATCAGTGCAACTTTCATGAAGTAAACTTTCACTAAAAGCTTTCCTTCTGCCGGAAAAAATAGTCCCTGACCGTGACCAGCAACAGAAGTTACATTATTATGCCATTAGATGGCGGCAAAGACTGTCTTTATGAGTGTGTCAGTCAGTAGCGAAGACTTTTACATTGAAAAGACTGAATTGTTGTGAACACAGAACAAGACAAAACTGACAAATACTTTGACTAGCTCTGTCAGTCACGGGAAAACCTCTTAACTGTTAAAAGGACAAGATAATACATCGAACATAATTAAACAAAATTAAATCTTAAACAGATTTTTTATTACATACATAGGACTGACCTGAAGGAAAATGCTAAATCTGAATGCAGGTAATAAACTCGCTCACTTGATCTCTTTTTCGCAATACTCTTCTACATAATTCAGTATGAACAATATCAATTGAGAAAATACAGTTTACGTTGCTATGAGTGGTTGCTAAGGGTGTTGTGTAGTGATACACAGAACTGTTGGGTGAAGCTGTCGTAAATAAAACACAGCTATTGACCAATCAGAATCAAGGACAGGAACTAACCGTTTTATATATATATATATATAGAAAGAATGTGCTAAAAACATGTGCAAAAATCTACTTTTGGTCAATTGTTAACCTTGTTATAAATGTACATTTGAAAAATGTGTGTGAAAACTAAAAGCATTTGAAAACTCACTTCTCAGTACTTTATTATCTAAGTAGCCTCAATGCTATTTTGCAGAATATTATAATTAATTCAGAAATATTAATTATTAAATGGTATAGATGATAGAACATCTAGCCTATAGCGTGCAGCATAAACATGCTATTTAATGTATAATGTAAACTGGAAAGCAGGCATAAACCACCTGACAGTTTAAACAGTGATGGACTGCAGCCAGATGGTTGGGTTATCTGAACATAGCTCTGCTTCAGATCATCTGGGTGACTGACAGGGATCTAATGGGATCACAGTGCGTGGAGACACTTGAAAATTCATCCATTTTCTGCTGACCGGGATTCAACCCTGAGAGGGTGGGCTGCCAGCAGAGAACTCTCTAGAAAAAACAACTTCGCTCAGCAACCTCAGAGCGAAAGCGCTCAGGGCAACTTTATGGGGCACAGCCTATCTGCACCAGTCAGGCCCTAAATCAAACATTAGTTTGGCTAGTAGTTTGTTTTATAAATGATGCAGGGGAACAAATGATGTTCTACACCACCTGCATTTCCCATAGGCCTAAAAAAGCATTTTGGAAATGTATTCCTGTGAGAAAAAACAGTCAAAATGGACAATTCTTGTTTTTTATGGAATATTGCAGTGCTCATTATAAAATGATTTATCTGTGCACATCATTATTTTTATTTATTTTTTTAAATTCTCACTTTATCTTTAATCAAAATGCTTCCCCTCTCTCTTGCACTGACATGTCTTATCTTCTCTGATAGCACGTTTTACTGGCTTGAGGTGCAGGCGGGACATCCTGTAACTCACATAAGATCGACCAATAGCAAACCACAACCATCCAATCAATTCACGTTGGGCAAAATCAAGCCCAGCCTTACATTTTTTTCTTGTTTGAGAAGCTGTTTCACAGTTTGAGAAGCTGTTTCATTAAACGTTTTATTAAAGTTTATTTTACAAGTTACAGTGGAAGGCGTAGGACCATAAAATGTTCGTAAAATCATACTCAGCAAAATCCCCAAATCCCTCTCTATATAGTGTTAAAGTAACACTGAAGCAGAGTTAAAGTTAATGAGATAATTAAGTGATGATTGAGCATTAGTGATGAACACCTACTGTTAACAAGCAGAATCACTGAAGAGAAACACAAGAACTACAACCGACTTCCAGCCACAGCCTAAGATGAACTCAACTGAAGATAAAAGACATTAAATCTCTCAAGATCTGATTAAACAACTCGACAAATAGCATATTATCTCATTAACTTTAACTCTGCTTCAGTGTTATTTTAACTCTATGTAGAGAGGGACCATATGTTCTCTGAGCAGAGCTGATTTAACTCTGGGGATTTTGCTGTGTAGAACTTCGAGGGCTATGATAGGATGTCCTACCTGAGTGTCAAAGTATGTATTTCCATACCTCCACGCACCCTAGATATCACACATCATCAGCGCATTTCATGCTATGCAGACAGACGTCAGTCACAAGCACCGCAACTGAAACACCAGCCACCTTTTACAGTTCCTCCTGAACAAAAACAACAAGCTTATGCTGCGCTCACGCCATAACTACCATAATTTAGAAGAGATGGAAACCCGTGACATTATACTTAGAGTTGTTCGTGACTGGAATTTATGCGTTTCAATGGCAACACTATCAACGGTGATATAAATCTGCAGCAGTCAGGTGGTACAGGTCAGTGCTCTTTAAGTTGTTTATGTTTATTATTATTATTGTAATGTGTTTTGAGACATGTTGTTTAATGCCATCTCTCATGACGCTTTTGTTTGCTCCTTGCTGTACTCGTTCATATGTTTTGGAGGAGGTGTGGCTTTGTAGAGTGCACCCTTCTGAAACCTAAAATTGACAATTGGGACACCCTACAGTCTCGTAGACTTAACAGACACGCGCAAACGGCAGCCATTGTAAGTTCTATGAAGTGTGCCATTTGGGACCAGGCCTTAGCCTCTCCGAAAATGACCTACCCTACCTTAAAGGTGTGCTATTTTGACGTCAGCAGTAAGCAACCACTCAGAACACTGTAGCCACCACATATCACCATGCTAAAAACACTCTAAATACTGTACCTTAGCAACCACCGTGGTGAGTTTTGCATGGGAAGCGGCTCTTAGATTTGCTTATGAAAACAACAAGGGAAAACAACTGAACTAATTCATCATTTAGACTTTTTGCACAGTGCATATATTTGGGAAAACAGATCAATAAATTCAGGGAAACTGATGGAATGCATTTTACGTTATTGATTTTGTTATTGATATGGTTCTGCTGGCCTTATACGGTGCATTGAGTGGTGATTTGAAGTGTGTGTGTTTGTGTGTGTTGGTGGGAACAGGACACAGGTGTCCTCGTTTCGTGCCTCTGCAAATCTCTCTTCTCCTCCAGTCATCGCTGGGCTGATGTGAGCGGACGGATGGATGATAGCACCACCGTGGAGACGGATGAATGGCTTCGATATCTGCCACATTACTCTTACTCATGCCTAAATTTCAGATCAGTGAGCAGAAAGTACAGGGGGGAATCTAAAGGTTTTATGTCCATTACACTCTAGACAGACCAAACTCTGTGGAGAATTCACAATGAGTGCCCACTCAGTTCTCTCAATGCATAATAACTGCAAGGGAGTTCATTTTTTATTCAAACAGCATTCTTTTTCTGATGTTTCTTACACTTTCATACCTTTATATATATTATTGCTAATTTTCTAATGCCATTTATGTATGGAATTCATTGTTTTACTTTTATCCATTTCATCCTAATAAAGTGGCTTTTTTTTTTCTTCAGAAGTTGGTGAATCTATGTTCATTAGTGTCCATGAAGAGCATGATTCAGATGAAATAATCTAGCACACAAAGAAAATTCAAGTTAAATATCCCTTTTTATTGCTCATTATTGCCCATTAAGTGTATGTAGTAGCCTATGGAAGTATTAACATATAAAGTGCTGAACATATTAAAGTGAGTGTGAATGTATTTTAATATAGCTCATTTTCTGTCATGACTAATAGAGGGCATTAGTACCTGATGACGTTTAATGCCGCCAACAGCCTCTGTAGTCCCATTTAGCCACTTGTTTGCAACCATAATTTTCAACAGCTTTAAAAAATCACGGGTAGGTTAATACTGATGTATTTTATGTCGCAGAATAAAACGTGAAAGTGTCTTGAGCTGTTGTTAACCTAACCACGGACCTTATTTCAGCCATTTAACCAAAAACCCATTAAAAAACCAAACAACCATTGGCTTTGGGACAACGGAACCGGAAGTGCTAACTTGCTAACTTGCTTCCGGGTTTTGGCCTACATAAATGCATCATAGTCAAAGTCCCTTTAAGACAAGTCATTTCACTCGGCGGCCATCTTTGAAACGCCTCTCGGGCATCCTGGGCATCATGCAGCTCCTATCTCTTTGAATGGGGAAACATCAGATTCTCCAAAACTGTTCGCCAACCTTACGATTAAATTTCATATTTGAAATCACCAATGAAATCTAACAACAACCGACTCATAAATTTAGTTTCTAAACGCTCGAATCATGACAAAAAAAAAATTATTTTTTCAGGCTGGATCAAGCTAATGCGCATGCGCAGACCTAAATGCGCGTCTCTTCGGAGGCGCGCGTCTGACTGTTTCTATAGAAACCGGTGATTCTAACGGCCGCTGAAGTGATGCGATGACTTTACCAGTCGGCGATTGGCTCTTGGCTTTAGAAGGCGGTACTTATTCCGCCATATTGCGCGTTACACTTTCTCCCATTCAAAACAATACGAGTGACACGTCTTGTGTTATTCTATAGTCTTTGTCATAGTTCCACAACTCTAAGCTATTTAAAACGACTTATTTACAAATGTTGATTTTGAGATTACATCATTGCTTCATGGAAGTGGGCGGAGCTGACAGCTATTTTGGAGCAACTGCTTTTTTCAACTGATTAGTAAGATTTTCTGAACAGCATCTTGGGTAATGCAGTTTTTCAAAGGAATTCTATTGTTATACATGTATAATTATTTTAAAAATAAGCTGAAATACTGCAGGCTGACAGCTTCAGCAGAAGCAAATACCATGTATTAACATTGTAGCTCACAGTAGGTCTGTCTTTAAAGGTTTATAAGTTATCAATTTAAAATCAGTTTCCTTGTGGAGAAAATGAATGAAGTGTTTCTTCCGGAATCCGGCTGTTGCACTCTATATGTGACGAAACACCTGTGTTTTTCAAGACATTTTCAAGAGTTTATGCCTCTGACATTAACGTGTTGCATACAGTAAGTAAATCAGAGATTGTTTCGAGAAGATGTGACTCTTAAAAATATAGGTTCCAAAAGTCGTTTTTCACAGCAATGACATAGAAGAACCATTTCAGCCTTTCAGTGAACTTTTCATTTAAATTATCCAAAGAACCTTTTTCCACTTTAAAGAACCTTTTGTGTAATGATAAAGGTTACATGAATGTTAAAGGTTCTTAATTGAACCATTAATAGAGATAAAAAATATTTATTTTAAGAGTGTAAGAAAAACACCTTAGTAGTTTCACATGTGTCTCCTCGAGTTCCAGAAGAGATCAATATCATAAAAATTCAGAAGCCAGAGATCTCGATATAAACTCAAATATTTATCAAAAAAGCTATATTCTAGCTGTGTCAGAGCTGTATGTCAAGCTGTATGTCAACTATTGACTGATTTGTGTCTATTTGTATTTCTCCTGGGGATTCTTTCCTGAGTTCTAACAACCCCTAAGCAATAAAACTGTCCTTTGTGTAATTTCAAACAAAGTGAACTGCTGTGACGCATATAGAAAGTGAACTACAGCTGAAGAACCCTTTAAATGTTGTATTGGATGGCATTCACACTAAATTAAACCTCTCTGCTGTTGCTCAAGTAAATTTGGATTCAGAAATCAATGCTAAATTTGGCTCATCGCAGCTCATCAAAGATATAATAGCCCCCGTTTGTCAGTATGTAACTCTTAAAGGGATCGTTCTTCCAGAAATGAAAATTGTCATCATTTACTCACCATAATATCATTTTAAACCTATGATTTTCTGTCTCCAGTGGAACACAAAAGGAGATGCATGCATGAATGTTTGAGCTGTTTTTGCTCACAATAGAAGTAAATGGTGAATTGATCCTTTCAAGCTCCAAAAATGCAAAGTTCTCAAATTCAATTCTAATACAAAAAATAATGACTGATCATAACAAGACTTGCAAAAGCAAAACATATGGGGTATTTTCAGAAATATGATATTAATATTTAGTGTTTGAAATATATATATATATATATATATATATATATATATATATATATATATATATATATATATATCAATAATTTGTATATTTGTATATATTAATTGCAATGTAATATTTAAATAATGTATGTTTAAAATTATTGAAATTATATTTAGGCCTATATTATCAATAATGTATATATATATATATAAAACAAAATAAGTACATTTCAAATATAATTTCAATAATTTTGAAACACACATTATTTAAATATTGAATTGTAATTAATTGTATGATGTTTTCATTGTTTTATATATATATATATATATATATATATCAATAATTTGTATATTTGTATATATTAATTGCAATGTAATATTTAAATAATGTGTTTAAAATTATTGAAATTATATTTAGCCCTATATTATCAATAATTTATAGAACCAATATTTAAAATATACTTATTTTGTGTGTGTGTGTATGTGTGTGTATATATATATATATATATATATATATATATATATATATATATATATATATATATATATATATATGAGCACAGCATGCTGATATACAACCATATCGCACAGCTACGAGTGTGATATTGCGTTTATACAACAGTTCGACGGCACGAGTGTGTAAATAAATGAGAACAACAACGGAGTGTCTTTAAAACCCTCTTTTGTGCAGCACTACTTCCTTCCGCCATGGATTCAAATCTCAAGTTGTCAGTTGGACCAAGCCTCCGTTACTAACTCTAAAACGTCACTCTAGAACTAGTAACGAAGGAACGTTGAGTCGCTTCATTGAAATACATTGAATTTTGTACAGTATTAGAGAGAGAGAGCGAGAGCGAGAGAGAGAAAGAGAGAGAGAGTAGGCTATTACCTGTGTCTGATAGATTGCATTACATTCATTCTTCAAGTCGATATCCATAATATTATATCCATTATAAAAGTCCGTTTGAATGTCCGCTGAGGAAAGCGATGTTTGTATTTGTCCTTTTTTACAGCTTTGGGAATTTTCCATAGCATCCATAACACCACAGCGCTAAAACAACTTCCTTTTGCAAAAGTTCCTTTCAATTTAAAAGTCTCTTGTGACTCACTGACTAATTCACCTGAAAAGTGTTGCCGCCATCTAAGGGCGTATTAATGTAACTTTCACTCAATCCATATTACTTACTAATGGACATATTTATATAAAATAATATTTATTGAACAACAAATAAGCACAATTGTACAGTTCAGTCAAACATAAAGCACTAGTTATTAAAAAAAAAAAAAACATAGGTCACCATTTACGCTTGTATGTGGGTTTTACAAATATTTAACGAATGAAAAGGATTTTAAAGAGCTTGTGACAAAACATCCTAACTCCATTGGATCCTCAAACTGTCAATCGAACCTCATTATCATCTGCCTCACCTCCTGAATGAAGTGCGCACGCAGTTTGGATATCTCCTCTGTGCAATGCAAAGGTAAATAAAGATCTGATGTTTGAAAAAAAAAATGGTAAAGCGTTTTCTTTACTCAAAAAACCATATGTTTATAAAGTTTAATGTTTTACGTATTTGAAGAGCGGAGAAGAGTCTGATATGTCCCGTCTAGTTGTAGCCAATATGTAACGTAACGTTTATTATTATCAAATTTAACATAGCACAATTCGACTTGCTCTGGAACAAATAATAGATTAATAAGACCAAAGTTTGCCCGTTCTATGTACTCAAATTGAATTATGTCTCATGTTTAACCACTTTAAGAGCCAGCGGCAAATCCCCGAGGCACTGGCCGAGATGAAGCTGTTCTCGGCGGTTACAGAAGCACTTAACGGCCGTTGACGCCCTGGAGCTCACATCTCCGAAAACGTCAAAACAAATTCTAAAATAGGCGCTCTTATTAAATATAAGTCATATAATTCAGGTCTAAACAACTACATTCTCGCCTAAAAAACTATTAAAACTACAGTTCGTGGTACAACAAGTAGTATTTGTAAAAATTACGGTTGATTTGATCGGCCGCCATGACGGTCACTTCAAGCGGAGTGATACAAACGGTGAAAAGGTAGGAGTGCTGTTATCACTGAAATATCGCATGGCTATCAGCCAATCAGATTCGAGAACCACACAGAACTGTTGTATAAATATATATATATAAACAAAATAAACACACATTATTTAAATATTGAATTGTAATTAATTGTATAATGTTTTCATTGTTTTATATATATATATATATATATATATATATATATATATATATATATATATATATAATTTGTATATTTGTATATATTAATTGCAATGTAATATTTAAATAATGTGTGTTTAAAATTATTGAAATTATATTTAGCCCTATATTATCAATAATTTATAGAACCAATATTTATATTATATTATATATATTTATATTATATATATATATATATATATATATATATATATATATATATATATATAAAAAAATAATCAATGAAAATGTGTGTAAAAAACTATAAACATGTATAATAAAATTTAATATAAAAAACTATAAATAAATATGTATAATTTATATTTATTTTAAATATAAATGCAATATAATAGAATGTTTAAATATAACACAGTGAAACATCTTTTATTTTATGGATCATCATGGAATTTACCCCCAAACTCTCCAAAATGGAATCAAACAACTTGAAAAATCCCTTACCAGATGGAAACTCACACTAAACACCACATCTGTTTTTGTGTGTGCTTTTATTTCTTTGAATTGCGATTCAGTAAAATCCTCTACTTCTTCCTTGTTCCAATGGAAATAGCGGTTTCACATCCTGTTAGTTGTGGCCAATTTAATTCAAATTCACACAAAGCTATCATATGACATCAGAACATTAGGAATATACTGCATAAGTCATACAGACTTCTTTTGTAGTCATTTTTATGACAAGTCTTTATTATTCAAACTCTGATTTCATGTGCACATTCATTCAGCAAACACAAGCACATTGCTTCAATAAATCATGCGCAGAATGACTGCGAGACCATCACTGACAAAAATGACATGACCTCTGATTCCTCTCCATCATACACACACCAGTGGAACTGAACATTTGTGTGTGTGTGTGTGTGTGTGAGAGAGAGCACGCACTCAGGACCATTCTAAGCAGATCATGGTTGACAAGTAGACGTCCCACAGCTCTGTTATGACAAAATCCCTCCATCTCATTCCCATTCTCATCTGCATCAAAGTCTGCCTGCACGCCACAGATAAAGACTGCAGGGCTGTAATCAAGCCGATCCTTCCCTTCGGATGTACACAGCGCTTTATGTTATTTACCAATAACTACGTGCTGCTCAGACTGCAAAAACACAATGTATGTGGACATGAGAAATGAGCTATACGCAAGACAAAGACAGCTGATATGTTAGATATTTGTTTTTGTGTGTGCATAAGACAAATAGCTATTTGGCTCTATGGAAAAACACAAGGAAATAAAATAAAAAGCAAAAAAAGGAAGCAGAAGAGTGATATTTTATATAGTCAAGGCCCTCAGAAAATGCCTCACTTTGCAGCATTAGGCGCATTTCTGAATAATTTCAATTGATTTTTTTCCCCCCAACACATAATGTATCATTCAGACTTTGTGAAAGCCATTTTTTGAATATTGATTTTAAATTTAAAACAGAAATCTCATTACATTAGCATTCAGAACTGTGTAGGACCGCAGTGATTACAGCTTCAAGTCCTTTTGGCTCGGTTTCTGAATAATCTTTCAATTTGTGAAATTCCTTCTGTTTATCCATGCACGCCTCCTTGAGCTTTGTCAAAACTTACGGATGTGAATCTCTAAATGCAATCTTCTCTGTCTCTCCAATAGAATTTTATTGTAATCCGACACCAGTCTTTGGTTAGTTAAACATATTTACTGTAGAAACATGTCTCCAGAGCCGCTCCGGCATTGTCTCGGCTGTTTACTTTGGCTTGTTGTGATGCTGAAAGTCTATTTTTCAGCTTTTCTCAGGCTGTGTTGCACTCCAGGCGTTATTGTCTTCAAATACCTGTCGGTATAAGCTTCATCTGACTTGCTCTCAATGCTCAAGTGGCTTTTGTATATATCTGCTCTACCATACAGACCTGATAGATGGAGTCCTGCAGAGATGGTTGCCCTTTGACAGGTTCGTCCATCTCTTTATTGTTAGAATTCACTCATAAAAAATGGTTTCCAATTAGATCAAAGAAGAGGTTTATAATCTGATGCAATGAAGGGGAAGCTTACATTCCACAAAGAACATTTTATTCTCTTGATCTTTCAAAAAAAATCTACACTCTTAGAAGAAAAGGTTCTATATAGAAACGTAAAGGCTTCTGTCAGGCGCTTCATATGTAAGGTTCCATCACCGGATCATTTTATGGATTTAGTTTTACTTAATTAATTTTAAGTTTAATAAAATTTTATGAATTAAGCAGACATAAATTAAACAAAGTAAAAATACTTTATCACTAGATGACCCATTAAACATAAATAACCCATTAAACATGAGAATATTATGCAATAATTTCAGACATGACTCGAACCTTTCTGGCATAAAGGGTACTTTAAAGGGGTAGTTCACCCAAAAATGAAATGAGATTTTCAAGCCCAAAAAAGCACAATGATCATAAAAGTAATCCATATGGTTCCAGGGGGTTAATAAAGGCCTTCTGAAGCGAAGCGATGCTTTTTTGTAAGAAAAATATCCATATTTATAACATTATAAACTAGAATCCCTTGCTTCCGTATATGTGAGTCGATTCCAGCGACTCTCTCGTGAACGCACAGATGGACGTTACTGGAAGCTAGTGATTATAGTGATTTAAAGTTAAAAATATGGATATTTTTCTTAAGAAAACCCATTGCTTTGCTTCAGAAGGTCTTTATTAACCCCCTGGAGCCGTATGGATTACTTTTATGATGGATGGATGTGCTTTTTTTGGGCTTCAAGATCTTGGTTATATTCACTCTCATTATTGGGAGCTTGGAAGAGCCAGAATATTCTTTTAATATAACTATGATTGTGTTTGACTGAAAGAAGAAAGTCATATACACCTAGGATGGCTTTAGGGTGAGTAAATTATGGGCTAATTTTCATTTTTTGGTGAACTAACCCTTTTAAATTGAGTCAAGAATCATATAGGGTGCTATATAGAACCCAACTGAACCTTTTTTTCTAAGGGGCCATTAACACAAAAACACAAGACGCAGACATTGGAATGGGAGAAAATAAAATGTTGTGTTTTTTCAAACGTTGAACTTAGATCAAAGAAGAGGTTTATAATCTGATGCAATGAAGGGGAAGCTTGATTTTTTTCAAACGTTGAACTTTTAACTTGAGCGCCGTGTTTTTAGTGTGCTGATTCATGAGCGAGACTCAAAGATCAAACACGTCCATCCAGCACATTTACATAGAAAAACAATGAAATAGTAGCACAGTGGAAAAGAAAAACAGGTGCTTCAGTGAAGTGTCTACAAAGTTTTAAAGATCAAAGTGCACAACAAATAAAGTTATTGTCTCCTAAAAGAAAGAAATCATTCTGAACTGCTCAATCGAGTTGACAACAATACTAGTTTAACTTTTTGTTACATACCTTCTTAACAATGTAACAAATTTGCATCTATGGTCTTCATTGGCTGGTCTTCATTGGACTGCCCTCAAACACTGTAGTTTTACCTGAGACTGGAAAAGTTTGGTTCATGCTATTTGTGTTTTTGCACTGAGAAAGCAAATCCACTTTTCATGCACTTCAAAAGAATAAAGACTCGCACTGGAATTGCTAAGGAAAAAACCGACGCAATCGTTACTGTTTGTATCAGTATCACTGTATATCAAGTGCTGAGGAAGCCTTCGGATCTGAAATTCAGATATGATATCAGGCGTTTTGTTTCTGACACCCACTGTTAGCAGTCAACCAATCACAACAAACTGGGTCATCTGACCAATCAGAGCAGAGTACGCTAAGGAGGGGTTAAAGGGTTAGTTCACCCAAAAATGAAAATAATGTAATTTATTATTAACCCTCATGTCGTTCTACACCCGTCAGACCTTCGTTTATCTTCGGATTAAGATTTTGTGCACCAAAAAAATAAATAAAAAAAATAATGAATTTTTAACGAATATCTATATGGGCCGATTTTAAAACACTGCTTCACGAAGCTTCCGAGCTTAACTAACCTTTTGTTTCGAATTAGTAAACAAATGGCTAAACTGCTGAAATCATGTGACTTTGGTGCTCCGATTCACTGATTCGATTTCAAAACACCTCTGAAGCAGTGTTTTGAAATCGGCCGTCACTAGATATTGTTGAAAAGTCGTTTTTTTTTTTTTGGTGCACAAAAAGTATTCTAGTCGCTTTATAATATCAAGATAGAACCAATGACCTGTTTCAGATATTTTTTTAGTACCTTTCTGGATCTTGAGAGGTGCAGTAACATTGCTGGCAATGGATGTCTCACTGAGCCATCGGATTTCATCAACAATATCTTAATTTGTATTCTGAAGATGAACAAAGGTCTTACGGGTGTGGAATGACATGAGGGTGAGTAATAAATGACATTATTTTCATTTTTGAGTGAAATAACCCTTTAAGAGAGACTGAATATTCAAACGAACTGCTTTCAGATTCTGAGAAAAGAGGTGATGTGCAATGAGAAAATGGAAGTGTTTTTTGAGCTTTGATGCATGTAAATCTCTTGTAAGAGACCTCCTAAACAAAATTAAGAACCTGTTAAACAGCATAATATTTTGAACACTCTAAAAGCTGAATTTTTTTTAACTTGAGTGCTGCATTTTTAGAGCGCTGCGTAATGCACTATGCTGCAAAAGATGCGAGACGTGAGCAAGCGGTCAGACACATCAGTCTAGTGAAAAACAATGGATAAGTAGAGCAGTGGAATGGACCTAAGAGTGTATATACTGGTGTATATAAAGAAACCATAACCAAATATGCTGATCTGAAGAACCGTTTTAAACCTAAAATAAAATGCTCATTCAGTTTTTTGGAGACTTATTGATGATCTAAATGCTTTATTTGAGTATCAACTTTTGTCCCAGATGTTCCTGCAAAGAAAAAACAGACAAAAAAAGGCACTTGTTGACATAATTGCTGTATAGATCGCTTTTGACTGAGTTTAATGAGAATCACCCAAGTTCATATTGAGATCTCTGATTTTGATATTTGGAGATCTTCCATGAAACTCTAAAAAAAGACCCATATGACACAATTAGAGTATTTTTCTGAAGAAGAAAAAACTGGAAGCAGGATTCAGTTGATCAATATTTTATTTCATTGCTGTCAAATGAGAAATAATTAAGAAGTGAAAGACATTTCTTGACTTTCCTTTCTTATGTGTAGGTATTATGTTATTTACATTTGTTTTAATATAACTTTCTCAAGATCCAGAACAGACTAAATATTTCCTGCCAACTCAGTTCAATTACATAACGAATAACACAGTGTATAAATATATAAGGAGAGAGAACAGTCCTATTGGAAGTGAAAACTTTCCTGCTTCACACATTCAATTCCAGCTATTTTTTCTCACATATCTCTCTTTTAATCCTTTTTTCCAAATGTTGTTTGTGTCTCCGAGGCAAAGGATTTTCTATATATGGAGGGGTGTTGAGAGGATGTGAGGCGATCACAGTGAGCCAGTCATTGTGTGCATGTCTGAGTATTTGTGAGCATTGTGGCCTGAGAAGAAGACCACACAAATCAACACACACACACACGAACACAGCAAACAGATGCATCATGAAAAGATGTGAATGGGCAGAATACACTGAAATGTGTGAGAAGCACATATATGCGGCACCTTTTTTCTATTTTCACACCTCAAGCAAATCCTTTGAAATCTAGTGCTAAATTGAGATATTATTAGAGACACAAGATTTCATTATGCCCGTCTTGCTATTTTTTCCTCTCTTTCATTTCCCACACACATATAGCTTAAAACTCACATTTTAAACAAGTCCGCAGTGAAGCATAAAAGATCTAATGAAAAGAACCACAAACCAGCAGCAAAACAAAGTGCTTGATATCACAGTATGAATAAGCAGAATTGAGATAAATAGAGCGAGAGAGCACTAAAAAGGAATGTAATGAAAGGAGTCTTAATAGTTTAGTTTGCCCTAAAATTGTGCCATTTACTTGTCATCCAAATCCATATGCGTTTCTTTGGTGGACTGAAGGTTTCAAGCTTCAAAAAAGAGCTCAGAAAGCAATAAAAGCATATTAAAAGTATGTGCTCATAGTGCACTATATTAATCTCTATTCAGTGTATTTGAGAGAGAATAGACTGAAATTTATGTTGAGATTGGATCACTGAGTCAGTAAATTGAACTCAAGAAATAAAGGCCTGTTCACAGCAAGAATGCCAACTATAAAGATAACTATAACAATGATATTTGCGTCCACGCCAACTAACTATAACGGCCTAAGATCGCGCAGTTTCAAAATGTGTACATGTAATTAAACGTTTTTGCTGTTCTTGTTGCATTTACACGGCTTTAACCAGCAGATGTCCTCAACACGCCATATTTTGAGTGAATCTAGCTAGTGTAACCGACGTAATCTAACAGTGAATTTAGCTGTCGTGAGGCCCGTTCACACCAAGAACGATAACTATAAAGATAACAATTAAGTTATAGATGTAAAAATCATTCTAAATATAAAAGAATAGCACTGTCCACACACCATAGCTATAACCATAATGATATAGAGAAACTATATCGTTGGGATCACTTTCAGGACAATTTTTTCTGAAAGTGATTGTTGATGTGGACGCAAATATAGTTATTGTTATAGTTATCTTTGTAGTTATCGTTCTTGGTGTGAACCAAGTGTGCCGCACAAGTCCTGAAAAGTGAAGCCAAAGCATCTCGATCGCCCCCAGGTGGTTGGTCCCAGTATAGGTCATAAACCCCGCCCTCTCCATGTAATGTAATGGGACTTGATACAAACTAAACAATTAAATTACACTTCAAATATTTTTTTCCAAAGATGGTTTCTGTCATTTTGTTTAGTTTTTATTACGCTGATGTAAGTTTAAGTGTTCGTTTTTAAAATAAGTTTGGTTTTAGTTAGTCATTTGATGCTATAAAAACGAGGGTGTGACGTCATGATTGACAGCTTCTCTGAGTGAAGTAGTCAATGAGCCACAAAGAGATATTTTCTGGATTTTTGAGAGGAGATTGAAGCTTTAACATTAACTTCTACTTTTCCATAACTGTTTATTTCACACTGATATAATGAGTTGTTCTGCAGTAAACTATACTAAACTATTCTGCGGGAGAGTGGGCGGGGACTTGATAGCCCGCGACTCCACTTCATGCTTAGCAGAATCAGATCCCGAGTTCACTACTGTGCAGACTCAGGTCCCAAATCAGCACAAGATGTCAGCACCATATTGGGACATTGGCGGCTTCACTTTTCTACAATCGAAGAGAGTGGAGGTGTGTCATATTTTTTTTCGTCCACAGTCTATGGTGTTAACGGGCCTGTAGTCAATAGAGTGCCCCAGGGATGACGCGTTTTTGTAGGCCAACCCGGAAGTTAGCGGCGCACGGGTTCCCTCGGTTGAAAGCCTATGCATTTTTCCCATAGACTTTTGGAAAATCGCAGAAAATAAGCTGTGTGTTTAACAAAGGGTTATGACACTTACACGTTTTGTTTATCAAGATAATCTTTACAAGTTAACACAACATTTATAGATTTTGAAGCCTAAATAAAGTCGTCAGATATAAAAGGCTAACAGTAGGCTATAAACGGACTACAGCACACCATGGTCGCGGATCAACTTCACCACCACCAAGCTTCCTCAAACTTTATTTAAAAAACTTTATTTAAAAACATGCTCGCTGATTATGATCTGCGCTGTTATACTTATCCACTTTTTCATGAGAAATGCTGTCCAAATGTCCCGTTTTTAATGATGACGTCTAAAGTCCCCGCCAAAGGAAGTAGTCCCTTTTAGCAACTTGTTAGCAACCGCTGATTTTAAGACACAGTAAAAGTTTTAAAAAATCACAAGTGGGTTATAACTGGTGTGTTTTATGTCATAGATCAAAACGTGAAAGTATTTAGAGGCTTTGTTAACCACAGACCTTATTTCAGGCGATTTAGCAAAAACCCATTCAAAAAACCCATAGACTTGACGGCGTTGGAACTGGAAGTCCTAAAATGCTAACTCGCTTCCGGGTTTTGCCTACAAAAATGCGTCATCCCTGGGGCACTCTATATAGTGGACTATAAACAACACCTAGTCTTTTTCACTGCAACTTCAAAGGAAACAAGACATTGTTGAAACAAGTGCTGGATACCTGAGGTAATTTTACGTTAACACCACACTATTTTTATCGTTGAACTTCTGGGGAAAAAATCGTTCTTCTGAAAGTGATCCCAACGATATCATTCTTCTATCGTTATCATTGTGGACTTATATTTATATTTAGAATGATTTTTAGAACTATATCTTTATCGTTATTGTTATAGTCATCATTCTCGGTGTGAACGGGCCTTAAAGGGTTAGTTCACCCAAAAATGAAAAATAATGTCATTTATTACTCACCCTTATGCCGTTCCACACCCGTAAGACCTTCGTTAATCTTCAGAACACAAATTAAGATATTTTAGTTAAAATCCGATGGCTCAATGAGGCCTTCATAGGGAGCAATGACATTTCCTCTCTCAAGATCCATAAAGGTACTAAAACCATATTTAAATCGGTTCATGCGAGTACAGTGGCTCAATATTAATATTATAAAGCAACGAGAATATTTTTGGTGCGCCAAAAAACCAAAATAACGACTTATATAGTGATGGCCAATTTCAAAACACTGCTTCAGGAAGCTTCAGAGAACAACGAATCAGTGTATCGAACCTGCTGTTCGGAGCGCCAAAGTCACATGATTTCAGTCGTTGGCAGTTTGACACGCGATCCGAATCATGATTCGATACACTGATTCATTTGTGCTCTGATGCTTCCTGAAGCAGTGTTTTGAAATCGGCATCACTAAATAAGACGTTATTTTGTTCTCGAAAATATTCTCGTCACTTTATAATATTAATATTGAGCCACTGTACTCACATGAACCGATTTAAAAACATTTTTTAGTATCTTTATGGATCATGAGAGAGGAAACGTCATTGCTCCCTATGGAGGCCTCACGGAGCCATCGGATTTAAACTAAAATATCTTAATTTGTGTTCCGAAGATTAATGAAGGTCTTACGGGTGTGGAACGGCATGAGGGTGAGTAATAATTGACAGAATTTTCATTTTTGGGTGAACTAACCCTTTAAATCAGTGCAATTTGTGAATGAATCAATCAGAACGATAGGGTTTTGAGAACTGAATCAATGAATGAACAGTTTTGACTCAAATGAACGAATAATTTGTGAATCATACATCTCTTTCATGAAGATTTTCAGTGAATGACAATTTAGGAATATAGCACATGAACCACTTCTATGATGCTTTTGCATCCTTTTCAAAGCTTGAAAGCTTCAGATTTGTTGTAACTGCATATAAAAGAGCAACAAGCACACTGAAGAAAGAACATCATAAGGTTTGAAACATGAAGATGAGCAAACCATGACAGTTCTCATTTTTGGGTAACCTACGCCTTTAAGAAAACCTGAGAAATGAGACATTTTAGTGAGTATGTACGCAGAAACTACAAAAACCCTGCTGTGGGGTGGTGGCCTACTCGGCCCTTTAATGCGTTTAATCATAGAGTATTATCAGCAGCCCCTCGGAGCTCCATTAGCAGAGCAACACTTAGCTGGGCCAGTTTAATGGAGTCTTAAGATATACTGTAATAATGAAGGGCAGAAGGCAACCGGATCGAGACCTGAGGAGAATAGAAAAATAAGGCAACAGTAAGGAAGGGGGATGGACACTTCAGTGTATTAATCAGTCTGTCAGAGCCTGAGAGTTATGCCGGTAAAGGTGTCGACAGGCAACTGATACATGATCACATTAAAGCAGCCACCTAGCTTAATCAATCTGAGGCCGCTGGACCGAGCTATGGGACAATCTCTCAAAAAGCTCGGATGGAGGGCAAAGTATGCGAGTGTGAAGGAGGTTTCAGGCTATTTTTTTTTAAAGGGTTGTCAGATTTGGACATTTTGCCATCCTATTGGACCTCTGGTTAGGATAGTGTGTTGGAGACAATGACACTGAATGCTTGAAAACGTATCATTAGTGCCAAACTGTCATGGTCGTTAGAAGCGTTTGGCCCAGTGAGCGGCAATTCAAGCTATTTTTTGGCCCAGATGAGATACACGTCGTCAAGCGCAATTGAACACCCAGTACCAAGTGGGGGAATACAGACAGATTCTAATAGGATTCAATTGCTCTTTTTCCTGTGTGCCATCTGACCGTGACTCAGCTATATTAAGGATGCATCTGTGAGAGAGGGGGTGAGTGCTGTTAGGTAACATCATAATCAGGAATCTTACTGAATGGCGTGTGGGGTGGTTAAAAAAATGCATAGGAAGGTCATGGATTGAAGATGCATTTACAGTCTACTCCCACTGACAATATGCCACACTTAGTTCAAAGGGACTCTTAATAGACCAGCAGTTACATTTGACCTCAAGGCGCTCTCAGTAAATGGACACTCCTAGAAAAGCTACTAATGGTCTACCCGAGGATTTTAATAATGGTCATTTCCAGAAGAAAATGATTATTTGTATTGAGACGTGGAATTCACATAAGAAGCCCTATGATAATTATCTATCTGTTTATAAGAAATTTTAATTTGATGTTGTCCAATGGCCCATTTTAACATAGCTTTGTCAGGTTTCTTTGAAAACTGTCCTATTGACAGCCTACACTAGGTTAAAAAAAGTGTTTTTTGCAGCAATGACACAGAAGAATGTTTTTTTTTTTGGTTCCCCAAAGAACCTTTCAGTGAACAGTTCTTAAAAGAACCATTTTTTTATTAGCGTGAAGAACATTTTAAACATCTAAAGAACTTTTTTCCATTATAAAGAACCTTTCATGGAATGGAAAGGATCCATGGATGTTAATGGTTCTTAATGGAACCAATTAGCCAATAAGAACCTTTATTTTTAGTGTATGTGGTTGCACTACAGTTTGGGCATGCAATTACCTTTGGCTCCACAATGAATATGGATGTCAAAAGGATACAATGTCATGTTCTAGGGCTCCTGCAATAAATCACAATCATTTTATCTAACAGTTGGTGGGAACAATAAACATTCAATTTCTCAAGAGCAATTTTTTAAGGGGACACAAATAATACAGCCAAAATTGTACTTGTAAGGATATGTGTACACAGAGGAAAGCCTTACTCCACACGGTCATATTATAATTATTAAATTATCTTGCGTCCTCCACATAGTATTTTAGGTTTCGTCTGGGACAGAGGACGTCTCTTATTAGATATCCAATTGCAGCAAGCCCACTGATCTGCCGCATAACATCATATTGAGCAAAACCCAACACAAGGGAAGAGCAACAGGATTAGCCTAATATCAGTTCACACATAGGCTTATCGCCACACTGTAAACCCTAACGCTCAAAATACTTAATTGGTTTGAGAAGGACAAACTTAAATTAAACAAATTTGTTCAATCAAATCAACTTTTATGAGTATTTAGCACTTTCTTTTTTCTTTCAAGTTCACAGAACTGATATATTTTTAGTAAACTGAAATCTTTCATTGTTTTGAGTTTTGTGAACTTATTTCTTTTAAATTAGACAAACTTCAGTTTAATTGAAACAGGGCTGGGATTTCTATTTCCCAGCATGCTTCGCCCATGGCACTTGAAAGGGAGAGTAAATGCTAAAATTAAGAATGCTAATTTAGAAGAGTTTCTGTTAATGTGGGTTTTTGGAGAGTTACCATCATGGAGACATGTGGTGTATGCGGCTTGGGGACAGACTCAGAATGTTTCTAAAATGAAAACACATTTGCATTTCTATTGTTTTACTACTCACTACTCAACCCCCCCACTAATTCTGTGATTTCCGCCTATCACAATTAACAAATATTACATTCAGAATGTCACTTTACCAGTGGGAATTTCCCCACCAATGCTTAAAAATGACTAATGGGATGTTACTTTAGTCACCACCATCTTGGAAATAATGCTTCACACTAGCTATGCTTACATACACCCAAATAATCTGTTTAGAATTGGAGTGATGGCTCAAACAGACTGAAAAGCCTTTATGTTAACACCTCAATCTGACTGAGCTCGATACGAATGAAACTTTGATTGAATTTAAAAATAATCCTGTAAAAGCATGAATATAAATATTTCCTCAGTCAGATTCAAAAATACTTTGTGAACCTGTGCAGTGTTGTGATGTGTATGATTACATACTTATGTCTTAGGAATGTGTGTATGTTTATTTTCTGTAAGTCTCAAGTGCTGGTCAGTGGGAAACTGAATATTTACTAAATATTTGCTAAATAGCTCTAATGACATTAAGCCAAAAACGGCAATTATGCTTGCGGTAGCTCCGGTGACATTATCTCAATTCTCTGATTCTGAACGTGATGACTGGGCACTGCATGTAAGCTGGAATTGTGTTCGGAATACCTGTAATACGGTGAATGTGATTTCTCAAAGTACAACATGTTCCTGGATCAACATCTTTGTTGATCCTGGAACAACATTCCAATCAACCAATCAGATTTGAGGGACAAGTTTACCATTTATGTCAAGTTTAGGCTTACAACCTGGGTTAGGTGCTTCCACAACAGTGTTATTCAACTATCATTTCCCTCTGATTTTAGGGATAAGTTATGGGTAGGGTTAGGGGTTGGGAAAAGGTTAGGACTAAATTTGTTGTTGTTGGATCAACAAAATATGTTGATCCAGGAACATGTCCTACACATGTAAACATATACATGAATCGGATTGCAACGTTTAGAGTTCATACAGAGCTTTCAGAATCTAAAATTGGATTAGATTCATTCTGATTTATGAAAATTAGAGCGTATAAACATACTTACTCCAGATGCAGAGGTTATTTTCAAGTAGAAGATGGGAGAATTCCAAGTTCTGAGTTGTCTGGAATGCAGCATTAGTTCCAAATCTAATCAAACACCTGCAAGAGCTAATCAAGGTCTATGGGTTTACGTGCAAAATTACAACAGGTGTGATGGAACTGAAGAAGATAAAACTCCAAATGCAGGAACTGAGCACTGCAGATACATGTGAACTATCTTTGGTAATGGACTTTCTTTTCAAATTATGCTTGCTTTATAAATCTTAAAAAAAAAAAAAAAAACATCTTAAAGGATTAGTCCACTTTTAAATAAAAATTTCCTGTTAATTTACTCACCCACGTCATCCAAAATGTTCATGTCTTTCTTTCGTCAGTCGAAAAGAAATTAAGGTTTTTGATGAAAACATTCCAGGATTATTCTCATTATAGTGGACTTCAATGGCCTCCAGACGGTTGAAGGTCAAAATTAGTTTCAATGCAGCTTCAAAGGGCTTTAAACAATACGAAGAATAAGGGTCTGATCTAGCAAAATGATCGATCATTTTTGAAAAAAATACAACTGTAAATGCTTTATAAACACAAATTATCGCCTTGAATGTGCTCATGCTTTCTGTATTCTTCAAAAAGCTTCAGCTGTATGTCCTACGCCTTCCCTATTCAACTTACGGAACGAACATGCCGCCAGTTTCGTTTTTTTTTCCGTAAGTAGAATAGGGAATGCTTAGGACATACAGATACAGCGTAAGCGTTTTGAAGAATACAGGAAAGCGGAAGCACGTTCAAGGTGATAATTTGTTGTATTTTTTTCGAAAATGACCGATCGTTTCGCTAGATAAGACCCTTATTCCTCGTCTGGTATCGTTTAAAGCCCTTTGAAGCTGCACTGAAACTGTAATTTTGACCTTCAACTGTCTGGAAGCCATTGAAGTCCACTATAAGGAGAATAATCCTGGAATGTTTTCATTAAAAACCTTAATTTCTTTTCGACTGAAGAAAGACATGAACATCTTGGATGACATGGGGGTGAGTAAATTATCAGGAAAATTTTATTTAAAACTTGGACTAATCCTTTAAATCAAAATATTGTGGCTTTTAGTCCATGCCTTTTATCCATGATGTCACCTATACTCTCCTAGCAGTACAAAATTAACATTTAGGCTACAGATGTGGTCACTTTCCCCATAGGCTACATTTGAAATGTACAATCTCGCTCTTCTGGTAAAATGGACCAAATACACAGATTTTTGTCGAATTAAATGTCTCTGAAATGAGTACAAAAGGAAACATAAAATAACTCTGCTTTTCAATGATTTCTTGAGGGTATTTAAAGTATTCAAAGTGCACACGGTCTATGCAACCTTCAAACTTCGCAGCTTTTTAAGCTTTTTTTAAGCTGTCAGGCAAGACTTTGTCAGCCAACATCAAAGTTGGCCTTGTCGAACTTCTAGTTAAAACTTTAAACGTAAACGCAAGCAAACGTTTATGCATAATCGAGGTGACGCTGTATTTCATTTGACAGAAATCCCTCGCGCTCTGCATGCTAATGAATGTGAGCGCGTAATTGCACAGATCAGTCAATAGATGGCAGAGCGAGGTCACTGATTAGTATGCAGGCCATTCCCAGAGGAGAAGAGCACTGAATACATCAATCCTGTCCTTCATTCCTCCTTATTTGAATAAACATCATTGTTTTGAGAGTCAATCAACGGTAGTTATGATGAGCGTCCGTGTAATAGACCGACGCAGTTAAAATATATTAACATCAGATTCAGAAAACGACTATAACATGCAAAAAAAAAGCAAAGTCGTTTGAGTTATATTGTCTGACAATTTTGCCAGTGTGGGAAATTAACTTTTTTATTATTGAATTTAATAGTCGCCCCATGGAATTGAATTTCAGAAGCATTTATTTTCATCATTCACCGTTTATGAGGGCATATTTTGAACAACATAAAGCAGCGTGTCGTTTATTTGTCACTTAATATGAACTGAAATACATTTTTCAACTGAGGAAACGCTCTGTTAGAATATATTTTAGGCTACATAATCAATCTTAATATCTAATTAGATTCACTATTTCGAATCAAAATAGTGCTATAGAATGATATACATTTATTTAACGTCAAAAGTTAGGTAAAAACCCGAGGAATTTATTTACCACAGGGGGATTTTTGTCTAAATCTCCGGTTAATTTCCCACCCTGATTACAATCTCAAACAAGTTCTCTTAACGCGGAAGATCAGAATATCTGGATTACACGCGGTAATGGTGTATCGCTGGAGCTCAATCCACAAGTTCTAAACTTCAATGCCCTTCCATTCCCACTATGACGTGACGCGACGATGACATCACGACCAATTCCATCTGTAGCGCTCTCAAGCTCGCGACCGAACAGAACAAGTGAGGTAGTCGCGTCAGGCAGAAGGACTCAACGGCGTTCGGCACAATAACATACCTGTACACACTCCGGGCTTTACTAGCAGTTGGAGCGGACTGTAAGACTGAGATTCCGACCTGACGAGCCTCAACACACCGCCTCAGGTTCCCTTCGCAAAGTGAAAGAGATTTTATGCTAAAGTTTTCAGGATTTGTTTAACCTCCCGCGGACAAGAGCGGAATGAGCGACTTTACGATGATAAACTGTTGCCTGATCCTTGGCGCGTGCCTTCTGTCCAGCCAAGGTAATGTGACTAAGTAACTTGTGGGTTAATCTTTTTACTGCTCGCCCGGTCTCTCTGGTTATTTAGAAACTGTACCTAGATCTAATTTGCATGATGTTTACCTCTAGTGAGCGCTTAACATGAAGTCGCCCGTCCCAAGTGTATTGATACGCAAGTTGCACGCATGTGTTACGCTTGCGCGCGCTGATTTCTACAGCTTACCTGCTTATCTGGGTTATCCTGGTCAACTTAATAAGAGCCACTGACCGGAACCCGTATCTCTTGTCTCGTACGCCATGTTACGCAAGGTGTGGCCTGTCGTGTACGTTTTTTTATTCTTAGTCTGGAAGACAGCAGGTGTAATTGTACCGTCTTGCTTAATCACCTACTTTACAGTTTGAAACTTTTATATCTATTACATCTTTTATGTCTTATTGAAGGCAAGAAATGCAACAGGGTTTAGTTGTTAAGATTTAGAGGTTTATGACAGGTCTATGTTGCTGACTGTAACTCTATAAAATGCAATGATGTATGAATTTTATGCAGGTCTTCTGCTATTTTGAGATACCACTGCTATAAAATTGCATTTTAAGTTACTGTTCCCCTTGTTTGCCACACTAGTCTTGCTAGTGGTGGTGATGGTCCTAGACATTTCTTCCCTGGTGGTTTGAACATCACAGTGATTTGATGGCTTCTCAGAGGGGCTGGTTTCTTCTGATAAGGAGAGACATGTCTGCGGTTCTGTCTAAGCCGTGGCTACACTGCAGGACTGAAGCTCTGCACATATTTAAAGACTCAAGTTTCTTGTTTTGTGTTGTGTTGTCAGTGTAGTGTGCACTTTACACAACTAACTGCAGGTGTCAATTACAAGATTACCGTTTTTCACAACTGTAGCTATGATTCCAAAATTTGTTTTCATAGTGGTGGCCATAGTCAACAAACAACATGCAGGAGGGTTGTTTTTTTTTAATGGTTTGCACAAATAAAAAAAAAAAAAAAAAAAAAAAAAGGGGAAAAAATAAAGAATAAAAGCCGTTCACATAACTATTAGCGAAGACACGTCCACACTAACAGGCGGTTAACATTCAGATTATTATAAGCGCACGTTGCAGCTTTGTCGAATGCCACTGTAAATGCTCAAGCTCTTTAATATCTGATGCATTCTGATTGGCTGTCAATGTTTTTATCGTCCATCATCTGAAAAAAAATCACTCTGAAAGTGATTCCAACGATGTGGTGTCATCATTATAGCCGTAGAATTAGAATGATTATTAAAACGTTATAGTTATACTTGATATGAACGGCACTTAAATGCTGAAAAATATGGAGCAATTTTTAGACTACAGCTTCCTAATGCATTCTTCTGTAGCGTGCACTCTCTCGCTGTTTCATTGCTGCTCCCCCACTTGTTGGGACAGTGCGCACATCTGTCAACTTGTCAAACAGGTTTCAAACCAGTTTAAAAACCAGTGTGCACGCATTTAGCGTTAACTACGATCCACAGTATTTTATCGCATACTAGTCCCATACAACATTAGCTTCAGTCTTGTAGTGTCTGTTTGGCTTTTCGGGTGCATTTGGTAGGGCTCGGAAACTCGACAAGATCCTGGCAACTGGTGCTTGTAAATGAATCCCGATTCATTTAAGCGTTCCCTGTGCACATATTTCACAAGAAATAAGACTAGCATCTTGGCCGTTGGATAAATGAGTTTTGGATGGATGAATCGTGGCACCACAATTAGTCATGCCAAGATTTCAGTGCCGCTCAACTTGCGTGGGCACACTCTGGGGTTCGCATCTATTAATTTCTTCATGGGATAAGGCGTTTTACACCTCAGGATGAGCGGAGGGTTATTACCATGCGCGCAAGACTTTTGGTAGCCCATTAATCTTGTTGGTACGTGTCAAAGGTTTATGTATTAGTTCTCAGAGGGGATCTTCAGGGGTGAGGTGAAGGTTCCTCGCAGTTGTCATGGAGACTTCTTTTCATTGGGGATCTGATGGCATCCATCTTGTTTTAGAGTCTTTGAGGGGAGTTTAAAACATTATTGCCGAGTGTTTAATTCAGTTTGGGATCAGGGAAGCACGACAAATGGAAGTAGATACTTTCCTTATTGGCTCCCTTTGGTCTTCCATTACTGTCAGAAGCAACAAATGTCAGAGTGGTGGCAAAGAGCAACTCCCTCACAAAGGCGTGATCATTTCCTTGTATTCCTTTTATTCTTCCTTCCGAACAGTATGCTTCTATGCCAACAGGTTTCCAAGAACAAAAGACCTCAGTGTCTGCATTGTCCAAAAGAGAGCGTAGAATGAAACTAACACCTTCACAAGAATCCTTTCTCTGTCTTCCTTTCTGACACTCACCCACACCCACATTGAGCATGCAAGGGACTAAAATTGCTAGCCTTTGAATGAGTGCCCTTTCCCTGCACCCCTCCTTCTTTTTTCTCCCAGTGTGCATTCAGAGCTCCGTCTCAAGCCTTTGTTCTGGTGGCTTTAGTGATTGGTCGCCTATAAGACCCTCTGTCCTTTCCTCTTCCATTGTTTATGAGTGTCTGGAGTGAAGCACAGGAGAGCATTTTTTTCAGAGTGTGTTGACAAAGTTTCCTGTCTGTCCTCAGTTTACCTTGGTCTCACATGGTTTACACATTATTATGGCCCCACTGTCTAGGTTACATATTTTGTAATGGAGATTATGTATTTGAAATGAGTGAGAAGTTCCAGATCATATCATACAAAACCCGAAAATTGTTTGATAGCTGCAATCTTGATCGCTGGACCTGAAAATATGCTGCAGTCGTAAATGGGGAATCAGATGTTGCCGCATAACAGATGGAAAATCTGTTCTGTGTCTCCGTCCGTCTACCGATTTATCTGTTTGTCTTGCGGCATGTTAGAGATACTCTCAGTCTCCCTGTCTCTTTGACTCTCCCGCCTCCCTCTTTTTTTTTTTTCCCTTGTTGTCCTCCTCTGCCTCTCAGCACTGAGGTGGTCATACGGTGCCGTTAGTGAAGGCTGGAGGACTCCTGGAGGCCAGCCATGCCGTCTTATCACCCACCACTGTGCTTGATAAAATGAAGGCTAAAGAGAGATTTTTGTGTGTGGGCTCTGAGATCAGCCTTTTCCGTAACCCTGGGCTCAATCAAAGGGTTTTTCCACCCTCTTTAAAACTTTCAACGCCTTCATCTCTATCAATCCTTTAAGCAAAGAGCGACAGCTATCTCACTGCTGTGCTGCATTGATATACCTCAAACATTTTGATTAGGGTTCGTTTTAAATTTCTAACTTAAAGGGATAGTTCACTCAAAAATGAAAATTGTCATCAATTACTCACTCTCATGTCGTTCCAAACCCATAAGACTTTCATTCATCTTCGAAACACAAATGAAGATCTTTTTAATGAGATCTGAACAACTTCTGTCTCTGCATTGAATGTCTATTCACCCAAAACTCTGATGCTTCAAAACGTTCATAAAGAGATGGTTAAATAAATCCATATGAATCGAGCAGTTTAATCCAAGCCACAATGGGCCTTATGGGTTTGGAACGACATGAGTAATTAATAAGAGAATTTAAATTTTTGGGTGAACTATCCCTTTAAGTATTTGTTTTATAGGTTTCTGCTTACATTGTATCCAAACCCAATGTTTACAGCTAGAAATGGTTGGTTAGAATGTAGTGTAAAGTGTGCTATCTAGTTTTGCATTTCATAAACCATGTAAATATTGTGAAGTTTTACTTAAGTTATTTAAACATTAAGATTGAAGTGCTTATTGACTTCTTAAAAAAATGTGAATGACATCTGATGTTTGCGTCTTTTTCTTAAAGGGTTAGTTCACCCAAAAATGAAAATTCTGTCATTAATTACTCACCCTCATGCCATTCCACACCCGTAAGACCTTCGTTAATCTTCGGAACACAAATTAAGATATTTTAGTTGAAATCCATTTGCTCCGTGAGGCCTGCATAGGGAGCAATGACATTTCCTCTCCCAAGATCCATAAAGGTACTAAAAACATATTTAAATCAGTTCATGTGAGTACAGTGGTTCAATATTAATATTATAAAGCGACGAGAATATTTTTGGTGCGCCAAAAAAACAAAATAACGACTTATTTAGTGATGGCCGATTTCAAAACACTGCTTCAGGAAGATTCGGAGCATTATGAATCAGCGTGTCGAATCATGTAGATGGCATGTCGAACTGCCAACGGCTGAAATCACGTGACTTTGGCGCTCCGTACAGCAGATTCGATACACTGATTCATTATGCTCCGATGCTTCCTGAAGCAGTGTTTTGAAATCGGCCATCACTATAATAAGTTCGTTATTTTGTTTTTCTTGGCGCACCAAAAATATTCTCGTCGCTTTATAATATTAATATTGAACCATTGTACTCGCATGAACTGATTTAAATATGTTTTTAGTACCTTTATGGATCTTGAGAGAGGAAATGATCATTGCTCCCTATGAAGGCCTCACGGAGCCATCGGATTTCAACTAAAATATCTTAATTTGGGTTTCGAAAATTAACGAAGGTCTTACAGGTGTGGAACGGCATGAGGGTGAGTAATAAATGACAGAATTTTCATTTTTGGGTGAACTAACCCTTAATGCTTATCTATTTGCATATTGAAATTTTTTTTTTCAACATTTTTTTTAACCACAAAGTTGCCTTTACATGTTGATATGTTGATTTTCATATATGCTTGGCAGAAACCAAAACATGGAGTGCAGTTGTGGCTAGGGTTGTCATTGGATGAAAGTTCAGTAGTCTGTACCAAAACCAGTAAAATTTTATGGTTCTCGGTACCAAAGCAAAAACTTTTGAATTAAGTACATTTAAAATTTCTTTCACATTTTTGTCTTGTTAATCATCACGGTTAGTCATCACAGTTTCAGATTAAATTGCAGATTTAAATAAGGTTGTCAATCCAGAAACTTTGCAGTTTTCTTAGCAGCATGAAAAACTAAACTTCAATTCAGATTGATTGGTTAATAAACAGAAAGCAAGAAAAGATCCTCCCTTTATAATCAATTAGGCTGTCAATCTCTAAAGCACAAGCTCACTGAATTCTGCACTCTACTGAATACCTCCGTTATAATTTAAAAAAGCTGTCTTAATTGAGCAGTGAACCTCTTAATTACATTAGCCATGTTTCCATCCACCTATTTTTATGCCCATTTTGGGATATCACATAATAGTCAGATACATTTTTTTTTAATCCGATAAGAAAACATGCTCATACACTACGATAGAAACACATTTACTGAATAAAATTCTCAACGTGCATCAAAAAAATAATGTGACTTTGCGCGATGGGACGGCATAACTGAACTAACTAGGGACCAATCTTTTTGCACAGCATCTGAAATGCTGTTTTGCTTGTTCTGAAATGTCTGAGCAAAGTCTGTCGTCAAAGTGGTTTGGTGTAAATACCTTTCAGAACTGTCTTGCACGACTGTGTTCCCGGCTGGTGTTGAACACAAGAAAACCTTGTGCGTTTTCATCGGTTAAGCGGATTCTGACTAACTTACTGACTAGCACCTCTGATAGGCCATTGGCTACAATTGTGTAATTGGCTACAATGCTGAATGCTTGTAAAAACACCCTGCAAATAGCATTTGAAAGCAGTCTATGAGCAGGTACACGATACTCTGTACTATCGGCACTACAGAAATGCTGGTACTGTCAATTTTTAGGACCGACTAGATCTGGTATGTTTGACAACCCTAGTTTTATTTGCACGGAACCAAAGCCTAAAACCTAAACTTCAAACATTAACACTTTTTGATTGTTGCTGTGCAAGTGAAAAATTTCCTCAAGGAAAATGCAAATCTAGTTCTTTGCAGCTTAATGTGTCTTAAAATGCATGTTAGCTGTCCTTTCATCTGTCAGACGTATTGGTGGTGGATTAAGCACATGAAGCATATAAATGTTGCTCTTTCATAGCTCAAAAGACTTAATGGAGTTCTCATTTATATTGCATGCAAGTAGGAACATCTCAATTTCTGTTTGTTTTTATTGCTCATAGGAGTTCTAGAAGAAACATTTAAATAATTGAGTGTAGAGCTATAAAATTAATGTGGATAGCATAGACTACCAAAGGTAATTTGATCTTGGAAGAAATATGAGTGCATATTGAAATCTCTTGACTTTTATTAGCTTAACATGTCCATACATGCAGGTTAACTGACCCTTCATCCGTCTGATGCGTTGGTAGTGGGCATTATGTGTTAACAGCCTTTGCCTGCGCTAGCTCAAACTACGCTGATTCATTGAGATTCTCTTGAGGGCGGAGCTGAAATTGCCTTAATTACTGGCTGATCTTCTTCAGAAGCTCTCTGCTTGATTGACTTTCTTAGCCCCACGTCGTTAGCATGGTGCATTTAATTGTACTGGAACACATGCGTTTGTGCGTGTAGGACTTTATGTGCTTAATCTACCTTTTTAATAGAAACCACACTTTCACCTCAGCAGACCTCTGTAATTTACAGCCGTGTTAACCTCATTACCAACAATAAATTTGTGTCATTTTAAAAAAGAAGGCTTATAGGATCTAATTTTCTCATCTTCTGCTTTTTATCTGAGAGATGAATTTGAAGACCATGTCAATTGCAATTTGCAATTAAACCTTGAGTTCCGTTTGCGGAATGTTGATTTAGGATCTTCACGATTCAGTTCACAAGGAACTGAATTAGCACTTGAATATTTTTGATTGAGCTTTTTTTTTTTTAAAGTCAGCAAGTGTGTTTGCAACCCATATTACTTCCATGATGTGACATATTTCTGAATGAAGCAGTATTTAATGAGAGAAAAGGTGGGAATTGATTGGATTGTACAAGTTGTCACAATTTGAAAGATTATGATGATGAACACGTCGTCTTCAGAATAACATGCACCGATGAACTGTAGACAGTAAGATCATGAGCATGTATTGAGAAAGTAAAGCGTGTCAATTTTGATTTTATTTAATGGCAACTTGAAAAGAGGTAACGACCATATTAGCAATTTAGATGCATTTTTGCTCTGTTTTTAATATTTTGAGTCCCTTGGGTGATAACCAGGGTAATGGAGAATGACTTCCAAGTTCCAACCAGAGCTGTTATTCTAAGACCTTGGGAGTAAACAAAAGAAAATAAATAAATAAGTTTTATTTCCTATATGGTTTTTAAGTTTGGTTCGGTGAATTGAGATGACAGGCATGTCTCAAGCTGGAAACATAAACCCTGGAGAGAATTTTCGGAGATGCTGCCATCCAAAGCTCTGAGTTGAAGGGTGAAAGGCTAATGCTTCTTGAGGATTCTGTGGACCTCCAGTCATGATGTAAGGGAAAATGACTTCCGTGGGGAATTTTCATAAATGTTTATTTGAGCGGCTGGCTGTGATGCCTTTGACTTTGTGTGTGTGTGTGTGTGTGTGTGTGTGTGTGTGTGTGTCTGTGTTTCTGCTTTTTAATTCCAGCTTACTTGGTGGTTTTGTAGCACTAGCAGTTTGTTCAGCTTTTTGTAGCAATGGAAATGGCTGAAAGAGGTTTTAGTAATGGAGCAGGAACAGACGGGCTTCTGAGGACTGTAGAATTGCAGTTTACAGAATCACATTTGTCTGGATACTGAGAGTAGCATCGCAAGATATCCAACCATGGCAACACACTCTCCACAAGCACACAGGACCATTTTTTACACAAACGCTTTGTCCACTTCCAGGCACACCTACGTCTTTGCAAATATAGAAAATATATAGGTTTATGTGCAAAAACAGAGACACGCTGATGAAAATATTATTGCTAAAAGGTTTTGCTCTTTTATAGTTCAGGAGTTCCCAAGTCTCAGATGTAGATAAGTAAAAATAAAATACTTGGAATATGATAAGGCTATAAAAGTAATGTGAAATATGTTTTCAATTAGTTCATATTTACATTTTTGATTGCAGACCTGGTGTCTTTGAAAGTCTGATCACATATGCACTATTCAAATGAGATTAGTTTTCCAAATGATGTTTGAGTTATGATTATTAACAGCAGATATCTGTGATTTCATGAACTGATTCAGATGGGATCAGATTGGGATCTCTGTAGTTTTTATTATTAGGATAAGACTTTTTTTGGATGTAGGCATTGTGGACGGTAATGTGCTCTGGATGTGCATCATAAAGCCCAATGAAATAAACTTATATATATATATATATATATATATATATATATATATATATATATATATATATATATATATATATATACACACACACACACACACACACACATATATTTGGGGGAAATAATTTCAGCTAGGCTCAGCAGTAAGGTTTTTTTTGTTTGTTTTTGTTTTTTGATTTCAGTAGTACACATTGTAAGATACTTCCATTTTATATATATATATATATATATATATATATATATATATATATATATATATATATATATATATATATATATATATATATATATAGAGAGAGAGATAGAGATATAGAGATATAGAGATATAGAGATATAGATATAGATATAGAGATGTATAGATATAGAGATATAGATATAGAGATGTATAGATATAGAGATATAGAGATATAGAGATATAGATATAGAGATAGAGATATAGAGATGTATAGATATAGAGATAGAGATATAGAGATATAGAGATATAGAGATATATATATACAAAGAAAGCCATTCTTACAAGGAAAGCCATAAATTAATTTTACATTTGCATTTTTGCTGGAAAATTATGACATACATGGCAACATTTTACTAAATTGGTTCATAATTTTCAACACATTCTTTCTAATGCTACCAAGATTATACCAAGTCATTCTTGCAATTTCAACAAAACCTTTTCTATGTGAACCTGTTAGATCATCTGTCTTGCGTCGCTATTGTTGAGCCCTGATCGAGATGTTAACGGAACTTAAACCACCAACTTTTCTAACTCAGAAGGTCTGAATCCATGTTGAAAGTATACCAGGCGAAATAAGAAAATTAGCTTACATCATCCAACTAAGGTTAAAATATTATCCCGCAATCACAGATATTCCTGTCCAGACATGAGTAGATTCTCAGAGGACGCCTTCCTGAGTTAGCCGAACAACAGCAGAAAAATGCTCCATAATTTTTACAAAGGCTGTGTGAGAAAAACAGATGTATTTTGATTCAGATGGAATAGAAATCACAAAGAGTACATATGCAAAGCACAACTTTATAGGGCTATAGTTGAGGTTTCTGCTTGAGAATGTCTCTCCTTCAGTAAAAGTCTCCATTTGTTCTCCATTTAATCTCATTTCTCATTTTCTGTCCTATGTGAGGGGTCTCGCAAAGATTGGCACACTCAATTTCCCTGCTTCTTCCATCCGATAGCTATCTGTCTGTCAGGCGAAACCTCAAGGTGGGTTGAGTGTCAGGCGCATTGACACTGCACAGGTGGCTGCTCTCGGATCCGGAGAGTGGGCCTGACTTTCCGTAAGCCCAGAAGTTTCCGAAGTTTGGCTGTACTGTCATAACCAAGGCTATTCTCAGGCTCTCTCTCTTTCTCTCTCTCTCTCTCTCTCTCTCTCTCTCTCATTCTCTCACTTTCTCCCACTGGTGAGTGTCAAATCCTGCACCATTTCCCAGAACAGTGATAGATAGAAAGAAAGAGAGAAGAGCCAAAGGAAATTGACTGCAAGTCAGATGACAGAGGTTAAATACGGCTTCATTAGGAAGCGTGGTGCGAATCATAAGAAGGGTGTTGAACGTGAAAGCCCTTCTCAGGCTGGAGAAGAAATCATTTCTTGGAACGACTCTATTGAATTTGTGGTGAATATTGAAGATGAAGCTGAAATTCAAGAGAGCAAAGTTGACACTATTACAATTCATGCCATGTTCATAATTTAAGATATTGTTGGGCCTATACAGTTAATGGTAATTATAATACATTAAATGTTTGATTTCAATGCCATTTCATTTGCTTTTGGTTATTGTAGAGAAGATAATGACCACTTTCTGTACAAAAGTTCATCTATATTCTCATATTTCATTTACTTGAAATGAGAGAAAAGCCCATCATTGTGAAATATAGCCTATAAGTGCACTTAATTGTATTGAATATGACTTGTAATATACTTAAAATCTTAAAAATATGTTTTTAAAAAGTTGTACTTTCAGGTAATTTAATATTAATGAAATAAAAGGCCTCTTAAGTGTGTGGAGTACACTTTCATGATTGTTTCTTAACACATTTAAGTACAATTTTAAAAAGTACACTTTGTATGTCAAATTAAAAGTTTCACTTTAAAGTACATTTTAAATCATGTTTTAATAATCTTTTGTCATGTTTTAAAGAAGTACACTAATTTTGATGTGTTGACTAACTTTAACTGTAGGGTGTTATTCAACGTTACGTTTAATATTTTTAATTTATTATTTTCGAAATGTACTAGATTACAATACATGACTTAAAAAATTCAAAAGAAATAACATTAAAAATTTAATTTACCATAAATGCTTGTCTGTACAGTTGGCAGTACACATAATTATGAAATTACATATACAATTAGATATATACATATATACAAGTCAGAATTGGTTCAGCTAATTGCATTAAATATACATTTAAACTATAATACAATTTAATTTAAGTGCAATTAACATGCAATTAAATGTCTGAAAACAGGAAAAAAGGATACACTTAAGTGCAAACTGAATGTAAAGTATATTATTTCTGTAACCTACTCTTTTTTACCAGTATGCTAAAGTGTACAAGTATACTTTTTCACAAGTATGCTTTTTCACTAGGGTAGTCTCATGCAATATCCTTTCTGGAATTTTCCATAAACTGGTTTTGCTTCAGGAACCAGATTTTATAGAGTCCTGAAGCAAAAACAGTTTATAGGGTAATCCCATACCATGTTGGTGTTTGACCAGGCTGTTCTTGCATTTCACGTGATTTTATGTATAGTACGCTGTAAAAAAGAATTGTTGGTTTAACTTAAAAAAGTAAGTTACCTGGTTGCCTTAAAATTTTGAGTTCATTGAAATGAATAATTTGAGTTAATACAATGAAGGCGATTGGTTTAATCAACAGAAATTTAAAATATTATGTTACCTGAACCACATTAATTAAGTTGATTTGACAAAAGATAAAATGTTCTAATAACAAATCATGAAAATATATATTTTTTTTATCCAGTGTATCCTGTCATTTATCTTTTCATCAGCTGTTAGCTTTCTGGTTAATCACATGACCATGGTTAAGGAGTGCGCGATAGTGCCCACTCAGAAATAAGCAGTTAGATTAGATTAGATTAGATTAACTTTATTAATCCCCGAAGGGAAATTCACATGCCACAGCAAGCTCAACACACAGAATAATAAATAGAATAGAAATACAAAAAATATAAAATTACAAACAATTACAACAGATTGTGCACAATAACCTTACATACTGTGGTCTGTTTAAGAGATAGTCAGTTAGCCAGCTGACCATACTGCGGTGTAATCCGGCATTTTCTAATTTATTCCTAAGTAAAGCAGGTTGAATAGTGTTGAAAGCACTAGAGAAGTCAAAAAATGTAATTCTGACAACATTACCAGAGGTCTCTAAATGACTTAAAGATCTGTTTAAAAGATAGATAATTGCATCATCAACACCTTAAAATTTTGAGTTCATTGAAATTAATAATTTGAGTTAATACAATGAAGGCGATTGGTTTAATCAACAGAAATTTAAAATATTATGTTACCTGAACCACATTAATTAAGTTGATTTGACAAAAGATAAAATGTTCCAATAACAAATCATGAAAATATATATTTTTTTTTTATCCAGCGTATCCTGTCATTTATCTTTTCATCAGCTGTTAGCTTTCTGGTTAATCACATGACCAGGTTAAGGAGTGCGCGATAGTGCCCACTCAGAAATAAGCAGTTTCGCTTTCACAATCACATTTCTTCTGAATGTCAACATCCAAACATCCGTGTCCTGTTGAATCCTGCTTTGAACTCATTGCTCAAGTATTAACCTGACTGCCATCAAATATTGCTCAACTCAAAAACAAGCTCGTTATAAAATAACATCTCGACCTGACAGACGTTTCTTTTGAAGTGGTGTTATTTGAGTGGCGGCTCAGAAACTTGCATTGAGCTGTAGACGTATATAGTGTTATACCTGAAATGGGGTAAATTTGTTAGAAGCACTCACTCTGATGAGTCACAATGCCGCAACGCATTAATCCACAAAACTAAACTTGAAGGTGTAATTTTATGTCTTTTTCCCTCCAAATAAAGCTGATTTTTTTTGCCACGTATTATCACACACATTTCCTGAGAGCTGTACTTTAGAAGAGGATAATGAAAAGAGGTGGGATTTAGAGTTCTTGTGCTTTGGTGTTCTTAACTAGTTTAGCATAAGCACTGCCGTAGGCCACGTCACAATCGTGACATATTTAGACCTATTTTTGAAGTTATGATTACAGAGATGAAGCGTGTCCTGATTAGGCTGTCTATATTGTTTTGTTTTTAAGCTCATTATGTTAAAATATTTTCTTACAACAGTAAGTAATTGTAGATTGTAGGTCAACTATTTGTTGGTTGATCCTCCAAAAATGTAGGCGAGCATCCCAACCAGCCTGACACCACACAACATGGGCACTATCATACACCTGGCGCAATGTGTTTTTTGCTAGATTCAGCCCAACAGAGTTTTCATTTTCACATCCTGTGCCATGTTGTTTAAATAGCAAATGCATTTGCACCTATTTGTGCGCCCATGGGCGTGCTGGTCTGAAAATATGGTGTGTTCAGGTGCATTGTTGGCGCATTGCTATTTTGAGGCAACTGAAATAGACTGCTCCACTGACCAACTGAAACTTGCGCAGCAGCACACAAACATGCCAAATACAAAAAAATAAAAGCAGTACAATGTAGAAGATTATTATTGTATGCATAATAATTAAAATGCTTTGGTGGAATCAACCTTGTCCCGTAGATGGTCTGCTCATGCGCTTTAACCTTGCGCACGAGCACATCCGTTTCCTGGCTTGAGAAGCGTTCAGTTATTCCGCTTGCAAATTCCGGCATGTAAATAGTGAATCCGCCATGGCACAAGCGCAACTGGCTTTTAAAGGGAATGGGAGATGACACTCTGCTTGGTTTATTGCACAAAACACACCCATTACTCATCAGGAGAATAGGGACAACCCTTTTAGTCTGTGCACCGACCATTTTTCCCGTCGTAAACTAGAAAAAGTGGATTCGGACACGCCCTAAGTGCACTTGCGCCGTGCGCTTTAGACCATGCGCTTAGATCATTAAAATAGGGCCCATTGTCTCAACCAATGGCATGAGTTTGGGGGCGTAACTATGTTTTGTGCAACCAATAGAAGACAAAGGGCTGTTTAGGAAAACCTGTTTGAAACGGTATTTTATTTTGTAATTCAGTTTAGTCAGCCTTGAGTTGCAGAAATTACACAAGCTGTTTTTATTTCTTAATGTTCCTAGACTAGTCATATTGTGATTCATCTGTTTGTTATTACTAAAAATAGATGTTTTTGCAATCACCTGTCATATAGAGACTTGATCTTGATCCAGTGAATTTCTGATGCATATAAAGTCCTTTATTTTTTCTAGTTGAATATGTTTAACTGTGAAATAAATTACATAACACAAGTCAAGTGGGCAACGAATGCGGTTTTATGTTTACTTTGATTTGCTGCTTCCAATATTCTGTGTTAAGTGCGTTGTCACATAAAACAACATTGCATCTTTACCTGTGTAAATAAAATGCCATGGCAGAGGCATCATAAACTTTGCCTTTGGAAAACCAGAATGCATGCTGGCTGTCTCTTACGAAGTCTTAGTCAACATAAAACAGCATTTGCAGCCCATTTGACTTTTATAAATGGGATATTCAATATGATAATGTAGGGTGGGAAAACGCATATCATAAAAAGTGGTTTCTATATGGCAAGTGTGACATATATGACAAATGTGAATTGTACAAAAACGTATGATTATTAGGGAAATAAGCATGAAGGTCCACCCCTAAACATATGGGGCGTAAGTAGATTGTACAAATGAGATCATACAAATTAGCCACCAATTTGCCAAAACGTATGCCCTGTGATTGCATTTATCATTCACAATAAGTTTAGTTAATATGGACAATATTTACTAAATGGTAAATTTTGTGCTATATATTCAGTGTCGTGCTGCCTTTGCAGTGTACGTTTTTCCGACCAGCATCAAGAAGGCATTTTTCACATTCACTTGTCGACATACTGCATTTTCCCTCAACATTTGCTCTCCGGCGACTCATAACTGAGTCCTTCACAGATGAGCCGAACAGAATCCTGTCAAAACTTGCTGAGTCTATGCAGGGGTCCTGAGTTGGCACGAGAGCCGGGCCGGTCATGTGGGCGTCCTTGGCGTGCCAGGGAGCTGAGGTAGCCTGGTGCCCTTCCAGATGCCCAGCACTTGCAGAAACGGAGGAGATAGCCAAGACTCGCTATGCTCGCATCCTCAGCCTCATGTCTGATGGGATGAGTCACGCTTGTACAGCACAGAGGGGCCGTAACTAGGTGTTTGTGTGTGAGAGTGTTTGTGGGAGGTAGATGTATCGGAATCACTGCTTTTAAAATACCTGCAGTAATGAGGATGCTTACGTTCAGCCAACACTATGTATGGAAAGTGCAGCTTTATACTGGTTGATATCAGAGTAGTGGTTGACCAATATGGGTTTTTGAGCGGCCTATGCTGATCTCTTAAAAGCATAGTGATAGAAGTCACTTTTAATAGCCACTTTCATTCTTGTTATATTGCAGGTCAATTCTGGATTATCTTTTGCGGTAAATGTACCACACCTGTTCATCTCACATGCATCAGCTTTCAGTCTTTTAAGAAAAGATATTAATTAAAGGATTAGTTCACTTCAGAATTAAAATTTCCTGATAATTTACTCACCCCCATGTCATCCAAGTTTATGTTTATGTCTGTCTTTCTTCTGTCGAAAAGAAATTAAAGGTGCCCTAGATTCAAAAATTGAATTTATCTCGGCATAGTTAAATAACAAGAGTTCAGTACATGGAAATGACATACAGTGAGTCTCAAACTCCATTGTTTCCTCCTTCTTATATAAATCTCATTTGTTTAAAAGACCTCAGAAGAACAGGCGAATCTCAACATAACACCGACTGTTACGTAACAGTCGGGGTGTACGCCCCAATATTTACATATGCCAGCCCATGTTCCCAACATTATGAAAGGCATTAGACAAGGGCAGCCAGTAACGTCTGGATCTGCACAGGTGAATCAACAGACTAGGTAAGCAAGCAAGGACAATAGCAAAACATGGCAGATGGAGCAATAATAACTGACATGATTATTGATATCATGATATTTTTAGTGATATTTGTAAATTGTCTTTCTAAATGTTTCGTTAGCATGTTGCTAATGTACTGTTGAATGTGTTTAAAGTTACCATCGTTTCTTACTGTATTCACGGAGACAAGAGCCGTCGCTATTTTCATTTTTAAACACTTGCAGTCTGTATAATGCATAAATACAACTTCATTCTTTATAAATCTCTCCAACAGTGTAGCATTAGCCGTTAGCCACAGAGCATAGCCTCAAACTCAATCAAAATAAACACTGTACTTACGCGATTAGACATGCTGCATGACGAACACTGTAAAGATCCATTTTGAGGGTTATATTAGCTGTTTGAACTTTTTTTATGTTGTTTAAGGCAAGAGCGAGCTCTTGGGGCGTGGAGCACCAGATTTAAAGGGCCACACACCCTGAATCGGCTCATTTCTAATTATGCCCCAAAATAGACAGTTAAACAAATGAATAAAAAAAAAATCTATGGGGTATTTTGAGCTGAAACTTCACAGACACATTCAGGGGACACCTTAGACTTATATTACATCTTTTAAAAAAAGTTCTAGGGCACCTTTAAGGTTTCCAGGAATTTCTCCATATAGTGGACTTCAGCAGGAATCAATGGGTTGAAGGTCCAAATTGCAGTTTCAATGCAGCTTCAAAGGGCTCTACATGATCCCAGCCGAGGAATAAGGGTCTTGTTTAGCGAAAAGATAAAAAAAATAAAAATGTATATACTTTTTAACCACAAATGCTCATCTTGCACTGCTCTGCGATGTGCCACGCATTACGTAATCACTTTGGAAAGGTCACACGTGACGTAGGTGGAAGTACCACGGTAGGGCGAACATCTCATTTTCTCCTCCAACTTCAAAATTGTGTTTGACTTCGTCTTTGCATGTTCGCTTTGTAGACACCTGATCGGTTCTTTCGCCTATGTCACGCGTGACATTTCCAACGTGATTTACGTAATGTATGGCACATCGCAGAGCTAGTGCAAGATGAGCATTTGTGGTTAAAAAGTATATAAATTTTTATTTTATTTTTTATAAAATGAATGATTGTTTTGCTAGACAAGACCTTTATTCCTCGGCTGGGATCATGTAGAGCCCTTTGAAGCAGCATTGAAACAATGAAAAATCCTGGAATGTTTTCCTCAAAAACCTTAATTTTGTTTCGACTGAAGAAAGAAAGACATAAACATCTTGGATGACATGGGGGTGAGTAAATTATCAGGAAATTTGAATTCTGAAGTGAACTAATCCTTTAAAAAAATACAGTAAATGCATGTTTTATTGGTTTACTTGCTTTATTTATTTGCTTGCTTGCTTGGTTTAATTTTGCATTCTCTTGTTGACTAAAATTAGATGCCTTTTCATTAAAATGAACTCAAATTAATAAATATGACGATGAAATACTGACTATTTTCTGCAAAGGGCAAAAACACAAAAAACAGTATAAAAATGAATGTTGGTCAGAGCACCCTTATATTGTACATGCTCAAAAATGTTTATTCTTTCATTATTCATCATCATTTAGATAGGACATCACAATTCAGCAACTGTGTAGCTTTGCAGCTTCTGTATTTCAACAACACATTGTATCCACACACAACCTCTAAACTGAAAAATTCAATTATGTGTAAAAGCGACTATTGAATACCTTTTGGTATAGAAAAGACGCTTGTCGCAATCCAGTCAATTGTCCATACGTTTCTTGTTGAATATCCTGTTGCACTCCAATTACAGATTTAAATGGGCTACAGAGGTCTTTTCATGTTGACTCTAATAATTTTATAGATGGCAGTTATGAGTGATTTTAATTTCACCGAGTATCTCTCGTCTCCTTCTGTCTGTCAGGAGCTCTTGTAAGGTTTTTCTTGTAGAGTGTTTATTTCTGAGTGTCAGTCTTCTCATTTCTGAGTGTTAATGCGTTTTGTAATCAGTCTGATTGCTCTGTGTGTGTGAGTGTGTGGGAACGTGGTGATGCTCTCGGCTCAATACAGGTTACCCCCTCTCAGTCACGCATTCCATTACCATATATGGGCAGCAGAGCAAGACGAAGCAATTACTGTCGACCACAGTGTTCTCTCATCGGATCCTCCTCTTCTCCCTCTTCCCGCTCCCTTTTATCTATCGCTCTCTCTCTTTTCCTTTTTTCTCGGTCTCCATTGTTTCTCCTTTCTTCTTTTGTGTGTTCTTCTATCTTTCGTCTTTCTCCTTCACTGTCTACACCCACATCAATCCCTTCACTTTGTTCCTTCCCTCTTAATTTCCTTCTTCCAGTCGTTTACTGCATTCCAATTTGCATACTTACATTACACACTTAAAGGGATAGCTCACCCAAAAATGGAAATTGTGTCATCATTTATTGTATGATTTCTTTCTTCTGTGGAACATAAAAGAAATATTTTGAGAAATGTCTCTGTTTACATACAGTGAAAGTCAATGGGGTCCAATGTTGTTTCTTCAGAATATCTTCTTAATCATACAGGTTTGGAACGACATGAAGGTGAATACATTATGACAGAACTTTTTTTTTTTTTTTTTTTTTTTGATGAACTATCCCTTTAATGTTTGTACTAGGGATATACAAAATTAGTTTAATAACAAATGCATGCATGGTAATTAAAGCACCACTGCTAAAAAATTCAAAACTAAAGTACTACAATACTAAACTACTACATGGATCAAAACTAAATGTGAAATATTAAAGTCTCCCTGTGGTGAAATCAAGTTTTTAATGTTGTTCATATGTCTATCTGGTGTTTTTAACACAAACGTTTTCAAAAGTCAGCATCATTGCTGACTATTTTCTCCTTAAAACTGCAGTAAACCAAAGAAATCGCTGTTGTTTCGGACGTCACAAACTACCTTGTAACCAATCACGTCAACGTGCCGGTGGGCTTTAGCATATCATTAACTGACCATGCAAGGGAGACTCAAAAGAAGGTTATCCTGGTATATTTTTGTGTTGATATGAAAAATCGGGTAGATTTAGCAGTATGATGGGTGTATGATGCATATTACGATGTTATGATGAACTATATGCCTTTCTCCACTGACGTTAAGATGTTCAAAGCGTTTCTAAGGATACTGATTGTTAGAAGGAGACTTAGATGGTGAACTGGAACCGTTTTGTGTAACATTAGCAACACGTTATTAGCTGTTTGATAACATAGTCAAGCAAAACATTAATCATATTAATTACCGTTATGTGTCTGACGTTGTAAAAAGCATACCATTGTGCAGAGTTTACCTCAGTAAGTTGACCGAGTGGATCTTTGAGTTCACATGAGCGAGTGGAGGCGGGGCTAATTATCATATTCATAGATCAGTGTATATTAAATGAGGCAAGGGTGTACTTACATTCAAGCTATTTTAGGGTACTAAGAATTTTTTTTCACAGGAAAAAATGTTTAAATATGTAATTTTGGTGAACAAAGATGAGTTTTAAGGGATAAAATTATTGACTACAGGGGGACTTTAATGGAATATTATGAGAAATTGAAAGTTAATGTTATGAAAAAACGTAAAAAATTATTGCAATTTAACTTAAATTAAGTTACCTGGTTGCCTTAAAATTTTGAGTTCATTGAAATTAAAACATTTTTTTTTTTAAAACATTGTGATAACAAATCATGAAAATATTTTTTTACAGTGAATATTTCAAATAAATGCTGTTCTTTTGAATTTCTGTTTGTATAACTGTTTCTACAAAAATATTAAGCAGCACAACTGGACCAATTCGTCATACTAGAATGATTTCTGAAGGATCATGTGACACAGAGTAATGGCTGCTGAAGACTCAGCTTCGCCAATATTTCACAATATTAATTTTTTACTGTATTTTGTATCAAAAAAATGCTTCTAAACTTACAGATTCCAAATGTTTTAATGCATCTTGTACTGTTAGATTCATGATATTGAAAGCCACCATGTTCTTGCATTTTTCATCTATTTCTTGTTAAAGAACTATCACAAGCTCCTCATCCTCTGATCGAAAGGGATTTTGGGTAATACTAGCCTTAAAAGCATGTATAGATACATGTAAAATGATATACCACAACTGCCCAAATATCATGCTGTTGTCAGTGAATTTCCCATGTATGTATCCTTGCATGTTTTTTAGGCTCATATTATCCAGTATAATATGATTTGAAGTCCACTAATCCATATATTGCATGCTATACAGTACGGAGAGTATGGGATTTAGAATACAGCTCTTGTTCAATTTCTTTCCAAACGCCCCACGCAAAAACCCATTGGGTCCCTGTCTCCTGGGCTGAGGTGTTCTCTGTTATAGAAACAGAGCTCAGCCCTTTAACAACTGCACCGGTGACGCTCTTCTTATCAAACGCTTTCCTACCCCTTGATGACATTTCCTTGCTGCGTTCGCTCACGAATTGGTTTCGATTTAAAGTGTTTTCTCTGCTGAGATTCAGAACAATGGAAAGGTTTTAATGCATCAGCCTGGAGAAAAAACATAAATGGCCCTGTCAGGCGAAAAAAAACATATCTCTGTTCTTGTGCTGTAAAAGGGCTTAGCAGAATGATTACTTGTGAAAGCTAAATTGGCTTTCTGCCCCCTGTCTTCCACCGCCGCTCGTTCTGTATCTCCAGTCCCTCACTCTTGTTTTGTTTCTCTCTGCCTCTCTTCTCGCTAACTCCTTATTTCTTTCGTACATCGTAACACAAAAACCACTGCGCTCTTGGAAATGAAGCCTCCCTCTCTCTCTTGTTTGGCCCTCTTGTGTAAGTATATTGAGAAGGTCAAGACTGTGTGTCTATTTTAGTTCTTATCTTTGTCAATGACCTCCTTCAACCTAAGCAGAGATTCTGTCCCCTGATGTCTGACAGACTGACTCAATCTCCCTCCTCTCGCCTGTCTTTCTTCCTCCCTTGTCACCTCAATCATCTCTTTTATTCTCCTTATCCATTTTCCCACTCCTACTTTCACTCATAGGCATAATTAAAGTTTGACGGTTGGAATACAGAATAGGGATGGGTCAGGATTAGTGCTTGCGATCGATTAAAAATTCTAATCAAAGTACATGATATGACACATAATACATTATTAATGAAATTAATTGGAATAAATATTTGTCGAGAAAATAATTTAAGGGCGCATTCTTCCATTCCATTTGTCATTTTAATTAAATGTCGATCAATGCACACATGCAGATTGGCGTCTCTGCTCTGACACGAGTGCCCTGTTAAGACCTTGTTTCATGATAAAAGTGCATCCTGACAACATTATGTTAATTGCCTAAACATTTTAGTACATTTTTATGAATAATCACACTGTTAGTACATTCAATTTACAGTTCATTTGAAAGGTCAGTGGTGACTCTCACGTATAAACTGTTCAATGGCATATTTTAACTTTATTGACAAACAGATGAAGAAAGACATTTGGCAAATTGACTGAGAAAAGCAACAGTTTTTTAAAATAGATTCTTATATTTTATACAGTAGTGTCTAAAAGTGATGTCCTGAAGGGATATTTATTTTTAATGATCTTACAAGTTCGATTAAACCATCAAAATATGAGGAAAATATTTAAAAAATGTCAAATGTGAGGGAAGAAAAAAAAAAACACTAAACTTGGTTAAGCTATTTATCTGACAAAATAAATACAGCTACAAAAAGCTCACTGAAAAAAGCAAACATTAATTACAACATAATCAGTTATTAATATTTTATTGGTGCTCTCTTGTTTTTGTATGTGCTCATTATTTCTTGGTTTGACAGCCTGGCCATATATTATGTCTGCACAATTTGGTGTGCTTCATTACGTTATCAAAAATAAAACAATTGACTTAAGCACAACTATGCAAATCTTTAACAAATATTTAATAATATTTAAATAAGGGTGAAGATATTTCATAGGCTGGATTTTTGGCCTGTACTATTTTTTTTTTTTTTTTTTTTTTTAAATGCAGTTTAAAAATTTCTTCTATTAAAGGAGCAGTATGTAATATTCACAGCTAGTGGTTGAACTGGGTACTGCAGTCCAAATTCAAAATATTGAAGAAGGTTGTTTCTTCCACCACCTTCTCAGACTCGACGCTCACACGGGTTGCCAGATTGAGGACACGCAACAGGAGTGAGCACAAACGACAGTTGAAAGCTATTAGCTTTACACTGTAAGTTGATGAGTTAAATTTATCCATGTTGTAATATGCCTGTGGACATAGAGTAGAATTTGTGATCTCTGACTGTTTGTTTGCTGGCTTCCATGGCTGCAATACGCTGTGTTTTTCACCAGCTGGCAACCTGGGGTATCAAAATACTATTGGGTAAATTGGCAGTGGGCGGGATCACACAGACCAAAACAAAAACAGACATACTGACACAGAACACACATTTCAAAATAGAATAACTGGTTGTAGCATTGTTTTTCTTAGAAGCAAGTATGTAAACTTAGCATGTTTCCTAAATATCTGCAAACATATTATTTATATATAAGGTATTTTATGCTTTAGTACAGTCAAGAAATTGACATACAGTAATTTTTTTTTTTTTTTACATTTAACTTGCTTTTAAAAACAATAAATTCAACAATATTCATAATATATGCCATGTTTGTCAACTGTAAAAGTGATTTATGTATTTACATTTTTTGAAATTAATAAATTGTATTCCTACTTTAAAGGCACAATATGTAGTTTTTAGCCATTAGAGGTCGCTTATTTCAAAACAAAGACGTAGCTTGATGACACCTGGGAGATTGGGAGTTGTCTTCACGCCTGCAGCCAGTGGAAAAGAATCCAGACTCGGGTAGAAATCACATTCATGGATGAGCTAATGTATTTAAGATTTATTAACATTACTGAAGTATGAAGCAGGGTATGACTGAAAGCCATTGGAGCGGAACGAGGCAGCTGGAGCGATTGCTAATGAAAGACCCTCTACCCAGGTCCTACTCGCCTAGCACAGCGACTACTAGCTGGCCTCCGTTACACTCACCCCCCTAAAACTCACTCCTATCTGGGTCACGGCACCAATGTAACCCCTCTACCCAGGTCCTGTCAAGTAAACCTCACTCCTCTGATCTCAAGAGATGCTCTAGCTAGAGGTTGCAGCATTTAGACTCCTTTTTAGAGTGTCCGACTCCCACGCTGGAGACCCAGGTTCGAGTCTTGTGCAGAGCGGGGCGAGTAGGGCCTGGGTAGAGGGGTTACATTGGTACCGTGACCCGGATAGGAGTGAGGTTTAGGGGGGTGAGTGTAACGGAGGCCAGCTAGTAGTCGCTGTGCAAGTAAACCTCACTCCTCTGATCTCAAGAGATGCTCTAGCTAGAGGTTGCAGCATTTAGACTCCTTTTTAGAGTGTCCGACTCCCATGCTGGAGACCCAGGTTCGAGTCTTGTGCAGAGCGGGACGAGTAGGACCTGGGTAGAGGGGTTACATTGGTACCGTGACCCGGATAGGAGTGAGGTTTAGGGGGGTGAGTGTAACGGAGGTCAGCTAGTAGTCGCTGTGCAAGTAAACCTCACTCCTCTGATCTCAAGAGATGCTCTAGCTAGAGGTTGCAGCATTTAGACTCCTTTTTAGAGTGTCCGACTCCCACGCTGGAGACCCAGGTTCGAGTCTTGTGCAGAGCAGGGCGAGTAGGACCTGGGTAGAGGGGTTACATTGGTGCCGTGACCCGGATAGGAGTGAGGTTTAGGGGGGTGAGTGTAACGGAGGCCAGCTAGTAGTCGCTGTGCAAGTAAACCTCACTCCTCTGATCTCAAGAGATGCTCTAGCTAGAGGTTGCAGAATTTAGACTCCTTTTTAGAGTGTCCGACTCCCATGCTGGAGACCCAGGTTCGAGTCTTGTGCAGAGCGGGGCGAGTAGGACCTGGGTAGAGGGGTTACATTGGTGCCGTGACCCGGATAGGAGTGAGGTTTAGGGGGGTGAGTGTAACAGAGGCCAGCTAGTAGTCACTGTGCAAGTAAACCTCACTCCTCTGATCTCAAGAGATGCTCTAACTAGAGGTTGCAGCATTTAGACTCCTTTTTAGAGTGTCCGACTCCCATGCTGGAGACCCAGGTTCGAGTCTTGTGCAGAGCGGGGCGAGTAGGACCTGGGTAGAGGGGTTACATTGGTACCGTGACCCGGATAGGAGTGAGGTTTAGGGGGGTGAGTGTAACGGAGGCCAGCTAGTAGTCGCTGTGCAAGTGAACCTCACTCCTCTGATCTCAAGAGATGCTCTAGCTAGAGGTTGCAGCATTTAGACTCCTTTTTAGAGTGTCCGGCTCCCACACTGGAGACCCAGGTTTGAGGCCTGCGCAGAGCGGGGTGAGTAGGACCTGGGTAGAGGGGTTACATTGGTGCCGTGACCCGGATAGGAGTGAGGTTTAGGGGGGTGAGTGTAACAGAGGCCAGCTAGTAGTCACTGTGCAAGTAAACCTCACTCCTCTGATCTCAAGAGATGCTCTAGCTCTGAGGCCCGTGCAGAGCGGGGTGAGTAGGACCTGGGTAGAGGGGTTACACATGTCCTGGTTAAAATTGCTTATTTCTCTGGATTTAAACATTCTTGGAAATATTTGGGATAATGTAAGTGGTTCTTGTATATTTTAATCCAAAAATATTACATATTGTGCCTTTAAGTGGCATTTGTTGAAATCAAATTTTAAAAACAGTCCCTCATTTAGCTCTTTTTTTTTAACACAAGAATGATAGATGTATAAGAAAGATGTTTTAACAAAATCTTGTATGACTTAAAAATGCTTCTGATAATACATGACTCTAAATCGGCTTAATCGTACAGCATTTCCGACCGCTCGGTTATATGAACATGTACTTCTGCACATCTCTACTACAGACACGCACTCGCACGCACTTTCCTCTCTGCTCAGTCCTGTCTCGACTGTCTAGTTAGTGTGACAAATTTTCCTCCTTTTATTACCAATCTATGTAAATATTATAAATGATTATAGTGCATGATAACAGACCGCTCTATCTCTCCCCTCCTTCTGTTCCGGATATACACTCCTAATCTGTCATTCCGAGGCACTGCTAGCTTGTGCCTGGCTCAGCAGATATCATTGAAAAACTGTCAGTGCGAGACATGTTTATTCTCTCTATTCTCTTACGTTCTCTTAGAAGCTCCTTTTGATGCCTTTCTTCTCTGCTTTCCTTCCCCTGAGGTGCTTTCCACCATCATTTCATTTGTATATTTCTGCGTATGTGTACATGTCTGTTTCTTCTTGCTGAGGGCCACTAGCGGGTGTTTAGTCGGGATGAGCGTGTCGGGCGGGAACGAGATGATGTAAGAGCGAGTAGACGGACCAGTAGAGCAGGTATATAGCTGATATCATTAGTCTGACAGCGAATACTGAGCTCGAGCTTTCAGCAGGCGAAATGCCAAATGCTGTGTTTATGTCTGTGTTCTATATCAGTATTGAAGTTGTCTATTATTTTGATTTATCATCCTCAGTAGTTTATCCGTCTTGTGTGTGGGTGTTTGTATGGACTGCTCTCTGCCTCTTTCTGACTAATTAACTGGTAATTTGTGTGTATGTAAGCGTAATCATCTACGAATCAGCTTTATGAAGCCTGTTTATATTCACGTGTGTGTATGTGTGTGTGTGTGTGTGTGTGTTGGTACTGCTGTGTGTATGTTTGAGTGTTTGTAAAGCTGACAGTTCCCATATTGCAGTGGAACTGGCCTTTACCAAATGTCTCAATCCCACTCCTGCTGAGATCTCTGACAGGTTACTCACTTCACCATCAATCTCCTGCTGCACTGACTAACAGCCTGAAACACATGCCATATTATCTGTCCGTCTGTCTATCTGTCCATCTATCCATCTATCTTTTGCTCTATTACTCTATCTTTCTTTATTTCTTTCTGTCTTTGTCTATTTGTCTTTGTATCCATTGTTCTGTCGTTCTATCTCTGTATATCGTTCTGTTTTATCTATCGTTCTATGATAATATCTATCTTTCAGTAATTGTTTACATTTTTCTGTCATTCTATCTGCCGTCCTGTCGTTCTAACGGTTTGTCTGTTCTGTCATTTTGTCTCTTTCTATCGGTCTGTCTGTCATTCTGTCTGTTCGTCGTTCTATCATTCTGTCTGTCATTGTCTGTCTGTCGTTTTATCGTTCTATCTGTATGTCTGTCGTTCTATCATTCTGTCTGTCATTCTATCATTCTGTCTGTCATTGTCTGTCTGTCGTTCTATCATTCTGTCTGTCTGTCTGTCATTCTATCATTCTGTCTGTCATTCTATCGTTCTCTCTGTCTGTCGTTCTATCTATCTGTCTATCTATCTATCTATCGTTCTGTCTGTCATTCTATCATTCTGTCTGTCATTGTCTGTCTGTCGTTTTATCGTTCTATCTGTATGTCTGTCATTCTATCATTCTGTCTGTCATTGTCTGTCTGTCGTTCTATCATTCTGTCTGTCTGTCTGTCATTCTATCATTCTGTCTGTCGTTCTATCGTTCTACCTATCTACCTATCTACCTATCTATCTATCTATCTATCTATCTATCTATCGTTCTGTCTGTCATTCTATCATTCTGTCTCTGTTGTTCTATCGTTCTCTCTGTCTGTCTGTCATTCTATCTTTCTGTCTGCCGTTCTATCGTTCAGTCTGTCGTTCTCTTTGTCTGTCATTTTATCATTCTCTCTGTCAATTCTGTCTATCGTTCTGTCGTTCTCTCTGTCTGTCTGCCATTCTATCATTCTGTCTCTGTTGTTCTATCGTTCTCTCTGTCTGTCTGTCTGCCATTCTATCATTCTGTCTCTGTTGTTCTATCGTTCTCTCTGTCTGTCTGTCTCTCTATCGTCTCTGTCTGTTCTATCGTCTCTCTGTCTGTCTGTCATTCTATCGTTCTCTCTGTCTGCCATCGTTCTCTCTGTCTGTCTGTCTGTCTGCCATTCTATCATTCTGTCTCTGTTGTTCTATCGTTCTCTCTGTCTGTCTGTCATTCTATCGTTCTCTCTGTCTGCCATTCTATCATTCAGTCTGTCGTTCTCTCCGTCATTCTGTCTATCGTTCTATCGTTCTCTGTCTTCTGTCTGTCTGCCATTCTATCATTCTGTCTCTGTTGTTCTATCGTTCTCTCTGTCTGCCATTCTATCGTTCAGTCTGTCGTTCTCTCCATCATTCTGTCTATCGTTTTATCGTTCTCTGTCTTCTGTCTGTCTGCCATTCTATCATTCTGTCTCTGTCATTCTATCGTTCTGTCTTTCTATCTTTCTGTCTTTCATTCTATCGTTCTGTCTGTCTGTCTGTCTGTCATTCTATCATTCTGTCTGTCGTTCTATCGTTATATCTGTCTATCTATCATTCTGTCTGTCATTCTATCATTCTGTCTCTGTTGTTCTATCGTTCTCTCTGTCTGTCTGTCATTCTATCTTTCTGTCTGCCGTTCTGTTGTTCAGTCTGTCGTTCTCTCTGTCTGTCATTCTATTGTTCTCTCTGTCATTCTGTCTATCGTTCCGTCGTTCTCTCTGTCTGTCTGTCTGCCATTCTATCATTCTGTCTCTGTTGTTCTATCGTTCTCTCTGTCTGTCTGTCATTCTATCGTTCTCTCTGTCTGCCATTCTGTTGTTCAGTCTGTCGTTCTCTCTGTCTGTCTGTCATTCTATCATTCTCTCTGTCATGTCTTTCTATCGTTCTCTCTGTCTGTCTGCCATTCTATCATTCTGTCTCTGTTGTTCTATCGTTCTCTCTGTCTGTCTCTGTCATTCTATTGTTCTCTCTGTCTGTCATTCTATCGTTCTCTCTGTCTGTCTCTGTCATTCTATCGTTCTCTCTGTCTGTCTGTCATTCTATCGTTCTCTCTGTCTGCCGTTCTATCGTTCAGTGTTTCGTTCTCTGTCATTCTGTCGTTCTGTCATTCTGTCTATCGTTCTATCACTCTCTCTCTATTCTGTCATTCTACCGTTCTCTCTGTCATTGCATCATTCTGTCTGTTTTTTCTCTCTGTCTGTTGTTCTATCGTTCTGTCTGTCTGTTGTCTGTCTGTCCATTCTATATCATTCTGTCTCTGTCGTTCTATCGATCTGTCTGTCATTCTATTGTTCTCTCTGTCTGTCTCTGTCATTCTATCGTTCTCTCTGTCTGTCTGTCTATCGTTCTATCGTTCTGTCGTTCTGTCTGTCTGTCGTTCTATCATTCTGTCTGTCATCCTACTGTTCTCTCTGTCATTGTATTGTTCTGTCCATCTGTCTGTCTGTCGTTCTATCGTTCTCTGTCGTTCTATCGTTCTGTCTGTCTGTCGTTCTATCATTCTGTCTGTCATCCTACTGTTCTCTCTGTCATTGTATTGTTCTGTCGTTCTATCGTTCTCTGTCGTTCTATCGTTCTCTGTCGTTCTATCGTTCTGTCTGTTGTTCTGTCGTTCTCCCTGTCTATCTGTCTATCGTTCTGTCTGTCGTTCTATCATTCTGTCTGTCATCCTACTGTTCTCTCTGTCATTGTATTGTTCTGTCCATCTGTCTGTCTGTCGTTCTATCGTTCTCTGTCGTTCTATCGTTCTGTCTGTCTGTCGTTCTATCATTCTGTCTGTCATCCTACTGTTCTCTCTGTCATTGTATTGTTCTGTCGTTCTATCGTTCTCTGTCGTTCTATCGTTCTGTCTGTTGTTCTGTCGTTCTCCCTGTCTATCTGTCTATCGTTCTGTCTGTCGTTCTATCGTTCTGTCTGTCGTTCTATCGTTCTCGGTCATTCTATCGTTCTGTCTGTTGTTCTATCGTTCTGTCTGTCTATCTGTCTTTCTATCGTTCTGTGTGTCTGTCGTTCTATCGTTCTCTCTCTGTCTTTCTGTCTGTCGTTCCCAGTTCTGTCTGTCTGTCTGTCGGTCTGTCATTCTGTTGTTCTTTCTTGTCGTTCTGTCTTTCTGTGATCTGTCATTGTCATTCTATCATTCAAAATGTTCATTCTGCCATTCAAACATTCATTCTGTCATGGAAACGTTTATTCTGTCATTCAAATGTTCATCCTATCGGTCATTATATCGTTCTGTGTGTGTGTGTGTCTAGTGGGCTAATTTGGAAGGAGAAGGGAAAGCAACGGGGCCCATGGAAAGTTCAGAGGAAAAAAAAAAGTAAAAAAAAAAAAAAGTTGTCCGTCTAGCCGGCTAGTTTGTTGTCCGTGAGTTAGTTTATTGTCAGATCTGTCTGTCTGTCTAATGGGCTAATTTGCCGTCTATTGGTTTGCATGTCTGTCACATTTTTGTGTTATTTCCTTTTAGCCTTGGTGAGAGAAGAAAGAACGATGCAGTCTCTGTGGTTTAGCTTTATTAAGTCTTTACTGGTGAGCTTGGCAGGCCGTTTGTTTCTCTCAGCGCAGGGGCAGAAGTCAGCATTTTGTTGAGGCGTTTTCTGCCTTGTGTTTAAAATCGCTTTTGCCTATGCTTAATCTGTTACATGCAATATCTGAAAAAAAGTGCTAATAGCAGATGATGGTGGAACACTTTTACCACCTAATACATTTTAGAGCTGTTACAGCAAGCTCATGAATCTCAAATCAGATATTTGAGGTCTCGCTGTGTTTGCTGTACAGCGTAATGTGAGACTGTCTGATAACGAGAGCTAATGGTTTGATTGATTTCTCCCATATATGGGAAATAATGCAGTGCTTCTCTGTACAAACTCTCTTTAACATCAATCTTGAGTCCATCTTGGAAAGGCTGTTCAGAAGAATGTCTGTAAACCCTTTAACATGCACACTTAAAGGTGTCGGAGCTGTGGTTCTGGGCGAGTTTCTTCACTTTTTCACTATAAAAACCTCATTAGTGGTGACATGGCAGCTGTGTCAGTTTCATTTCCTGTACAGTCTAACCAGTGTGAATATAAAATGTGATTGGGGCATTTGGGATTGGACTTACATTTCCATTACTGAGTACAAATCTCATAATGTGCATATGGTGAGCTGGCTGATGGCATTAGCTAGTTACTAATAGAGCCGCACATGTTAAGTATTTCGCACAAGCTCTCATCCATGTTTGAAAGCCTTTTGCCATGACTGTGATGGATGATGGAGTATGATTGTGTTTGTGTTTTCCATCAAAATGATGCTGATTCTCGTGTCGGAGCTGGTGCAGAAACTTTTTTTTAACCTGACTTCACTGACTTAAATTAAGATGAACAATGGCATAACTGACTGCTACTAGATAACCACCCACACTCAAACAGTAGTGCATATAGTATTTTGTTACTGTAATAATTTCCTTGGTATGAACGGCTTTAAGTTTAGGGTTGGGAGAAAAAAATGATTCACCTAACTACTAATTTTTATTTATTTATTTTTTAAACGATTTTAATTTTTTTAATTTATTTTTTAAATTCCAGAATCGATATTAATTCTGTCTATTAAACCTTTGACAAAATCATATCGCAACATTCAAATCTGTATTGGCACTGCCGCTGATCCAGAGACAGCAGTCATTATTTCAACCGCAGAGTGTCTATTATTTATTATCTATAGTATATATTATCTATAATATTTCTGTGATACAATAGGACAAATTATCATAGAAGTACTGGGATAAATGTTTAAAGTTCAAATATAGTTACTAATGTCTAAGGTAGCTATCAAAAACCTTTAGAAAATGGGCTTCACATAACGACTGTATTGATTACATTGTTTTGCCACTAGGTGGCGACAAATGACTGTTAAAAAAATGTGTCATTGAATCATTTATTTAAGAGAATGTAGTACTGTAATGTAAGATGCTTCTGAAATAAAACTCAGAAAGATGTGGTGAATTGTTTTTGTAAAATGACTCTTCTTATACATAAATGTACTGTCTGTATAAGTGTATGATTCAACTTTTCCACATGGTCTAGTGTTAAAAAAACATAGCAAAATCGCAATACATTGCAATATCGAATCTCAATACTTGTAGAATCGCGATACATATAGTATCGGCACTCGAGTATTGTGATAGTATTGAATCGGGAGATCGCCCCAGTCCTACTTAAGTTGGTAGGTTTTTTTTTTTTTCTTATTTGATCCAAACCATTGATTAATTGATTTATTTTATTTTTTATATATTTATTTATTATTTTAATTATTTTATTTTTATTTATTTTAGCAACTTAATTGTTTACAATTTGTAATTTTATTTATTTTAAATAATTTTATTTTTATTTACAATTTAATAATTGTATTATATATTTGTATATTTACATTTTGTCAATTAATGAGGTCAGATAGTCGACTAGTGCTGCTGTGGAGCTGAATATACTGTTCCAGAACTACTTTCTGCAAAAAAGAAATGTTACTAAATTGGGCTCAAACTAGGGCTGACATTGCAATATTTTTTTTTTTTTCTGCAATGTATAATATGAAAAAAATTCACCAGATGACTTGAATGGCTCTATTTGAAAAGAATAAATCATTCTAAAATCATTGAAGTGATTTTGTAGGTGAGTGAATATGCATAGAAAAATTACAAGCAGCAATAAAATATAATAGAACAAAGATACAAATTAATAAATAGTGCCTTGTTTTTCAGGGAAGTCTAACAGTATTCAGTTACAGAAATTGATTAATCAAATGTAAGATAACACTGCTTAGTATTCACTGTATAAATTAAATATATTTAATCTGTGTTAAAGGGATAGTTCACCCAAAAATGAAAATGTGATGTTTATCTGCTTGCCCCAGGGCATCCAAGATGTAGGTGACTTTGTTTCTTCAGTAGAACACAAATGATGATTTTTAACTCGAACCGTTGCTGTCTGTCAGTCTTATAATGCGAGTGAATGGTAACACAATTTATAAGAGTCATAAAATATGCGTAGACAAATCCAAATTAAACCCTGTGGCTCGTGACGACACATTGATGTCATAAGACACGAAACGATCGGTTTGTGCGAGAAACCAAACATTATTTATATAATTTTTTTTACCTCTAATACACCACTATGTCCAACTGCGTTCAGCACTCGCTTAGTGAGGTCTGATCGCGCTCTGACAACGACAGTGATGTCTCGCGCTTATATTTCAATGAGTGCTAGACATTACTTCCGTTGTCAGAGCGAGATCAGACCTCACTAAGCGAGTGCTGAACGCAGTTGGACATAGTGGTGTATTAGAGGTAAAAAATGCTATAAATACTGTTCGGTTTCTCACACAAACCGATTGTTTTGTGTCTTAGGACATCAATGTGTCGTCACGAGCCGCAGGGTTTAATTTGGATTTGTCTATGCATATTTTTCGACTCTTATAAATTGTGCTACCATTCACTCACATTATAAGACTGACAGACGGCAACGGTTGGAGTTAAAAATCATCATTTGTGTTTTACTGAAGAAACAAAGTCACCTACATCTTGGATGCCCTGGGGGTAAGCAGATAAACATCAAATTTTCATTTTTGGGTGAACTATCCCTTTAACACTACAAAAGTGATTTTCCTGTTTGTCATTTGTTGTTTGATTAACATTTATGACACAGAGAGCAGCAGGAATATTAGGCTGCTGTCACTTTAAGACCAAAATACTGTTACACATTTATATTGTTTAGTTCACTTAAGCCATAAGCATGTTTATGAGGATACTCTGTTTTATGTGCGTTTTAACAATATTTTGCGTGTATGTGTCAGTTCAGGCATAAATAGATGCGATGTGTCTATCACGGAAGCACACATCGTGATTGCGGTGCTAAAAAGATATACCGTGCAGCCCTAGCTTAGACACAAAAAAGGGTGTGTGTGCGGAAGTCTGTGTTTTGTGGTGTTTAAAGGGCAAGTGGGCTTGTGGCTTGGGTGCAATCATCTGAGAAAAGGGAACAGACACCATGGATTTGAGAGACGGTGACTTAACCTTCCCCTCCAGTGAGCCGTGTGTGCGCACGTATGTACGTTTTCAGATGGTCAGGCCTGATATGTCTTCCTTAGAGGCCTTCCTGACATTTCAATTCACCGGCCATTCAAACTTCAGCGGCAGCGCAGGAGTCATTAGCAGCTGCCCACCCAGATTTTTCTAAATTTACGCACATGCGAACAATCATCTACTGATAAGACTTCCTCTCCGGCTACAAATACAAAGCGGACAGATGTTGTGAAATTTGCATTCTGTTACCCCTCCCTTCTATCTTAAACGCTCGCGTTCTCCCCTCTCGCTTTTAGTCGACACGCTATTTTATGCCCGTGTCTTTTTAATCATCTCTAATTCTCTTCCTCCCACATTCTTCCTCTTCTCTCTCCTCTTCTTTCTTTTTTCTCCTTCCATCTGGCCTGAAATCATAAGGATTCAGGAAGATGTGCCATCAGAGCTACCGGAGGTTTGAGGGAATGGCGTCGGAGCCGTAGGCAGTGTCAGGGAGGCCGTGGGCTGGACAGAGGTCACACGGGTCGCTTGAGAGCTACCGTGTTGACTTTGACAAATATGGCAGACCAACCCTGAAGAAAATAGTTTGTTATTAGGTGATTCAGAGCGTATCCACACTGGAGTGGGCAATATATAGCGCTCGGCCATCCAAGAACACAACAGTGAAAGAGAGGAGGGGGAGAGATGGAGAAGCAAAGATGGTGAAACATCAAAACAATGCCAATGTTTTCACAGTTTACCTCCAAAATGTCTCTCGGAGGATTCTTGCTCATATTTGGATGTTATCATGTATCGTATGGAAGTTGCTAGCACAGCAGTATGCTCATATATTTTTAATGATAATACTGTATGAATTGTATTTAAAGGAAACATTGCTAGGCCTACATTACGTACATAATGCTATTGTAAGTTTGGTTAACTTTAGACTGTACTGCAGTAGCTTTTTTTCTTGTTCAGAGATCCCTTTCTTTCTTTCTTTCTTTCTTTCTTTCTTTCTTTCTTTCTTTCTTTCTTTCTTTCTTTCTTTCTTTCTTTCTTTCTTTCTTTCTTTCTTTCTTTCTTTCTTTCTTAAATCATTTAAAATTAATTTTTAACTTATTTTTTAAATTATTTATTTAATTTTAAATTGTTTTTTATTTATTTTAAAATGTATTTATTTCTAAATTATTAATTTATTTTTTAATTTTAAAAGTTTCTGAATTTTTTTTAAATGTAGTTTTCTAAATAATTAAAATATTTTATGTGCTATGTATTTTATGTAAATTAAGTATTTTAAAATGTATTTATTTCTATTTTTTAAAATTGTTTTAATTTTATATTTTCTCTATTTTTATTGTTAAATTAAATTTATTTTAAAATGTTCATTTGTAAATTATTATTTTTTTAAATTTTAACATTTTTTTGATTAAATTAATTTTTAAATGCATTCTACATTTTTTTGTGTTTTTTTGTTTTAAATTATGCAAAATTGTGATAAAATATTTTACTTTTTTAATTTTACATTCATTTGTAAATTATGCAAAATTATTTATTTTAATTTTTTACTGTAAATATTTTCATAAAATTATGAAATTATGTAAAATATTACATTTTATTATTAAATTTTATTTTTAATTATGTTTTTTTTTTTCATAATTGCTGGTACAGTACGTAAAGCTAGGGATTTTCAAACTACTTTTTGTTGTATTATTTTTCTAATTGATCTGAATTGATAAAACAGACAAAAAAAAACAAACAAACAAAAAAACGAATGACTTTGGACTTTGATAAACAAACACTAGGCAACAACCAAAGCTCTAGCAACCACATCACATTGGTGGTTGTGTTTTTTTTTTTTTTTTACGGGTAACAGCACTCATGTTTTCTTAAAAAAATGTGACACTTTTTTTATATCGTTTACTCAGTACACTAACATTCATAATGCAACATGAACATTAGCAGTAAGCAGGCAAGCCAACATATGTGGTAAAATGCAGCATGAGTCAAGCAGATAAGTTGTCAGTAATGTTGCTCTAAGACTTGCATTAAAAGCTAATGTTTTCTCTCTAAAAATACAACTAAATTATATGAAAAGCTACAGCCTTGCATTCTTGAGCAGCAAATCAGCATATCAGAATGATTTCTGAAGGATCATGTGACACTGAAGTAATGATGCATTATATTTGAATATGTATGTAAATAGAAAACTGTTATTTTAAATAGTAACAATATTTTATAATATTACTGTTTTTACAGTATTTTTGATCAAATAAATGCAGCGTTGGTGAGCATAAGAAACGTTTCAAAAACATTCAAAAACATTCAAAAATCATTCGCCTCCCAACTTTTAAATGATAGATTTGATTTCATCATTTAGTTTCGTTTTGTTTAGTTTTGTTTCGTTTAATTTAGTTTCATTTAGTTGTTCCATTGCCTCATTGTTCCATTTTATTTTGTTTCATCGCATTTCATTTCATTTCATTTCATTTCATTCCGAGCCCGTGTAAGGACAAATGTTTAAGGTTAGGACCCTTGGACAGACGAGTAAAGTGTGTTTGGGTGTGTTTGTTGGGTGGTGAGAGCTTATCAACAGAGCAGCAGAAGAGAGACGATAACAGGGCTTTTAGAAGCATAGCTTGGCTTATCTGTAGTGTTTAGCGTGGCTAGTCCTCTGGGCTTTAGACACTGTCTGCTCCATCTGTCCTTGCTTTGCAAAAGCGCATGGACAAGAATGGACGCAATCTCTCCTGTGGCACACTGTACTCGCTTTCTTTTCCTCTCCAGTGCTGCGGTTCTGGGCTCCGCACATAGAGACCCGTACGCGCTATTACCCTAAGAGGGCCTCATGATTTCGCCGCGAGGCAGTGTTTATAATTTGTTCAGTGTGCTTGTGTGTGTGTGTGTGTGTCGGGTACAGTGTGTAATCTAGTTTTTGGGGAGCGGAGGGAAATGGGAAGGGGGGATTGGATGAGGAGAGGGAGTCGTTCTGGCCGTGCCGACTCATTCAGTGCCCAGAAAATTGCTCTTCCCCTCTTGAGCTCCCCTTTCTTCAGTCTGCATTGCTCTACTTTCTCTACTCGCTCTTGCGTGCTCCTCTCATGTGGGGTAACTCCGAGCAAACTTTGAACAGAACCAGATTAAAAGCCTGCAGAGGAAACACTCATCTGCTGTGCTTTTTAAAAGGGTTTATTTTTTTCCTGTAGCTCCTTCCCTCTGTCATCTCCCCGCTGAGTGTGAAGAGGGTTTGTCAGCAACTCATTAGTTCATCTTCATTACCACCATCCAGCCTCACAGCCCTTCTCTCATTCTTTATTTCTTTTGTTTCTTTTTTTGATTGTATGTTTACTCTTTGTTCCTCTCCTTTGTTCATTTCCTTTTATTTGGTTACTTCAGGTTGTTGTTTGTTTTGTTCATGTTTTTGTTCATTCATTCTTTTTATTTGTTTGATCATTTATCGTTTTGTTTGTTCAATGCAATTTTTTTGTTCATTTGTACTTTTGTCCTTTTCTTTTGTTTGTACTTTCTTTTGTTCATTCATTGTGTCTTTCATGTTTGCTAATTTTTCATTTTGTTTAATCTTTTTATTTTTTGTTTGTTTGGACTTTGTCCTTGTCTGTCTTTTGTTCATTAATTCTCTTTCATTTGTTTGCTTCATTTTTGCTTTGTTTTTCCTCTTTTGTTTGTTCTTTATTATTTTACCCTTTTGTTTTTTTAATTTTGCCTTGAATTATTTTTTTCATTTTCCTTGTTTCGTTTAGTTTGTTCAGTTGATTGTTGTTTCTCTATTGCGCTTTCTTTAGTTTATTCATGCTTCTGTTTGTCATTAGTTTGTTGTTCAGTGTTTCATTTGTTTTTGTTTCACCATTCTTTCATTTGTTTCTTTCTTGATTTCTTTTGTTCGTCCTTTATTTTTGTTCATTTGTTTGCTGTTTTCTCTATAGCTCTTTATTTAGTTTATTCATCTATTTGTCCTTAGTTTGTTCAGTGTTTTGTTTGTTTTTGTTTGGTCATTCTTTCATTTGTTTTCTTGATTTCTTTTGTTCGTCTTTTATTTTTGTTCATTTGTTTGTTTTTCTCTATTGCTCTCTTTAGTTTATTCATGCTTCTGTTTGTCATTAGTTTGTTGTTCAGTGTTTTGTTTGTTTTTGTTTGGTCATTCTTTCATTTGTTTTCTTGATTTCTTTTGTTTGTCCTTTATTTTTGTTCATTTGTTTGCTGTTTTCTCTATAGCTCTTTCTTTAATTTATTCATCTATTTGTCCTTAGTTTGTTCAGTGTTTTGTTTGGTCATTCTTTCATTTGTTTTCTTGATTTCTTTTGTTCGTCTTTTATTTTTGTTCATTTGTTTGTTTTCTCTATTGCTCTCTTTAGTTTGTTCATGCTTCTATTTGTCCATAATTTGTTGTTCTGTGTTTTGTTTGTTTTTGTTTGGTCATTCTTTCATTTTGTTTCTTGATTTCTTTTGTTCGTCTTTTATTTTTGTTCATTTGTTTGTTGTTTTCTCTATTGCTTTTTAGTTTATTCATTCTTCATTCTTCTTCATTTGTCCATAATTAGTTGTTCAATGTTTCGTTTGGTTTTGATTGGTCATTCTTTCGTTTGTTTGTTTGTTTGTTTGTTTGTTTGATTTATTTTTGTCTTTTATTTTCACTTTCCTTCCTTCCTTCCTTCCTTCCTCCCTTCCTCCCTCCCTCCCTTCCTTCTTCCTTCCTTCCTTCCCTTCCCCTCCTTCCTCCCTTCCTCCCTCCCTCCCTTCCTCCCTCCCTCCGGCTGTTTGGTGTTTGTGACAATGTGCAAAAGAGACAATGATTAGGAGATAGATGAAATATGCAGAGGAGAGCGAAAACATGGTTAGATATGGTTACGAGGTATGTGCGCGAGTTCTGTGTGACGCAAGCCACGATTAGAGCTGTAACACTCTCCGATTAAACACACATTTAAATAGACACTGCCTCAGGAGAGACGGATAGAGAGCAAAAGAGAGAGAATGTCAGAACCATGTGCTTTCATCTGCAGAGCTTGCATAAGATATTCATACAGTCTCTATGTACACATGGCCCTTCTGTGCTCTCTCAACCTCTCCATAGCTGTTTCTCTCACTTTAACCTTATAAATGCACTTTTCCTGATCTGCCATCTTCCTCTTTCTTTTACTTTTCTGTAATTTTCTGTCTTTCAGCTAGCAGTATCTCCATTTCATCCAGACATCTTTTTTTTTCTACTTTTCTCTCCCTTTTTCAAGTCCTCTTTCTTTTCCATTTCTTTTGCCGTCTATATCTGTATTCTCAGTGCCAACATCTTTCTCCTAATTTGCTCACCTCTATCATTCCCTCATCTCAATTCATTCTGCCCTCTTTTCTCTCTATCGCTGCCCCCTCCCAGATTCGGCCCTGTTCTTTCGTACGCTATCTGTCATTTTGCCTGCTGTGTAAATGGTTTCCTATTTCCACATCCAACGGCCCTTTCTTCTCTTCGTTCTTCCATTGGCTTGTTGCTTATTTGTGTTCTCTGCCAGAAACTACATCTCTCTCTGTCTCTCTCTCTGTCCCGGTCTTTTTTTTTTCTTTCTCAGTGGTATTACTTAGGGCTGCCCATACCAGGTTGAAGTGCCCTACTTTTTCTCCCCCCACTCTCTTTTCCGCACCCCCTCCCTGTGTTGATTTATTCACATGCAGAGATAGACAGATAGTGATCCATTGGAAGGGAGGTTTGGAAAGAGGAGGTCAGTGGAGAAGTGTGAATGACTTCATCTGACATTCCACTCATGTTAATTTAGAATTGGACAAATAATCAGAGGGTCAACAGATTACCTCAGAAGTAGAATACTTCAAATTTGCATACTCCTGCTCTTCAACTGGTATCAACATGGATCTCACTAGTTCGTGATGAATGTAGTTTGTTGACAAGTGGTCAAAAGAGACACATTTAAGATTCACGTTAACACTAAGTGTAAACAAAGTGTCTCGGCTGGCCGATTAAGAACGGATCACCTGAGGCAGATGATGGTAATACCTCCATGTAAACAGGCCCTGCAAGTTTTGTAGTTTGCATAAGACAATAAGCTAGTGTAGTTTGCAGATGCATTTGGCTGACACCTTTTATTTAAAGTGATACAATGCATTCAAGTTGTGCATTTTCTGTTTATACAATCTCTGGGTATTGGATCCATAACCTTCCTGATATTTTGAGCAATACTATTTAAAAGTATTATATGCAATTTAAAATCCTGTGTCTATTTTAAACACTATGTAAAGCTGTGAGGTCAGTCTAGCTGAGGTCTGTTGTTAGTCTGCTTGTGTTTTATGGTCAAATTGATTTTGTTACAGTGCTGAAATATAGAAGTGGCATGTTATGGTCGAATTAACAGCTTGTTTCTATTAATAGAGGCGACTTGACGACAGCGTAGTGTCGTAATATCTGTAGCCAGTTTTGATGACCCTGAGCACCCACTAGTAATGTGTTTTTATATGACACTGATGGCCAGAGACATTCCCAGTATCAACAGCAGATCATACGGCGGAGGATGTGATGAGCTGAGCTTGAGCATGACAGAGCGGGCCTTGATTGGAAAGACACATACATGGACACACTCACTCACTGGAGATGGTCCAGGGCCTTCTCCGTAAAAGGGAACGGTTTGATGACTCCATTACGGGCCACGGCTACAAGACTTTATTAGACTGGATTTGTACTCAGGGGATTCTTACTGGAACCAGCCTTGTGTATGGTCCATGTGCACACGACAGCCTGCGAGGAGTTGCCTAATTAATTAGCTCGCTGAAAAGAGCCGGAAAAGTGTGGCTTTATTATTCGCCGGAGCAGTCGTGCAGTAAACCATTTATAACCACTGAACTGCTGTCAGTTTTAACTGATACAAATTTGCCTGGAGTATCTGAATTAAATGTGAATTGTGGCGTGATTGAAGATCAGCAATCGGGTGACAAACAGAAAGTCAAATAGGGCCTTTTGGGGGGTTAATGAGGCACAGGTGCTCGAGAAAAGCAAGACGGGAAGAAGTAGAGAAGGAAAAAAAGATGTTTTATTAAAGCTAAACAAGCTCTGGTTTATGATTTCCGTGATGCAGAAAGCAAGGATGGAATTGCAGAATTCAAGCATAAAAATGGATTTTGTTGTATAGCATGGAATGTTGCGGAAATTTTGGAATAATAAATCAAAAGTAGGGCTGTAAAATCGATTAAAGTTAATTACGATATGTACGAGTGGTAGTAATTATTAAACTGCAGAAAGGACATTGAAGTATGAGAGTAAACTTAAAGGATTAGTTCATTTCTGAATTAAAATTGCCTGATAATTTACTCACCCCCATGTCATCCAAGATGTTTGTCTTTCTTTCTTCAGTCAAAAAAAGAAATTAAGGTTTTTGAGGAAAACACTCCAGGATTTTTTTCCATGTAGTGGACTTCACTGGGGTACAATGGGTTGAAGGTCCAAATTGCAGTTTCAGTGCAGCTTCAAAGCACTCTACACGATCCCAGAAGAGGAATAAGGGTCTTGTCTAGTGAAACGATCGGCCATTTTGTAGAAAAAAATAAAAATATATATACTTTTTAACCACAAATGCTTGTCTTGCGCTAGCTCTTCGATACGCCACGATTTACGCAGTCACGTTGGAAAGGTCACACATGACGTAGGTAGAAGTACCGACCCAGTTTTTACAAAGCAAACATACAAAGACTAAGTCAAACGCCTTTTTAAAAAACGGTAAAACACATGATGTCTAATGATTTTGAAGTTGACTCGCTCTAACGCGGGACTTCCGCGACCTTACCAACATGATTATGTAATGCGTGGCGCATCGCAGAGCTAGTGCAAGATGAGTATTTGTGGATAAAAAGTATATACATTTTTATTTTTTTTAGAAAATGACCAATTGTTAATGCTAGACAAGACCCTTATTCCTCTGATGGGATCGTGTAGAGCCATTTGAAGCTGCACTGAAACTGCAATTTGGACCTTCAACCCGTTGAACCCCACTGAAGTTCACTATATGAAGAAAAATCCTGAAATGTTTTCCTCAAAAACCTTAATTTCTTTTTGACTGAAAAAAGAAAGACCAATATCTTGGATGACACAGGGGTGAGTAAATTAACAGGAAATTTGAATTCTGAAGTGAACTAATCCAGATTGAGCAAGATCAGCTGAAGAGGGAGAAAGTTGGAAAAGAAAGAGGTGAGAAATGAAAGTCAACTTGAGTGAGAAAGAACGAACGAAAGCTCAATTGGTAGTCTTTTTGGCACTTAAGCTTGAACGAGATCGAAGCGGAGAAGGGAAAAAAAATGTGTGGGGTAACCTCATTATAAGTGTAGGAATCTAAAAACAGGAAAGAGGAGTGCGAGTCTGACAGTGAAGGTGTCTGTAAAGCCCGCTAATGAGCTGATGTGATGCGAGTTTGTGCGAGCGGAGATCAGAGCCAGCGAGAAGCAGCGCCGAGGTGATGATGAAGATTAGGGAGGCCTGGCTCTGGAGTTTCCCGCTGGAAGAAGGCTGCAGTAGGACATGGATGAGGCACGGTTCCACTGCGAATTCAGCTCTGCACCTGCTCACACCAGATCACGAACTCGGGGCCGGATCAATGGCTCTCGGTCTCTGATCTCAGCCGGCATCAGAGCTCCTCTCCTCTAGACTCTTCTAGTTGCTCTTCACAGCTGACCTCGAGGCTTATTGCAGACGGCTACATCTCGGTGTGTAACCGTAACGTGGCTGCTGCGGACCGCTTTGTTCCATGGTGGGCCAGTTTAAGTGGTTTACAAGGAATATCAAAAACTGCCGGCGACTGCACAGATCAGTAGATCTCACAACTTGTGTTATTACTTCTCACAGCAGATTCCTCTTAGAAGATGTTAGTTTAGCTATGGGAACCTTTAAGGCGTCGCTCCGCAAAAAAAAAAATCAGCTTGTGGTTTTCTTTGAAGGTGGAGATGTGCTTGTAGCCTGTTATTGTTAGCATAGCAAAGCACAGGAGAACTTCTGTAAGGCATGTGGGAGCTGTCCACCCATCATGTTCTGCTAGGGTAAGAATTCCTCTGTGAATACACCTTCCTTTGGAGTTTGAGGTGTGTATATGAACTCATGTGATTACTACATGTTTTTCAAACACAAGTTCAGGACACTCGATCCATAATAGTGTGATTGCTTATCTGAAACGCCTTGTATCATGTATCTTGCACCGAGGCTAATTATGTATGGCATCTGACACAGTTGCAGTCGATAGCAATAATACTGAGATACTAAAGTTTAAGATAAGGTTTTGAACACACCACATAGAATTTGTGATTTGTGCCTGCTTTGAAGGTTTGTTTTGTTTTGTTTTGATCTGTTTTTTTTTCCTCAAAAAAGGAAAAAAAGTTACATTACCATTCAAAAGTTTTAGGCTGGTAAGATTTTTTTTATTTTTTTTTTTATTTTTTCATGTGTTTGAAAGAAGTCTTTTATGTTCACCGAGGCTGCATTTATTTTACCAAGAATGCAATAAAAACTGTTGTGAAATATTACTACAATTTAAAATAACTGTTTTCTATGTAAATATATTTTTAAATGTAATTTATTCCTGTGATGCAAAGCTGAATTTTCAGCGTCATTACTCCAGTCTTCAGTGTCACATGATCCTTCAGAAATCATTCTAATATGATGATTTGCTGCTCAAGAAACATTTTATCAATGTTGAAAACAGTTGAGCTGCTTGTATTTTTGTAGAAACTATTAATTTTTTTTTTTTTAAAGAGTCTTTGATGAATAGATAGTTTAAAAGAACAGCATTTATTTGAGATTGTAACACTATAAATGTCTTTATTGAAATTTTTTTTTTATCAATTTAAAGGTGCAATATGTAATATTTTTTCAGTAAAATATCCAAAAACCACTAGGGCAGTGTTCTATATTTTGTTTACTTGAGTACTTACAATATCCCAAATGTTTCTAACCATTTGAAAATCGTGAGAAAATTGCAATTTTAACCAAGGCTCTGGGACGTGTGTAGACTGGGTAAACCCAGCCTGATCTGCTGGTGATTTGATTTCGCCCGGCAACTCAGTCTGGAAACCCGTACATTCATTTCTGCTGCATCTGTTACACTTTTGCGGGAACCAATCACAGAATAGCTCATCCAGCTTGCTCGCTATTGGCGGGTACAGAGTAGTGTTGTCAAAAGTACCGACTTCGGTACCTAGTCGGTACTGAAATTTAAAAAATGTGACGCTTTGAGCGCTGTTGAGTGGATTCGTAAACATCTCTGATTGGCCATTGTTTTCACGGCTCATCGGATATGTCTGTGATAGGCTTCAATGATCAACGCTGTAAAAACGTTGTAAATAGTCATCAGTTAATCTTTTCACTAAGCGCTTACACAGATACACACGGGAGCGTTTGAAAGCAGGCGTCTATCGCGGATCGGTCCATTGTTAGACGCCTGCTTTCAATCGCTCGCGCTCCCACTTTCAAAATGCTTTCAAATTCAAACACTTCCGTGTGCTTTCAAATGCTCCCACGCGTTGATCATTGTAGCCAATCACAGGCATATCCGATGAGCGCGTCAACACAATGGCCAATCAGAGATGTTTACGAATCCGCTCAACAGCGCTCAAAGCGTCACATTTTTAAAATTTCAGTACCAATAGGTACCGAAGTCGGTACTTTTGACAACACTAGTACAGAGCTCTTTCTATGGCTCTGGGCGGGTATAACACGATGACGTCTCTCGCACGACAGTCAATCCAATTCCTTTTAACCTCTCAACGATGCTAAATGACTTCTTTAGTTTAGCAAACAAATCGCTTGACTGATTAGTCCCTACCAGCCATTTCTTGTAGTCCTTAAAAAGTGATTTCTGTAAAAGAAAATGTCTCCCTTTGCATTGAACTTTGAGTGTCACAACTTTTATTTATTCTCAAACAGCAACATTACACACTAACTAAAGTTAAAAAAGTGAAATCATAATCAAGGACCCCTTTAAGTCTTACTGACTTCAAACTTTTGAACAGTATTGTACATATATTTATCTATTCATATTTATTTATTTTTAAATGATATTGTTGCTTTTAAATTATATTGTTCCAAATTAAAATGAAGTAAAACTGAAAATGATGTACAAGAATATGACTGGACATCCATTGTGATGGAACTCATGTTGTCTTAGGCCAGATTTAAAATGGTCTTTCCTGCACCATCATTCTATCCACCAAGGTGTCCGTGGGCTGAAAAATACCTTTTTTTTTTTTTTTTTTTTTTTTAGCAAATCTGATGGTGCTTTTAGTTTTAAATAAGAGTGTCACACTTTGCATGTTTTACCATATTCATATCCATTTTACAGATCTTCACTATTCCCATCAAATCAGCACCTGAAAATGCAAAAAATGGCAAATTCTTTCTGGGCCTACTTAGTATGGTGAGGGACAAAGAGAGGCCAAAAAGAGGAAATTATGTGAAAACTTGACTACTGCATGGCTTAGTTGTTTAGACTGGCTTTGAAAAAAGGAAGTAGGACATGCGAATAGTGTTTGATAACATCAGTGAGGCACATGACTTGGCTTTTTTACCCAGTATGTCCCAAGAAATTCTAGGCCATTTGTTTTATGATTAGCCCCCAATAGGTTTGCATGACCACCCAGTGCAGTTTGCAGACGAGAGCTTCTGGAGCCAGCTAGGCCAGGGTTTCCTGCCACGATCGCTCTGGTTTATCTTGATAGGTGAGAAATTAGCACAGCGGAGATTGTGGTGAGCAAGCTGCCATTTGGATATGCCGCAGACTCTGGCTAGGGGATTGCCAAATCTCAGAGGCTCTTTAAAGTGCAGAAGTACCCTCTTCCTGTGAGCCCCAGTGAAGATTGATGTGCAGATTTTTGTATATCGTGTTAAAGCTCATGTGCTGCCCAGCCCTTTGAACAGACTTGCCAGTTCAAGTTGGAGGAAGCACGTGGCTCTCGAAGGTTTTTTTAATGCTGGCAGTCCATCTTTATTGTGATCGGTGTGTTCTGCTTTTAGTGTGACAAATGGATGTAAGCTTTATTAAATAATAATGTAGACGCTGGAGGGAGAGCACGGGAGAGCTGTAACTGTCAAGAAAGAATTTCTGCTTGTAAGGAAATCCTTCACCTTGTTTACGCAGTTTCTTTGAATAGCTGATTAATAATTTGTTGGTAGCCCAGATGGTTTTTATAGTATTAAATTTTAAGATTGTGTTTATTTGGGTTCAGTTATGGACTTGTGAGTGAATCATGGGTCAGATTTCACCCCTAAATTTAAAAGGAAAAGTAATAAATTATATAAGTCTATATTTAAAATAATGAGCCAGTGCTAATAATTGGTGTATACCAAGTGATACTAAGTCAGTACTGATTAAAAAAAAAAAAAAAAAATGCTTTGAGCGCTGTTGAGCAGATTCGTAAACCTGATTGGCCATTGTGTTCACGCTCTCAACAGATATATCTGTGATTGGCTACAATGATCAAAGAAGGGGAGTGTTTGAATTTGAAAGCGTTTTAAAAAGCGGGAACGGGAGTGTTTGAAAGCAGGCGTCTTTCAGCCGATCATGTTCCGCACTGTCGGCTGAAGTTGGTCCTCGTCAGCTTTTTTTCGGCCGATTTGAAATGTTGAATCGGCGTTGGAGCTCGTCGGTCCGTCGGGCCATCTGATCATTCTGATTGGCTGTTCAGCTACTGCCGCCAACTGGTTCGGAAAGGCATTTCATCTTATGCAGAAGCAGAACTGACATGCTACTTGGCCGTCGGCTGTCGAGCGTCGGTTTGGTGTGTCAGGGCAACTTTGGACACAGACGCTGCCGACGTGAGCCAACCCCACAGTCTGCTTTCATCGCCACTAGTTCGTCGGTGTCGGCTTGGTGTGTTCTGGCCTTAAGTGCTCGGGGATTAGCTTCATTGATGTCTATTTACAACATGTTTTTGAAGCATTGATCATTGTAGCCAATCACAGGCATATCTGATGAGCGCGTGAACATAGTTGGCCAATCGGAGGTGTTTACGAATCGGCTCAACAGCACTCAAAGTGTCACATTTTAAAAATTTCAGTATCGACTTGGTATTGCGGTCGGTACTTTTGGCAATACTACTACTATTACTACTACTAATAATTTAAGCCTATTTTTATGATCAGTTGGTAAACGTTTTCATGTGTGATCGTTTTCATGACAAGCATAATTTCCCCCTAAAATTCTTGGTACTGTAATGTGCTTTTGTAATTATCCTCAGATTATCATTACTGTATTAAAGCTATTTTTTTTATTGTCGCATTTTAGCATAATAAAATATTACCATGATGTATCAATACTATTTTTTTTCATAATTTTTTGCATTACGGTAATGAGAATTGAGCTTAATTTGAATGAAAACAGTGTCACAATGAAAGAATAGGCTTTATTTCCTTAAGAAACCATTTTTTTTCTTTTGAGTTTGGGGTGAAATATCACCTGGAGATGTTTTTGACAAGTTTTATGAAATTCGCCCAGTAAATTGACCCTTTGCATGGTGTGCCGGAGGAGAACCAGGGTGTTCATGCTTCTGAGGGTCTGCTTAACACATTGTTTGTTGGTTTTTGAGAGGGGTGTTGATGAATAGATAGAGACAGTGGAAGAGGGGGAAAACAGATGGAGAAAGAAAACAGATGTCACATTCTGAGGTAGAACAGACAATGCTCGGAGGCAAAGCAAAATAACTATTGACGGCACATGAGGAATCCAAAAAAGAAGCGTGCAACAGTTGGACTTATTCTCCAAGCCTTTTATGATGCAGAGAAATGCTATTTCTGCCTGTCTGTCGTTCAAATTTTTTATAGACTTAACATTTTTGAATTTGTATGCATGCATGTATGTATGTATGTATGTATGTGTATATATATATATATATATATATATATATATATATATATATATATATATATATATATATATATATATATATATATATATATATATATATATGTATAACATATGGAAATAACATATACACACACTAACCCTAACCCTAATTGGTAAAACATTAAGTGTTGTTTTTTTGTTTTTTTTTAGCCCCTTGCATTTGTTTTTAGACACCAGTGTACTTCTACAGGATTCTACAGGACTTCGTTAAGGCCGATTAATCGGCCAGTTGTTCAGGCAACCAACTGATTAGTTGATTATTTATTTATTTATTTTTTTTGAAAATATGCAATTTTTTTTTTTAAACATCTCTACTTTTTTCTCTCTCTCTTCTTGTCTGTTTCTCCATATCTCCGCTGGCACTCTCTGCTCTGTTGGCACAAAGATGAACGCTCTTGTCGCCAGATGTGACTGTGAATGAGCAGCTGTTGCTCTGTCACCCAGCTGCCTCTTCTCTTGCCGTCGCCTTGACGACAGTGACTCTTATCACCACAACAAATGTTCCTGGAAAACAAGGGGCGTGACCGAGATTGCAGCTTTTCCCCCGTATCCCTTCACCATCCTCTTCTCTTGATGTGTCGACGCACTTGTTTGCGTTGGCCTTTGATCAGATTTCCTTTTTTTGTCGGTGTTATTTTTCAAAGCAGAAAGGGCGACCTTTCTTCCAGGGAAGCACATATCGGTGGCATATTGTTAAAGCCGTGTTCTAGCAAACCCGGGCTTGTTAGAAGCCAATCAGGACATGGACATGCTTGCATAAAGATGTGTTTGCAATAGGGTTGCAATAGACACCGCAGAGGGCATTAAATCGGGGCGCCGATCTCGGATCAAATCCGCATCTGCCCCGTTTGATCAAAGTAACTGTGAGCTAATGAGTGAGAATGATCTGCAAACAGTCCTCTGTCTCCAAAAAGATGAATGTTGAATACTAAAAGCTGCAGTTCTTCAACATTGTGTACTGAGGTCATGGAAAATGGGGGGATTTCAGGGGTGGCGGTGCAGAGTAATCTTGGCTTAGGACGTTTAGATGTATTGTGATTGAGGGGCATAACATCTGTGTGAGAGATGTGTGTCTATGTGTGTGTGAAGAGGATTAGCGTCTGAAAAGCTGAATGAAGGGCTTACACACAGGGAAAGGAGGTGTGGTGTGACAGTCATCTACATTTGAGAGTGCAGCGACGTGTCTGAAAAGACAACGTCCTCGCTCCTCAGTCCGTCAATGAGTTCACAGGCAGCGGTTTAAAGAGTGCTTGAATCTTGTGTTGTTAATGCAAGGTCTTTAACAAAAAATTGATGCACCTCTTGATAGAAATAAAGGTTGTGATGTTATTTCCATCAAGAGGTGCATTATTTTTTGGTCAAGATCTTGTATTGACAATGCAAGAGTCAAGGACTCAGTAAAGTACTACTCCAGCACATCCCAAAGACTTTCAATGAATTTAAGGTCTGGACTCAGAGGTGCCAATTCATGTGTGAAAATGATTTTTCTTGCTCCCTCCCAACCATTCTTTCACAGTTTGAGCCCGATGAATCTGGGATTTGTCATCCTGGAATATGGCCATGATGTGTCTTCCTGCATGGCTGTTTAATAAATGAAAAGCTACACACTCAATCATTTAGGGTTAACCCTATGGCCCTCCTTGGTCATTTTTGACTGAAAAATTTTATATTTTGAAATGTTAAAAATCGTAGCTTCATTGGAATGGGATGACGCTTGGTGACTTTTGTCACATTAGCAATATGAACACAAAAAAATCAAAGACATGATTTGGATATGTTAAAGGGTCAAAGAGAAAAAAAAAAGTCACACTTACCTTCCTTGCGGTCAAAAATGACCTATATAGGAAATGAATGGGAAATACGAAAAAATATGAAAACTCTTTTGTTGGTACAAACAAAAAAAAAGTGCACAGCAATGAAGGGGTGATACTCTCAAATGGCAAGAGTGCAAAATAAACACCCAATCCCCCACCCCCCTTCCCACACACAAATATATATGTACTAGCAAATCTATAACACAGAGCAAGTTTATACAAATGTTTGAGATAAAATCAATAATACAGCCACAAAGCAGTAAAAAAATGAACAGCAAAAAAGAGGTTACACTCAATAACATCGAGAGTACAAAACAGAAACACCCACTCACACACATTCACAGACACACACACAACACACTCACTTACACACATTCACAGACACAGACACTCACACTCACACACACCATTATACACACACACACACACACAAATGAACCAGTGTGGCTGTAACAATATGGTAAAATTGAGCCAAAACTCAAATTAGAGGTTGAAATCAGATCAAACCCAGATTTATTAAAGGGATAGTTCACCCAAAAATGAAAATTTGATGTTTATCTGCTTACCCCCAGGGCATCCAAGATGTAGGTGACTTTGTTTCTTCAGTAGAACACAAATGATGATTTTTAACTCCAACCGCTGCCGTCTGTCAGTCTTATAATGCGTGTCAATGGTAACACTATTTATAAGAGTCAATAAACATGCACAGACAAATCCAAATTAAACCCTGTGGCTCGTGACGACACATTGATGTCCTAAGACACGAAACGATCGGTTTGTGCGAGAAACCGATCGGTAGTGATGCCTCACACTCACTGAAGTATAAGCGTGAGACATCACTGCCGTTGTCAGAGCCTAATCAGACCTCACTAAGCGAATGCTGAACGCAGTTGGACATAGTGGTGTATTAGAGGTAAAAAATGATATAAATAATGTTTAGTTTCTCGCACAAACCGATAATTTTGTGTCTTAGGACATCAATGCGCTGCCATGAGCCGCAGGGTTTAATTTGGATTTGTCTGTGCATGTTTATTGACACTTATAAATTGTGTTACCATTGACACGCATTATAAGACTGACAGACGGCAACGGTTCGAGTTAAAAATCATCATTTGTGTTCTACTGAAGAAACAAAGTCACCTACATCTTGGATGCCCTGGGGGTAAGCAGATAAACATCAAATTTTCATTTTTGGGTGAACTATCCCTTTAAGCTGTAATAAAACATACCTGTTAATTTTTGTTATTTTTTTTTTTTTTATTGAATTTTGATGTTATGTGTAACAAAATGTCCTCCTCTGTGTTCAGCTTTGACTGTAGTAAAATTAATACAAAAATCAACACTTCACATCAACATAAAAAAAAAAAAAAAAATCTAAACCTTGACAAAGTACTTTTTGAGAATGTATAAGTATAAATCCAAATCCAAAACTTAATAAAAATAAGTATTTGTGTCTAAAAACCTAAAGAATTTATAAGCCACTAGTGGTTACACAATGGCATTACATTGGATTTTAAATGCCTTGTCTCTATTTTAACATGGAATACTGCTTTAATTGAAAAAATAATAAAACAAATATATTAGAAAGAAAATTGTGTATTATTTTCAATGAGGAAAAATAGCTAATAAAAATTGTATAAGTATTTCATAGTATCATAAAATACCCTCAAACATTTATATAATAATCAAAAAATATTATTGAACAAAAATGTGTTACATTGGTTTTCCTGAAGAAAAAAAAAAGTTACATTTCAAGGCTTCGGTCACTTTTGACCACGATGAAGCCAAGTGTGACTCCTAAACGAAGAGGGCCGGAGGATTAAAAGAATTGTTGCCAAATATATAACAGTCTGGAAACATAATAATCACAGCAATAATGATCCAGTCTATGAACTCACTTTAACATTTGTGAATTTAAATCCAAACCTCAACTTTTTTTTTTCTTTTTTTCCTTTTTTTTTTGCTGGGCAGTGTATATGGCCTGAAAAATGTCAAAGTTTTATCAAGCTAAGATTCAACTACTGTTTCATCTGTGTGATTTATGGGATATCATAGGCAGTAAAGAATACGCTACCTCCAGAAATCGACCAGAGGAACGTATGCGGTTCCTTAAAACCCTCAAAATATCAGAGAATTCCAAATTGTGGCCTTTAAAAGTCATAGAGATTAATGCAATCTTAAAAGGTCATGGAAAATTTTATATTCCATTACCATTTATTAGTGCAATCTCTATCAAAATCATTTTTAAAACTCTAAATTCCTGGAAGAAACATGATGGAAATGAATTCTTCCCAAAGGTATCATAAAGGATAGGATGTTATACAAACAATGCCTTTTTGTCTTCGTATCTCAGTTTGTCATCTTTCAGGAACAGCCCAGGATGTTTTCCTCCAGAAGAACCATAGCCAGCTGGACCTTGACCCCTCAGGATGTTTTGTGGCTTGGCACATCCTCAATGTAATATATCTCAGGTTAACCCAGATGGTGTTCATGGCCTGGGATCAAATTATTGGGTATTGCTTTTGGTGAAGGACGTGCACGGATGTGATTGACAGCCAGATAAGCCAATAGGGTAATCTTATTAGATGAAGGTAATGTCCTTCATGCTACATGATGTGCAAGCAGCCACCCAAGGTGAAGCCGATGTTATATAATTGGTTTCCATGGCTCTTGTTATATATATATATATATATATATATATATATATATATATATATATATATATATATATTATATATATATATATATATATATATATATATATATATATTTTTTTTTTTTTTTTATGCATAAATTGAGCTGTAGATCCTTGAAATCCCAGGATCAGTGTGGTGGTAGACATGGAATTAAGCGCACGAGAGAGAGAGAGAGACCAATACCACGCTCGACAACCAAACCAGAGATTGGGCACTTTTAATCAGAGCACAGCTCGCTATGGGGAAAATGCGACAAGCAACCTAATTTAGAGCTCCAAATCCCAAAGCCATCAGTGTGTGTGTGTGTGTGTGTGTGTGTGTGTGTGTGTGTGGGTTTGCCTATGCATGGATACTAACACCAGCGAATGAAAACACCTGACGTTTAGCCCAGATAAGCTGTAGCAGGGTGGTTGTTCTGCCTCGTTCAATTCCAAATACCGTGTTATGATTAAAAGGCTTGATATAGAAATCTGCAGCCTTGCTGAATGTGAGCTTCTCCCTCTGAAATGAATCAAAGGAAACTTGCCTTCTCTGAAGGCCATGGATGCTGTGATCTGTTTGTCCGCAGGTGCTGCTCTACCTTGTCTCGTACTGAATTTTTGTGAGAATAGAAAGTTCAGAAAGGAAATAGAGAATCGAAAGTTCTCTCCTGGTTTTGGAACAGTCATGTTTCATGTATGTGTCTGCTTCAAATAGCATGTCCTTTAGTATTGTTGATAAGGTACCGGGTTTAACAAGTGCTTTTGGTAACACTTTGCATTAAGGGTTCAATTCATTAATATTAGTTAATGCGATTACACTTTATTTTTCAGTATGTGTACTTGCAGTGTACTTAGCCAAGAAAGTACTGGTAATACAAGGTAACAACATGGGAAAAGGTTAGTTAAGGGTAGGTTCAGGGTTAATTCAGGGCGGCATGTCGAGTCATTGTTGTGAATTTTCCCATATTATTAGCGTTATGAAACTCTATGGGAGTTTTTAGCCAGTGCCACCTAGTGGTAAAATCAAATATTCACATGCTTGTAACTGAATTTGGCTGACTTGATTTTCACTTGCTGAGTACAACTACGTGCTAGGTTTTGTCCTATGGTTTGAGCAACATTTGTTATTTAGCCACTGTAAGAAAATTGGAAAATTGGTCATTGCCCAAAATTTTGATAGTGGCAAAAATGCAATAAATTTTTTATGTTCTCATAAATATAAATGGTAAAGGTCAAGTTTATTTATATAGCCCTTTAAAACAACATAAATGCTGACCAAAGTGCTGCACAGCATACAAAACAAAACATCCTCGTACAATACAATTTAAACACTAATAATAAAATATCGAAAGAAACCAAAACAAAATTAAAGGTGCCCTAGAATCAAAAATTTAGTTGAATAACAAGAGTTCAGTACATGGAAATGACATACAGTGAGTCTCAAACACCATTGTTTCCTTCTTGTGTAAATCTCATTTGTTTAAAAGACCCCCGAAAAACAGGCAAATCTACATATACATGATATTTTTAGTGATATTTGTGAATTGTCTTTCTAAATGTTTCGTTAGCATGTTGCTAATGTACTGTTAAATGTGGTTAAAGTTAGCATCGTTTATTACTGTATTCACGGAGACAAGAGAGCCGTCGCTATTTTCATTTTTAAACACTTGCAGTCTGTATAATGCATAAACGCATCTTCATTCTTTATAAGTCTCTCCAACAGTGTGTAATGTTAGCCCGTTAGCCATGGAGCACTATCAAACTCATTCAGAATCAAATATAAACATCCAAATAAATACTATACTCACATGATCCGACTCATGCATGCAGTATGCATGACGAACATCTTGTAAAGATCCATTTGAGGGTTATATTAGCTGTGTGAACTTTGTAAATACGCTGTATTATAGTCGAGAGCTTGGGGGGCAGGGAGCGCGCGATTTAAAGGGGCCGCAGCCTGAATCGGTGCATAGTTAATGATGCCCCAAAATAGGCAGTTAAAAAAATTAATTTAAAAAAATCTATGGGGTATTTTGAGCTGAAACCTCAGACACAATTAGGGGACAGCCTAGACTTATGTTACATCTTGTGAAAACTGGTTCTAGGGCACCTTTAATAAAATTAAGACAGAAACATCATGCAATATAAAACAATATTTAAAATGAAAAATTAATATCAAATTAAGCATTTGCCTGAGAAAAAAAGTATGTTTTAAGAGAAGATTTAAATGTAGATAGAGTAGGGAATAGTCTAATAGACAAAGGTAGTGAATTCCAGAGCTTAGGACCAAGAACTGAGAAAGCTCTGTCACCTTTGGATTTAAGTCCAGATTTTGGAGCATTTAATAAATGTTCCAACAATAAATGTCTATAACTCCTAAGCGAAATAAGATATTTTCACCATACATAATCAAAATTATGTATGGGTGTACTCTGAGGACACACAAAAAAATTTGTCAGTGTTGCGTCATTGGTGACAGCGCCACCTTGTGGTCAAAAATTATAATTAAAATATAAATAAATTCTAATACTTTTTGACACATTTTTCCTATTGTAATAAATCTAGTCTTAATAGATTCCTTGGGACAAAACATACCAATTTTGCTATAGTCAACTGAACTTCCTGTTCGCCATTTTGATTTTCTTTCAAAGCATTTTTTTAAAACTCCTCTTGAAGAGTTTGTCCGATTTTCTCCAAATTCGAGTCAGATTGTCTTCAGACCATGCTTGGCAAAATGTTATGGATTTCGTGTTGATATATCAAACCGTTACCTTTTAACACATCAACAAATTTGTTGGCATCGTGCCAAAATCGTACAGGCTTTATCTTTGCAAGGCTTTATTATATTTACACCAAACTTTGTGTGTCATAGTCACCTCATATTGACCACACCACATCAATTTGGTCACAGTGCCAACTGTTGGTCAAAAATAATAAGCAATTATGTCTCATTACGACTCATTACATTTATGGGTTTTTAACCTTTTTGCTTAAAATCTTTTTCAAATGTCTTTATTTACTCATTTTCACTGTTGGTCTGATGCTATTTTTGCTTCTTTAAGTGCTTGGCCCCGCATTTGCTGCTTGCAGCTATATTTTTATCTAGAACTTTTATCACTTGTTACTTCAATGGATTGCATCCGTTTGGTTGAAATGCATTTTTTTTATACTTCGTTTTCTTATCTAAGTAGGTTGATCTCGACCATAATAAGCTGCAATGAGGACCAGACTTTAGGTCAAAAGTCTTGGCTACACTGTTCCTTGTTTGAGTATTAGAAATATGCTTTCTCTTTCATGGTTATTGGATGGAAAGCGTGACTCTGTAAAAGCCTTCAATGTCAGAGCATCCTGATTACTTACACTAGAGTCTATTGTAATCCCTCCCATTTCTTCTGCTCACTTGTTAACCTCCATTATTCTCGGGTGCATACTCACTGAAGTGTGCTTAGCAACAACCCGCTCTCATTTAGGGGGCTAATCACCCGGGAGGGGAGCGTGGCGTTTTACCACAGTGGAAGCTCATAAACGTACAGTGGGAATTTCCTATAAATATGAACACTGAGAGAAGCTGCCAGCTGCCATCGCCTCACAGAGTTGGTTTTTGCCATGCTGTCTCCTACCAGAGATCAGCACTAACAGTTAGCTCAGAGGCTACACTCCAGCTATAATGTGATTTAGGGCTTTTCGGTAATGTGATGAACGCTGTTACATGTCAACAGCAGCTCTCGGGGGGAATGTGTGCTCGCATCTAAGTTTGTGCATGTGGCTCGCTGGGGCTCCATTATGGAGCAGTCTTCACGAATTCTGACCCACTCATGGGAACACGTCTTACTGTAGCACATACAGGTGTCCGTTAATTGATTCCAGCGCACGGCCGACGCGCAGCCACTTGAGTCACGCGCAGATGATCGCACTTCATCCGAGAGCTTCAGCGCGCCTTGAATAATCTGCACGCATGCATACTCACTCGCCCCCATTACGCCCACGTCTTTTTAAACATCCCGAATCAGTCACGTTTACATCCACGCCTGTGACCCTCTCGTATTTGCTGTGGTGAGGTTTTCTATTATGCAGTTTTCCCGTAATGCGATTAACCTTTGATTCAGTGGGAGAAAGTCCCAGAAGACAGCATTGCTAATCCTTAACATATGAGTTTTGCTTCCCCCTCCCCCGATTTAATTCTCCCTGTTTAAAGGAAAAGTCAAACATAAAAAGCATGTTCTCACTCTTGTGACTTTTTTTCTTGTGAGGGGAAAAAAAAATTATTTTTAAAGCATATCCTGTCTCTTTTGTTAATATAATGAAAGTGAATGAGAACTAGGGCTGTCAGGCTTTAAAATGAGTAAAAAGAATCATAAAAGTGGTTTATATGATTTATAATCTGAAGTCATATGATAAATTTGTGAGGAACAGACGTTTGAGAGTCTGGCTTGTGAACAAAAGGTTTTTCTTTAGTCTTTTTTAAAAGAATAATTTGATCCAGTTCACAAAACTAATCTGAATGATTCATTCAGTGAATTGAAGGGATATGGTTCTCGAGTTCAACTCACTGAATCATTCACTTGGGATTTCACTCAAGGTGAAGATAACGAGTGAATAACAATCTGGTCTGTTTTAGAAGATTAGATTAGAAGAATAAAAGTAGTCCAAATGACTTAGTATGCCATATTTTTGTTTATTCCTGAAGCTGATTTAATTTATTTAATAAAAAAGTGATAGGCGTTATAAAAATCCAATCCATCTTTTCTGTCGTTCTGACTATTGTTCTGCCCATCTATCAATCTGCCTATTTGTCTTTCTATCTATCGTCCCTTTGTTCATTCTTTCGATTGGTCCATCCATTTGTTAATTCTATCCATCCATCCATCCATCCATCCATCGTTTGTCGTTCAGTTGTTCTATTCCATCTATCAATCTGCCTATTGGTCTTTCTATCTATCGTCCGTTTGTTCGGTCCATCCATCCGTCCGTCCATCCGTCCGTCCATCCATCCATCCATCCATCCATCCATCTTGTCGATATGACTATTGTTTTGTCTATCAGTCTGCCTATTTTGTCTTTCTAACTATCGTCTGTTCGTTCCATCCATCCATCCATCCATCCATCCATCGTTTCTGTCCATTCTGACTATTGTTCTGTCTATCAGTCTGCCTATTTGTCTTTCTATCGTCTGTTTGTTCCATCCATCCATCAATCTGTTGTTTCTATCGTTCTGACTATTGCCATCCATCCATCCATCCATCCATCCATCCATCCATCGTTTGTCGTTCTGTTGTTCTATCCATCTATCAGTCTGCCTATTGGTCTTTCTATCTATCGTCCGTTTGTTCGGTCCATCCATCCATCCATCCATCTTGTCGATCTGACTATTGTTTTGTCTATCAGTCTGCCTTTTTGTCTTTCTAACTATCGTCTGTTCGTTCCATCCATCCATCCATCCATCCATCCATCCATCGATCCATGACTATTGTTTTGTCTATCAGTCTGCCTGTTTGTCTTTCTATCTATCGTCTGTTCGTTCCATCCATCCATCCATCCATCCATCCATCCATCATTTCTGTCGTTCTGACTATTGTTCTGTCTATCAGTCTGCCTATTTGTCTTTCTATATCGTCTGTTCATTCCATCCATCCATCAATCTGTTGTTTCTATCGTTCTGACTATTGCCATCCATCCATCCATCCATCGTTTGTCGTTCTGTTGTTCTATCCATCTATCAATCTGCCTATTGGTCTTTCTATCTATCGTCCGTTTGTTCGGTCCATCCGTCCATCCATCCATCCATCCATCTTGTCGATATGACTATTGTTTTGTCTATCAGTCTGCCTTTTTGTCTTTCTAACTATCGTCTGTTCGTTCCATCCATCCATCCATCTTGTCGATATGACTATTGTTTTGTCTGTCAGTCTGCCTATTTGTCTTTCTATCTATCGTCTGTTCGTTCCATCCATCCATCCATCCATCCATCCATCCATCCATCGTTTCTGTCGTTCTGACTATTGTTCTGTCTATCAGTCTGCCTATTTGTCTTTCTATCTATCGTCTGTTCGTTCCATCCATCCATCAATCTGTTGTTTCTATCGTTCTGACTATTGCCATCCATCCATCCATCCATCCATCCATCCATCCATCCATCCATCCATCCATCCATCCATCCATCCATCCATCCATCCATCCATCCATCCATCCATCCATCCATCCATCCATCCATCCATCCATCCATCCATCCATCCATCCATCCATCCATCCATCCATATATATTAATTTTTGGCTGTGTTAATCCTTTAATCAAATTACTTCTCACTTCTGTAGTCTGAATCTACTTTGGAAATCTGGGAAATGCAGTCTTATCAGAAGGGGATTTGGAGGCGAACACACTGGTCTGGGGAATTTGCAGTTGGCAAGCTGTAATTATGGTGGCGGTGGCTTTTCTTTGTGGCCCTGACGTGTGGTAATATGGGAAAATCAATGCCTCGCTCCCTCTGTGGTGGGAATACGTTTGTCCAAACATGCACTCGCGCACATGCACACATTAGACACAGTCGGGCCCCGCAAAAGCGCGACGCCTCGCATTCTCCCTCGCTGCGTTTGTGTGGCTTGTTTACATGCTTGTAAGGTAATTGTACACTGTCGTTCCTTTTAGACAGAGCGTCGGGCAAACAACTTCACTAGTCCTGAATCAATTCTAACAAAGTGATCAGACCTGTGTCGGGCTAATGAGGAGAGAGAATTGATGACGGCAAGTAAATATGCTGTAACAATCTCTGTCTCTTTCCGTTTCTTTAAGTGCTCTCTCCTCCTCTCCGCTCTCACTCTCATTCTCCGTGTTCAGTGTTAGTGTAAGTGTACAACCGGAGGATAGAAAACTGCCTCTAATGGCACTCAAATGAGCCTGCCTGTCCAGCGCCTCGAGGCCCCTGGCAATACCGCATCCAGCTGGCGGAATAATGGAAGGAAGTGCAGCGTTCACGTACGTGTGCCCACCTGCAGACTGTTCATATTGCTTTCTCTCATGTCTTTGTTCTCATTTTCTTCTTTGTCATGTAGATGAGCTGTTTTTCCTTCACTTATCTCCACAATCAAACCTTCGTTTTTAGAAATGCACCTACACTCTTAAAAATAAAGGTTCTTTATTGGCATCAACGGTTCCAGGAAGAACCTTCAACATCCATGGAATCTTTCCATTGCAAAAATGCATCTTTATAATGGAAAAAGGTTCACATTTCACATTAAAACAAAGTGGTTCTGTTAAGAGTTTAAAAAAAAAATCACTGAAAGGTTTTTTTGGGGAAGTGAAAATGGTTCTTCAATGGCATCACTGTGAAAACTTCCTTTTGGAATCTTTATATTTAAGAGTGTATATTCTTGCCAATATCAATCAGCTAGTATTTTCATGATATTCAAAATCTACACTATATAAATCAGTAATTTAATATGCTACAAGGGAAGCTAGGCTTCATACGGTATGAAAGATGGGGAAATCATGCATAATTAGTTTATTATGCATTACAAAGTAGCATTTGTAGAGGTTGTTCAAACTTTTTTTCAAGTAATTTACTTTACTGGCTCATTTTTATGCATGAACGCTTACAGCTTTGGGATCTGCTATCGTTATGTGCTTACAGCCACTCAATCTAACGTGCTCTCTTAAGGGAAAAGAGCTCTTCAGCGCGTCCTGTTTCTATGGATAGTGCTCTTAAAGGGTTAAAGACCCCGTGAAATCTAATTTTGAGTTTTTCTGACTTGTTGTCCATGTCTGATGGCGTCAAAGTCATCTATATGCTAGTATTATCCTAAAAGGGGACTAAATTTGCATTTAATATATTTAAAATGTCTTTCTCTTCCAGGAAAATGGATGGAATAGAAATAGAAAGTTAGCAAAACAAGAAATAAGCCAAGTTGGCGAAGCATCCGCAATGAAACAAAATGAAAAGTTTCGTCACACCTACAAGTGTGTTTGGATATATTTATTTATTAATTTCATTATTTTTTAACAATAATGCAAACACACTTTCATGGTTGGTAGATTCTCACAAATCACTATATCCAATGTGGTAATGATATATTGTGCATCTCTAATCCTTTTGACTGAATACCTGCTCTCATTCTCGACTCTTCTTCTTTCTTCCCTTCTCCCCTGGCATTCTCTTTCTCTCATTCGCAGTTTTCTCTCCTCCACCTGTTCACCTTTTGCAGATTGGCTCTCTCCCTCACCTCTGCATCAGTTTTCTCTCACTCTCTTCTCATTTCACCTGCATCTTTATTCTTTTATTATCTTTCCCTTCTGCTCTCATGCCCTGCAATTTCTCTATCTCGGTTCCGATCTCCCTGTTCCACCTCTTTTACCTCGTTCTTTAGCTCCCTTGCCATCTCCTGCTGCTCCTCTCTCTCTTTCTTTTCAGTCTGTTCCCACCCCCCCTCCCCATATTCTACAACCTCATTTCATTGCCAAATGTTATTTATCTGTCTTTTTGGTTTATTCATACCTTTCTTTGCATCTTTCCCATCTCCTCCTTGCTCTTCTCAGCCACCCATTTCAAATCTTTCTTGGCACTTCCATGTCCTAATGGCAGAATTTCAGGAAGACTTCCATGAACATGTCCTTGCAGGATCCAAAATTAAATGTTTTTCTACCTACCAATTAGAGATGCACAGTTAATCTAATTTCTAATCGCGATTACGAATTCCACAATTTTGTAATCATTCAAAGGCACGATTACAAAGTAAATATCCACTTACATTATTCTGCGTGCTTAAGAGGTGTGTTTAGAGCATGTTACCCAGCCAAGGTCTAACCCAGCCAGGGTTAACAAAACCTGAGCAACTGCTACTCAAAACTAGCCCAATCGCGTTCCAGGGTGTAAAATCCGCGTTTTTGGCGGGGTTCTGCTTGTAAAATTTGCATTCCAGGGGCTAAATATCATGTTATTTGGGGTTGCTTCAACCCACAGACATGAAAAACAACAATGCGGCAACAGTGTAAAAGTAGCCCAGTTTCCTCTGACTTGGCAACACTTAACCCGGCACAAAAGGAACTACCACTGACGTAAGTGTATGCTGATTGGCACCAGCACCCGTCATTTTTAAAAAGCAGTGTACACAGCCTATATATTTATTCCACAAACAAACTCTACAAACATGGAAAACAGTGATGTGATAGATGGACACCTCAACCTTACGCTAAGGAGAAAATCCAGCACGACTTTGACTGGACCGAGCGAAACATGTATTTCTGCTCAGCTGGCGACATTGGATATCAACCACATGGCAAAAGCTAATACTTTTTCATATACTGTCTACTTTCTTTGTATAACAGTTCTATCTAATAACATATTAGACAGGACTGTTAAACAGATCGTAAACTAATGAAGACGGAGAATGTGAAAGAATCAGGCTCTGGCTGAGCTGTTCTCAGCGCCTTAAAAATAAACGTCTTTACAACAAGCGCAGTTTACGTCACTTCAGAGTTCCTACTGTCGGTGCAAATGCAACAAGGAAAATGGCCCTAGGGGAACATTTAGTTCTTGGGGAACCACCTTATAACTAAGTTCCTAGTGCGAAAGGCCCTATTATTATTACATGCATATGTTTACTTTTTTTTATTTAAAGAAGTAACCAAACCAATGAATAGTTGACATTCGCGGCTTAATGCTATAAAAAAGCAATAATTTATTTTTTTATTTTTACATTATATATTGCATGCATTTACTTCAAACAGTGGTATAAAGCTATTCAAAACATCATTCAATGTAATTGTGATAATCGTAATTAATAATCGCAATTACAATTTCAAGGGAATAATCGACAATTATGATTTTTGTCATAATTGTGCAGCCCTACTACCAATTCACTTATTACTTATTTTATTATTTACTTATTTAATTATTGCAAATGTATTTTCTTATAGATATAAGTGCATATTTTTTGTGGATTTATTTTGTAGATTTAATTGTGCATATCTCTTACATCAGAGGCAGTCATATTATAATTTTTAACGATTCGACTTAAACCATGTAGCATCTTGCAGTTCCTAATAAAGTTACCAGCCAACTGGAAATAACATTTCATTTCGCAAAGCCAATTTTTACTCTCAGTCGGCATTTGGCAAATGGTCATTTTGGATCCTCTGAATAAAAAAAAATGTAATTGCTTGAAGAATCTTAATGATCCTTAAAACAGGCGTCATTGTCTTCTCTAAGTCTGTTGTACAATCTTTCCTCCTTTCTCCCTCCCGGCTCATCAGTTTCTCCTCCTCCTCCTCGGGTCAGGTGCTGGCAGCATAAATGTTGCCTGTCAATAATTTAATAAGAGAGGAGTGCCTGTCTCCCCCTCTTTCAAACAGCCATATCAATAATACATGGCTTACATGTAGAATAGGGTTGTGCAGCCAGCCCCTGCTTTTTGTGTGGAAAACAGCCGTGAGAATGTGTAAAATAAGTGGACGAATGCATGCACGCTCAATGAAAATAGAATAGGTGCATGAGGTTATGGGAAATAATTCATGTGGCGTGAGTGTAAAGACCGCATCTAGGGTTTGTTTATGTGTGCGTGACGGAGTGTTTGTGTGTGCAGCATGAGTACGTATAGGTCTCTATACGAGAGGGGCATTTATCATGTAGTAATAAAGACAGGAGGGCTTTTTGTCTCCATTTCAGGCGCTCTCACTTGGGGATGAAGAAATGGGCCCCTGCCGCACATGTGCACAAACACAGACAGACACACACACACACATATGAACACCATCTCCTGGGGAAAAAAGATGGGACCGTGACTGCTGTTGCTGCTGTTTCGTGGTCCTCGGGGAGGATGGCGAAACGCATGCCTATCTCACACATACACACACAAAAACAGCCATAATTTAGTGCACCCCAGACACTTCCAATAGACATACCCATAACCATTCAGTTTCATAACGTAACTCATACTTTAGCTTATTCACCTAAATAAATGCACTGCGGGAAAGACAGTTGGTGTAAACACAAACATATATGCCTGAAATAAATATTTTACTCTAAGTACTGTACACATATGCTTGCGTGTTGATAATCTAGTGTCAAAACAAGAAAACCTGATGAACTGAGCATTCTAAGGCAGCATAGACACAAAGGCTATATCATTCCCTTCTAGGATAACATCTTATGGCCAAAACTGAAGTATTGCATGTCCTTGCAGAAAAACACATCTTAAACCAGCCTAAAGGGTCTTTCACATTGAGCGTGGTTTAGCAACACGAATGTACCATGCAATGATGCTCTTATTGAAACAATAGATCCCTATGGAGCCATTCACACCATGTGTGATCAATCATGGCATGACTAAGTGATTTATTTATTTATTTATTTTTTTGACCAGTGTTTTGATTATTTTTATTTTTATTTTTTTTTCGTCGCCCCACAATGAAATGAGCCATCCAATTAGATTTGAGCTTTAGATCACATGCCTGGAGCCGCTGCTGTTACACAAAAGGGCGAGATAGGTGGAAAACCAGTTTAAACACCAAATAAAAGTATTCCGGAAGAGAGAAGAGAATGGATGTTGAGTTCTTGTTGTCTAATGGACACACACACATTCAATCGCTTCTACTTTCATTTATTTGAGTTCATATGCCTTCACTTATCAGCATCCATTTGATTTTCAAAGGAGATTTTCAAAAGTGTGCACATTTGGAGAAATATTGATTTATTCTCATTTTTAATTCATACTTCTTTATACAGAATAGCATTTCTGCTCATTTTGCACTAAATTATGTGATCTGATGAGCTGAAAACAGCATTCAGAGTACCGTGTGTCTGTTTTTTTTTCTGGTCAGAAAGCGCTCATTTGCTTTTAAATCTGTCAGTCATATTACGTGGCCATAACTGCTGCCCTTCCAGATGATGACGTTCTGTACACTTCCTTACTCTGAGTTCAACACATAAACATCTGAGAGAAACATTTCTACAGAATAGACATGATTACGATGTAGTGTTTACTCCATTATAAAATGCTACATGTTACAAAAATGCTACAATAATGCATGTCTGGCCTATGTATAATTGAAATCCACTTTAGATCACAATCGGAAGTTATTGCAAGGTGATGGTTTAAAGTGGGTTTTGAGCAAAAACAGTAATAATCTCATAGATTGTTATGTATAGCTGCTGGCTAGATGTTAATTGTAGCTCTAATGCACCTGTTACCCAGCTGTGATTATATTTTATAATGTATTTGGTCAAAATAATTCTTGTAAGCATTATAGATAGTAAAAACCTACAAGATGCATACATAAGGAAAATTGCTTTCACTGTCTGTGCCACCTAGAGAATTCTTTTGACCAAATACATCATAAAATGTAAATAGTAAAAACCAACAAGATGCATATGTAAGGAAAATTGCATTATCTGTCTGCGCCACCTATCGTGCAGGCGTGAATTATCCAAAGGCAATCAATCGTTTTGCGTTCGGTGTGAAACCATCGCTTCACTTTACAGCATTGCGTTCAGTGTGAAAAGGCCTTAAGGTGGGTTGTTGGTCTCCCAACCTGCTTAGGCTGGTTTGTTGGATGGTTTTGAAGGGGTTTTGGGCGCTTTTTAGCTGGGAAAATGGCTAAACACAAGTTTGGTCTGGCTAGGAGACCTTAAACCAGTTAATATCAGCAATCCAGCTTAAGCTGGTTTAAGATATTTTTTTTCAGCTTGCATATCCTTCACAGATAAGGCAATCCTATTATGCACTGGAACAAACTAAGTAGAAAAAAAATCCAAGATGGTGGATGGCTTGAATTGTTGATTTATAAATATATTTCATTCAATACCAAAATGTGTCTAGGAAAACAGTTTAATCGATTAACATTTGACTATTTTAAGCTATATTTGTGCGCTATGAATTGTTTCCAGTTTTTTTGCCTGTAATTATTTGCTTATTAGAGTATTACAGTGTTAGTTTAGCAAAAATGCTTGTCAAACTCTTAGTCCCGCCCACTTTTTCAGTGGCATCGGTTCTGGAAGTATTTTTCCCTTTTTGTTTTCATATAGATTTTTGAGCCATGAATAAAACCAAACAGCGATGAGGTGAATCACAACATTACAAACAAACATTATGAAATCATACTTTTGTCGTTTTGTCTAAGACATTTTATTGAGTACTGGTTTTATTGAGGGAAAGAACTACAATCCCATGAAGCATTGCAAATGACAGAATTGAATTACAAAAACTGTTGTTTTAAAGATGTTGATACATATAGACCGACTTGTTTCCATTATCTGATTGGAGGAGATTCTTACAGAATCATGGGTAATGTAGTTTTTCCACCAGGAAATCCACTGTTAAGGTCGTTCACGCCATGTCGGAATTACCCTAAATGAGATTCTGACTTGTAAAAAGTGCTCTCGTCTTTGTAGAACTTATTACAACTTATAAAGTATTTTTGGATAGCTCCAACCACATGACCACATTCATTTGTTGATATGTTATGAAGGTAGTCACTTACAAATGTGGTTTCCTAAGTAGGCAGTAGACGGCTAGGCTACTAACTAGGCTTTGGAACCAAGCTGAAGCATAGAAAAACTGTATGAGCTGAGTTTCAAGCGAAAGGAGATGAGAGTGGCCAGGAGAACCCTGTGCCACTTAGCCGCTAGGAAACCTAATGGCACACTTCCTGTTTTAGAGAAAAGAGCTATCTTAGCAGGGTGAGGATGAAAGGAGAAAAGCTAACAAAAGATAAAAGAATGAACCATAAAGTGAAATGAAAGTGAAGTGAAAGTGAAAAGAATCAAAAAATTGAGATGCGGGAAGGAGATGCAGGTAGACGGGCATGAATAGAGGAACTATAGAGATGAAAGAGAGAGAAATATGGAGGGATGGTTGAGAGGAAGACACAAGGTGACCTTGAAAAAAGTGACGGGAGGAGGGAAAATAAAGATGCAGGAGATGTGATCAAGAAGGAGAAAAGATCTGCTTGATGTCTGAGAGGGAACACAGGGTGAGGCGAACAGCTTTAGGCTCTGTGTGCTCACTCCGAGCTAGTGTTTTATGTCTGGATGAGGGTGTGTCCCCTGGCGTACGTTTGACAGGGGGTGTGTGAGTGAAAGACACAGAAACAGAGTGGGTTTATAAAGGATAGAAGATTACTAGGTAGTGAGAGACAGCCGAGGGAGGGTGAGTCGGCGAAGGCATAAAGCTCCGTTAGATGGAATTTGTTTCACGAATTCACATTCAACAGAGTGAGAACTTCAGAGCTGTAAAGGATGGTCGAAATAAAGAGAATAAAAAGAAAAGTACCAGAGGGGGCGAAACGTGGAACGGAAACATATAAAGAGAGGTGAGCCGGGCCACCTTTACATAATTGCTCTCTGTGGCCATTTTGCTCCAATCACACAATCAGCAGAGCTAATGGATTCAGTGAGCTGGAGGTGTGTGTGCGATGATCGGCACATGCATTTAAGGTCTTCTTTATTATGGCATGGATACCATCGTCGTGCCTGCAGGGAACGCCGAGGTCGTGCGGTTCACGAGTGGGTACGCGTATATTTTCGCACCTGGATTATAACAAGCTCTACTCAATGCTTTCCCGTCACGGTCTGCCTTCAAACTCGAGCGCCTCCCTTTCTTCACCTCATGCCCTCGTCCCCTCTGCTTCCACAGTGACCTTTTCCACCTCCGGGCCATTCGGAGATTAAAGATTATAACTCGCCTTAGAACTATTGGAAAATAACTTGCAGTACTTATAGGAGACAGTATAGGTTCCAATTATTATTTTACATGTCCTTTCTAAAGAACTGTACTTGTTCATTTAAAGGTCATAGGTTTGGTTGAAGCATTGTTAGGAATCTTTTAAATCAGTCAGGTTACATAATTTTTAATTACACAGTGAAACTGTATTTACAGCTCATTGGTGGCTCTTTATTTATGCAAGAGTACCGTTTATGAAAGTAAATCCTCATTTGGCCTTTAGCTTTTGTACACTTGTTTATTTTATACAGTGTAAAAGTAAATGCATTTTTAATATGCTATTTAATTGCGTATAATTATTTTAAATGTGGAGGCTTTAATGTGAACTGTAAAAACTTCAAGTGCGTGAGACTGAGTGCAGTTTAGAGCCACACAGACAGACTTTTGATACTAGTTTTAGGTTCTTGTTTGTCACACATATGATTGAAATATTAGAATAGAAATGTTAAGGTTAATTATTTAAGGTACAGTGTGTCGATATGGCAGGTTTAGACTTTCAGTGTCACCTGCAGTGTGAATGTTGCATCACACTATTTAAAAAAAAAAAAAAACTTTTATTCAACAATAAAAATACTTTTATTCAACAATCCATTAAACTTGTCAAAATTGACAGTAAAGACATTTACACATATTCGTTAAAGGGTTAGTTCATCCAAAAATGAAAATTCTGGGTGCGCCAAAAAAACAAAATAACGACAACAATATCTAGTGATGGGCGATTTCAAAACACTGCTTCATGAAGCTTTACGAATCTTTTGTTTCGAATCAGTGGTGTATCAAACTGCCAAAGTCACACCCCCCCCCAGTGGTGAACTATTGAAATTTCGAAACACTTATGAAATAACGAAGCCTTGTTTACTGAAATCATGTGACTTTGGCAGTTTGATACATGCTCCGAAACACTGATTCAAAACAAAAGATTCGTAAAGCTTCATGAAGCAGTGTTTTGAAATCGCCCATCACTAGATATTGTTGAATAAAGTCGCTATTTTGTTTTTTTGGCGCACAAAAAGTATTCTTGTCGCTTCATAACAATAAGGTTGAACCACTGTAGTCACATGAACTGTTTTAAATATGTCTTTAGTAGCTTTATTGGCACTGAAAGTGTTAATTGTCTTGCTGGCAATGGAGGCCTCACTGAAACATTGGATTTTAAAAAATATCTTAATTTGTGTTCCGAAGATGAACGAAGGTCTTACGGGTGTAGAATGACATGAGGGCGAGTAATTAATGACAGAACTTTCATTTCTGGGTGAACTAACCCTTTAAATTCTGTTCTTTTGAACTTTCTATTCATCAAAGAATCCTGAAAAACAGTTTTGATTAAGCAGCTCAACTGTTTTCAACATTGATAATAATGAGAAATGTTTCTTGAGCACCAAATCAGCCTATTAGAATGATTTCTGAAGGATCATGTGACACTAAAGATTGGAGTAAAGATGCAGAAAATGTAGCTTTGCCATCACAGAAATAAATGACATTTTAAAATGTATTACAGTAGAAAAAGGGTATTTTAAAATGCAATAATATTTCGCAATATTACTGTTTTCACTGTATTTTTATAAAGTCAGCTTGGTGAGCATAAAATCTTTAAATACATGATTAAAGAATTAAAAATCTTACCGACCCCAAGTTTTTGAACAGTAGTTTACGTTCTAGAGAATCTGTTTGCAGTGATCCATGATTTATTCCACAAGCAAAGAAAGGCCAGTTTCAGGGGAGTTATTGGGGTAGAACTAGTTGTATAGGTCATTAATCATGTTTTTCAAAACTACTTTGTGTAAAACTTTTTAATGAGAAGAAAATTACAGTGTGCCTCTTTAAGGAATGTCTTATTTACCAGAGTCTTTTTAATAACTGAGAGACTTCATCCGAGTTTCAAACTCATAACGGTCACTCGGGCGGTGGGAAGAAACGCATTCCTGTGAGATTCTAAAAGCGTGCGCTGTGTGCCCTGGTGTCGCGCACTCACTGTGCTAATTATTTTCCAGTTGCTCTCCGTGGTCCAACGCCTCTGTTTGCGTCTTTGAGGCTTTCACACATACCCGCGTGGAACGGGCTCAAGGGCTAACGAGTTCTAGAAATACTGTTCACAATCGACCTTGGGGAAGCCGCTCGACCCACAGAAGTCGGCACGTCCCTGTCTCGCGTGCATGGCATCACGTCCCTCGTTTCAATACTGAGAAGGACGTCTGGTAGAAGAGTTGAGGCTGGCTGAGAGGAATGTAGATAAAGCTGTTGATAATGTGAGGATCATTACACAGCAGACTGATGTGTGTGTGTGTATGTGTGTATATATATATATATATATATATATATATATATATATATATATATATATATATATATATATATATATATATATTTTTTATATGTATATATATATAATTTTATATGTATATGTGTGTGTGTATACACAGTGGGTATGGAAAGTATTCAGACCCCCTTAAATTTTTCACTCTTTGTTATATTGCAGCCATTTGCTAAAATCATTTAAGTTCATTTTTTTTCCTCATTAATGGACACACAGCACCCCATATTGACAGAAAAACACAGAATTGTTGACATTTTTGCAGATTTATTAAAAAAGAAAAACCGAAATCTCACATGGTCCTAAGTATTCAGACCCTTTGCTCAGTATTTAGTAGAAGCACCCTTTTGATCTAATACAGCCATGAGTCTTTTGGGAAAGATGCAACAAGTTTTTCACACCTGGATTTGGGGATCCTCTGCCATTTCTCCTTGCAGATCCTCTCCATTTCTGTCAGGTTGGATGGTAAACGTTGGTGGACAGCCATTTTTAAGTCTCTCCAGAGATGCTCAATTGGGTTTAAGTCAGAGCTCTGGCTGGGCCATTCAAGAACAGTCACGGAATTGTTGTGAAGCCAGTCCTTCGTTATTTTAGCTGTGTGCTTAGGGTCATTGTCTTGTTGGAAGGTAAACCTTTGGCCCAGTCTGAGGTCCTGAGCACTCTGGAGAAGGTTTTCGTCCAGGATATCCCTCTACTTGGCCGCATTCATCTTTCCCTCGATTGCAACCAGTCGTCCTGTTCCTGCAGCTGAAAAACACCCCCACAGCATGATGCTGCCACCACCATGCTTCACTGTTGGGACTGTATTGGACAGGTGATGAGCAGTGCCTGGTTTTCTCCACACATACCGCTTAGAATTAAGGCCAAACAGTTCTATCTTGGTCTCATCAGACCAGAGAATCTTATTTCTCACCATCTTGGCAAACTCCATGCTGGCTTTCATGTGTCTTGCACTGAGGAGAGGCTTCCGTCGGGCCACTCTGCCATAAAGCCCCGACTGGTGGAGGGCTGCAGTGATGGTTGACTTTCTACAACTTTCTCCCATCTCCCGACTGCATCTCTGGAGCTCAGCCACAGTGATCTTTGGGTTCTTCTTTACCTCTCTCTAAGGCTCTTCTCCCCTGATAGCTCAGTTTGGCCGGACGGCCAGCTCTAGGAAGGGTTCTAGTCGTCCCAAACGTCTTCCATTTAAGGATTATGGAGGCCACTGTGCTCTTAGGAACCTTAAGTGCAGCAGAAATTTTTTTGTAACCTTGGCCAGATCTGTGCCTTGCCACAATTCTGTCTCTGAGCTCTTCAGGCAGTTCCTTTTGACCTCATGATTCTCATTTGCTCTGACATGCACTGTGAGCTGTAAGGTCTTATATAGACAGGTGTGTGGCTTTCCTAATCAAGTCCAATCAGTATAATCAAACACAGCTGGACTCAAATGAAGGTGTAGAACCATCTCAAGGATGATCAGAAGAAATGGACAGCACCTGAGTTAAATATATGAGTGTCACAGCAAAGGGTCTGAATACTTAGGACCATGTGATATTTCAGTTTTTCTTTTTTAATAAATCTGCAAAAATGTCAACAATTCTGTGTTTTTCTGTCAATACGGGGTGCTGTGTGTACATTGAGGAAAAAAAAATGAACTTAAATGATTTTAGCAAATGGCTGCAATATAACAAAGAGTGAAAAATTTAAGTGGGTCTGTGGTTTGGTAAATGCCTTTTTCTCCTTAAATGTGGTTAGTTTGTCATTCTTTAGTAAAGCGCCTGACTTGTGCATCGCGTGACTCATTTAGACAGAGAACAACATCCGTGAGAGGAAAATTTGAGGCTGAGTAGATAAAAATGTTTATAATAAAATTAGTATTTGAAAACAGGCTGAATAGATAAGTTCTTGAATATGTATTATGGCCTTGTCAGTTAATTTTTTTCTGTTACCAATGAAAAACGTTTTTTTCAAGGAAATAATGGTCTTTGCTCAAAATATGATGTGAAATAGTGAAAAGGACAATCTATTTATTTAGTTGGCTCAAACCTCCATTAGATTTGTGTGGAGTTTTCAAATGTTAAAATGAATACTTGACTTTCTTCTGGGGAACAGACAAAGAGAAATTCTGAAGGCTGTACTGGTCACTTCAATGGAAACTTTTAAACTTCAGTAAGGATGCAAAAGCACCATAAAAGCATTGTGTATATAATAGCCAGTACTACTCATACACTATCCACCTTTTCAATTTTTTACGTTAATGTGCTAGGCTTCTGGGTTCAGCTGCTTCCAGTTATTTTAGCTGTACAAAATTGTCCATAATGTTGGTATTTGGTAAAGTTTGACTACCATAGTATTTTTTGTCCCTTCTAAGGTAGTCAATGGGGACGAGGTCTGCTTGGTTACAAACATTCTTCCAAATATCTTCCTTTTTGTGTAAAGCAGAACAAAGAAATTTATACATTGTTTTTTTTTTTTTTTTTTTTGAACAAATTGAGGGTGAGTAAATGATGACAACATTTTAATTTTTGAGTGAACTATCCCTTTAATTTTTAGTTGTTTACCTATAACGGCAATATGAATCAGAAGACTTGCACATTCACAGGCAATTGCTTACTTCCATGATGAAAAATAAGGTCGATATCCCAAGTGTTCTGAAGTCATGCGATAACATTGTTAGGGGGACATATCAAAATGTATTTTGATTAGTCACTGACAATCTTCCCCTGCAGACAGCCATTAAACTCTGTGACTGGATTGAATCAGTGAACTTGAAGTGGATTAGTCTGATTCATGAATGAATCATTCACAGCCATTTTCTGAACTGAATCAATTGATTCAGTGAAAAGATCAGAGTCAAAAACAGGGTTGGCGCTAAACCCTGAATATCCTGCCCCCTCAGTCAAGAAAATGGATATTAATGATGAAACAGTCCATTTCTCACTATTTTAAAGCTATTATATGGCTTCAGAAGACTTGAAATATAATGCACGAGTCATATGAACAGTTTGACGATTCTTTTTGCTTTTTGAAGTTTCAAAACTTCAGTCCTATATTCAGTCCTACACATATTGGTTGCTTTTTTTCGTGCAGTTACAATTGATCAAATCCTCCACTGAGGGAAGAAAGTTGTACGGAATGGCTTGAGGGCGAGTAAATAGTGACAGAAAGACAGAATTTTAATTACTGGTGGAACTAATCCTTTAGAGTTACATCTAAATAGATATCTAAAATTAAACATTTATGCATTCAGAGCCATCCCTGCGGTGCATATATATGAATATATTAATGACTCTGAGGTGAATATCACACGTTATTTAACATAAGCACCGATGTGCTTTGCATTGAGTACATAAAGCAATAGTATGTGCTTTTGGTAAATTGCTTCTGCCCCTTAAATGTGTTTGTGTTTTATTGAAGAGCCTGTTGCGGCCCTACTCTGGTTCGTTTGTCATCCTTAAGTAAAGCATATCAGCAGTGTGCAGACACCCCGACTGTTTCGGAGGTATTAAAACCAGTGCAAATAGTAGATCAGCACAGGAATATGAGCAGAAAACACTTGAACACAAAGGGAGGGGGTGTAAAGCATGCTGGGTATGCATGCAAATGAGACAGATATTTGATCCATGTTGGTTCTTTACTTTATTGTTCTCATTTTTTCCTTCTTTTTGAACCCATGGCGTTCTTTCATTGACCCTATGAAAAACGAATGACTAAAACATCGTACAACTACATTCCACCCGATGGCTCATTTGTTGATGTGTACGGAGGAAGAGGGAGAGAGGGAAATAGAGTTATGAGCCAAAGATAGAAGAAAACAAAAGAGGAGTGGAGCTGAGCGAGAGAGAGGTAAAGAGAGCGAGGTGAGTGAATAAATGCTGTGTGTTTCTGTTTCTTATACTGCGGAGCTGGTCTGACAGGCCATTGTGTACCTTCAGGGGGAATTCTGCTACAGTGAGTCACACGCAGCTCCTTGTATAATGAAAACACACACTTCCTGACATTAGAGTCCTGGATACGGACATGCACTGAGCGCACTGTGATATGTGCTCGCATACCTCTTTCCTTGTATGAATGGCATGTTAATTGGAACTTAAATGTAAATACCTAGAACAAATGCTTAGTCAAAGATTATTTGCCCAATACAAATAACGATACAGCAGCGAAATAAAATTGGAAGCTTTAGTAAAATAGTAATAGTAATAGTAAAAAAAACTAAAAGGAAATTGGCTTCTATGACAGAAGATGTTACTTAAAATTGTCTTATAATATTATACTAAAATTTTCATGTAAATCTTTAAAATCTCTGTATATAGAAACTGTCAAGAGACATAAATTGTGTTACACAACCATACGAAAACATTTACATACACTACCAAAGCTGTTCAGAAGTTTGGGGTCAGTAAGATTTTTTTTAAATGTTTTTGAAAAAAGTCTCTTATGCTTATGCTTAAAATATTTTCTATCTTAATATACACTCTTAAAAATAATGATGAAAAATGGTGATGCCATAGAAAAACCATTTTTGGCTCCCCAAAGAACTTTACAGTCAACAATTGTTAAAAGAACTATTTTAATCATCTAAAGAACATTTTTCCACTATAAAGTAGAAACTTTTTGTTCAATGGAAAGGTTCAATGGATGTTAAAGGGTTTTCATAGAATCATAGATGCCAGTAAAGTGTAAGTGTATTTTAATATGTAATTTATTCCTGTGAAGTTAAACTGTAGCATTAAGCATGTAAGTAGCACATTAAGCATGCAAGCTTAATTTTAAGCATCAATACTCCAGTCTTCAGAGTCGCATGATCCTTAAATCATTCTAATATGCTGATTTGCTGCTCAAGAAACATTTCTTTTGTTTCATTTCATTTATTTGAAATATAAATTATTTGTAGGGTTAGGCTTATTATTTGCAGTGCACTGTTGTTGTATGTACTATGGCCTGAATCATACTACACAAGCAATGTTGGGGAAAGTTGCCTTTAAAAGTAATGCATTACAATATTGCATTACTCCCTAAAAAAGTAACTAATTGCATTACTTAGTTACTTTTTATGGAAAGTAACTAAGTAATACATACAGTAATACATTATTTTTGTGTTGCTTTTTTCACCTGGGCTGTTTTTTTTTTTTTAATAACAACAAAAAATTACATTTTTGGCAAATGTAAAGCTTCAGGCTGATCACAAATACAATGTTTATCTAAATGTTTGCTTATTAGTATGGTTGAATTGGATCATCGAAGGTCAGCAGCAAAGACATTGGTTAATAAAGTGAGATTAAATACATAAAGTATGTTTGTGTTGTTTAACATATTTAAATATTGCAGGTTTGCGTAATATACGAGATTGCGTTTCACTGTTTTTATTCATTTTTGAAATCTATTTTTGTGCAAGTGAGATGAGTAAATGTTCACATTTAGTCAGTAATCATCATGTTTACACAGCACACATAACACCTCTGCACTTACTCACGATTCTCTCAACATAAGGACAGGAGAGGAGTCAGTCAATACATGGGGAAAACCAACTTCTGTTACTTGTTTGAAAAAGTAACTCAGATATTTTGTTGTAAATTTGAAAAGTAATATGTTACTTTACTAGTTACTTGAAAAAAGTAATCTGATTATGTAACTCAAGTTATTTGTAATGCGTAACTACTTTTAGTACTTTTGTGCGCTGTGTTCTGCAAATGTGGCACTGAATTCTCAGCCTTGCCACAAGGGCTGCTATAATGGACATTAACATAATGCTGCTTTATGGCTGTTTTTCTGCATTGTTGTCTTTGTGTAAAATTTGTATCTGGTCTAATATGCGTTCTTGGATTATTGTGACAGATATAAACATCATTAGAATGCTTAATGGGGCGTATATGGAATTGCCTTCAAGTGTCTGTGCCATTAAGCCACATTTATGTGATGCAATTCAGGTAAATCAGCTACATAAACATGCCAATTTAACTAACTTGAAGCCATTCAGCAAAATTTTCTTTAAACTGTTGCACTGCGATAGCAGTACTTGACTTGAAATAAAAAACTGATTATAGAAGAAGACAGTTTTTGCTAATTGATGCTTTAGCACCCCATGTGGCGTACTTAATTTGCGATATAAATTGTGTTTGGACACAATCATGCGTCACAGTCATTGAGCCTAAGGGTTTTTTAATACAGACGCATTACAGTACAGTACAAGTATTTGGCATCTTCAGTCAGTGTGCCATATACCTTTCAGTCAGTGTTAGGTAACGTCTGATTTATAGGAGGTTTGCAAACTTGAGGTCAAATCGATTTAATGCCTTTGTGGAACATAAACCGAGTTGGATGTTTTCAATGTGGTGAAGGGGGTGTAGCATGAGGGGAGATTGCGTTTGCATTTGAAAGTATGCGTTTCTATAACCGAATCAAGCTCTGTTTATGTATTATTTTATGTGGCCGCAACCCTATATTTGATAGCTTTCATCCTCTCTGGGGTACATGCAATTTGAGGCCTGTCTTTAGAGTGTTTGACTGCACTGATGTTTCTGTAGGTTGGCAGGTCCAGCTGCTTTGTGAATGTGTGTGTGTTTGTGAGCACTGAGCCATTCCTTATTCCATCAGTATATATGGAGCAGCTCTCATGCTGTTCGCTGGCCTTTGACTCCTGGAGCTCTGAGCTGGAGGTCTCTCGCTTCTGTCTCCGCAGGAGTTCGCTAGAGTCTGCGGACTACTCGAGTCAAAACACGGGTTGTTTATTTTAACCTGCCTTTGTATACGGCCAGGTGAGAAAACGCGAAAGCGAAAAGAAAGCTAGTGCGTTTTGAAAAACTTGAACTTTGCAATCTTCCATAAGTGAATGCTGTGCCAACACAAAGATCACCATCTGGGATCACGGCCACCGGGTCAAAATGTTCAAATGCAGAAGGAAAGTGCTTTGAAAGTGCTATGATTGGCACTGTAATGCAGTGTCAGTTTACCATCAGTTTGAGGCAGACTGCAGAACAACGCATATCGGGTTATAGAATCACAGGTTTGTTTTTGTAGCACTAATACATGTGCAATTATTTTCTTTTATAGGCTTTAACCTCCTATTATAAAGTTTTGATGACTTGACACTTATGTTCAAGGACACATTTTTTTTTAAAAGCAGCATAAACGGTATTTTAATGATGAATTTTAATTATTTACGCACTTAATTACTTACAAGTCAAGTGTGTAATGTAATTTTCAGTTTGTAGAATCCATCTGTTATTTGCTGAGAGATGTTAGTCGGTGATGCTGAGAAAGTTAAGACTAATTATATTGCACACAAGCAAAAAACAATTAAAATTCTGTTCATATTAATATGAGGCCTTTGAACATATAATTGAGATCTAAATTGTTTTCTTTCCAAAAAATGAGAACGTTAGCTATGGGTGTGTATATATAAAGTAAAAACTTTAAAATGAACCTGGATCAAATGACTTACTTTATTAAGTCGTTCCCCACCATTGACGGAATTTTCCGTCAATCCATGTTTTCACTGTTACATGGTAGGGGGGGCGCTATTATGCATTTTCTGAACTAGTGCAGAATCTCTGGATCAAAACACAGGTGAAGAACAAGCAGAAACAAGAGATAGAAGCATTGCTTATGCACATGTAAAACAACGCGGTCATCAAACATTAAACAGGATATAAATCAAAACTGCCTAACGTTACCGAATGAAATGTCGACCCAGGAAGAGGTATAGGACTGTGAAGCTTTGCGGATGTTGATGGACTCCATTTACTCCATATGTGTTTTGATCATCTTCCTAAATCTCATTGGGACATAGTCTTTGACAAAAATGTGATTTTCTCAGCTTTTTGTTTAAAATTATTGTGTTTTTTTTTTTTTTTTTCATGAAACCTACCCACATTTAATTGTTGATTAAGAATACATGAAGCTTTGAAAAAGAATATGTAATATACTCTTAAAAGTAAAGGTTCTTTATTGGCTTCTATAGAAGAACTTTTAACATCCATGGAATCTTTCCATTGAACAAAAGGTTCTTTATTATGGAAAAAAGTGCTTCAGATTATTAAAAGAACCATTTATTTCTAAGAAAATTTTAAGATCTTTTCATTTGCAGGTTCTTTTGAGGAACCTAAAATGCATTATCTTTGTCATTGCTGAAAAGATCTCTTTTTGGAACTTTTATTTTAAAAGTGTTCATGTTCCTTGTGTTATTATTCATTAGTGCACATTATTCCAAAGAAAAGTCTGGTTATTGATGGATAAAATCAAGCTCAACCCTACTTTTTGTTTATTGAATATTTTGTTTCAGAATGCATTGCATTATGGAAGTAAAATGCTCTGAACGTTTCAAATTGACTTTTATAATGCTTCTCATCCAGATGCATTTGTTCAAGCGAGCTCTGATCCATATCCGTGATTGTGTAGATTGATGCTGTGATGATGAGATGGCTCAAAGTTTTTTTTTTTTTTTCTTTAATTATGGGCAATCAAAGCAGGATAAGTCTCATGCTGAGACTGTCTGCACATTTAGTCGATAGATATGAAGCCACTGAGCTCTAATCAGTCTGAGACTGCACTTTTTCCCGGAGGAAGCTCAGGCCCAGGAATATAACAGTCACTTTGGTGTGTTTCATATTAGCCTGATGTCTGGGTTTCATTTTCATAAATTTAATGTAGGCTACGACACTGGAACGTTCTAATGTTTCGCTCTTTCCTCTTTTGCAGTGGTCTGGAGTCAGCGTGTTCGAGTGGAATATGAGGTCACTGCGTATCCAAATAGCTCTGTCAATCTGCGCTGTGAGTTCATCAACAGCGGAAACACCAAACTCACACAGGTGAGACAAGATGTGTTTGATTAGTTCCAAGGGTCAGAAATTAGGTATTTGATGTCCTCGCCATATATACAGGGTAAATTCAGGTAAATTGGGATATTTTTTGCCATTGAGATGACTGGGAAAAATTTGCAAATTATCCTGAACTATTCTTTTTTTACACACACACACATGCACACACAGGTTTGTTTTTGAGAATTGTGGGGATATTCCATGGGCCGTATTTTCTATCACCCTACACCTCTACACCTAAACCTACCCATCACAGAAAACTGTGCACATTTTTACTCTCTCACAAAAACTAACTCTTAACTCTTTTGAAGAAATTTTTAACAAAGTTAAACCAAATATAGTTTGAGTTTTTAGCAAAAATAAATTGTAAAAACCTGATATAGTTATACCATAAATTTTCTCGCCATTAAAATAACCACAGAAGCTGGAATGGTGTTAAAAAGCAAACATGCAAACAAACAAAAAACCTAATTTAGTATGATTTATATACAGTCAATATTGTTATTGTTAGTTTATTTGTGCATTAAATTTATTAAAAGTGACAGTAAGGTTATTCATAATGTTACAAACATGTTCTAATTCAAATAATTGCTGATATATATGTGTGTGTGTGTGTGTGTGTGTGTATATATATATATATATATATATATATATATATATATATATATATATATATATATATATATATATATATATATATATATATATATATATATATATATATATATATATATATATATATATATATATACATATGCTATCAGTTTTCAATAAAATCCATGTCTGCCTGCTTGATATACCTTGGTGCACATTTCAATATGCAGAATTCACAACAACATTATTCAGTGCATACGTGAATATTAATTATTGGCAATCCATAAAACACCTGTACATGTTGAACAAATGTTATGTTTAGTGATAGTTCAGCACATGCCGAGTAATTGTCCAATATTATCGCCATCCATATGGTTAAGTCCTGAGTTTAAACAACAAGCAGATGGCTGGCAGCATGCAGTATGTTAAAGCAATGCCGTGCAAGAATTAATTCCCTATTTCTTCTGGTTCGTAGGTTTCGTGGATGTTTGAGCGTGTCGAGGGTGATAGACACAACATTGCTGTATTCCACCCCACGTATGGAGCCAGTTTCCCTAATAAAGAGTTTGAAGGCAGAGTTAATTTCACAAGGGGCTCCCTGGAGAACCCATCCATTAGGATCGACAAACTGAAGATGGCTGATGCTGGCAGGTACATCTGCGAGTACGCAACTTACCCCAGTGGAAACGAGCAGGGAACGACCACTCTTATCATGCTGGGTAAGTAACTCACTTGTGGTTATTTATAGACCTGCTTCAGTCCTTCCTACAAACAAGACAGACTCAAGTATAACAATTTAACAATATAAAATATATTAAATTCCATGCCAAATGATGACTCAAATATATAACTGAATTAGTGTTTCAACCAATTATACGATATGGTTCAAAAGAACTGATTCATGAAAATGAATCAAACTTTTCAATCACTATTTTTGGCCTTTTGGTTAAAATCAGAGATGCTTTTAAAACAGCTCTGCTCTCATACTCTCGAGTCTTGACATGAGCAGGGAGCGTGAAATTAGCCTGCTGGCACAGTCTTTAGGAAATTTAATGGCCAAATAATTAGCGCATTAAAATAAAATCAATATTTACAATGTTTCCTAGTTTTATTGCCAACAAAATTGTATCAGATATGTTTTAAATGTTCATTAAATCTCTGCCTAAACAACAGACCACAAGGTTGATGCTTGGACTGCAAAGTCTTTAGCTCTTCTTTTTGTGTAGTTAGGAAAGCACAGACACAGAGTCGTTCTAAACTACATTAGCTTTACTCACAGTAGCATTTCTGCTGTCTGCTTTAACACTAATGTCACCCATTAGCCTGATTCATCATTTGAATGACTAAGCTAATGCTATCATCAGAGACAAAGTGATGCTGTGCATCAGTGCTGCCCGTTTATCCTTGTTGGCTGTGTTCAAGCGTCTCGCTCGGTTTGTCTTTCACTGTTTAGCCCTGGGTAAACCAAGTAGAACATTAACTCAGCGTCCATCTTGTATTGGTGTTAACCACTTGCTTTTAAATGTGGGTTGGTTCATTTGAAATGATCATCTTTATCAAATTTCTTTTACTATTCTTATATGCATTTTACAGAGCGATTATTTAATTTAATTTGAGCTATTTTGTGTCCCAAATGGTTTCATAAAATTTGCATACATATACTTAATTAACATATTTTACAAGCATGCAAAATGCCACATAAGCTGCGTTTCCATTACCCTTCTAATTGCGCAAATTGAAATTGCCAATTGAAAATATGCCCAATGGGAAAATTAGGTGGTTTTTCAGGCAATTTGAAAAAGGAATATTTCACAAAACTGCAATGGAAACAGTTTTTTCACATTTACAGGTCACCTGGCGTACGTAAAAGCCGATCATTCTTTAAAGATGATATGCGCGGTATGTTTGCACAGAAGGGGAGACAGAGTTCTTTATTAAACTCATAAAAGACAAAATAAATAGGCTACTGGATTCTAAATAACAAAGAAATGCCCCAATTTATCAAGACCCGGAAGCAGATAGGACGGAGAAACACCCAAAAACACCTCATACTGTACATGGTCGTTCCCAAGTATAAGGGCCTTTCCTTGCCATTAATGCTTGGATAATACGCCTTCATCTCCTTCGATTAAAAATAATGGCTAGTGCAGTGGCTGAGATATATTTAAACCTACTAACATCCGTTTCCGTGATTTTTGGAATGACTTATCATGAGAGAAAAAAAAAAGTTAATGCAAAGTCCCTTTAAGACAAGTCATTTCACTTGGTGGCCATTATTGAAACGCCTCTTGGGCATGCAAGTACAGCTCCTATCTCTTTGAATGGGAAAATATCGAACTCTCCAAAGCTGTTCGCCAAGCTTTCAATCAAATTTCATATTTGAAATCACCAAAGAAATCTGACAACAACTGTCCTATAAATTTCGTTTGTAAATGCTCGAATTTTGACAAAAAACAGCATTTTTCAGGCTGGATCAAGCTAACGCGTATGCGCAGTCCTAAGTGCTTGTCTCTATAGGAAGTGTGCGTCTGACCGTTTCTATAGGGACTGGAGCTTTTAACGGTAGCTGCAGTTATGCGATGACTTTACCGATCAGTGATTGGCTCTTATTTAGAAGGCGGGACTTTTTTCGCCATATTGCGTTTCCCTTTCTCCCATTCATAATAATACAAGTGCACTGTCTTCCTATATACAGTATAAAGTCTTTAGTTAATGGAAACTGCATAATTTCCCAGTAGCTTTTTATCGACATTTAGAAAATATCGAAAAAGTTTTGCGCAAATCTGACTCGGCTATAGAGTTATTATTTAATTTAAGCAGTTTGGTTTATCAATTCGATTTATTATATTTTATAATACTTTTTTAGTGAATTGAGACAAAATTCAAGTCTTTTTAATTTGATTTCAGCCATTGTCTTTGAAAATAAATAATGACGCATTCTTACACTTTTACGTTTGGTTGCCACCATTTATCTTTAATGTTTAAAGGGTTAGTTCACCCAAAAATGAAAATTCTGTCATTTATTACTTACCCTCATGTCGTTTCACACCCGTAAGACCTTCGTTAATCTTTGGAACACAAATTAAGATATTTTAGTTGAAATCCGATGGCTCAGTGAGGCCTCCATAGGGAGCAATGTCACTTCCTCTGTCAAGATCCATAAAGGTACTAAAAACATATTTAAATCGGTTCATGTGAGTACAGTGGCTCAATATTAATATTATAAAGCGACGAGAATACTTTTCGATTTCAAAACACTGCTTCAGGAAGCATCGGAGCATGAATGAATCAGTGTATCGAATCATGAATCGGATCGCGGATCAAACCGCCAAACTGCTGAAATCACGTGACTTTGGCACTCCGAACTGCAGATTCGACACACTGATTCATTTGTGATCCGATGCTTTCTGAAGCATTGTTTTGAAATCGGCCATCATTAAATAAGTCGTTATTTAGTTTTTTTGCCGCACCAAAAGTATTCTCGTCGCTTTATAATATTAATATTGAGCCACTGTACTCACATGAACCGATTTAAATATGTTTTTAGTACCTTTATGGATCTTGACAGAGGAAGTGACATTGCTCCCTATGGAGGCCTCACGGAGCCATCGGATTTCAACTAAAATATCTTAATTTGTATTCCGAAGATTAACGAAGGTCTTACGGGTGTGGAACAACATGAGGGTGAGTAATAAATGACAGAATTTTCATTTTTGGGTGAACTAACCCTTTAAGCTCATCCTTGGCACAGAGGTACAGAGATGTCAGTATCAGGCACTGAAAAAACAGTTCTCTGATATGCTTCATTCTGCTCAGTTCTGTGATTAAAATATTTTTGTTTAATGACCTCTATAATTGACCGTCCCAGATTGTCCCAGGCATCCAGTTTCCTATATAACTGTGCTAGATTCATGTCTCTTGTATCACTCTGTGCTTTTTCTTCTCATGTAATCAATCAATATTTCATATGTATTTTTTTTATTTGGTGAGTAGCTGTGTAATTAGTGGCCCTGTTTGAATGCTTGAAACATCTTGTCGACATTTATTTTAGAAAATGACCGGCTGACTGTCCCCTTAATACGAGTCAATGACATGTCTGAGTGCCGTGTTGCTTTGCTGCATGTTTTTATTTAGCTCAAGCACCTCTTGATTGTTTAAAAAAGGCTATTGAAAACCAAAGTCATGTTTTAAATAATTTTTTTTTCTCTATCAGCTAAACCCAAAAACTCAGCTACCGCCATCCCAGTCCGAGCCGGCCCTTCTGAAGTTGTCGTGGCAAATTGTGAGGCAGCCCAAGGAAAACCAGAGGCAACAATCTCCTGGATTACAGCTATTGCTGGCCGCTATAACCACACTGCAGTGCCCGAAGTGGACGGCACAGTGACCGTGAAGAGCGAGTTTCGGATGGTCCCGACACCTGCTGAAAACGGAAAAGAAATCACCTGCCTGGTAACCCAGAGGACGCAGAGCGAGCCACAATCCTTCACCTTGAAGCTGGTGGTGGAGTGTAAGATTCATGCACAAACTCTCACACTGCTAGAAGTAGATCTTCGAAATGGAAAATTCTGTCATTATTTGCTCACAATATCCATATGACTTTCTTTCTTCTAAAGAGTGACTTTTTCCAGGTCAGTCTTTTCAATTTAATGAAAATAAATGGGGCTGTTAAGCTCACTATAAAATTATAGATTTTCATAAGATAGCAATGAACAATTAATTTTATGAATCTGATCTTTTCTAAAAAAATCTGATCTAGCTTACAAATCAAGGCTTCCTTTCCCAAAAACATTGTAACACCATTGGTGCCTGTATTTTCAACAATCTACTTAACCTTGCGATGCTTTTCGGGAACGCAGCCCTTGTCTGAATGATTCATTTGTGAATCAGACTGTTTCGGTTCTTGAGTTCACTGATTCGCTCCGGTCATAGCAGTTAATATCTCACTGGAGGGAGAAGATAAAAATATAAATAAAGACGGTAGCACTTTATTTTACAGTGCGTGTACTTTCCTGGTATATATATATATATTGTGATTATGTTGTACATACAGGTAAAAGAGTGGTAACACAAGGTACTTACCTGAAATGTATGTACATGGAAACTAATAAGAAACACTGCTGTACTTTCCAATGGTACATACATGGTAACTACTTTGTACCTATAGACAAGTGTTGGGTAATAATGGGCACTTACTTATAGTGTCAGTATATGGTAACTAACAGACACATTACTGTACTTAATAATGGTATGTACATGGTAACTATGTTGTACTTATGGACAAGTGTGGGTAATAACAGAAACTTATTTATGGTAACTAGTAAGACACATTAATGTTTAACCTTTGTAATAATAAGCTTAACTACTAAGGACTGTAAAATAAGATTCAATTTAGCATTAACAGTTCATAAAACACTACATAAAGTACATACATAGTGCAGCAAAACAATTGCTTTATTTCTTGAAAATTTTGTGTCCATGAGTAAAACATAGTGTCTTACAAGTTAACATAAATAAGTGTCTGTTATTACCCACACTTGTCCATAAGTACAACATAGTTACCATGTACATACCATTAGTAAGTACAGTAATGTGTCTGTTCGTTACAATATACTGACACTATAAGTAAGCGCCTGTTGTTATTACCCAACACTTGTCTATAGGTACAAAGCAATTATATGTATACCGTTGGAAAGTACAGCAGTGATTCTTATTAGTTTCCATGTACATACATGTCAGGTAAGTACCTTGTGTCATCACTCTTTTACCTGTATGTACAACATAATTATATGTACCAGGAAATTACACTTAAAATAAAGTGCTACCATAAAGGCTTAAATTTTGGTCAGTTCCTTGCACAAAGCTATTGTATGACTTCAGAAGACTTTAATAAAACAGTTATAGTGCTTTTGTGTCCTTTTCGAAGCTTGAAAGCTTTAGTTCCCATTCACTGTAAGTGAAAAGAAAAGCCAACCAGCAGAGTATTCAAAACTTTTTTTTGTGTGTGTTTCACGGAAGAATGGTTTGGGAACGACATGAAAGTTAGTAAATGAGGACAGGATTTTCATTTCTGGCCAAACTAATCCTTTAAAGGTGTGCGTTCTCAGTGACACACATGTGAACTCATAATCCGCCCCGTATCATTCGCTCATAACACCTTTTCTCCCTCACCCACCCTCCTTTTCATCGAAAAATGCATTTAAGCATCTTCGCTTCTGCCTCATATGTCTTCCTCAACACATTGTTTGCATTTTTTTCATGAAAGCTATTTACGGAGTGTTTGAGGTGTCTGTGTTTGCATAGCTGAGCTGGAATGTTTGAGGGTGTCAGAGATTTGCAGCTTCACCATTTCTTTTATAAACGCCCCTGTTGGAACATCCTCACCTCTTGCACTTTCATTCTGCATTTCTCCAGCGTGTTAAAGCCCTTTGAGGATCTATAGGACAGTGCCACCTTCAGCAAACCTGTATCTTCCCTTCCCACCCCTGAACGGCAGATTTGAACTGCTTTGAACTGTTCTTTCAATGCAGGATTTAATGATGAATGAATGTCTCTCTCTATCTCACTTTCTTTCTAGACCCACCCACTGTGACAATAGATGGATATGACAATAACTGGTATATAGGTCGGACTGATGCCGTTTTGACCTGCGAGGCTGACGCCAACCCAGAACCCACTGAGATTACCTGGACAACGTGAGTTCCTTCTTAATAAACTTTAAGGAATAGTTCGAAATTCTGTCATTTATGCATGTCATTCAAAACCCGTATGATTTTCTTTGGTCAAACACAGAGGATGTTTAGCAGAACACTTAAATTACACTTAACTTATGCTCACCAAGGCTGCATTTATCTGATTAAAAATACAGTACAAACAGTAGTACTATTATTAAGTCTTCAGTAGGGTTGGGTACCGTTCACATTTTAAGCGGTACCAGTATCGGTACCTGAAATTCGGTGCTGGTACCCAACGGTACCTTATTTCGGTATTTTACTCTCCGTGTAATAACAAAAACATTTATTTCAGTAAAAAAATAAGACTAAACCTACGGAAGAGGATTAAGGCCAAGCAATAATAAAAAATAAAATAAAATAAAATGTTGAGAATAAACTCATTAAATTACGAGTAAAACTCGTTAAATTTCAAGAAAGTCGAGATAAAATGTTGAGAATAAACTTGTTAAATTACGAGAAAAAAGTCGTTAGATTATGAGAACAAATTCGTTAAATTATGAGAAAAAAAGTTGCGATAAAATGATGAGAATAGAGTCATTAAATTTAGAGGAAAAAAAGTCGAGATAAAATGATGAGAATAAAGTCATTAAATTACAAGAAAAAAGTCGTTAAATTATGAGAACAAATTAGTTAAATTATGAGAAAAAAGTTGTTAAATTTCGAGAAAAAAATTTGAGATAAAATGATGAGAATAAAGTCATTAAATTTCGAGGAAAAAAATTCGAGATAAAATGATGAGAATAAAGTCATTAAATTACAAGAAAAAAGTCGTTAAATTATAAGAACAAATTCATTAAATTATGAGAAAAAAAGTCGTGATAAAATGATGAGAATAGAGTCATTAAATTTCGAGGAAAAAAAGTCGAGATAAAATGATGAGAATAAAGTCATTAAATTACAAGAAAAAAGTCGTTAAATTATGAGAACAAATTCGTTAAATTATGAGAAAAGAAGTCGTTAAATTTTGAGAAAAAAGGTCGAGATAAAATGATGAGAATAAAGTCATTAAATTTTAAGGAAAAAAAGTCGAGATAAAATGATGAGAATAAAGTCATTACATTACAAGAAAAAAGTCGTTAAATTATGAAAACAAATTCATAATTTAACGAATTTGTTCTCGTAATTTAACGACTTTTTTTCTCATAATTTAATGTTTATTCTCAACATTTTATCTCAACTTTTTTCTTGAAATTTAACGACATTTTTCTCATAATTTAACGAATTTGTTCTCATAATTTAACGACTTTTTTCTTGTAATTTAACGACTTTTTTCTCGTAATTTAATGAGTTTATTCTCAACATTTTATCTCGACCTTTTTCTTGAAATTTAACGAGTTTTTTCTCGTAATTTAACGAGTTTATTCTCAACATTTTATCTCGACCTTTTTCTTGAAATTTAACGAGTTTTTTCTCGTAATTTAACAACTTTAATCTCGAGATGGTTTTATTTTTTTATTATTGCTTGGCCCTAATCCTCTTCCGTATAAACCTCACAATTTCATCATTTTTTCTTTTTTTTTTTAAAATTATTTAGAAATTTTACACACTAGACGAAATAAACTTATGTGTGCGCTGTAGCATGAGAACGCATTACAGCGGAGAATTTAAATGTCATGAAAGACCTTTTCTCACGCTGTTCTTCACTTCTGCTGTTCAGCGTTGCGTTGGAACATGTGCTGTGAGTGTGTTTCCTCAGCACAGTAGCACAAAAGTGTTGTTTCATTTTCCCCATGATGCTCAGAGCTGGAGTTTGACTAACAACACATGGAAGAATGACACTGACATTATTTAGTATGTAACAACATGCGGAGCGTGCATGAGAGCGGTTTCTGTGCGGAACACCAGAGTGAGATTAACAACGCTCGCAACGCGGATCATAGATCATATACAGATTTGTGAAATTTAACCACATTTCAGAATGTTTAGCCATTGCTCTGTGTGTTGTGTCTGAACAAGTTGCTGGGGTGACTTGAGTTGAGTTTATTTGACATAAAAAGTAGCAATACATCATTGTTACAACTTCTTTGTCAAGGATAACACAATAAAGTTGCATTAGCTTATTTCCATTGTGGTCCTTGATTTTGTTGACGTCGCATGGTCTCTCTCTCGCTTTCTCTGCCGTACCTTACTCTCTCGCCCAGATGCATTCTCACTTCTCAGGTACCGAAATTTGGCACCGATTGATTTAAAGTGAATCAGTACTCTGTAGTACCGATGTAATACGGTTGGTACCCTTAAAAGTATTGAGTTCGGTACCCAACTCTAGCCTTCAGTGTCACATTGTCCTTCTGAAATCATTTTAATAAGCTGATTTGGTGCTCAAACATTTCGTATCAATATTGAAAACAGTTATGCTGCTTAATATTTTTGTGGAAACTGATACATTTTTCAGGATTCTTTGACGAATAGGAGGTTCAGAAGAACACTTACTTGAAAAAGACATGTTTGTAACATTATAAATGTCACTTTTGATCAATTTAACTTGCTGAAGAAGTTTCTTTTTAAAATCTTATCAACTTCAAACTTTTGTACGGAAGAGGATTAGGGCCAAGCAATAAGAAAAAAATAAAACCATCTTGAGATTAAAGTTGTTAAATTATTCAAGAAAAAAGTCGAGATAAAATGTTGAGAATAAACTCATTAAATTACGAGAAAAAACTCGTTAAATATTCAAGAAAAAAGTCGAGATAAAATGTTGAGAATAAACTCATTAAATTACGAGAAAAACTCGTAAAATATTCAAGAAAAAAGTCGAAATAAAATGTTGAGAATAAACTCTTTAAATTATGAGAAAAAACTCGTTAAATATCGAGAAAAAAGTCGAAATAAAATGTTGAGAATAAACTCGTTACATTTCGAGAAAAAATGTTGAGAATAAAGTCATTAAATTACGAGAAAAAAGTCGTTAGATTATGAGAACAAATTCATTAAATTATGAGGAAAAAAAGTCGTTAAATTTCGAGAAAAAAAGTCGAGATAAAATGTTGAGAATAAAGTCATTATAAAGTCACATCTCGACCTTTTTCTCGAAATTTAATGAGTTTTTCTTGTAATTTAACGAGTTTATTCTCAACATTTTATCTCGACTTTTTTCTCGAAATTTAACGGGTTTTTTCTCGAAATTTAACAACTTTAATCTCGAGATGGTTTTATTTTTTTATTATTGCTTGGCCCTAATCCTCTTCCGTACTTTTGAATTGTAGCGTATATATAAAATATCTGCTTGGACATTCTGCTAAATATTCTCTTCCACAAAAGAAAAAAATATTCAGCTTGGAAAAACACAAGGGTGAATAAATGATGCCAGAATTTACTCAAAACAGAAAGAAACAATAAAACTTTTGTTTTTATTAGCATTAGTATTCATTTAGTCCATGAAGAAAGTCCATATTTCATATTTATGTGTACGTGGTGCTGCTCCATCTCCAATATGACTGAAACAGAGTCAAATATGGCAGTTTTGCTGTTAACAACAGCCACAGGCTAATTGGCTCTGAATTGAGGAAGCATCTCTGCCTGCGGTATAAAGCAACAACAGCCTATTAACGCTTCACTGCTTCAACTTCATTTTTTCACCAAAACAATGTAGAACACGAATCAATACAGATAGAAAAACAGCATTTATTAGCAAGACTTATTGGGCGTCACCTAGATGTAGCCATTTGATTGCAGAGTTTCAAGTTAGTTGACGAATATGCAACACTTACGTATTTATTTGGAACATTTTCGAATGGAGTAGGCCTAATTATAATAGTGTGTATTAAAGTGTCATAAAAAACCCTGTTTCAGCACACAAAGGCAAATTAAAAAAAAGAAATAACATGCAATCATTGTTTTCCACCGTGTATAACACAATGTCTCAAAACATGATATTTAATAAGTATGGATGTATTTTCAGTAAATAAGTGTAATGTTTCTGAAATAAGCCAACATGGTTTTAAAGACTAGCTAGAAATGCCGTTTTCTGTGTTGATGGTTCCTCAGCACGTCGGGTCAGATGCCGCCTTCGGTACGGGTGGAAAACAACCGGCTGCTGGTGAGGAAGGTGGACGAAACGGTGAACACAACATTTGTGTGTGAGGTGAAGAACCGTCTGGGTGCTGGCAAGAAAGAGCTCTCCGCCACGGTCATCGGTGAGTAGCTCCATGCAGGAATGACACATGTACTCATGAGTCTGTGCTGACGTAAACGTTCAGTACACTTTTCAGCTCAAGTACAGTGTGCTAACCAGGCACGGTGAGCTAAAGCATTTCGTGCCTGGTTAGGACACGGTGTTGCACGCCACCTCCCTCGCACGTAGGAGGACACAAAATGTGGGAAACAGGTTTCTCCTTGCTAAATACAGATACATTTTGGTATTCATATACACTTCTCTAATGTGGGTGGGCTTCAAATGCCAGACTCTTACTTGGTGGTTGGGTTTCTAGTTGGCCTGCCCAGCCTAATTTTGTGGGATTTTCTCCAGAAGTCTTTCTGCTATGTGAAGTCACTTGGTGTGAGCCAGTTTGCCGGGTTGCTTTTTATTTCTTCTTTTCACTTGTTTTATTTTTCCCTCTTCACCATACCTAACAACACAGTACTGTTGTATCTTTGTTTAACCTCTTTTAATAGAAAAAAATGCTATTGTTCTTTTCCTCTCTGTTCCTGTGCATGGTTTTCTTTCTTTTCCTGCAGCTTTGTTGTGCCGAAACACACACATTTTGTGTAAGCATTAATGCACAACACAGTCTTGATGTTCCATTTCTTAAAACGCTAGCCGTTGTTGATCAGCTACGGAGTGGCTGCTTCACTAAATGGACGCGTGTAGGCCCGTGAGCCACTGTGCTTTTGGCACTTTCTCATGCCAAGGCAAGCGCAAGAGCCGAATTTAGAATCCGTGGGAATCCTTTTGGAAATTTCAATTGTCTTGTGGGAGAACAAAGGCTCTTTGTAGGCGCACTGTAGCGAGAAAGTGTGGGATGTTGTTCTAATGTGTTTTTTTTTTTTTTCCCTTTTCACAATGGTATTATAGAGGAGAGTTTTATCACAGTCATAAGGACACCTAGTCCTCACAGTAACATTCTCGTACCTTCACTTGATACATTCACCGTTGCCAAACATAACTGTGGATTGTCACAGAGGCACTGCATTGTGAATTATCTGGTTGTTTGCATGATGTTCGTTTTGTCCCTGCTTAAAAGGCTGGCGATTTCCATGCTGGTCTAGGTTGGTTTATGCTGGTTAGTACTGGTCTAGCAGGACTTTTCAGCAGGTTAATTGAGTTGTTTGAGTGGGAATGAGTGTGATTGTTAGTGAAATGTGCCTGTGGCAAAGAAATACTTTACTTTAATACACACTCACATATATTAGGGATTGGCAAGAGTAGCAAAGTACTTTACTACTTGGGTCAGCAATGATCAATCATGCAAAACCTGCTGAAAAACAAGCAGTTTAAACCATCCTAAATAGTTTTTACTGGTTTGAGATGGTCAAGCTGGTCTCCCAGCCTGGCAACCAGGTGTTTAACTGGTCAGTCTAAAATGATCTCCCACCCTGACCATCTGAAATGTGTCCAAAACCCCTGTAAACCTTAGGTGGTTTAAACTGGTCTAGATGGTCTACCGGAATGGACAAGCTGGTGTTTAGCTGGTCAGTCTTGCTTATTTCCAACCCTGACCAGCTGAAAATGGTCCCAAACCCATTTAAAACCATCAAAACTGATCTAACCAGTTTGCAAAACTAGAAGACCCTAGGCCTGGTTTAAGCTGTTTTTTTTTTCCAAGTACTTGAGTTTGTGGGTGTGACGGCAATCATGAACACCTTATTTAAAAAAAAACTTAAACCAGCTCAAATTAGATTTCTGGTCTTACCTGGTTTAAGCTGACTAATGTCTCCCAGTTTGGCGAGGTTGGTGAGTTTTTATGGTTTTAGAGGGGTTTTGGACACTTTCATTTGGCCAGGGTGGGATATCAGCTTGTCAGGCTTGGAGACTAGCAAATCCTTGGCCAGTGGAGACCAGCTTAAACAAGTTAAAACCAGCACTAAAACTCCTTAGGCTGTTTTAAGCTAGGTTTTTACCTGACAGGGAGCACATAGGGGATAATTCACTTTGAATTGTTTGCTATCTATTCGCAATTTTTAGTTTAACCAGCCACCAGTTGTGCTGGTATTGTACCACGCCATGTGTATTTCTATTAAGTCATTAAGTCAGGTGTAAACAGGGCCTAATACAAATGCAGACACGAATGCCACACCACGACAAAGCTCAGCGGACTGCTGGAGAGACTTGTGCTGACACAAAAGGAATTTAAAAACCCCCAACCCCTAAAACTGTACACGTGACTGAGGCTAGATTGCACTGGTTCCCAGTGGATTCACCAGCCTAGCTGGAGAGGAAATGTGTGCCTGTGTGTGTGTTTTTGCATAAAAAAGTGAGAAAAGAACGGAAGGCGGGCTGTTTTTAAGATGAACATCCCCCAGACAGAATTTTCCTCAAGTTGAAATCACTCTTTTTCTCTTCCCGTTTTCCTCCCGCCTTGAAAAGGGGGAGACCTTAGCTTGTGCCAGCTAACAGACTAATCATGCAGCTTGCCAAGAAGGAGTGTTTCCTCATTTCTTTCCCCTCCTCAGCCATTTTCAGACAGCTAATGCAGAAAACTGAAGTCTTTCATTGTAGACTCTTTTGGGGGAATTCAGAGGCCATTTAGCTGCTTAACTTCTTGGCTGAATCTTGGTGCCGTTTATTAGGGTTGGTAATGGCTGCTTTTAAGAAAACAAAAAATTTAGTTTTTGCTGAAAGACACAGGCGCACATTTGCATGCATGCATGCAAGCGCATGTACAGCTTAAAACAGCACACAAGGCACGTCCCTGCTGAAAAGACCATCGTGTTTTGAATGCATGAGTTCATTTGTCAGTAAGGCTTCATTTGTTTACTATAGCTTCACCAGAAAGATGCTTTTAGACCCATCCTGCCAGCTGATAAATAATAATCATATTTTGAGAACTTTGCTGCAGTGCAAAGAAAACAAATTGTAGCCAATCACCTTAAACAAATTTAAGACCAAACAAAAGATTTACAACGGTGATAATCCTGCTATGGTTAGTGTTTGTCAATGTCTGCTTGACATCTAGACATCACAATGGATAATCAATATTCATGAGTCAAGATATTAAATATTAATTCATCTTGACCTTCCTATTTTTCAGATCATTTCTTCACCCTTAGGGTACATAAATAGCATGGCTATACTGGTCCATCATGTAGACCAGCACCAAACATGCACTAAAAAGAAGCTGCTTCTAGTCCGAGCTGGTCTTTTTAACAAGGAAATTGAGTGCAATGATTTTCTGAATCGAAACATTAACTCATGCAGTGCTGATTGCAGACTGCATCACTTCACTGCATTCGTTGATGATCTTACCCATCAGAACCGGTTCTGTAATTACTATATTCAGATTAATGCTCAATTTAACTGTTTTTAATGGTTTATTCTTAAAGGTAAAGTGTGTCATTTATAATAAACTGTGTAAATAAGTGGCACTTTTTTTAGGGAAATCAACCTACAAAAGTCTTATTATTAGCCAGCTAACTATATAAAGTTGCCTATTTATTCAACTTTATCTGCACACAGGTAGAATTGTGTGTATTACGACCTGCCCGGACCCAATGTGAGATCCACCAATCAGATCCACCAAGGCAGTTTGAGTTCAGGTTCAGAGCCAGAGTCTACTTTCAAATCAGTTCTTTGTCTTTCGACACCAAAAGCACCAGCTCTGAACCAGGAAAAGTTAGGGTTAGGGTTAGCAACGTCCGCCATTGTTGGTGGTGTGTTTGGCGCTGTCACGCTAGCGTTGCTGGGAAAGATGAGACGTATACAGTGACGTAAGACCTGGCTCTGTGGTTGCTCCCTAACCGGTTCTTAGAAGGCTCGCCAGTCGAACCAACTCTGATCCGGCAATAGCACTAGTTCTGAGCTAGCACCCAGTTTTTGCTGGTGGAAAAGGGGTTATCAGAGAAGTTCCAGAACCTCAATAGTTTTTGTTTGTTTTTTGATTAGATAAAAGGAATGGAGACTATTTCATGTTTTTCTGTGGGTGCTCGGCTATAGATCAGCACCTATGCTTCTAGTTGACTTTTGCTTACGCATCTAAAAACACACTTCATCTTTAAATTATGACATTTGGACCCTCCTGTAATGAATATGTGATTGTGCACTCGATTGGATTTGATGCATTCCCTCTCTCAGAGCTTTCATATCATATCAAACAGTTGTTTTGCCACTAGCGCTCTTACCTGTAGTGTCTTCAGCCTTACGGTGTGAAAACAATGTCTGAAACTCAGCATGTGAGATAAGGTGAGGGAAAGACCTCAGTCGACTGACACCTGGGTGAAGCTTATCACCCACGGCTTAGCGAGAGAAATTCGAGACAAAGAAAGAGGCACTGAGAGGGCGAGAAGATATCACCCTGCTAACATTAAGTGAAATGTCAGAAAAGTGGGCTGCCAAGATTACCTGGCTCTTAGCCCACACCGTCCATCATTACGGCTCATTACAGATACTCCGAAACCTTAGAGCTCACCTTAGAAACATGAGGGCTCACCAGGTTGCCTTTTTCTTTGCTTTGATCAATTATAGAACAGAAATGAGGCTTTCTCTCGGTCTTGGTTTTGGTTACCTTTCTGACCCGGACTGATTCTAATGATTTAATGATTTATTTGGCTTTCCTTAAATAAGCAATGGAAATGATTCATGCATAACATTTTAAGTATTTATGAACATTGTTAGCCATTAGATGGTAACGCTAAAATATTTAATTATGTATTCTATTAATTAAGACGTTTTAAAAAATGCTTATTTCTTTTGAATCAACAAAAAATTGAGTATCAAAGCTGTTTTGCGAAGTTTCTAATGCATCACTTGTGTAATCTCCCCCAGAAGTGCAGCTCGGAGTGCTTTAAAGATGTTTCAAGCGATGCATCTCTGCATCTGAATCAATGGAGGCTTATTTAAAAGCAGCATTTTTACTGAGCCGCTCCTTCATTCTCTCTCAGCAATTTCGTACATGTGTCGGAGTTTAGAATCTGCCACGCCGCATATACCGATGCTTTAATGTTCAAAAACAGAATCCATGTCGTGCCTAGCCAGATGGAGCTGGCTGCGTTTTTTCATAAACATTTAGTTTTCAGATTCTCATTACTCCTCTCGATTTTCTTTGAGAAAGTAGTCTTCTTTTTTGAATGGATTATGAGGAGCAGCCTGTCTGAAATGGGACAATGGCACATTTTTCACGAATTTCTCATGGATGTTGACACTGATGTGATGACGGATGCGATGAACTGTTGAAAAATCATTACAGGATCCCTTTTACAGCTTAGGCTGGCTTAGCTGAGTGATTTCTACTCCTTCCACAATCCTGTTATCTGTCATTATTCGTCATTACCTGAACCTTCTCTCTAATAAACTTGTGCTCTGCATGAAGGGCTGGCCGATAAATGGATCTTGATATGTTCCAACCTTTTGATAATGTTCAATATATATCTCTATTCATATTTTTTTTCAATCAGAGGAGCTATCTTTTCAACCATAGAGCCAATTGGATTCAAAACGTGTAATGCAAAAAGTGAAATACAACTCAAGACTAATACTTTTAATTTATATGCATCGATATAACAATAAACATCTATATTTTGTCTTATTAGGTTCCGAGCACCGATAGTGTGAGGACCCTATTGTAATTGCTCAGTCAATTCTTCTTCTTCTCTGAAATGAATCACATTTTTGAGGGCTTAAACATGCTCGAAAACTCATGAAACTTTGAACACGCGTCAGAATTGGTGAAAATTAGTTGTGGCAAAATGGCTCGATAGCGCCACATACAGAATTTCAATTAAGCGCCCTTCGCACTAGATTTTACGAATAAGTGTGAAATAACTACTGTACAAATCTTTAAATTATGACATTTGGTCCCTCCAGTCGTGATTATGTGGTTGTGTACTCAATTGGATTTGATGCAATAACTACTGTACAAAAAAGTCCCTGCACTGTAAAAAATGACCGTGATTTTAACAGTAAAAGACTGTAAAAATGCTGCGGTGAAAAACTGTCAATTGGTTTACAGAAAGTTTCCGTACTATATACGGTGAATAACTGTAATAGATCTACCGGTACATTTAATGTAATTTTACGGTAAAATACCGTTAAATTCACAGTTTTTGGAAGTGAAAAATAACAATTCATTGTAAAATTTACAGTGAAAAACTGTAAATTGACATTCCCACAATTCCCTGCGTGACACTTCACATTTGATATATTTTCGTTGAAATAACTCTGTTTCTTCTTAGTTTTTCTCGTTTTTTTCTAATCAGTTATGTACATTAGGGTTTTATGTTACATCTAATGTTAAATGAATGTTTATTGCATTTTTAAAATTAGTGTGTGTGTGAATGACACTGTGTGCACCTTCTATACATTAGTATTGTCCTTCTCAGCTTGTGGAAAATCTGCTTGTGATGAACTTTGATTCATCATGTGACTCTTATCACCACTGTGTCTGGTGACTATCAGTTTATTATAAAGGTACAAAACAGATATTAGTACTTCATTAGGTTGGTAAATTAACATTATATCAGTTAATGAAATACGTTATTTTACCGTAAATTTAACAGATTTTTTTTTTACGTTGCTACTGTATTTTTTACGGTAAAGTTCTGGCAACCACAGCTGCCGTTTTTTTACCGTAAATTTTACTGGGATTTTTTTTACAGTGTGGGTTTTCTTACAAATTTTCTCTGCAAAATTTTTGCAGTTTTTGCCACTTCTAGATGTTGTACTTGTAATTAAATTCTCCTAGAGATTCTATCAGATAAACATCATATTTGGTCAGTCTAATCTAAAGGCCTCTAAAGGTCTTGGTCTGAAGACATCTACGTGGCAATATTCAGTTACAGTCAAAGCGCCACCTGTTGGCAACAGGAAATGACATGTTTTACACTGTGATTAACTCCTCATTGAGATTTAACCAGAACAACATCATATTTGGTCAGTCTAATCTTAAGGCCTCAGCCATGTTAAATTGCAAAGATCATGAGTTAAAGGGCGTGTCCGTGGTGACCTGACAAAGTTTGATGTTTCGCCATGAAACAGGAAACTGTTGTAACTCAGGCATACAATGTCCAAATCTTCACGTTTGATAAAAGTCCTGGTCTCAAGACATCTACATGCCGATATTCAATTACTCACAGCGTCACCTGCTGATAACAAGAAATGGCATGCTTTACACTGTAATTCACTCCCAGAAACACATTTAAATATGCCACGAAGTACCAAACATGCGAGAAACACTTTAAATCACGCAACACTTGGCTAAGTGCTAATGGACGTGATTAACGCCACAACACAGGAAGTTGTTGTAACTGCCTCAAACTTCACATGTTTGATAAAAGTCCTGGCCTGAAAATATCTTCATGGCAATATTCAGTTATAGTCAAAGCGCCACCTGCTGGCAGCAGGAAGTGTGGCACATCAAAATGACTTTGACGAGGGCCCTTTCAACGCTGCTTGCAGCTTTAATTTATAGTTATCTCTTCATATTAAACTGTGACAGGAGAAAGTACTTTATGGATGAATGATATTTAATCATTTTCATTTGTAAGAAGTAAATGTTATATACCAATAGAACAAAAAACAGCAATATTTACACATATTCTTACTAAGTCATTAACACACAGTGAGTGTTTGAGTGAGTGATGATTTTAGTTTTGAGTTTGAGCATTTTCAGAGTTTTGATTTGAGTCATTAAAATATTTAAAGTGTGTGATGTATATAATTTATCACCCACCCTTTTTGCATGCGATGACATTTTTAGAAATCTCATGTTCACGGCCCAAGGCCTGGCGAGGTTGAGAGGTTTTTTCTTTTTATCCTGATGTTGTAATCCACTCAGCCATGCTTACACCCGGGTCTTTGACGTACAGTGCACATGGTGACTTAAGCAGGACAAAAGAAATCAAGATAGGCACCCTGGGATTATTGCCTGCCACGGATCGAAATTGAGAAATGTGCATGTCAGAAATACCATCCTCCTCCAGAGAAGCTCTAACGCTCTTTTAGCCGTCAACCCTGTGAGCGTGTGTGTGTGTTCTAGCACGGAAACCAGTGTCTCTGACAATAGGGTTATTAGGATCTGCTCAGAGCCCAATTATACATTTGAAATGTGTTGGATTTAGCACTTTCTAACAAGCATTGCACAAGACCTAGTGATGCACGCACTCAATTATGCATCTCAGAACCAGGCCTCCAAGTAATCACCTTGTGTAGAACTGAACTCTTTGGTCAGTCAGCCCTTAGGACACTTCCCCGTATCACTTTTGGCAGCACCATTAGCGGTCACCGCGTCACCTGTCAGTTAGCCCGGGCTTTAGGAGGACAGCAGGAGAGGTTTGTGTAAGCTGAACGTATGTGCCCTGAGCTCTCCAATAAATCAATACAGGACGTGTGAGACTCCGGAAAGGAGGGGCCACCGCAGGCCACTGCTGAGATTTGAGCCTATCCTTTACAGTCAAAGGAAATGCGATCTGTCTGTGTTTGTTCCATCCATCATCCCTTTCCTTTTGTACTGCCAAAAAAACCTGTGTATTTTAGCAGAAATAAATTAGAATATAATGATCGCATTCACGCGGTGCATGTGCAGATCGCTTTGGGTACTCTGTTGTTGTTTGATTGATTGCTTCCATAGCGGTTGTAGTTCTACCTGGGGTAGTTGTTGTGTTATTTTTTAAATGGGAACCATTTATAGTCGAGTGAAAATCGGACTCCTTTGTGGTGTCTCGGTATAGAGCTCTGCTAGCAATCAGTTTATAGAGTGCCAAGTGGTCTCTACCTACAACCTATAGCTTAGAAAAAACATGAATAATGAGATAAATTACAACCCTGAATACTGTAATTATACTTAACATATTCTTGTGCCTCGGGAAAGGTGCCGTCTTGAGTTGAAACTAGCGCAATAAATGGAGAACTTGCGTATGCAAATATGAACATTTGAATAGAGTGCAACAGTTGGGTGTTCTTTAAGTAAAAATTCCATTCATTTTCTGATTGATTTTTAATGAGGACCTTTAAAGACAGTTCCAGTGAGGTCCAAGGTTGTAAATTGATGATATATGCTTTTGTTGAAGCCATCATTTTGTATTAGTGCAACCAATTTTTAAAAACATCGCATTTAATGCATTTTCATGGCATTTTCATGGTGGAAAACCTACATTGCCCATGATGCTGTAAAGAAAATTCCACCAATCAAAGACTGACAGCGAGCAAATCAAAAAGATCTCGGCAGGGAATGCCCACTTCCATGAAGCACCGTGAATAATTGTACGTACTCAAGTCAGTCTCCCTGTTCTTCAAATTACTTAAATATTTGTATATATGAAGAGTTCAGATGCTAAAGCCGCTAAACTTCACCTCCGTCAAAAATTAGATAATGATATTGAGCGAATGCTTTCTGCGCATAGAATATGTTCTTTCACTTCAAATCTGCTAAATCCCAGCTTCAGCCCATTCAGAAATACCGGTTTGTTGGAAGAAACCACTAGACACCACTTCTATTTGTCAGCAAAAGCCTCTAAGTCTACAGAAGAACTAATCGGAAGATGCAAATCGAATCATATGATTTCAAGATGAATGACTGTGTGCGTATATAAGCTGGCTTTCAATTGCCGAGCTGCAAGATAAGTTTTTATCATGTTTTGTCCATTGTTACAGTGGCAGGATTTCATGAGTAGCTTGTAAACACAACAGTATTCCTTTTGCTACTGTAAAACTGACAGAAATGGTTTTACTATGTCTTGTTGTCCAAAAAGTTGGACTTAGAGGTTTTTGCAAAAAATGGCACACATGGACTGAACTGGTTTTGCAACCAAAGACAAATTTTTTAAATACCAATAAATTGACTAAAGTGACATTTCAATAACATTTCAATAACTGACTAATAACCTTTTCATTGCAATGTAAAGGTGCCATAGAATGCTTTTTCACAAGATGTAATATAAGTCTAAGGTGTCCCCTGAATGTGTCTGTTAAGTTTCAGCTCTAAATACCCCATGGATTTTTTTAATTCATTTTTTTAACTGCCTATTTTGAGGCATCATTAAATATGCGCCGATTCAGGTTGCTTCCCCTTTAAATCCTCGCGCTCCCCGCCCCCGAGCTCACGACTCTATAAAACATTGCATAAACAAAGTTCACACAGCTAGTACAACCCTCAAAATGGATCCTTACAAGTGTTCGTCATGCAGCATAACCGATTATGTAAGTATAGTATTTATTTGGATGTTTACATTTGATTCTGAATGAATTTGAGGCTATGCTCTGTGGCTAATGGGCTAAAGCTAACATTACACACTGTTGGAGAGATTTATAAGGAATGAAGTTGTTTATGAATTATACAGACTGCAAGTGTTTAATAATGCAAATAACAACAGCTCTTGTCTCCGTGAATACAGTAAGAAACTTTAACCACATTTAACAGTACATTAGCAACATGCTAACGAAACATTTAGAAAGACAGTTTACAAATATCACTAAAAATATCATGTAATCATGGATCATGTCAGTTATTATTGCTCCATCTGCCATTTTTCGCTATTGTCCTTGCTTGCTTACCTAGTCTGATGATTCAGCTGTGCACAGATCCAGATGTTAATACTGGCTTGTCTAATGCCTTGGGCTGGCATATGCAAATATTGGGGGCGTACATATTAATGATCCCGCTGTTACGTAACAGTCGGTGTTATGTTGAGATTCGCCTGTTCTTCAGAGGTCTTTTAAACAAATGAGATTTACATAAGGAGGAGACTCACTGTATGTCATTTCCATGTACTGAACTCTTGTTATTAAACTATGCCAAGGTAAATTCAATTTTCAATTCTATGGCACCTTTAAAGTGAAATTACTGAACCTAAACTTTAGGAGCCTGGTTAAAAAAAAAACATTTCAGGCAGACTTAGAGTTTTTTGCATCAGAACTTTTTGACATTTGTAATATATTTTTACTAGTGGGTGCAGGACACTATAGTTTATTTAAGTGAGGATGGCAAAATAAAGTAAACTGTATGAAGAATTTTTGGGTATAATATGTCACAGTGGACTACCAGTAAAATTGATTCCAAAAAAACCAAAAATTATTCAGACACTTTGACCTGACCATGTTTTCTTTAAATGTTATCTGACATAATTGATATAATTTTTTTCTGACACAGTTTAACTCCATTTTTGAAACTATAGTGAATAAACTGTATTAGTGAATGAAATGTTGAAGGTGTCTGAATACAATTTGGTTTGACTGTATATAATCAACATCTTTAAATCAATAGTTCTCCATTGTTTTTATTTGATTGCAATGCATCATGGGAATTATAGTTCTTTCCCCCATTAAAGGCATTAAGTACACAGTCTTGTACCTTTTGTCTTTTTGTGCTATTTTCAAATAATATTTTTTGGTTCGAATCAGTGTTTGTAATGTAGTAATTCACTCTGTAACTGGTTGGTGTGGTACATGTTGTAAAACCCTTTATTAAAGACTTCCCTTTGGGAAAAAAGAATGGAAAAAATACTTCTGAAACCAACACGGCAGAAAAATATGGGCAGGCACTATTGCACTCTGTATGGGTGTTAATAAACTCCCTCAGAAGTTGTCATCATTTTTTTTTTTTTTTTTTTTTAGCTGTCTCACATTATTAGCATTAGTGCGTGTGCTACCAAGCAACAGATTCCAGCTGAATGTATGCAGTAAAATTGACTTTTTTTTTTAAATTGATTTTTTCAATGTTGAACGGTTTTGTAGCATGCCATTAACAGAGTGCGGCAGAATAATAATGCGCTGTAGTTATGGCACTTGAGAAGCGTAGCGGACAAGTTAAAGGTCACGAGGGCTGAAGAGGTGCTTTGTCCTCGAGCCCATCAACATTCTTAGACAATAATGACCTTTAACAGCTTCCACAACTCTCTATGGTTTGCTCTCAATGTGGGTTGTAGGAACTCAATGTTTTTTCAATAACACTCATAAAGAGTTGTGCAAGTAAATTTGGCTGCATAATATTTTATTAGCCCTTGAATAGATCAATAGTGTGAGACTTCCCCGCTGGCCATCGTTTGGATAACAATATCTTAAATTTAACCAAAAAAACCAAAAAAGGTTAAGCCCTCACACTACGGCCTATTAAAGATGCAGGGTCATTAAAAATGAAAATGTCCCGAGTGTAGTGCTCTTTTTTCTTTTTCTTTTTTTTTACCTTAGAACAACAGCGGTCAAGATGTAACAAGTAAGTTGTTCAGTCGTACTCAGAATCATGGTGAAGCATTGCCGTATCTCTCCGCAACCCTTTTTTCTCAGAGCTAGATGTCGACCGTAAGGTTCACGGATACTGTCTGCCAGGCCGTTGAATAATGAATCCTGAGCTGTGGCATCTGGCAGAGATAGCGTCAGGAGAGTGAGGTTAAGAGAGATTGGGGATGTTAGCCGGTTGTGTATGTGTGTGTCTTAGTCCCACATACAAGCCTGTTTTCAGTAGCAGCGGAGCTTGAAGAGACTTTAATGGCAGTGGACTGAGAGGCATGGCGAAATGGAACAGGCTTTCCTAAGAAAGAGCTCTTTCAGCACCTCTCTATCTCCCGGGATAAAACAAACCAGCGGAGGAACGAACGAAAAGAAAAAAAAGTGTGTGGGAGAGGGAGCGACTGTATGCTTGTTATTTTGCAGGAATATTAAGTCGTATCCAAATTGTGTGGGAAGAAATTTAATGTACGTGTTCATGTTCGCACATATATTTTCATCAGTAGTCTACTGTTCAGTCTTTCATGAAACGCTTCCCGGTAGTTCTAGAGACCGTAGTGCGAAAGCGAACATGAGACTGCATGATTTTTTTGGAAAAAGCCTCTTGACTTGTTTCTAGTAGACTGAATCCGTAATGACTCAAATCGTCATGGTAACAGGGGAAATTGCAGGAGGTGGAATTGGTGATTGCTTGACCAAGAGCAAGGCATAAGTTTAGAGGACTTTACATGCTATTTAGCCTTTGAATTATGCAACCTAGAAAGCTTGAGTTTATTTCAGCAGTGCTGTTTGCTAAGGCTAGGGTCACTGTTACTCTGACCCTTATAATTATATTCTGACCAACGGCACAATTGCAAATTGCTTTTATACAATAAACAGTAAGTTAATATCGAGTAACTTGCACTTCATATCATTGCTCCGTTTGTTAGAAACAAATCCACAGCAGAATAACTGTTGCGATTCTCCTGGCAAAACAGTAGTGGTGTTTTGTGCCTGGATGAATTAGCATTTTTAGTTCAAGCATGTAGCTCTGAAACCCTATTGTAATTCTCCCCTAGCATTCTCCCATAAAAGTGATTGGGCAGACCAAACCGTAAGTCATAGAGACTTGAAATTTTGAGGGAATTTTGGATTTTTTGAAAAACCTACTTTTGCAAGCTAGTCCTAGGTTTTTGGTCCGATCGGAACTAAACCAGTGCAGCAAGATTTTTTAGAGTCTGATTGTCAATAATTATCAAAAAAAAAGTTGAAATTTCGATTCACGGCCCCTAACGGCCACCAAAACTTTCGAAGTGGGCGAATCCACTATTACTAAATTGGCTATATTGGCTATTTTCACCAAACTCGGCACACATGTGTAAGAGCTCATTCTGTGGTCGGATGAAAAAGGACGCGACGACTGGCCACTTGGTGGCGCTATAACATGAAAAAAGTAAAAATGGCTATAACTACACAGCCTGAAGAAAATTGGCATGCGGTGTCTTTGTCCAAGGTGCCAAGACTGCCTTTGAGGACATTTGCATATCTCGAAAAACGCGGCCAATGAAGTTTGAGCAGCTGTCAGACAAGGTTAACGGAGGCCGATTGGAACTTATTGGGCGTGTTTGACTCACGGCCCTAAAGGCCTGTGAGAAATTCAAAAGAAATCGACCACCAGGGGGGCGTCTTCACGCTTTTCATGTGCGTAAATGATTGTATATCGTCTGTATTTTTCGCACATGCCCATAAAATTCATACCACATGGTAGAACTCTTAATTCTGAGGACCACCGCTGTTCATTGAATCATTCGTTAAATATTGGAGATTATTTCAAAAACCAACTTTGGCGAACTAATCTTAGGTTTTTGGCTCAACCTTGATAAAACCACTGCGGCACATTTCTTAGGACTCTCTAGGTCAATAATTATCAAAAAAATGTTGAGCTTTGGCCTTTGGATAGCTATAGCAGGGTCATTTAGAAAATAGGCATGGCTAAGTCTACCCAAAAGTCTATCATTCCTAAATGAAAACTCAGAACTTCGCATCATTAGGTGAGCACATGAAGCACATGATTCTAAAGAAGCATTTTTGTGTAGATCAGACCGTAGTTGGGGCTATAACTGTTAAAAAGCTTTAAAAACAAAATATTTCCTATGGTAAATTGCCTGTATTGGCTGTAAATGGTCTTTTCCATCTATGATCTAAGTGGTTACATGCTTGCTGAATAAAACATATCTTAAAGTGCTTGATCCCCGTTAATTGCTGCTTGCAGCTATATTTATTATTATTATTTAAACAATCATATACATTGCAACAAATATGACTTGATCAATAAACAAATATAATAGTTATTGAATTTGAGAGTCTTTTTGAAATGATTAATAAAAGAAACTCAAAAAACTCTTGCACTGGTAGAGCTACTCTGTGGTCATGATGATATAATTTCTCAAATTGTGCGTCTTGCTGAGGAAAGTGTGCTCTTGTAATTCAAAGCTATTTAAGAGACCACTTAGCAATACTTTGACACCTACAACACTTTAGCAGTGTAGCAAAGAGCTTTACACTGACAAGCATCACTCAGAAAAATGTAAGAATCTAGCTGTTTTTTAAATCAGTGAACTGGGTATATTTTTAATCCATTTTAGCTTCTTGCAAAACCTCAAACTCATGCACTTTTTCCTAATTCCGTTGCTTTGCATATTTATAAGGTTAGCTGTATGACCAGAGTTTTTAATATATTGACCTGTGTAATACAGTAATGTAACCAAAATCAATGCAGAGGACTTGCAAAGCACTATTACTGTTCTAAGTTGCACAGACAGGCTCAGTCAGAAAACTTTTGATTAAATCAGACTGTAAATATAATTACTCTTGACTTCACCAATATATATATAGTATATACAGTATGTAATGAATATAGACATCACTTCCTGTGCACGCTGCCTCAGCAGCACATTCCATGCAGGCCCTGTGGGTTGCAGCATTGAATGGGGCTAATCCTTCCTGAAGCAGGTGTTCCTTTAATGTTTGTGACTTGGACATGTTCCCAGGAATTTGGTGGGAATGCACAAACTGACCAATTAGCTGCATTCCCAGCATAATTTACAATTTTTCCTCTTTGCATGACCATACTGTGACATAATCTTTACATCCTTTCTCCATCTGTGTGTTTCTCTTTCATACTCTCTATATGTGTAGTGTAATTTTTCACCTGGTCAGCTCCCGAGCGTAGAAGAAACGGATGTTTGTGTTGTTTTCTTGAACCGAGAACCGAGAGCGGATCCGGCAAACTTGGCTCACACCATAGGACTTGTAGCTGGGAACTGGGGGCAGCCAAAAACCATTTCACAATCTAAACTGAACCAAATCGCACACCACCACCATGTATGGTGAAGAATAGCTACCACCACCAAGCAGCAACTTCCTCATTTGTGCCCCTCCCCTCCTCTGCAGAGTCGACTGAAGACCCCTCCAGTGCAGGCGTGGTGGCCGGAGCCATCCTGGGCAGCTTCTTGGCCCTCGTTTTGGTCGGCGCGTTGGTCACCGTGTTAGTGATGCAAAGTCGTCGCCAGCAGCATGGATATTCAGGTGACGGAGAGCAGAGCACCTACGGCAACAAAACCCGTCTTTTTGGAGGCAAGAAGGCCAGCAAGAATGGCACGGGGGCCAACAACAACGGCCCGATCTACACGTACCGCGAAAGCGACCCGGGAGCACTGACGGAGAAATGCAACGAGTTCCCGCACATGACCGCCAGCACGCCGACCGCCCATGACATCCTGCTGAGCGGCGAGCTGAATGAAGCGGAGCGCAGGAAGTTCGATGCCCTGAACGACAGCTTGGAGGAAGAAGAAGAGGAAGAAAGGTACGAACGTTTGAGCAGACTGCCGCCCAGCTACCAAATCCACCGGCACGAAGACGAGTGCGCACCTTACCTGGATGATGACATGGAGTCTCAACGAGACGGGTCAATCATCTCCCGGACTGCCATCTATGTCTAGAGGAAGCAGATAATACACCTGACTGATATTTACTTGACCTTTTAAAACAAAGACGGAAACGTGCCATCTGAGCGGATTGGTTAGTCACATCTGTGGATGAAAACATTCATTATCAAGCAGAAAACACAAATTAATTTTGCTGGCCTCACGATGCACACTTTTAATGCAAAATTAGAGATATCATAAGTGATTTGATTGTCGTGTAACTGTAACCTGTTGTCAATGCCCATCTAGTCAGAGGTTTATTCACAATACTCAAGTAGGCCCATTGAAGTGAATAGAAAGCCTTGTGATTGCCCATACAGGGCTGTCAATGCTACGTTGCACGAGTGGCTCAGCAAGCTGTGACCCAGAAGCTAAGGCCGCTTTCGCCAGGTTCTTTTATCAAATGCCGGGAATGTCGTCTTCAAGAACAGCTGGATGCTTTGTTAGCTAAACAAAAAACAGACAACGCAACGTTCGCTCCAGCATCTGGGTCATTCATCTGTGCCGCCGATCATCTCCAGCTGTGAACGCTTTTAACTTTCCCCCACAATTTTTTAGTTCTCGTTCATTAATCGGATGTCTTGTTACGCTAAAGGAATTTTCTGAATCACTCGAGGAGTTCTAGGCAGAGGCGTAATAGTGTTTCAGTTTTTTCCTCTTCGCACACTCTCCTGTCAGCCTCTGCAGTTTGTTCCGGGCCATGTTTAATTCAGAGAGTGTTGTGCATTAGCCGTGTGCGTTTTGGGCTGATGCATGTTTTTCCCCCTCCTGATTAATCCAGTTATATCAAAACCATAGAATCCTACATCTAAAAACTGCAGACAGGAGCACACGGGACACCCACAGCACGACTTCTGCCTCTCGCGTTAGCACGAATCCTTCCTTGGACCCTATTGTGTTGTCTGTTAACTTCACTACAACAGATTGAGTAGATTAATGCACATTGTGGCTCTGTGGGAAAGGCGGGGCCTTGAGAGAAACGCAACTGACGTGCCTTTGAGTGTGGGATTATTTGGACAGCGGAGCACGGATGGACCCCAGCAGGGACCGTTAAGCCAGGCGGCATATGTTGCCTGGTTCAGCGGAGTCCGCGGTCTTGAAAAGCTGCCAGCTGTGAAAAAAGGTCAAGGGACAAGGCGCTCTCACCGTATGTTCGGCAGCGAGATTAGGCCACTCACTTTACCGCATCCCTCTAGAGCCGGTCAGTGGTTTGTTTTGATGCCTCCCGCATAAGCCGACTTTTTTAAAATGACAAAAGAAGACATTTCAGACATTTTGTCAACTATGTGTGTGTAACCGTGACAATGTGTGTCCAGACGTGGATTCATTTGTCTCCGGGTGTCGGCGAATGCGTGTTTTGCATAATATCATGCAGCTTGTATGGATGCTTTGGCAGTGCTTTGAATTACTTGAGCCGTGACTCATTCATCCTTGGTTTCACAGCATCGAGCCTTCGGTGGAGGGAGGTTAGAGCGATAATGATAAAGGAGTAACACACTCACCAATGCGACGCTACCCAGAAAGAACTCCGAATCCAGCAAAGCAGATATAGCATGAGTAATCTGGAGATTATACTATCTGGACCCAGTGACTGTAAAGACAGTAGTTACTCTAGCCTACAGTGTTCACCCACGCTGCAGACTTGCAATGCTGTTAATTTTTTCCCCCTCCCTAAAGCTATTCAAGTTGCATCACTGCACTGAAAAATAAGGATGGGAAAGCTACTTTTCTGAGAGCTGCTTAGGCCTTGACATTTTTCTGATGGAGAAAAAGATGCAGAGAGAGAAAATGGGGAGCTTAATGCGTCGATCAATAGTGTTGTTTTAAATAGTAAAGGTATTAAGGTACCTGTTTAGTTATGAAACTGGCTTCAATGTCAGTCAGATTCATGCATTCAGAGAGGCTTGTGATGTCTTGTGAGTTACTGTACTGATATGACTGTTGTGAACATTTGACTTTAAAATGCTATTCTGGACTTGAGAACACTAAAAGAGCAATGTTGCCAAATCAAGTTTTCACAACTCTTAGTATTTGTGTATTAATAGAATCTTCTGAATGTTACTATAGCATATTAGCATTAAGGGTTAGATGTGATACCATGTTCTCATTTGCTCAATCCCAAGTTGACATAACGATTAGTTATTGAAATAATTGGATGAATCTCATAAAATCTGTCAAGAATATGTCTAGGTCACATTTTACCACAGAATCTAAAGAAAGAATGAATTAGTGTTGTCAGAAGTACCGACTAATTTTAAAAATGTGAAAAAACTTCTCTGTGCTTTCAAACGCTCCTGTGCGTTAATCATTTTAGCCAATCACAGAATACTGTATATGTTGAGTGCGTGAACACAACGGCCAATCAGAGGTGTTTATGAATCCGCTCAACATTGCTCAAAGCCTCACTTGGTATCGAAGTCGGTACTTTTGACAACACTAGAATGAATGAACTTTACACTTTACTTTACACTTTACTTTAATATATATATATATATATATATATATATATATATATATATATATATATATATATATATATATATATATATATATATATATATATATATATATATGTAGTGTATGTGTGTGTGTGTGTGTGTGTGTGTGTGTGTGTGTGTGTGTGTGTATATATACACACATATATATTATATATATACACACACACACACACACACACACACTGCCCGGCCTATATATATATATATATATATATATATATATATATATATATATATATATATATATATATATATATAATAAAAATATATCAAATATTAAGATACATTACAGTAATAACACTTTAGCGAAGCATAAGTTTGAATGAAACATAGACCAAATTTACTTTGTTGGAGTGAAATATGACATGAACTCTGTCTGGTTATCTAGTAATGTTTGGAGATGAAAGATACCTTCTATCCACATGTTCTCAATATTCTGAAACAAAAAAGTATGTTTTGATAAGTTAATGTAAGTGCCTTCTGGGATGTGTTTTTAGGTTTGGAGGCTTGCCACAATTCATGCGATGTTGAAATCCCCATGTATTGTAAATTAATGCCAGACTTAAAGACTGCAATCAATCAACAATATTAAGGAAAGAAGAAAAACAAGACTGCCTGAGCAACGGCAAATTGCCCCCACGTGATGATCCTTAATTGCTCCGCATTATGGTGCAAGTCATTATTAACTCATCAGCTGTGGATGTCATTCCGAGCTGATTGAAACTTGTTATTCATTCACTCTGAATGTTGTGTTGTGTTGTCAGGTTGTGACACTATGTGTATGAAGAACACTTGGACTGAACGCTGTTGCCTGGCGTCAAACTTCCTGTTTCTTTTGTGTAAAAACTGCAACTGTCCACAGTTTCATATCACATCACGTAACTGCTGTACTACAACAAATCTTTGTCAATACTTGTGAGAACGATCTATACTCTCTTCTTTTGTTTAGTTTGTTATATACTATGGATGGAAAACCAGTGTTATTCTGTGAGGTTTTGATGGTGTGTACTATGACGTGACGTGTCCTGTGTGTGAGATATATATATACACTGTATATGTATGTATTTATCATCAAGAATATCCAGTGAGAGAAAAGTGTTATTTATCAGTACTGTAAATAACAGATGTAGTGGTCAATTATGGCCAACACCAAATATAAAAGCAGAAGTAGTTTAATAGCCCAGAGTAGACAAGAATAACCTCAGCTGCCTTGAGTCCGGTGATTTTGACAGGCGGGAATACTGCGAGTTCAGCAGATGTAGCCTCCCCGACGCACACTAGTTCGTAACTGGCTCGAAAGTACAGTACAGATTGACGTTCGCGCACAAACTTTTTGCACTGACAACTTTTTGCTCTCTCAACCCTCAACTCTCTCACCTCTCAACATGACAAGACGTCAACACTAGATAAACGCATACACTCACTCGACTGTAGCGGGTGGATCTCATGCACATGTCCTGGTCATGTGACACCCATGACTCAGAGGAAAGATGGAACAAATTGCATTTTGTTTAAAGCATTTTTTTTTAAATTCGGGGTTCCAATAGTCATGGAGAACATGAAAATATAAGGGCAATTTCAAAATGTTATTTCAAAAATGAAATGTTAAAAGTCAAAAGGCATTATTTTTTTCATGAATATCTTAATTTTATTACATTTACTTGATTTAATCTGAATATTGTTCAAATGTTAGAAGTATTTATTCAAATATAAAATAAAAATATATCACTTCAACATTAAGTCAAGTGAAATGTGGATGTTTTAATAGTGTAAATAGTTTACATTTTAGTTGAGTTAATTTTTGAATGTATTTTTATTTATATTTTGAATAAATTACATTTTTTCAATATGTCAGTGATTATGGCATAAAAATATGCATACATTTTTTTATGAAAATAATGGTATATATATATATATATATATATATATATATATATATATATATATATATATATATATATATATATATATATATATATATATGTATTATATTCCTTTTGAAATTGGTCTGAAATATGAAATCTTAAAAGTCATGGAAATTCATGGGTCAAAAATACATCTTAATTCCATTCCATTTTATTTTATTTCATCCAAATATTAATTAAATTTTAAAAATATTTTTTTAAAATGTAAAATAAAAAAAATATAACTTCAAATTAACTCACGTAAAATGTAAATGCTTTAATGGTGTAAATATTTTACATTTTAGTTGAGTTAATTTTGTAATGTATTTTATTTTATATTTTGAATAAATCTTATACATGGCAAAGAAAATATGCATAAATTTATGAAAATAATGGTAAATTATATATGATATTGGGCTGAAATATGAAATCATAAAAGTGCATTATTTTATGACTAATGATCTAATATTTTATTACGTTTTATTAATCTGAATATTTAAATTTTGAAAGATTTATTCAAAATAAAAATAGATCACTACAAAATTAACTCAAGAAAAATGTACATTTATTTATTTGTAATGTAATTATATGTAATAATCCAGTATTTCAATGATTATGATAAAGAAATTGTGCATAATTGTCATGAAAATAATGGTACAATGTTAAAAATCACAATAATTCTATAAATCTCAAAATAATCACAAAAGTTTCTTTTTTTTCCTTGTGATGTTGGGCTGAAATATGAACCAGACATGTTTTTTGTTGTTGTGAGATTCGCCCTCAAATCACCCCGCGCACACTGTGTCCATCCAGGATTTATTCTCCGCAGTTAAAAGCAACACGAGAAACCGTTATACTGACATACACCAGTATTATCCTGTTTAGTAAAAGACATTATCAAGATTCATATTACTTTCCTCCGTTCCTCGCCAGTCATGGAGTTTATAACCCCGAAAGACTCCAGCTGAAGTGGGAAGTGCCGGGGCACTAATCCTCTCTGAAAATGGTGCCACAGCGGGCAGAACAGTGCCAGGTTAAAAACCAATGTTTCTGGCATGCAATTACGCAGCCTGTCCGCAACCACTACTCTTAATTTTTGACAACAGAAATGGGTTATGGCATCTGCAGTTTGCATCTGCCTCTAGTCTCAAAGCAACTCGGAGCCATTAGGCAAAAATTGCGTTTCCACACGTGTTTTCATGGTCTGTTCCCTCTCATCAGCTACTTGTGAATACTATAAATAAATTAGAGAACTAGCAAACACATTACTAATTGATACGCAGCCCTGCATTACCTCCACGCCATCCGGTTGTTTTGCGTTTGACTTGCTGCTTTTTTTGTTTTCGTTGTGTAAGATATTTAGTCTCTTTTAGGGGAAAGGGTGCTTAAGCAGCACAAAGATGTTCCACTGATTAACACTAATAGAAACACTTAAACTTGTGTGGTGTGTTTATTTGGAGCAGAAACAAAACCGTGTACATTCCAAGTCCCAGTTTTGTCCTGTCACATTATTTTTGTATACTGGTTGTAATTAAAACCTGGTGGATTTCTAAGTGCTTTGTCTGATGTATCTGTTTGTTGACTTCACATTTTCTGCATCTTGTGTTCTGCGAATGTTTCTTCAAGCATCAGACGCAGTGTGTAGCGCTGCCTCGCAGGAGCCCTCGTGATGCAGCGGGATGGAGATACGCAGCTTACGTAGCTAGTCCCCGACAGAAATTACATTCTGACCCCCGTCTGACAACCAAATCTCAATCCTGGAAGGATGTTGATGTGGTTTTTTGTGTGGCAGGAATAGCATGACGAGCTGCTAAACTCCTCGAGCACACATCCCAAAAAGTGGGTCACATGTTGACAGCGGGATCAGCGGTGAGATGTGCTCCATTAGAGGTCAGATTTACAGTGAGACAATGAAACATTAACTGTCGTCATAGTCACTAAGAGACGTAGAGCCAGTTGGACAGAAATGGGTTGTATGATAATTTCATTGTTTTATATATATATTTTAATTCTTACTATTTACTATTAACTACGCCTCAATAAACTCCTAATTATGGCTTATTATAAGTTAGTTAATAAGGTAGTTGTTAGGTATTGGATAGGATTAAGGGATGTAGAATATGGTCATGCAGAACAAGGCATTATTATGCTAATAATCAGACAATATCCTAGTAATATGCATGCTAATAAGCAAATTTAATAGTGAGAATTGGATCCGAAACTAAACTAAAGTGTTATCTATATGCATTACATTTTATATAATATAAATTTGTGTTTGTGTATATATTAATAATAATAAAAAACAAAGATATGACATCCAAAGTATGTAAGGTAGTACAACTAGATCTATTTTATTAAATCCAAAAGGTTTTAATTATATTTTGCTACATATAAAGGTATTTTAAAGATTTTGAAGTGTCAAAAGGTCATTCGGTTTAACCGTCAACTTCATTTGTGATTAAAATATCTTAAAATGTAAAAAAAAAAAAAAATGTATTTTTATTTTGGCATGATTTTATAAAATCATATATGCAAAATTGTATCAAAATTATGTATAGAAGTCATTGCTTTATGAGAAAGAATGTCCGGAAAAAATGAATTGGGTTGATGTCATTTGGAGTAACCAATATAAAGGGACCATTTTGGATCAAGTCATGCTGTCAGTATCATGTGACAGGATGTGACATCATTCAGACACCTGCAAAGGATCACATGGTTGTGAAGCAAAGTATCTAAATCTCTCTTAACTGTGTGAAAAATTCATGTTTTCACTTGCTCATACGCATGTCCCGAAACATCAGGTCATTCGGTACAACCGCTATAAAACATGGAAAATGTTGTAATATTTTTAAAAACTTGCACTAAATATAAAAGGTTTGATTGTCCTTTTGCTAGCTAGATATCAGCCTGTTAGCATTGTTTGAAAATATCATTGTGTGTCATTCAGTAAAGCCGAAATTTTGGTTAAACTGAATGACTTTTTTAAATAAATATTTATTATGAAATGCCATTATTATTAGGGCTGGGCGATATATCGCATGCGATTGTCATGCGCATTTCGTAAAGCCGGTTCCCTGATTACCGCAAAATCGCCATCACCTGCTTTCAAATGGAGCGGCATTTAATAGACAGAGCCGTAGATCACTGACGGGCTACGCAATATCGCGTTCATTATCGCAGATGAATTAAATGCCGCTCCATTTGAAAGCAGGTGATGGCGATTTTGCGGTAATCAGGGAACCGGCTTTACTGACGAAATGCGCGTGACAATCGCATGCGATATATCGCCCAGCCCTAATTATTATATATACTGTTCAAAAAATTGGGCTCTGTAAAAATTTTTAAAATAATCTCTTATGCTCACCAAGGCTGCATTTACGTGATAATAAAATACACTGTAATTTAATGAAATATTACAATTTTCCATTTCAATATATCTTCAAATGTAATTTATTCCTGTGATCAAAGCTGAATTTGCAGCATCATTACTCCAGTCTTCAGTGTCCCATGATCCTTCAGAAATCATTCTAATATGATGATTTGATGCTCAAGAAACATTTCTGATTATCAACAATAATCTGTGATGCTGAATATTTATAAAAGATCAATTTAATGCATAATTTCTGAATAAAAGTATTAATTTCTTAAAAAAAAAAAAAAAAAAAAAAACTACAAACCCCAAACTCTTGAATGGTAGTGTATATGTAACAAAAATATATACCTGGCCAAACTGCCTGAGGGTTTCCAGATGTATCCTCCACCAGGATGTGCACAGGAATCTCACCCCTTTCCTGTTATCCTAGACTTGCTAATGGCTTTTGACAAACCTGCCGCCCATTGTGGCCTCGTTCTTATTGAGGCAGCGAGACACAGCCAGCCTCCCCTCAGCCTTGAGGGTCCACTTCAGGCACCCGCATCTGTCGTCTTGACAACACTCTGCCACTGTTCTGTCACCACCTCCAGTCTCTCTCATTCCTTCCCTGCACAAGGACACAAGTCCACATAGGGTCAATTCGGCTTTTGTTCCAGAAACGTAGTCGCTTAGTTTATGAAAAACTCTGACTAGGTTGCAGGAAATCTTAAAATAGTTCTGTATTACTGTTTGATTAGGACCTGGGGAAAGGTGCAGTACATCAGCGGTTGCCGTTGAATCGAAAAAAGAGTTATCTTTCAAAAAGATAATCTCGTGCTGAGATGATTGTCATTATTTAATAACGTTGCACAACTGGAATTGGAAACTGTGGCATTCCTGAAGGATTCCACATTGGGGCCGTCTGCCAGATACATAACACAGGGTGAATTCAGGGAAATTGGCTTTTTGCCATTCATTTGATTTTGACATTTATATATACAGTGGGATCCAAGAATCTGAGACCAATCAGCGCTCAACAATAGGAACGGCCCAGAGCCAGTGCGAGAGCATTTCGAGCCAGTTGACAGAACTGTCACTTATCCCTTCAGACCAGTGCCGCGATGCCACACAAACTTTTGCGTTCATTGATCTTCTACCTCCATTTTTTTAAGCCTTGCAAACGTAAAGGTTTCTGTGATGTATTCTATACTGTTATTGCATATTCTGCTGATATGTCACCAAGATTATCTATCTGGCTGACATAGTTTAGTCAGAATTGCAGAAATGACTTGACAGTCTTTTTTTCCTCTGTCTGCAAAACTGTTTTAGAGTTTATAGCTTTTTTGGTAACACTTTACTTGAAGGGGTGTGCATAAGACTGACATGACACCTTCATAATCATGACATGACACATGTCATGAATATGAAGGAGGTTTTATGAATGTTTATGACAACTGTCATTAAGTGTCATTCGCTCAATTATGTAATTTTTAATGCAAAGATGACATTTGTTTGAGATGTCCGAGTTATGACAACTTGACATAAACCAATACATCATAACCTGTCAGTGTCTTTGTCATGACAACTTGACATCATTTAGCTTTATGGGTTAACATTGCATTAAACTGTCATGTAGTTGGTTTTGACATTGGTTGTCATGAGGCCATTATAATATAGTGTCATAAATATGTATCTTGAGCTCAAGTACAGTGGTACAAATTGAACTTGTCATTAAAATGTCATTAAGTGACAATACTCTGACAAATAATTTTATAACAGCGTCATGACTATTTTTCATTTCATGTTTGTTTTTGTTTTTTTTTAAGTTTCCTCCAACAGAAGGTCAGATAATAGACAATTTCAAATTTCGTAAAAAAGATGACACTGTTATAAAATAATGGTAACACTTTATTTTAGGGTCTTTTAACAAGTTGCTTATTACTATTAGCATGCATATGGCTAAAAGATTGGCTATTTATTAGTACTTATAAAGCACATATTAATGCCTTATTCTGCATGATCTTATTCTACATTCTTAATCCTACCCAATACCTAAACCTAACAATTAACTATAATAAGCAGTAAATTAAGAGTTTATTGAGGGAAAAGTCATAGTTAATCGTTTATATATGTACGGTGGCCCAGTAGTGCACAACACAACGAAATTAAAAAAGCAAACATAAGTTCACAACACAACGGAAACAAGCCACAACACAACGAAATAAAGCCACAACACAACGGAAACAAGCCACAACACAACGGAATCAAACCACAACACAACGGAATAAGCCACAACACAACGGAATCAAGCCACAACACAACGGAATCAAGCCACAACACAACGGAATTAAACCACAACACAACGGAATAAGCCACAACACAACGGAATAAGCCACAACACAACGGAATTAAACCACAACACAACGGAATAAGCCACAACACAACGGAATCAAGCCACAACACAACGGAATCAAGCTACAACACAACGAAATAAAGCCACAACACAACGGAATTAAACCACAACACAACGGAATCAAGCCACAACACAACGGAAATGCTCCCGACCACTTGGGGGCTCTCAGAGCTAGGTAATATTACTATTCCTTGCCACTGTTCTATAAAGTCGACAGTTTTACAAAGATATCAATACCATGATTAGTTTTAAGTATGTAAGCATTGTATATCGACATGGTATATTAATTAAAAATCAACTACGTTCACAATAGCTTCATATTTATACTTGTGAATGATTTGACGCGATACCACGGCGCATGATAAAGGGAACATCCACCAATTCCACCAAGTGGTTAAAACGTATAATTTGTATTCATTAAAATTACTTTTAACATTTAAAAACAGACATGTTCAAATTCCAAAGGTTGTTAGTTCCTGTTGGTAAGACTGACAAGCTTTGGAATTTGAATATGTCTGTTTTTAAATGTTAAAAGTAATTTTAATGAATACAAATTATACGTTTTAACCACTTAGTGGGATTGGCAGACGTTCCCTTCATCATGCGCCGTGGTAGCGCGTCAAATCATTCACAAGTATAGGCCTAAATATGAAGCTATTTTGCACGTAGGTGATATTGAATTAATATTTCATGTCGATATGCAGTGGTTACATACTGTTTAAACTAATCGTGGTATTGATATTACTGCCGACTCTATAGAACAGTGGCAAGGAAAACTAACTTTACCGAGCTCTGAGAGCCCCCTAGTGGTCGGGAGCATTTCCGTTGTGTTGTGGCTTGATTCCGTTGTGTTGTGGCTCGATTTCGTTGTGTTGTGGCTTTATTCCGTTGTGTTGTGGCTCGATTCTGTTGTGTTGTGTCTCGATTTCGTTGTGTTGTGAACTTATGTTTGCTTTTTTAATTTCGTTGTGTTGTGCACTACTGGGCCACCGTATATATGTGTTCCCTATACTGAAGTGTTACCAAAATAATGTAATGTAATGTTAACCCATAAAGCTAAGTAGTTTTTTAAGTTTGATAATTAATCTGCTATGTCATGTTTATGACAGGTTATGATGTTTTGCTAATGTCAAGTTGTCATGACAAAGACACTGACAGGTTATGATGTGTTGGTTTATGTCAAGTTGTCGTAACAAAGACATCTCAAACAATGTCATCTTTGCATTAAAAATGACATAATTGAGCGAATGACACTTAATGACAGTTGTCATAAACATTCATAAAACCTCCTTCATATTCATGACATGTGTCATGTCAAGATTATAAAGGTGTCATGTCAGTCTTATGCACACCCCTTCAAGTAAAGTGTTACCGCTTTTTTAAATAGCACAACAATATTTTCAATTATTATTAAAAACAAGTGTGAAAAGTTGAAACAATTAACAATTTAAGAATGTTTTCAGTTGAAAACCTGTTTTAGAATTTCTATAGAAAAATTGTAAAAAAAACAAAAAAAAAACACATTTATTTAAAAATATAAATATTAGTTCTAGAAAATATAAAAATACATTAAAAATATCAATATTGAAAATGCATATATTGTATTTTAAATTTTTTTATTAAAAATTATATTACCAGCATGACTAAAAGGTTGAGACAATTAACATTAAAATTTTGTTTTAGAATTTATATAGCTAAATTTTCTTTTTGTAGACAAAAAAAAAAGTCATCATAAATTAAAAATATAAGTATTTTTAGCAAATACAAAAATACATAACTAAAAATATTGAATATGCATTTACACTGTAAAAAAAAAAACACTGTAAAAAACTTTTTTTCTTTTGTCAAATCAACTTAGATAATTAATGTAGTTCAGAAAACATAATATTTTGAGCTTCTGTTGATTAAAGCAATCGCCTTCATTGGATTAACTCAAATTTTTAATTTCAATGAACTCAAAATGTTAAGGCAACCAGGTAACTTTAAGTTAAACCAACTATTCTTTTTTACAGTGTACTGTATTTTTCAGTTATTTCTTTTCTAAAAATTTTTTTTATAAAAATTATGCTCTTACCGGCATAACAATGTTTAAGAGTGATTAACTTGAATCTGAGAATGTTGTCTTAGTATTGTATTATGTCCTTATTTTTGTTAATTACATCACTTGATTTTACATGTATTTGATTTTAAATAGTGCAGACACTTAAATATGTCTTATGCATTTTATTTCATATTGTTTTTAATGATTTTAAAAAGGTAAATCGTGGTTTATTTGCATTGAAATCATAAAAATCTATGTGGTTTCAGTCTTGTGAACCCCACTATATACACAGTCAAAGAAGACACCATATTTTATTAAACACAAACTCAAGAAGGCTTTGAAGGAAGTACAGTCTGTTTGATGTGCCGTCCTGTTTGAATTTTAGATCACGTCCAGTGAAAATTTGTGAAATATACATTTTTTCTTTGTTCACATCAATTAAATATGCCTTTGACTGGCTAAAGTCTGTAGGTATGAAAATGTAAACTAAACTGAATATGTGGAGAGCTGATGATTGTTTAAAAGGGCAGTTTGAGACGTTTTGGCTGTTTAACATTATTTTCACCGTGAACAAGAAAAAAAAAGCTTGGTTGCTATTGAAATAAGTCATGTTCAGAAACCTATTTCTCAAGGAATGACGGCTTACCCTCTTTCTCGCTGCGCTTTTCTTTTAACATGCATTTTTCCCGCTGTTCTCTCAGTGAGAATGTTATTTTTTAATGGCACACTGAGGACTGATAGGCCTCAATTATTCTGTGCAGCAATTTGCTCAGAGCTTTTTGTTTGTCTGACATGGCTTCATGCCGTGGACGACTGGTCATAGCTCTACGGTTTGCACGCAAGTATGGACGCTAAACGATTTCAAAACAATGCTCCAGAACTACCTTTTTTCTAAAGAACAGCGAAGACAAAGTTAGATCAGCAACTAAGTTTTTTTTTTTTTCTCCATCTGGTACAGTTTTTTTGCCCTTCTTTCATACTTTCTTTGTGTCCTCTTTTATTGTAGCTTGCATCAAGATCTTTTTACCTCTAATAGGATGAGGGTTGTTCATTTATCCAGCCGCTGCAGTTTCACAAATTTCCCTTTGAGCCTCAAGAGGAATGAAAGCTCTTTTTAACCAATACCTATTACCTCAGCCATCTGTTCCCTGGGTGTGAAATAATTCACAATTTCTTCGATATTATCTTTTTCATTTTGCCTTGTCATATTCATTTGAATGATTTTATTCCTGTTCTTTAAGTTTTATTCGTTTCACAGTCTTGGTAAATTCACCCTTTTGTGCTTGGCCTCATTATGGTTAACACCCCTACTGGATGTGAGATTTTATTAGTCCTCTTGCCTCCAACCCCCTCGTGGGGTCTTCAGAAATTAAGACATTACCGACCAAACGCTTCATGCTGAACTAATGAGCCACTAAAACGTGCCGGTGGGGGGCTTGTTTTAAACGCAGCCTTTTCGCACGACTATCTGCATTCTACATTAAAGATAAAATAGGCTAAATATTTGTTACTGAAGTTAGCACCAATCCTCTTTGGTGAAGCTTTTATCAAGTGGTGCTCGCTGCAGAGCCAAATGACGTCCAACTTCCGATCTCTTGACTTTGTCCGGCTCCACCAGTGGACCTAATGGGTGGAGCTTAAGCTAATTAATTTTAGGGTGTGGCTGGACCTTCAAGCCCCACCTATTATGTCCAGAGAGGGCAGCCAAGCTCCACCCATTGGCTCTGCAGAGCCCATTTTATTTTGAGCTCCAAATCAGCCTTGTACTTTTATGTAATGCTGTGACAGATCAAGTTGATTTGGGAACGTTGAACTGACTGCTGCCATCTGGAGTTTAGATGGACTTGTGGTAAGATTGAGTGTTATCGTCCATTAACATCAATAATCAATGTGGCGTAAAAGCCACGGCCTAGCATTTAGCACACATACTTTAGCGTGGTGTGTCGAATCCTGATCTTGCCTCTTCTCTGCATCATTTCCTGTCCTTTCTTGACTCCCTTCAAAAATTGAAGAGGCACAAGGTTGAAAGTAAAACTAGATTCTAACAGATGTTAAATTTCATCAATGGTTGATCCGTTGAACTAACAACAACAACATTTTTTGTAGCGTATTATTTGGGTTCAGGTTAATATACGTTGGATTTACTTAACTTTGTCAACAGGTTCTACATAATGGGTTAATGTTGCATTTAATTAACATCGTTTATTTCAGTAAACTAAAAGGGTTAGTTCACCCAAAAAATAAAATTCTGTCATTAATTACTCTCATGTCGTTCCACACCCGTAAGACCTTTGTTCAACTTCAGAACACAAATTAAGATATTTTTCATAAAATCCGATGGCTCAGTGAGGCCTCCATTGACAGCAAGATCATTAACACTTTCAGATGCCCAGAAAGGTACTAACGATGTATTTAAAACAGTTCATGTGACTACAGTGATTCAACCTTAAAGGTGCTCTAAGTGATGTCGCACGTTTTTAGGCCAAAACATTTTTTGTCACATACAGCAAACATCTCCTCACTATCCGCTAGCTGCCTGTCCCCTGAACACACTGTAAAAAAACGCGGTCTCTGTAGTCGCCACAATCTCCAAAAACAGCAATAAAATCAAACTGGTGCAGCCTGAACCACGAAACATAATAAACATGCTCCAGCCAATAACCAACAAGAATGATTTTAAATGCGTGTTCATGACTGTTTCAGGAAGCACGGAGGGGAGGGGGAGGGGGAGGAGGAGGAGGAGGAGGGAGGGTCTAGCTAGCCTCTGTTTTGTTTGACAACACTTCGAACGTCAACAGGAAGTTACTCCACCCAGGATCGCTTAGAGCACCTTTAATGTTATGTGACGAGAATACTTTTTGTGCACCAAAAAAACTAAATAACGACATTATTAAACAATATCTAGAGATGGGTGATTACAAAACACTGCTTCATGAAGCTTCGAAGCTTTACGAATCTTTTGTTTTCGAATCAGTGGTTAGGAACATGTATCAAACTGCCAAAGTCACATGGACCATAGAAATTTCAAAACGTTTCGAAACACTTATGATGTACACTGTAAAAAATGACCGTGATTTTAACAGTAAAAGACTGTAAAAATGCTGCGGTGAAAAACTGTCAATTGGTTTACAGAAAGTTTCCGTACTATATACGGTGAATAACTTTAATAGATCTAACGGTACATTTAATGTAATTTTACGGTAAAATACCATTAAATTCACAGTTTTTGGAAGTGAAAAATAACAATTCATTGTAAAATTTACAGTGGAAAAACGTAAATTGACATTCCCACAATTCCCTGCGTGACACGATATTTTCGTTGAAATAACTCTGTTTCTTCTTAGTTTTTCTCATTTTTTTCTAATCAGTTATGTACATTAGGGTTTTATGTTACATCTAATGTTGTTAAATTAATGTTTATTGCATTTTTAAAATTTCATGCATGTTACCATGATGGTGTTTAGTGTGTGTGTGAATGACACTGTGTGCTCCTTCTATATATTAGTGTTGTCCTTCTCAGCTTGTAGAAAATCTGCTTGTGATGAACTTTGATTCATCATGTGACTCTTATCACCACTGTGTTTGGTGACTGTCGGTGTATTATAAAAGGTACAAAACAGATATTAGTACTTCATTAGGTTGGTAAATTAACATTATATCAGTTAATGAAATACGTTATTTTACCGTAAATTTAACAGATTTTTTTTTACGTTGCTACTGTATTTTTTACTTAAAGTTCTGTAAAGTTTTTAACGTAAATTTTACTGGGATTTTTTTTACAGTGTAACGAAGCATCGTTTACTGAAATCACATGACTTTGGCAGTTAAAACAACTTCAATTGTTGTTAGCAGGTCCTCACCCCATGCACATGCTCTACACTTCACCACAATGGTAACCTCCAAAAACACTAACATACCAGAAACTCTTTTAAATATAAACATAAAAGAACATTAAACATAATTAAGTCACCCAATTTTTTCATCTTGATGAAAAATCGCATAAAATAACATTTTATTTCAACATTTACTCTCCCAGACCTGTGCAAAGCATGATGGGAAGGTGAAATCCTGTTCCTAGTTTCTATAATGCTATTTTAACACAAATAAAATTATTTATGTAGTCTCAACTCAAATTAAGTAAAGTGGTTGAAAATAATCGTATTGGCTTAACTTTACTTAAGTAAATTGAACAAGCATCAAATGTTATTTTTGGCTTACTTAACTGAAACACATTCTTTCAAAATGAAAATATTGAGTTGAGCCAAAAAGCAATGGGTTTCAAGTCAGTTTAACAAGTCATGTCAAGTCATCTTCATTTATATAGCGCTTTTTACAATACAGATTGTTTCAAAGGAGCTTCACAATGATTACAGGAAAACGAATGGACAGAGATTGTTTTGGCTTTACAGCAGCTCTAGGAAAAAGTTATTTTCGAGCTGAAGTAAGTTTTTGATTGAATGACTTCCATTGTAAAAATTAAAAGTTAAAAGTTAATTATTAACTTAGGGGCCGTTTAAATTACACCTTTTTAACTGAAAACAGAAGACTTTTAATGCATTCTTGCCGTTCATTTATGCGTTTAGTCTATAGGTATGTGCACTGACGCTTAGTCTTTCTTTGCAAATTACTTTTCTGGCCCGCATAATACAGAATTATTAGTCGTTTCCGCGGATCCATGCAAACCGATCATTTTGATTAACGTTTTATCTATACATAGGGAAAGGGAAGGAGGCCTTCACGGTCGATAGTTTAGTTAACACTTCAGGGCTGTGTTGTCGTCAAGTCTAGGCGCAGGTCCTTCATCTCATCTGGATAAGGCCTGGATCTGGCAGACTACGGTCAACCTTGGGATAAACAGAGAGAGACTAATATTAGCTTAGACGCCATTCTTCTTGATGTAGTGAGTACATTAGGTGTTATGGGAAGTGTTCCCGGTTCCGGCTGATCTAATATATGCAGCCTAACAATTTACATGGTTTGAATTATAGAAGTTGATAATGTGTTATGTGTAAGCCAGGTTAAAGAGATGTGTTTTTAGTCTAGCTTTAAACTGACAGAGTGTATCTGCTTCCCGAACAATGCTAGGAAGACTGTTCCAAAGTTTAGGAGCTAAAAAGGAAAACGATCTGCCATCAGCAGTCAATTTTGGTATTCTAGGTCTTATCAACTAGCCAGAATTTTGAGATCGCAATAGACGTGAAGGACTATAATGTGTTAAGAGCTCGCTCAAGTACTGGGGAGCTAAACCATTTACCAATGCAATTGTGTTTGAATGTAAAACCTAATAAAATGGTGTTTAAATAAAATGAAAATGAGTGTTAGTCTAAAATAAATACTATTAAAAAATGTATCTTGAAATGTAAAAAAAATGTATATGTAAAAATGAACATGAAACTAGATTAACCGAATTTATGATAATTAATGCATTAACCATGTTAAAGATTTGAACCGTATTGTAATGCGTTACCATTGGAGGATTTATGTTTTGATATATTAAAAAATATATACAGTATCAAACATGCACAATTTTAACAAATGTTTCATATTTAAGACATGTTGATCTCTTTGAACTGTGAATGCGGGATCATCATTACTACATTGGCTTTTAGTTTCAAATGAAAGAGCTGCTAAATGAAAGTGTTTTTTTCTGAATATATCCTGAAGGTCTTCTAAGGCAGGTTATCAAAAGCCAGATTAGGCCATGAGTTGGATTTAGTGCCAGACGAAAGCCACCAGAGCAGTCGTAGTTAAGTGTCCTGCTCAGGGGCACGACTGTGCTGGACAGATCAGGGCCGTAACCAAATCACCCCCCCCCCCCCCCCCCCCCCCCTTTGCGGTTGGCTGATTCTCCCTGCCCGCCAGCGCTGGAACTCAAATCCCTCGCCCTCGGGTTGATGGTCTGGTCTTCCAGCACGCATGACCTCGCCAAAAGGTTGGGGGGCGCGTGGGCTGTCTGGCTGCTGTGGTATTGATGTTTTCTAATGGCTTGTCTGTGTCGGCTAATGGAGGGATGGGATTGGCTGTGACTTGAATCTTTTATTTCAGTAAGTTTGTTTGTCTGTTTTTCGTGCCGTCCATAGTGGGCTCGTATAAAGTCTGGACTGATCTCTTTCTGCTGGACATTATTGGGTTAAATACAATTAAGGTTCTTTAGAGGTTCTTTGCAGCATGTTAGGATCAGCAGAAAATCTCTCTCTCTCTCTCTCTCTCTCTCTCTCTATATATATATATATATATATATATATATATATATATATATATATATATATATATATATATATATATACACAGGTGCTGGTCATATAATTAGAATATCATCAAAGAGTTGATTTATTTCACTAATTCCATTCAAAAAGAGAAACTTGTATATTATATTCATTCATTACACACAGACTGATGAATTTCAAATGTTTATTTCTTTTAATTTTGATGATTATAACTGACAACTAAGGAAAATCCCAAATTCAGTATCTCAGAAAATTAGAATATTGTGAAAAGGTTCAATATTGAAGACACCTGGTGCCACACTCTAATCAGCTAATTAACTCAAAACACCTGCAAAGGCCTTTAAATGGTCTCTCAGTCTAGTTCTGTAGGCTACACAATCATGGGGAAGACTGCTGGCTTGACAGTTGTCCAAAAGATGACCATTGACACCTTGCACAAGGAGGGCAAGACACAAAAGGTCATTGCAAAAGAGGCTGGCTGTTCACAGAGCTCTGTGTCCAAGCACATTAATAGAGAGGTGAAAGGAAGGAAAAGATGTGGTAGAAAAAAGTGTACAAGCAATAGGGATAACCGCACCCTGGGGAGGATTGTGAAACAAAACCCATTCAAAAATGTGGGGGAGATTCACAAAGAGTGGACTGCAGCTGGAGTCAGTGCTTCAAGAACCACTACGCACAGACGTATGCAAGACATGGGTTTCAGCTGTCGCATTCCTTGTGTCAAGCCAGTCTTGAACAGCAGACAGCGTCAGAAGCGTCTCGCCTGGGCTAAAGACAAAAAGGACTGGACTGCTGCTGAGTGGTCCAAAGTTATGTTCTCTGATGAAAGTGAATTTTGCATTTCCTTTGGAAATCAGGGTCCCAGAGTAGGAAGAGAGGAGAGGCACACAATCCACGTTGCTTGAGGTCTAGTGTAATGTTTCCACAGTCAGTGATGGTTTGGGGTGCCATGTCATCTGCTGGTGTTGGTCCACTGTGTTTTCTGAGGTCCAAGGTCAACGCAGCCGTATACCTGGAAGTTTTAGAGCACTTCATGCTTCCTGCTGCTGACCAACTTTATGGAGATGCAGATTTCATTTTCCAACAGGACTTGGCACCTGCACACAGTGCCAAAGCTACCAGTACCTGTTTTAAGGACCATGGTATCCCTGTTCTTAATTGGTCAGCAAACTCGCCTGACCTTAACCCTATAGAAAATCTATGGGTATTGTGAAGAGGAAGATGCGATATGCCAGACTCAACAATGCAGAAGAGCTGAAGGCCACTATCAGAGCAACCTGGGCTCTCATAACACCTGAGCAGTGCCACAGACTGATCGACTCCATGCCACGCCGCATTGCTGCAGTAATTCAGGCAAAAGGAGCCCCAACTAAGTATTGAGTGCTGTACATGTTCATACTTTTCATGTTCATACTTTTCAGTTGGCCAAGATTTCTAAAAATCCTTTCTTTGTATTGGTCTTAAGTAATATTCTTATTTTCTGAGATACTGAATTTGGGATTTTCCTTAGTTGTCAGTTATAATCATCAAAATTAAAAGAAATAAACATTTGAAATATATCAGTCTGTGTGTAATGAATGAATATAATAAACAAGTTTCACTTTTTGAATGGAATTAGTGAAATAAATCAACTTTTTGATGATATTCTAATTATATGACCAGCACCTGTGTGTGTGTGTGTGTGTGTATATATATATATATATATATATATATATATATATATATATATATATATATATATATATATATATATATATATATATATATATATATATATATATATATATATATATATATATCACATATATACACGGTCTACACAAACATCCACTTAATTCCCCATCTAAAATGGCATAACAGCACATAATACCCAATGTGCAAAACTTTTTATAATCAAATTAAGTGAAAAAACAGGGAGAAAAATAATAGTCATGCTATTGTTTTGACTAGTAATAATAATAAAGGTAAAGAGGATTTGTAAAGGCCTGTTGATAGCCAAAGGTATTCTTGTTATAGAAGATGAGCCTTGGTATTGTCTCCACATAAAAAGAGGGAGTTAATGTCAAAAAACTGTTTGAAATTGAAAGACTATCGTTTAAGGGTACTCAGAAATGAAAGGGAATGAGAAAAAATGGTTTCAGTTAAAAAAAAATGAGAGTTTGAACAGGAGCGTGTGCATGTTTGAGTTGAAAAATGTAGAGTATGCACGCAAGAGTGAATATGAACAGAGGCAGTATGAGATGAGGAAGCTAGACCTTGAACTGGAAGTTAAGAAAGCTGAAGCTAATAAATCTGTTCAGGTTGTGCAGTCTTCTTTTGAGGTTGGTCGAAACATTAAGATGGTTCCTCTATTTTGTAAATGTGAAATAGACAAGTATTTTGCCTATTTTGAAAGTTGCTTCGTCCCTAAAATGGCAGGAAGAAGTCGGGGCTCTACTTCTACAGTGTGTTCTGATGGGGAAGACTCAGGAAATGTTTGGAACTCTTTCTGAAGAAGAGAGTGCAGATTGTTATATATGTAAAAACTGGCATTTTGAGAGCGTATGAGTAGCTGAGGCTTATCTCCAACAATTCCGGGGTTACAAAACATTAAAAACTTATGTGGAATTTGCTCTGGAAAAAGAGATTATGTTTACAAAGTGGTGTCAGTCTCAAAAAGTAGAAATTTATTAAGAATTATTAAGAATTTAAAAACTGTGAACCAGGGTCCGTGTCTACTTATTTGAATGAGCAGAAGGCCCTTACCTTAGCTAATGCAGCTGTGTTGGCTGATGAATTTGATCTTTTTAATAAATAATAATAATAATAATAATTCGTTACATTTATATGGCCGCTTTTATCTTTTCAAGCGTAACGAGAGGATGAGGTGGTGTTATTTTACAACCGTTTTCTCCAGATATGAAACCTATCAGGGCAGTGAAAATTTCATTGCTGATGCCCTATCTCAAGCATGAGGTTTTATATTCTGTTCTGTGTCTCCCCTTTTTCCCTCTCTTCTCGTTCTATCCTGGTTTCCTAGGGTCCTGTAATCGGGAACCCAGTGGAGTTAAGATTAACTGTTGGAGTTTCTTTTTTTTTAGTCTTTGCATTCCTTAGACTGAGGAACACTTTTTCCCTCCCGCTGGCTCTGTTAAACAGTCAGAAGCTATAGCTGGACAACAGTTTCATTCACTCAGCACTTAACCCTACGATATGACGTCAGTATAAAGACACGTGCACTTATATATCTTAATATTTCTTTTACCTACTTATTTTTAGTGCCACATTAAGTAACCACATGCATGTTTTTTTTCTCCCTAGACATCTGTTTTCTTTTAATTGTTTAATCATTGTTTTCTTGTCTTATAAATAAATTGGTTTATTGTAGAATTTGTTGTTTGCCTTTTTTTGTTGCGGTATACGAGCTGTTTGCAACATCTTGATTTGCTATTTTTAAAGTTCTTCATGTTCATTTTTTGCTTTATAGGTTCTTCAAATCACTGAAGAACCCCCATAAATATGATCAACCACATGCAAGTCATTAATTACTCACCCTCATGTCGTTCCAAACCTGTAAGACCTTCGTTCATCTTCAGAGCACAAATTAATATATTTTTGATGAAATCCGAGAGGTTTTTTATTTTCCATAGAAAGCAAGGAAATTACCATCATTTAAGTTCCAGAGAAGGTCTTGCGGGTTTGGAACGAGATGAGGGTGAGTAATTAAAGGCGCTCTAAGCGATCCTGGGTGGAGTAACTTCCTGTTGACGTTCGAAGTGTTGTCAAACAAAACAGAGGCTAGCTAGACCCTCCCTCCTCCTCCTCCTCCCCCTCCCCTCCCCTCCGTGCTTCCTGAAACAGTCATGAACGCACATTTAAAATCATTCTTGTCGGTTATTGGCTGGAGCATGTTTATTATGATTCGTGGTCCAGGCTGCACCAGTTTGTTTTTGTTGCTGTTTTCGGAGCTTGTGGCGACTACAGAGACAGCGTTTTTTTACAGTGTGTTCAGAGGACAGGCAGCTAGCAGATCGTGAGGAGATGTTTGCTGTATGTAACAAAAAATGTTTTAGCCTAAAAACGCGTGACATCGCACCTTTAATGACAGAAAATTTCATTTTTGGGTGAACTAACCCTTTAAATTTAAAAGGAAGCTATATATTTTCATTTAGAAAGACCCAATTTATATTGTGAAATCATTTGGAAAATTTTTAGTTTCTATTACATGCCATTATTATATTTTTTTTGTTTTGTTTTTTTACTTCCTATAGTACTGTTCTGTTTAGATTTATTTTTTTTTGTTTTATTTCAATTTTATATTTTAATACATACATTTAAAACATATACATTTTGTTTATGTATTAATTTATTTTATATCAATTGTTTAATTTACTTAATCAAATTTATTTTTTATTTTTAAAAATGTCATTATTTATTTAATTTTCCTTTTTATGTTGTTTTTCTCTAAACTTTTCCATGGGCCCTGGTAGCACTCCCTTGTGGCCCCTGGGGGTCCCCGGATCCCAGTTGGTCTAATATAGCTTATTAAAACAAATAAGACACCAGTTTGTACCCTATTTGTGAAAAGTGCTGTTTTTAAAACGGTAATTAGAGGCTGTTCACATAGGTGTTCTTGCATCCATCTGCATTACATTTTTGTAATTATGGATCAGTGTAATCGTGCACTTAAGATGCTAATTCAGAGAAGTTAAACTAATGTTGCAATCCCAGCATCCTGAATACTTTTACGCAAGCGTGTCAGTGCGAGTGTGTTCTTCGTCCCCTGTGTGTGAATATAGCTCTTGTCTCTCCATTACTCGCTGCAGCTCGATACAGATGGACAGATAAATGGCTCTGGAGGATTCGCCAGACTCACTGTTAAACTCCACTCCACTCTCTTATTTCTCCATTTCAATCTTTTGTTCTCATCCTCCTCCGCAAGGGTCTCCCCAAAACGCAGCGAAACACACTGACACATACTCACAGCCTCTCATTCACACATACAGTCTCTCTCTGTGGGACTTCCCCCCGCTTTCATGTAGACAAAACCGTGGAGGTTAGATCATGATGTCTGTGTGTTCTTCTCTGAAGCGCTACAGCGGCTCCCGTTGCCTAAAATAGTGTTGTTTCACCTGAGTTTTGTTTCTTCACGGGTTGATTTGCTAAGAGAGACAAAGTGTTGAAGAAGGTGAGAGCTGGATGGTGTAGGTTTCTTTCTGAAACTGTGATGAAATGGTACAAGCGTCACAGATTTTGAAGCCAGTCAAGCTTTTTTCACATTTAGATCTTAGATTACATCTGCTGTCATCTAACGCTCACGTAACATTAACCTTTAAAAACTCTAATACTTTAATAACACTGAATATCCATTTTTTCATACTGTACATTAATATTGTTGTAATGACGAAATTTACTTTGGCATTTAAAATGATTTATTTATTCAAAATAGTATAAAATGTATATTTTTAATAATTGTATACTATCAGTCATAACATGAAAATAATTAAAAATAATTTATCCGTACTATTTCGTTATGTGACAAAATTATAATATCGATGTTTCCCTGGATTATTTTTTTATCTCCTCCATATTAATCCTGTTTTGTCCCAACCAGCACTCAACATGCCATACACAAGACATTTTGTCTGTTGCTTGGTTTCCATTTTTGACTAATATATATATATATATATATATATATATATATATATATATATATATATATATATATATATATATATAAAATAGCAAATCCATTTAATTTCACTGAAGTAACAACACTAAAACATGTTTTTCATTCTGTAGAAAATGCTAGTAATGCCCACTGGTGAAATGGATGATGTGTGTGAGCTTGTTTTGTGAGAATTGTTTGTGTTATATGAAGTATTGAACCATAGTGTTCCTGCAAATTTGGATTCAGCACCTTCGGCTAGAGCTACCTGTGAGAGAGACCGCTATCTGCCTCCGTGTGTACGAGTATCTGTCTTTGTGTTTTGTTATGGATGATATGTCTACCACACTGATACTGTTAGTGTGTGTTTCTGAGAATGCCTGTACACGAGTGTGTGTGTGTGTGTGTGTTTATCTTCAGACATCCATTAGTGCATGACAGTAGAGTTCGACAGGAACACTGTCTCTCTCGGTTGGGAGAGAGAGAGAGAGAGAGAGATATACGGTCGAGACTCTGAAATGCCCCAGCCTTTCTTTGCCTCTCCTTCTCCCTCCTTCTGTTTCCCTCTTTCCTTTTGTCAGGCTTTTCCTCTGTCTGTCACTCTCTGAGAGCACAATACCTGAGCTGGACACTTTTTCAGAGAACAGACTGAGGACTCTATCAGAATTTGTGCCCAATGTGTCCCAGTTTCTTCCCGTGTCAAAAACAGTCTGAGCTGAATTCACTGAGCAGTTGCTGAGCTTTTCAGCACAAAAACCTCCGTCTTATTCACAAAGTACCAAGGCCGTCGTCAGGGCCTGTGATACAGTTGAACCTGACTCTAAATGTGCTGAAATATTGTGCCAGTGTATTTAAATAAACTCATTGTCATTCTTTTCAACACAATCACACCTCCATTCTATGTAAATTAGGGCTTTTAATAGAATGTGCTTTATTCACAAAACTGTTTGCCTATTAACTTTGCGCTATTACCGCCCGAGGAAAGCAGGCAGTCAACTGATTTCATTTACAATCTTTGTGCATATTTTCTATTGATTACAACAACAGTTATTCATCAGATGAAGATAAAAAGATGAAGCGTTCTAGCCGGGCATAGGTCTGTATCCAGATGTGTCTATCTATCTATCTATCTATCTATCTGGTCTGTCATTCGTTCATTCATTCTATCTGTCTGTCTGTCCTGTATTCGTCTGTTGTTCATTCTATCTATCTATCTATCTATCTATCTATCTATCTATCTATCTATCTATCTATCTATCTGTCTGTCTGTCTGTCTGTCTGTCCTGTATTCGTCTGTTGTTCATTCATTCTGTCTGTCTATCTATCTATCTATCTATCTATCTATCTATCTATCTATCTATCTATCTATCTATCTATCTATCTATCTATCTATCTATCTGTCTGTCTGTCTGTCTGTCTGTCTGTCTGTCTGTCTGTCCTGTATCCGTCTGTTGTTCATTCTATCTATCTATCTGTCTGTCTGTCTGTCTGTCTGTCCTGTATCCGTCTGTTGTTCATTCATTCTGTCTATCTATCTATCTATCTATCTATCTATCTATCTATCTATCTATCTATCTATCTATCTATCTGTCTGTCTGTCTGTCTGTCTGTCTGTCTATCTATCTATCTATCTATCTATCTGTCTGTCTGTCTTGTATCCGTCTGTTGTTCATTCATTCTGTCTATCTATCTATCTATCTATCTATCTATCTATCTATCTATCTATCTATCTATCTATCTATCTATCTATCTGTCTGTCTGTCTGTCTGTCTGTCTGTCTGTCCTGTATTCGTCTGTTGTTCATTCATTCTGTCTAACTATCTATCTATCTATCTATCTATCTATCTATCTGTCTGTCTGTCTGTCTGTCTGTCTGTCCTGTATTCGTCTGTTGTTCATTCATTCTGTCTATCTATCTATCTATCTATCTGTCTGTCTGTCTGTCTGTCCTGTATCCGTCTGTTGTTCGTTCATTCTGTCTATCTATCTATCTATCTATCTATCTATCTATCTGTCTGTCTGTCTGTCCTGTATTCGTCTGTTGTTCATTCATTCTATCTATCTATCTATCTATCTATCTATCTATCTATCTATCTATCTATCTATCCTGTATTTGTCTGTTGTTCATTCATTCTGTCTATCTATCTATCTATCTATCTATCTATCTATCTGTCTGTCTGTCTGTCTGTCTGTCTGTCTTGTATTCTTCTGTTGTTCATTCTATATCTATCTATCTATCTATCTATCTATCTATCTATCTATCTATCTATCTATGTATCTATCTATCTATCTGTCTGTCTGTCTGTCTTGTATTCTTCTGTTGTTCATTCTATATCTATCTATCTATCTATCTATCTATCTATCTGTCTGTCTGTCTGTCTGTCTGTCTTGTATTCTTCTGTTGTTCATTCTATATCTATCTATCTATCTATCTGTCTGTCTGTCTGTCTGTCTTGTATTCGTCTGTTGTTCATTCTATCTATCTATCTATCTATCTATCTATCTATCTATCTATCTATCTATCTATCCAATTTAGTATATTTATAATTTATTTTTTATTTAATAATAACCTGTTTTCATCATTTGTTGTCCCTGAAATGTTTTATATATAGTATATCAGACTTTAAAGAAATGACTCAAGATTTGGCTCACAGAGTGATGTACAGTCCTAGTAAAGTATGCCAGATCATGGTAGTTTGCCATCTTTTGTTACCAGCGACTCAGAACAGGCCTTGAAGATGGGGAATTTTGGCATGCAAATCGCATTGAGCACTAATTTTGTGGGTATGTTTGTACTGGTACTTGATTTGCATAATTCCTTTAGTGAATTGGGCGTTAAAACATGCAAAACAAACGACGCTACCAGCATGCGCAATTCATTCTTAATGAAACTCCTAATATATTTGTATCAGATCTGTCCAAAATACTTCCAGCGTGTGTCCACGTGTTCGGGGAGGTGTGGGCGGCCAAGTGTGGGTGCATTTTGGGGTGCTGTTTTGAATTTCTGATAATTATTTCTGCTAATTACAAACTAATTGCTATGTTAACAGACTTTTTTGGCACACACCTCTATTGCGAAGTCCAGCTGGACCTGTAACTGCCTCTGATGGTTTGTGTCACTCAGAGGAACTTGAAAAGCTGTCGCTTGAGCGCTTGTACATGTCACACGGTCAGCCGCTGTGATGTTCAAAAAGCCCGAAATATCGCTCTGATCACAATGACACAGCCAAACGCTCATCTATTCTGCCGTTAATTGCCGCTGTCACTGACTAAAGTGGGTTTGATTGGCAAATTGAACACTTAAAAGTGTGATTTAACATACCCTCTGGTTGGACTGGGAAAGGAAGGTTAGTCTCGCTACTAAGAATAGCTTTGTGAGACGGAAATGATTTGGATGCAGTGTTTTTGTGTGTGTGTTTGTGTATACCTACAGGCACTGTGCGGATCGCTCAATGTTTAATCCATTACTTTCCCCTCCCGCACAATTCCCGACATGCAGCGCTCACCCTGACACATGCGATGCATCTTTAATGCACCCAGAATGTTGAAATGATTCACCTCATTTTTCGCACTCCTTTTTTCTCCTTATCTCATCACTTTAACAATGGGAAGCAGAAATTGGATGGAGTGGTTGAATAAGTGCAGAGAAACAAACGAGATTTTATGAGCTCACGTGAACAATGCCAAGTAGAGGCGACCGAATTTAGTAATTTGATTAGCAGCGTTTATAATTAATATTGGCTTTTATCGACTTCCGTCTCTGTTAAATATTAATAATCTTGCGAATAACAACGCAAACGGGCTTCGGTCCACACAAGTACAGCAGGAAAACGCGTCTGGTGGGTCTATTTACATTTGAGTCAATATTCTGTGGCCGCTGGAAGTTGGAGGCGATACCAGGCTCTCTCAGATCTTCAGTATTATTTGCAACTTTAACATCTTGATATTAATAACCTTTCACTTCATCCCTGGAGCCGGCAGGAAGCACGATTTCAATTCTCATTCTTTCAGTTGTTTTATTAATCTTCTTTTCTCCTCTGCAGGCTTTCCTCAATTTGTCATCAGCGCTCAACAGAAACACGCTTAAATGGTGCTGATGGCTTAGCTGTATTATACTGTGCTCATTTTTTCCTCCTTTGTCTTTAAAGGCCCTTTCATATTAATATTTGTATTTACTATCATATTTACTATTTTGAAAGGGGCGATTTTACGATGTTAATTCATACAGACTCAATCTATGAATGCACATGATGATTTCAGTGCATCTGCATACACATGGTGTGATTTCACAAACAGTTGCATCACGTTTTGCATGCAGTTTTCAGCATCAGTCCACTGCAGTCCGTCCTAACCAGCTGCTATCTGTGCTAGCATTGTGTGCCATCACCACTCCTCAAAGTCACTGTAACTGTTGGACATTTTAGACCAGCCTACAAGATTAGGAATTACACCATGCAGATGTTGTCCTACACTTAAAGTACTTTCAATGTTTGTAGCATAGTCTGATTTGCATAATTCCTCAGAGAATCAAATTCTAAAGCAACATAGCGCATGCAAACAAATGACACCATCAACAAGCGCAATTTATTCTTAAAAATTCTTAGTTGAAATAATAATATTATTATAAATTAATATTTTTAAATAATTTTGTTATTATATTATTATTTTATATTTTTATTTAATTCACCATTTAGATTTTTGAAAAGCAGCCTATAAGAATTGCACTATGCAAATATTGTCACTAACTTTGTTTGTAGCATCATCTGATTTGCATCATTTCTTTAGTAAATCAAATTCTAAAGCAATGCAGCACATGTGAGATTACACTATTACACACAAATTACACTATCAGCAGGAGCAATTCATTATTTAAGAAGGTTTTTATTAATATTTTTAATTATTTATTTTATAATAAATATTTAATTTTTCATGTATTATATTATTATTTAATATTCGTATTTAAAGGATTAGTTCACATCAGAATTAAAATTTCCTGATAATTTACTCACCCCCATGTCATCCAAGATGTTTGTATTTCTTTCTTCAGTCGAAAAGAAATTAAGGTTTTTGAGGAAAAAATTCCAGGATTTTTCTCCATATAGTGAACTTCACTGGGGTACAATGGGTTGAAGGTCCAAATTGCAGTTTCAGTGCAGCTTCAAAGGGCTCTACACGATCCCAGATGTGGAATAAGGGTCTTATCTAGTGAAACCATCGTTCATTTTCTAAAAATAAAAATAAAAATTATAGAATTTTTAACCACAAATGCTCATCTTGCACTGCTCTGCAATGCGCCGCGCATTACGTAATCACGTTGGAAAGGTCATGCGCGATGTATGCAGAAGTACCCATCCAGTGTCTCAAAGCGAATGTGCAAAGACACCTTTACTACAAAAAAAATAAAATAAAACAGCAATGTCGGACGATTTTGAAGTTGGAGGGGAAAATGAGATGGATTTTTTTTTTTTTTTTTTTTTGCCTTACCGCGGTACTTCCGCCTGTGTCACGCGTAACCTTTCCAACGTGATATATATATATATATGGAGAAAAATCCTGGAATGATTTCTTCAAAAACCTTAATTTCTTTTCAACTGAAGAAAGAAAGCCATAAACATCTTGGATGACATGGGGGTGAGTAAATTATCAGGAAATTTTAATTCTGAAGTGAACTAATCCTTTAATTCATCATTTAAAGGTGCCCTAGATTATGTTTTTAAAAGATGTAATATAAGTCTAAGGTGTCCCCTGAATGTGTCTGTGAAGTTTCAGATCAAAATACGCCATCGATTTTTTTTAATTTTTTTTTAATTTTTTTTATTTTTTTTACCTACCTATTTTGGGGCATCAATATAAACGCGCCGATTTATGCTGCGGCCCCTTTAAATCCCGTGGTCCACGCCCACAGAACTCGCGCTTGCCTTGAACAGTGCCTTAACAAAGTTCACACAGCTAATATAACCCTCAAAATGGATCTTTACAAAGTGTTCGTCATGCATGCGGCATGCATACATCGGATCATGTGAGTATTGTATACTGTTATATTGTTTACTTCTGATTTTGAATGAGTTTGATAGCGCTCCGTGGCTAACAGCTAATGCTACTCTATTGGAGAGATTTATAAAGAATGAAGTTGTGTTTATGCATTATACAGACTGCAAGTGTTTAAAAATGAAAATAGCAACGGCTCTCTTGTCTCCGTGAATACAGTAATAACCGATGGTAACTTTAACCACATTTAACAGTACATTAGCAACATGCTAACGAAATATTTAGAAAGACGGTTTACAAATATCACTAAAAATATCATGTTATCATGGATCATGTCAGTTATTATTGCTCCATCTGCCATTTTTCGCTATTGTTCTTGCTTGCTTACCTAGTCTGATGATTTGGTTGTGCACATCCAGACATTAATACTGGCTGCCCTTGTGTAATGCCTTTTATAATGTTGGAAACGTGGGCTGGCATATGCAAATATTGGGGGCGTACACCCCGACTGTTACGTAACAGTCGGTGTTATGTTGAGATTCGCCTGTTCTTCGGAGGTCTTTTAAACAAATGAGATTTATATAAAAAGGAGGAAACAATGGAGTTTGAGACTCACTGTATGTCATTTCCATGATCTGAACTCTTGTTATTTAACAATGCCAAGATAAATTCAATTTTTCATTCGAAGGCACCTTTAATTTAGTTTGATATTTAAAAAGCCCAGTAATTTATAGAGTCAAAGTTGACATTATTTGAACTTTGACCACTTTTATGCTTCATGCAACACAGTAATGCAGTTTCTTGGTGCTTCATTCCATAGATTTCAGTGCATTTGGAAACACTTTATATGCATTATATTATCTGCTCTTGTTCATTTTTTCACCGTTTTCTCCTGTTTTATGAATTCATTTGGTCTGTGGCCTCTCTCTCTTTCTCACTGTCTTCATCTGTCTATCATATCTTCATTTCTGAAGGGCACTAATACCTCTTCACCCCTCTGTTCTGCTTTGATCTGTCCGTCTATCTCCTTTAAGTCTTATACAATCATCATAATCTTGCACAATCAGAATGGGCCGCTTTCACTGGGGCTTCCCTTCCTCCATCTCTCTGTCAGTCTGTCTTGTGTGGAGACACACTTGTTCTGTTTTGGTTCAGATAGCGGTGACACAAAAGATCCAGTTGTCAAATGGCTGGATGAAGCGAATCACTTGCCGAACAGCGTGTACGCACAGCGCATTTCATGTTCTCGCTTTTGTTTGTTTATTTCTTTCGGCTTTTATTCGTGTTTTTCTCTGGTTCCTGCTGTTGTCACATACACAAACAAACACAGTATGGAATAAATCAGCGCATTAGAGGACTCCGCAGCTCATGCCGTGCATCTGACGATACAGATGCCCACACGCGTCCTCTCGGGTTAGCGTGATGGACAAATGGGACAGCCATGTCCACCGGGACTGGCTCGTGAAAGGCCGTCAACACGGTTTAAAAGGGACCTGCAAAGTATTTGACGCACATAGCGAGAGTTTAATTCGGTTATCGAAAGCAGCATTTTCAAACCACTTTCACAAGAGCAATTTTTTTCCCTCCTTCACTAAAAGATAACACGCAATTACATGAAAGTAAAGGGTGGAGAGCATTTATTACTGTCATCTGCTGCGTTAATCTCAGCATAATGGCCCCAAATCTGATCGCAGTGAAATACAGGCATGTGACAGTTTGAAACGGGTAACACCGATAAAACTGCTGCTCAGTGACTGCAGATAGACACATTACCCACAATGCATTCTGCCTCTCACAGTATGATTGATAACTGTAAAGCAGTTAATATATAGGCGAGTCTTGAGACTGTGCAATTATGAGCATAATTATAACTGATGAAGTGGTGCTCTGTGAAGTCCGTCAAAAGATGTTTTTATTTGATTGAAGAGTTTGTCAGAGACTCGAATCAGGGAAAAAAGAGCTGAATTTCCCATCAATCAGTGCAGAAATGGGGAAATGGCTCAATCTGTCTCGAAACTTAAGCTTTGATTTGACTGCAAATGTATGTTGTGCTTTCTTGTGAATTCATTTCTGATGACTAGTCGTGGTCGAGTGGGTTCAGTCAGGAATATTTGTTTTGTTGCGTGTTTGAGTGAGTCAGTATTATGTTGTGGGAAGGGGACGAGGTTTTACTTTAAAATTCTTGTGTCATAATTCAGGGGTTTTATGAAGACACACTGGCTGATTGTGAAAAGTAGAGCAACAATATTTCAAAGTGTAGGCCAAACACATTAATATACTGGCTTATTTACCAGCCGATCTTGCCTATTAAAAACTCATGTCAATACAGGAAAAGTTATTTTACTTAGAATGAAAGCATATAGAAATCAGAGGCTGTTATTTTAGTATAACTTATATACATTTATTATATTAATATTAATATTTATTAATACTTCTTATATAATTTTAGTTGTTTTAGTAATTTTGTGGTTTTTCAATATAGTTTTTGTTATTTTAGTAACTTATTTCATATAGTTATTATTTAATTTGGTTGTATTTGTAAGTTTTCATCTAATATTATATTTTATTTCAGCTTTATTTCAATGACCAAATCAGTTTTGTTTTAGTATCATTGATATAGTAATATTTTTAATTATTATTTATTTTATATTTTTTGTGTGTTTTGGGCTGTTTTTGTTTATTATTAGTTTTAAAAAAAAAATGTTTTATAAAATTTTCATTTCAGTTTTAGTTATTTTAGTACATCAAGTAAAAGTTTGTAAAAGTTTTTGTATATTTTGTTATTTCAGTTAACGTTAAAGTAACAAAAATGGTTTTTTTTTTTTTTTTTTATGGCTTTGGTTTTAGTTTTAGTTAACTATAATAACCTTGATCATTTCAGTTAGTTTAAGTAAACAATTACAACATTGGCTATCCAAATGAGCAAAAACAACAAAAAACTCGCACTACAAAAGTAATCCAAACGACTCGTGCTAAATTAAGTGTTCTGAAGTGATATGATAGCTTTGTGTGAAAAGTATGCCAAAAGTTATTCACTTCTGCAGCTCTCAAATCTCATTCTCAATTCCACATAACTTTAAGCACCACATTTAGGGTGCTGATGAAATTTCAGTAACACATTTTGGTCTGATTCTTAAAGAAACCTATCGTATGGCTTCAGAAGGCTGAGAATAAAGTCATATGAACAACTTTCATAATGCTATATTTGACAGACCCTGATCACTGTGTGCTTTTGTTATATGGAACATCCAGTGTGAAAATTTTTCTAATGTGTTTCTCAGAAGAAAGACAGTCATACGGGTTGGGAACAACATTAGGGTGAATACATGATGACAGGATTGTTATTTTTAAGTTAACTATTCCTTTAAAATAGGTGTGTTGTGTGTTAGCGGACTACGACTCATGTGTTTTACTACTAAACAGGGTGATTTCAATCTCAGTTCATATATGATTCATTTCCTGAACGTTTGCAATTGAGTGCTGACTGAGTGTACGTGAATCTTGAACTGATTTTTCCTGCACCGTACGGATTAGAGATGGAATTTCCCCAGCACAGATGAGCTGTGGATAATGGAGAAATACGTACTATTTTTGCAGGTCTCGGCGAGTGATTGCACCTTAGCTCGGGCAATCATTCGCATGATGTTTCTTGTAAATTGAATCACTTTGTTGTGATTTAGTCGGTTATTTGGAACTTTTATTTCCTTGGCTCTGTACTTTCTTTCAGTTGCTTTCTTTTTCCCTACAGTTCCACGTTTCTTTTTCAGACGAAATGCCATAGGACTTTACAGGCAAACGTTTTTTCCACTCAGCCACAAGCTGATTCTTGTGAAATGCGGGCTTAGTCAACACTTAGTCATACTTCACATGCTAAGCAAATCAAAATAATATGTGACTAAGTGTGTGTATGTGTATATGTGAGAATCTTTAAGTCCACCTACAGATGTCCTGTTAGGTTATTTTCTCTTATGATTGGCTCGATACTTGCGTTTTATGTGTTCGAACAAGACAACATTGCTGAAAATCACAGAGCGACCGCATGTGCGTCTTTTAAAACGTGCTAGTTCATTAGTGTGCACGCTAAAGGCCTTCAGATATGCTTTTTGTGCCATCTGTAAGACCCACTGTCTCTCTCCCCATGACTTTAACATCACAGCATGAAACTACACACACAAACACTCATGCACACACCAGAAACTAAATATTTCACCTAAAAATGACAGTAGATTCCTGTTCCATTGTCCTGAAGTCAGTGGGTTTCTTGAATGGGTGTTTGATTGAATGCTGGAAATAATGTCTGTGGTGAACACAAGTGCAAGATATTTACATGTTTTATTCTACAATATATATATATATAAAATCCCTCAGTAATATACTTTTGTAAAAGGCGGTTGCTAACAATTGGCTAAATGGGATTACAGAATTTGTCATGGACATTAGGCGTCATCAGCCGAACAGGTGAACTCATCTATTCACTAGTCACTTTCCCAGCCTTGCTGGGTTTATAATCGCACTCTTGCAACTCGAATTCGAACTTTCAAGGAAAATTATTTTAAAGACTAGAAAGAGTTGTCAGAAGCTTTGATGGTTGAAGTCAATTGGCTGTAGTTTGAATATTTGAAGATTGTTTGGAAAGAATTCAATTAATCACCCTAAATCCTAATATATAAACCTAAAATCTGATTGGTTGATATGAATATATTTAAAGGATTAACGTTAGTCCACTTTTAAATACACTTTTCCTGATAAATTTACTCACCCCCATGTCATCCAAGATGTTCATGTCTTTCTTTCGTCAGTCGAAAAGAAATGAAGGTTTTTGATGAAAACATTCCAGGATTTTTCTCCTTACAGTGGATTTCAATGGCTACCAACAGATTGAAGGTCAAAATTACAGTTTCAGTGCAGCTTCAAGGGCTTTAAACGATACCAGATGAGTAATAAGGGTCTTATCTAGCGAATCGATCGGTCATTTTCGGAAAAAATACAACCGTTTATGCTTTATAAACAAAATATCGCCTTGAACGTACTTTCCGCTTCCGCATTCTTCATAACGCTTACGCTGAATGTTCTACGCCTTCCCTATTCTACTTACGGAAAAAAACGAAACTGGCGCCACGTTCGTTCCGTAAGTAGAAAAGGGAAGGCATAGGACATTCAGCGTAAGCGTTATGAAGAATGCGGAAGCGGAAAGTACGTTCAAGGCGATATTTTGTTTATAAAGCATAAACGGTTGTATTTTTTCCGAAAATGACCCATCGCTTCGCTAGATAAGACCCGTATTACTCATCTGGTATCGTTTAAAGCCCTTGAAGCTGCACTGAAACTGCAGTTTGGACCTTCAATCTGTTGGTAGCCATTGAAATCCACTAGGAGAAAAATCCTGGAATGTTTTCCTCAAAAACCTTCATTTCTTTTCGACTGACGAAAGAAAGACATGAACATCTTGGATGACATGGGGGTGAGTAAATTTATCAGGAAAAGTGTATTTAAAAGTGGACTAATCCTAAGGATGTTGATTCAGGAACATGTTCTACTTAAAAGTCATCAGCCGAACAGGTAAACTCGCTAGTCGCTTTCACAGCCTCATGTTTATAATCGAACTCTTGCAAACGATTATGACTGAACCTTTTCTTTTTTAATCAAAGATTGAAAGAGTTGTCGGAAGCTTAGTGTTGGTGACATTGAAGTCATGCGACTGTGGTGTAGTTCGTTTATAGCTCAAGTATATCTTTTGTTCTCTGCCTATTGTATTTACACTTCAAAATGTCTAAAAGTTGTGCCCTCAATTGTGAAGACTGTCATGATGAACAAAACATGTAAAAATCATAAGCTTTTGTTAGTCACAGACCTTGTTTTCTGCAGTAAGCCAAAAGCCAATGGAAAAATCCTGTTGGGTTTTTGTCAAGGGAACCAGGGTGATGCGATCTTTCAGGCTGGCCTATAAAAATGTGTCATTACTGCACCACTCTACTCTGTCATCATTTACTCTCCCTCATGTTGTTCCAAACCTGTATGGCTTTCTTTATTGTTCTTATCTTTATCTGTACTGTTTTGAAGTACACTCTTAGAAAAAAAAAAGGTTTAATCGGGTTCATATAGAACCCTAGGTTTCTTGACACAATTTTTAAGAACGTTTTATGCCAAAAAGGTTCTATAGAAGGAGAAATGTTTAAAGGTGCCCAAGAATGCTTTTTCACAAGATGTAATATAAGTCTAAGGTGTCTTCGAATGTGTCTGTGAAGTTTCAGCTCAAAATACCCCATAGATTTTTTTAAATTAATTTTTTTAACTGCCTATTTTGGGACATCATTAACAATGCACTGATTTACACTCGCCGCCGCCCCCTTAAATCGCGTGCTCCCTGCCACACGAGCTGTCGACTATATTACAGCGCATTTACAAAGTTCACACAGCTAATATAACCCTCAAACGGATCTTTACAAGATGTTCGTCATGCATGCTGTATGCATGCTTCGAATTATGTGAGTAAAGTATTTATTTGGATGTTAAAGTTTTATTCTGAGTGAATTTGAGGCTGTCCTTCGTGACTAACGGATAATGCTACACTGTTGGAGAGATTTATAAAGAATGAAGTTGTTCATGCATTATACAGACTGCAAGTGTTTAAAAATGAAAATAGCGACAGCTCTTGTCTCCGTGAATACAGTAAGAAACAATGGTAACTTTAACCTCATTTAACAGTACATTAGCAACATGCTAACGAAACATTTAGATAGACAATTTACAAATATCAGTAAAAATATCATGCTATCATGGATTATGTCAGTTATTATTGCTCCATCTGCCATTTTTCGCTGTTGTTCTTGCTTACCTAGTCTGATGATTCGGCTGTGCGCAGCTCCAGACGTTAACTGGCTACCCTTGTCTAATGCCTTTCATAATGTTGGGAACATGGGCTGGCATATGCAAATATTGGGGCGTACACCCTGACGGTTACGTAACAGTCGGTGTTATGTTGAGATTCGCCTGTTCTTCAGAGGTCGTTTAAACAAATGAGATTTATATAAGAAGGAGGAAACAATGGGGTTTGAGACTCACTGTATGTCTTTTCCATGTACTGAACTCTTGTTATTTGACTATGCCAAGATAAATTCAATTTTTGAATCTAGGGCACCTTTAAATGACTGCATAATACTTTCATGTTTAACGTGTTATTTCGATTTTTTCTTTTACAAGCTGCTGATACATAAAGCCCTTGACAGAACCCTTTAAGGTTCTATATACAACCAAGAGTGTATGTAGGATTTTCAATAACCAGAATTATAAATAATTCAATCAAAATTATGATTTCATTTTTGTAGATTGTTTGAGAGAGAATAACGCACCTCTAAATCCAAAACATAACGCTAAAATCTGATTGGTGGATGTGAATATATTTAAGGATGTTGATTCAGGAACATGTCCTACTTAATATTACAAATATGAATGGCTTATTTGTTTTAATCAAATGCAGTTGTTTGCTCTAACTGCAATTTGTCTTTCGTGTACTTCACGGTTTGGATGTTCCCTTCATATTTAATAAGAGAGATGAATATTTCATCAGATCCTCGATTAATATTTGTTATGACTGTGAACTGGATATTGAGTCTCAAGGCAGTGCGATGTTTGGCTCAGGATTACACGTGTTGGATATGATTGTGTGTGGTTACGTAGCATCGCTAACATGCTTTTAGTCTCCCAGCTATAATTACACTACTGTACCGGCTGTGAGGAAATGAAGGTGTGTGTTTGTGTAGATTAGACGCAATGTTTCCTGTGAACACTTTAATCTCACACTTAGTCTTAAGGCATGATGCCTGCAGATTTGTGCTTGCTATGCATGAAGGAGTGTGTGTGTGTGTTTGTGTGTGTCTGTGTTGCCTTGATGTTGACTTTGTGCATTGGATAAAGGACCCAGTGTGTGTTTCCATTTCAGAGAGTAAGAAGCATATTTACCGTCTGCTCTGTGCGTGTGTGGACGGGGCTTTGTACTTGCTGTGCTGGTGGCATCTCAAATGGTTGCATAAATGCATGAACTAAAAAAACATAACTTTGAGCACACTTTAAGCTGAGGAAAGGTTTTTGAGAATGTTTTAACTCAAATGCTGAGTGTATTTTTGTGTTTTTAACCCCCATGGCTGTTTGTGTGTATGTGCAGTTGCTAAGCTGTAGTTTTGCTACCAAAAACAAAAGTGACAAAATGTGTCTCTTTGTTGACAGTCATAGAGAATCAATGTATATGTGTGTATTAATTTATTTTATGGTATACACCGATCAGGCATAAAATTATGACCACCTTCCTAATATTGTGTTAGTCCATCTTGTGCTGCCAAAACAGCCCTGAACCATCAAGACATGGACTCCACTAGACCCCTGAAGGTGTGCTGTGGTATCTGGCCTCCATTGATTGGACTTGTTTGTTCAGCACATCCCACACATGCTCCACTGGATTGAGATCTGGGGAATTTGGAGGCCAATGAAGTCAATACCTCAGACTTGTTGTTATGCTCCTCAAACCATTCCTGAACCATTTTTGCTTTGTGCGCATTATCCTGCTGAAAGAGGCCACGGCCACAAGGGAATACCGTTTCCATGAAAGGTTTTCATGCATGGTCTGCAACAATGCTTCGGTAGGTGGTACGCGTCAAAGTAACATCCACATGGATGGCAGGACCCAAGGTTTCCCAGCAGAACATTGCCCAAAGCATCACACTGCCTTTACCGGCTTGCCTTCTTCCCATAGTGCATCCTGGTGCCATGTGTTCCCCAGGTAAGCGACACACACGCACCCGGCCATCCACATGATGTAAAAGAAAACGTGATTCATCAGACCAGGCCACCTTCTTCCATTGGTCCGTGGTCCAGTTCTGATGCTCACGTGCCCACTGTTGGCGCTTTCGGCGGTGGACAGGGGTCAGCATGGGCACCCTGACTGGTCTGCAGCTATGCAGCCTGATACACAACAAACTGTGATTCACTGTGTATTCTGACACCTTTCTATCAGAACCAGCATTAACTTCTTGAGCAATTTGAGCTACAGTAGCTCGTCTGTTGGATCGGACCACACAGGCCAGCCTTCACTCCCCACATGCATCAATGAGCCCTGACCACCCATGACCCTGTCGCCAGTTCACCATTGATCCTTCCTTGGAGCACTTTTGATAGATACTGACCACTGCAGACCGGGAACACCCCACAAGAGCTGCAGTTTTGGAGATGCTCTGACCCAGTCATCTAGCCATCACAATTTGGCCCTTGTCAAACTCGCTCAAATCCTTACACCAACCCATTTCTATATCAACTTTGAGGACAAAATGTTCACTTGCTGCCTAATATATCCCACCCACTAACAGGTGCCGTGATGAATATGAAGAGATAAGTGTTATTCACTTCACCTGTCAGTGGTCATAATGTTATACCTGATCGGTGTATATTTAATTTAATGTTCAAAAGGTTAGATTTTATTCATTTATTTGTTTTATTCATGCGTGAAAATGCATGGTAATGCATTTTTTAGATTAAAAACACAGTAAAAAATAGTACTATTGTAAAAATAGTTTGTTTTTTTTTCTTTGATGATAAAGGTGAATTTTAGCATCATTACTCCAGTCTTCAGTGTCACATGATCCCCTTCTTCTCTGAAGAAAGTTCAAACATACAGCATTTTTTTTTTTTTTAAATAGTGAAGACATAATGTTACAAATAATTTTTGTTGCTTTTGATCAATTGAATGTGTCCTTGCTGAATGAAAGTATTAATAATAACACAAAATATCTGACCCCAAACTTTTGAACAGTAGTTTATATGATATAGGTTAATAGAAATGTCTTACTGAAAATGTAAAAAAAGGTTTGTTTGTGTGATAAATTTAGGTGTCAAGTCAGAAGATGGAAACTATCATTAGCTCACTATGAAAACAAGTGTCAATAGAAAGTCCCAACCATTATAGAAAATGTGTGTTATTGGTTAGGTGGCAAAGGGAGGAAGAAATGTGGCAGATGGTAGAAAGAAGCAAGTGAAGGATAAAAAAGAGAGACTATGTGCATCTCTCTCTCTCTCTTTCTCCCAGCAGCTGAGAGCTCCAGATGGAGTATGAATGCAGTGTGTGTGTGTGTGTGTGTGTGTGTGTGTGTGTGTGTGTGTGTGTGTGTGTGTGTGTGTGTGTGTATGTGTGTGTGTGAATGTGTGCTCATGCTTTACCATACATGTACTGTATATGGGGAGGCCAGGTCTAGTTGGCACAGTTTTCACACATTGTGGATCTCTGATGGAACAAATATAGATAACTCATCTAGATGCAAATGAAAGCTTAAGCTCTTAGGCTAAAACACACTCAATGTCCAGACCATTACCCTTGGTTTTAATAATTCATGATTAAAGTTATGTTTGGTGCAAATGATTTGATAAAAAATGCAGTAAAAACATATTGTGAAAATATTGCGATATTGTGAAATATTATTACCATTTCAAATAGCTTTTTTTAAATGTGAATATATTTTAAACTGTAATTTATTCCTGTGATACAAAGCTGAATTTTCAGCAATGATTCAGAAATCATTAATATGCTGATTTGCTGCTCAAGAAACATTTCTTATTATTATCAACTGATAAAAACACTTGTGCTGCTTCATATTTTTGTGAAAACTGTGGTACATTTTTTCAGAATTCTTTGATAAATAGAAAGTTCAAAAGAACAGTATTTATTTGAACTATTTTGAACAGTAGTGTATATGTATCATAAATCATTATGTTTCAATTTGTTGAATTTTAACCATTGTTACAATCTTTTAACACTTTTTAAAACCTTTAATCAAAGAATGAGTATGAAAATTTAATTTACAACATTAATCTTGCTGGAGGGGTTCATTTTTGTTTTTGCAGTGACAAAGGAAGGTTTAATGCATTGATAGAATTAGTGAGTGTGAGTCAAGAGGGTAAATATTCCCTAATTTTCGTATCCAATTATGATCCAGAAATTACCCCGTACCAACCAGTCAACCTCCTGCATGCATACTTATTGCAGAGATGCGCTGTGTGTGTGTATGTGTGTGTGCGCACTGGGATTTGACTGCATTATGCATGTGACATGTTTCGTCCATGTGTGTGAAATGCATTTGATGGGGCTTTACGGCTGTCAGACAGTGTATTCTCTTTGTCGCTCGGTTCTTCTGTGGCAGTGTTTTGCATTAGCATGGTGAAATATGTCGTTCCCTCGAGGCATTCCTTCAGCGTCTAAACAGCTGTGTGTATACATGTTTTAGATGCTATGGAACAGAAGCGCGCCCACCACATACAGAATAAATTCCACTAAATTCCTCTTTAACTGCAGAGTTAGAGGTGGAACTTCAGTTCTGTATGAAAAATTCTTTGAAACAAGAAATTTCCATTGATGAAATAGAATTTCACATTATTCAAATGACACACTTTGTCTGCATTGCCTGCATTCAACAGCCACCCGCTGCACAAATATGCTCGTTGGATCAATTTTATGATTTAATTATTAATCTTGTAACCTTGTTGTATTAAATATGGGTAACAATAGTGCACTGTGAGGTACAAAACTGTAATAGCGTCTTTTCATCATAGCTGTGGCCTGTGGTAAGTGCATGTGCTCCAAATCATTGGCCCTCTTTTCACCTGGTATTAACGTCTGTCGCAGGTGATCTGATCACAAGTTGACAGTGCTAAATACAGGTGTAACCGGAGGTCCAAAACATTTTGTGATCCCATCACTCAAACCACATTCAAAAGTGGTCAGACATGCATGTGACCACGTCGCATTTCTAGTGTAAAAGCTAATGCATTTTGATGCAACAACAACAAGCAGTATGAACACTGAATGGCTTTTGCTGAGGTAAATGCAATAACGTTACTATGTGACATTGTTTACAAGCTGTTCTATTGACATCTTTCCACGGTTGAAGCTGATTGTTTGATTACACGAGATATGCTACATTTCAGTGTGTTGTATCTTTCAACATACCTTTAGATGTTCATTCTGAAACTAGCAGTGAAGCGGAAGAGATGTTCGCATTCACTCGCGCTCCGTGCGTTACGCCACATTAAAAACCATCAAAATGGCATTTATTGTTTGAATTTGATGATATAATCGACATAATTTGAAAGATGACACTTTGTTTATTATCGAAAGTAACAAAACATTATTAATGCTATTATTGGTTAATGCTGGTTAAAAGTGGTTGGGCTACCAGGCATTACGGTGTGCGCCCCCTTCTGGATTGGAGTGTGTATCGCCTATGACTGACTGTATTCGTCGTCTAACTGCATGAACCGAACCGTGTACCATTACAACCCCCCTAGTAGGGCTGGGCGATATATCGCATGCGATTGTCACGCGCATTTCGTCAGTAAAGCCGGTTCCCTGATTGCCGCTAAATCGCCATCACCTGCTTTCAAATGGAGCGGCATTTAATAGACAGAGCCGTAGTTCACTGACAAGCAACGCAATATCGCGTTCATTATCGAAGGCGATTCATCTGCGATAATGAACGCCATATTGCGTGGCTTGTCAGTGAACTACGGCTCTGTCTATTAAATGCCGCTCCATTTGAAAGCAGGTGATGGCGATTTAGCGGTAATCAGGGAACCGGCTTTACTGACAAAATGCGCGTGACAATCTCATGCGATATATCGCCCAGCCCTACCCCCTAGGTCTTACATCTCACACAATCATCAGATTGTGCACATACCTTTGCAGTTCAGTTCATTCAGCTCTTCATTTGCTGTGTATATATATGCATAATTGTGTTGGTTCTGTACTGAATGACTTGGTGTTTGAGTTTGCCGAAAGTGAACTATTCTTTCTCTCTTTGTGACCATCTCCTGACCAGTCCTCGACCAGCCCTGCCACAGTTAATGTTAATGCCACAGTCTCTAATCACCACAGCACACACCTTTGTGTGGTATTTTTAAACCTAATTTTCTCTGATTTTATGCATGCCAACTCAAATTCACTCACGATGACACAATGTACTCCCTGTGCGCAACACCACAAAATTACGCCACCCATTTGTGGTGAAAAATCTCTAAGTAAAAGCACAAATGCTCCTACAAAAGAGCTAAAAAGAAAAAAATTATGTAGGAAAAAAAATTTTTTTTTTTTGTACTTGTAGTGTTTAAGTGCACCGGGAGGGAAAGTGGCTGACAGGTTGTCGGCTTGTTTTTAATGTGGCAGAGTTTTTCCAGAGAGCACTTTGAGGCGGATCTGCATCGATTTTCGCTTCAAGAGTCTAGTGGCGAAGATTGTGTGCCTGAAATACAGGTGGTACCTCAGCAGTGAGGAGCCGTGGGCAAATATACGCGTGTTTGTGTGTGCTTTCGTGTCTGTTAGTGTTGCAACCTGCAAGAGAAAATCAAGAAGAAAGGCTGAGTTTTGTGTCCAATAAAGATGAGATACGTGCACGTTTGTGCGTGCGTGCGTGTGTATGTGAATGTGTTCATTTATTACAGTGCCGTGGGCTCTCGGTATCCATGGTAACCAGATCTGACACGCCTCCAAATCAGACTTAGGTATGTCAGCTTGTGCTAACCCGTCAAGGTGTCAGTGTACAAAAGTGTGAGTGTGTTTTCACCCTTCAAAGCTTTGCTTCTTTAAAACCTCTTCCATTAGAAGCGTCACTTCACAGCTCATGTTTTTTGAAATGCGGGCTGAGGGAAGGAACTTCAGTACAGTAGACTTGGCAGACACAGGGAGAGTAGCCTAGGGGAAAGTTACACAAACACACACAGATACACACCAAGTTGTCGTTCTAGCTGGCGTCCAGTGCCTCACCGTATCACAAACTCAAGGTGACCGTGACCAAATTTACATTAATGAGGCGTCAGCTTGTTTAATATGCTAATAAAAGCAACATCCTGCTGTGACTGGAGTGTATTAGGAGCTATGGATGCGTGTGTTCGTGTGTAGGATCGGTCGTGCATATTCATGGGTGTTTATCACCAATTTCCACAGCCTCCCATGTGTGAATGTATGTGTTTATAATGCTTTTATTAATCTTACAGTCATGCGGAAGCTATTTTTTTGGCTTAGAGTAAAAAATAAAGGTAAATATGAGAAATAAAATGTCAAATATCAAAAAAACACTTGTGACATATAAAGTCACATTTATGAGAGTCTCAATTGTGAGATAAAAAGTTACTCTACCATTCAAAAGTCTGAGGTCAGTAATTCTTTACATTTTTCTGTAAAGAACTCAATACTTTTATTTAGCAAGAATGCATGAAATTGATGAAAAGTGACAGTAAAGACATTTATAATGTTACAAAAGATTTCTATTTCAAATAAATGCTGTTCTTTTGATCTTTCTATTTATCAAAGAATCCTGAAAAAAAAGTATCACAGGTTCAAATATATATATATATATATATATATATATATATATATATATATATATATATATATATATATATATATATATATATATATACTGTGTACAGAATTATTAGGCAAGTTGATTTTCTGATCATATTTTTTTTTTCCAAGCACATTTTACCAATTCCAATCCACATCAATCTTAATAACTACTATTAATATTGTTTTTAATCATTTATAAGTGATATATAATTGTTCATGAAAAATGCCTTATATTCAGGTGTGCAGAATTATTAGGCAGGTTTTCTTTTACAGGCAAAATGAGCCAAAAAAGAGATTTAACTCAGACTGAAAAGTCAAAAATCATTAAATACTCATGAGAAGGACGCAATACTAATGCAATACTAGAAATTGCAAAGTTAAAGCATGACCAAGGGACAGTAAAATGCTCATTGGGTCAGCGGGGTCAGACAAAAACAGGTGGAAAAGAAAAGACACATGTTAACTGCAAAATAATTAAGAATTAAGTGTGAAACCATCAGGAACCCTTTAGTCTCCAGCGCCACCATTTTCCAGAACTGCAACCTACCTGGAGTCTCCAGAAGTGCAAGGTCTCAGGATCTCAGAGACTTAGGTTAGCTAAAGAATCCTAAAAAATGACCCGCACTTGATAAGAATCACAAGCTGAAGTGTTATAAAATACATGAAGACTGGGTTTTTATAGGCCTTATAAACAGACAGCTTGAGAGTGACTCCTGAAGGACCAGCACCACATCCTCTTGTACCACTGTTTGAAGAATTTATCTTCCAGAATCTGGCAGTAAGTTTTGGAAGATCATTTTTAGTCCATCTCTGCAAGACAGACATTTCAGGATAAGAGATGGACTAAAAGTGAACTCAAACACCTTACTGCCAGATTCTGGATACATTCTTCAAACAGTGGTACAAGAGGATGTGGTGCTGGTCCTTCAGGAGTCACTCTCAAGCTGTCTGTTTATAAGGCCTATAAAAACCCAGTCTTCATGTATTTTATAACACTTCAGCTTGTGATTCTTATTAAGTGCGGGTCATTTTTTAGGATTCTTTAGCTAACCTAAGTCTCTGAGATCCTAACACCTTGCACTTCTGGAGACTCCAGGTAGGTTGCAGTTCTGGAAAATGGTGGCGCTGGAGACTAAAGGGTTCCTGATGGTTTCACACTTAATTCTTCACCTTAATTCTTAATTATTTTGTAGTTAACATGTGTCTTTTCTTTTCCACCTGTTTTTGTCTGACCCCGCTGACCCAATGAGCATTTTGCTGTCCCTTGGTCATGCTTTAACTTTGCAATTTCTAATATTGCATTAGTATTGCATCCTTCTCATGAGTATTTAATAATTTTTGACTTTTCAGTCTGAGTTAAATCTCTTTTTTGGCTCATTTTGCCTGTAAAAGAAAACCTGCCTAATAATTCTGCACACCTAAATATAAGGCATTTTTCATTTCCAGCCTTCATGAACAATTATATATCACTTATAAATGATTAAAAACAATATTAATAGTAGTTATTAAGATTGATGTGGATTGGAATTGGTAAAATGTGCTTGGGAAAAAAATATGATCAGAAAATCAACTTGCCTAATAATTCTGCACACACTGTGTATATATATATATATATAACTGTTTTTAATATTGATAATAAAAATAAATGTTTCTTGAGCAGCAAATCATCATATTAGAATGATTTCTGAAGGATCATGTGACACTGAAGACTGGAGTAATGATGTTGAAAATTCAGCTTTGCATAATTTATTTAAAATTGTAATAATTTTTTACAATATAATTTATTTACAATATTTTTTTTTTTTTTTTTGACCAAATAAATGCAGCGGTAGTGTATGGGTCATTGACAAATAAGGTTTTTAAAAGTGTTATTAAAGTGTTAACAATGAGATTATGTTGATTTTATAATCAGTTGGCACTGCTTTTTCTTTTTTCTTTTTTTTTTTTTTTACAAGAAGGACAAAATTTGTCACCAAAAAAGTCATTCGGTTAAACCAAAATTTCGGTTTTACCAAATGACACTTTTGGTTATATCAAATACCGAACAATGCTAACATGCTGATATCTAGCTAGCTGGCAAAAGGACATTCAAACATTTTTCAAACAAGTTTTTTTTGTATATATTACAACATTTTCCATGTTTTATAGCGGTTGTACCGAATGACCTGATGTTTCGGGACATGCGTATGAGCAAGTGAAAACATGAATTTTTCAAATAGTTAAAAGAAAGTTAGTTACTTTGCTTCACAACCATGTGGTTTGCAGGTGTCTGAATGATGTCACATCCTGTCACATGATATTGACCTTATGACTTGATCCAAAATGGTCCCTTTATATTGGTTACTCTGAATGACATCAATGAATTAATTTTTCCAGACATTTTCTCATAACAAAGCAACAACTTCTACACATAATTTTAATACCATTTTGCACTGTGTTGATATATGATGTTAAAAAATCATGCCAGAATAAAAAATATATATACATTTATTTCATTTTTAGATATTTTAATCACAAATGAAATGGCTGTATTGGCCTTTGGATGGTTAAACCGAATGACCTTTTGACACTTCAAAATCTTTAAAAAACCTTTTGGATTAAATAAAAGAGATCCTTACATACTTTGGATTTCATATCTTTGTTTTTTTATTATTATTTTTAAGGCCTTTGGACAAAAAATGACCCGTCAAGTCATTGACCCATATATAAAGTAACAATTGTGAAGAAAAAGGCACAACTTCTTGTGAGAAACTGGCTTTTCTTATTGCAATCAGTGCTATTACCTATCACTTAATTACTTTATTTATTTATTTGCACATGCTTCCATAACTATCATACTTAAGTTTAAGGAAACTTGCATTGCAAGGTATCTGTAAAAAGTGCGTCATCTGAAAAGCATTGCTTTCTTTTTTTTAAAGCACTTTTTTTAAGTGTACAAAGTTCTGTCAACTAAACATTACAAACATTATGAACCCGAATCTCCAAAACTGCAAAACAGCAAAATGTTGTTCTAACATCCGACAGATAATGTTTTACCAACACAATGACACTCTAAACAGTAAAATCTTCCAGATGAAAACACACAAATAGGCATCTCTGTGAAGTGTCAGTGAGATGGTGACTACTTCATCATGTCCAAAACTCCGGTTAGTGTTTGCAGAGGCTGTAGATGCACTTGGATGCCTGACTGCACATAAAATATATAATTAGCTTCTATTAATATCAATGTGCTGTTTATGACTCCGTGCAGCAGCCAGCTCCTTTTAACTTTGTTGCAAACAAAAAGGCAGTGGCTCTTCAAACACTGAGAGAGAAACACTTCTAAATTTCTAGTGCCATTTAGTAGAGAAGACTCTCCAGATAGCTTTTAGACCACTGAACATCAAAGAAGACAATTAAGAGATTATGCCCCTCTTCCTCCTTTTCTTTTAAATGTATCTAGGAACGGTCCTGGGGGTGTTAGCGTTTGGCTAAAATGAGACACTAGCTTGAAAATCATCTTGCGTTATGATCACAAACCTCAATCTCTTAATGTACTCTGATCAGCGGTTAATGGGCCTTGAATGTTTACTCTCAGGAGCAGTAAGGTTGGTGTTCTGCGTCCATCATCTCCACATAATGTACGTTATATTAGCGGCTAATGATGCTAATAGGGCCGCTAGCGCTAGATGGAGTGCTGAGTGGGATGTCCATTTGTGATGCTGTCCATTCTGAGTGAGAGTGTTTTGTACTCTGAATGTGTTTGTGTGAGAGCGAGCGAGTAAGTGGGAAAGTGTGGTGTGAGGCTGGTTTTTATGTAGCGGCTGGTTAGCCTCTTTTTTCTGGCAACTGCTTTGAGTGCATTCAGTCCTGGCCTCAACCAGGGGTGGTCAGCTTAAAGCTTTTTTGATAAATTATAGATCAGTATGTGACTGATTTAGGACTTTTGACAAATTAGGTGTTTCCTACTACCTGTATCAGCTCTGAGTTACTCCCATTACTAACAGGCGCTGGTTTTGAAATAATGGGTGTGATATTTAGGTTTCCACATTTTGTACATGAAGTGTATATTGACATTATACCGACTATCAGGATAGTTATTTTTATAAGTTCATTTTATCGAATTTACCAACATGCATTGCAGCCAGGATTGTGTGCCATTCAAACTGAATTGAGAAAGCCTTTTGAATTCAATTTCCACTCCAGAATTTCAACTAAATATGAATTTAGGTAGCAAACAAACTAATTTCAAATCAGTTTTTGATGTAGGTAGAATTAATTTTAATTGGAGAAATTAATATAACTGTACTATTTAATACTTAAAACACCTTACAGTTTTGGATGGATGGATGGTAGTGATGTTAAAAGGATAGTTCAACCAATTAATGAAAATTATCTGATGATTTACTTACCCTGGAGCCATTAGGTGTATATGACTATCTTCTTTCAGAAGATAGGAGTCCTATTATAAGAGGGTTTATAAAGTCCTTCTGAAGAGAAGCGATGGGTTTTGTAAGAAAAATATCCATATTTAAAACTTTAACTATAATAACTAGCTTCCGGCAGATGGCCATACGCATTGATTTGCGGCGGAAGAGTAACCTCTTAGCTGACGCATGGCGCAACGATGAAGCTCAGAGGAAAGAGCAAAACAAAACACCGGTCACGAATTAGAAGTCTAAAATTTTTAAAGAGAAATGTTGGAGGATTTTGATATAAGAGGCGTCTAAACTTACGATACTCCTACATCCTGCATCATACATCGCGTCAGGGGGTTACTCTCGTGGCGCAAGTCAACTTGCGAAGTATGCATAAAGTTGTCTGCCAGACGTTAGTTATTTTAGTTTATAAAGTTTTAAAGGGGACCTATTATGCCTTACAAGATGTAAAATTAGTCTCTGATGTTCCCAGAGTGTGTATGTGAAGTTTTAGCTCAAAATACCCCACAGATAATTTTTTAATAGCATGTTAAAATTGCTACTTTTAGTGGTTGAGCCGTTTTAGTGCGGTCCCTTTAAATGCAAATGAGCTGCCTAAGAGGGCGGAGCTTCATGAGCTGATTCTCCGGTTACAGGAATCAGTCGGGACGTGCTATAATGTCAGAAACTAGGAATATGTGCTGCATGGAGATAGAACAGGTATAGTTTAGTTAAATTACGGTTCTAACTTATATTGCCTTGTTTTTAATCTGCTATATTAGTACAGAATGATGGCCAAAACTTTACAGATGAGTTTTATGACGTTTATTCTACTTCACACAAAAGATGAAGCGTCTGTTTTCACTCTAGAAAATTACTGTAAGAGCTTAATAAAACACTGCAAGTGTGCATTAAAATATTATCCATAAACTCTCTCTCTTTCCCTTGTATTATCACCAACACACATAGCGAATTACACAGAAACACTCGTTACAACTACCAGTAAACTTTCCGGTGGTGCTTAATAAACTTTATACCCGTAAATAAGCTCAGATGAACTGTAATAAAGTGCCCTTACCTTCATTACTGCCGTATTTAGTGTCACTCTTGAGACTGTAAGATTGATCACGAACAGTTTTAACTTGTATATCCTCCTTGAGTAACACATTTTTAGCACAGTCTCTGTTTTATATTGTCCCTTTGTATTGATATACCTTCACAAAGCAGTCCGGTGTGAAATGATTCACGCAGACATACACGAATTTCGGCAGAACTGTGGGAGCATTTTCCAGGAAAACCAAGTTAATCCACCTCGTCTTCAGCAGCTCAGATTTAGGTTGTACATGAAGAGAGTTATGTGGATTAATCCATCCAGCTACAGAACACCTAAAACACTTGGGAGACGTTCTCGTCAGCGCTGTAAACAACGGCTCAGGGCGGGTTTATGTTCAAACTTCAGTGTCAGTCAACGCTGTGGGCGGAGCCTGTGGCTTTTGTGATGTCACACTGCCAAAGATCTGGAAACGGCTTGTTTTGAGACACTGCTTATGATTTATGGGGATTTAAAAAAAAGGAGTGGGTGGATTTTTATCACTATAGGGTGGTTGTGTACACACATTTATGTCCAAACACCCGGCAAAAGTGAATTTTGCATAATAGGTCCCCTTTAAATATGGATATTTTTCTTTAAAAAAAACATAGTTTTGCTTCAGAAGGCCTTTATTAACCCCCTGGAGCCACATGGATTACTTTTATTATGGATGGATGCACTTATTTGGGTACACCATTCAATACCATTATAAAGCTTGGAAGAGCCAGGATATTTTTAAATATAAATCCGATTGTGTTCGTCTGAAAGAAGATAGTCATGTACACCTAGGATGGCTTGAGGGTGAGTAATTGGGATAATTTTCATTTTTGGATGAACTATCCCTTTAAGAACTTTTCATTTTATATTTGCTGATGAGTGAATTTGATTAAATTCAAATTGGCAATTATTATTGTATCATGTTGGTTTTCAATTTTTATTTTATGAACAATTTCTTTTTATACAATGTACCATCAAAAAACCCACACTGGTCGACTATTTTTAATCATATTTATGGAACAAATGCAGGCTGATGAGTTGAATTTCACCAGAAATCATTAATAGAAACTGGTGAAAGCAGGTCTAGCGATGTCTCTTGTGCCATTATTTGAGTTTTTCCACAGCAGTCTGTAATTGTAGTATCATTGATTTCAAATTTACCCATTCCTTGTATGTCACACAAAATGAAACAAAAGGTTATTTTATGTCACTCAGACTATTTCTGTCTACATAGGCAGTTATGGGCACAAATAAGCTGCATTTATAGCTTAATAGTCAGTACTTTCTCTGTGAAACTAGGGGACCTGGTTGAGCTGCTTAACCACTGGTTGACCAACCTGGCACAGCCTATTTTTTTTCCCGAGCATTCACATTTCTAAAATACCCACCTTCCATAAGATTCACACTTGCTGTTTGAACTCTGAAGTAAAAAAAAAAAAAAAAGAAGTTAACCATTATCTCAGACCATTTCCCAGCATAACGTGCAGTATTATTAGCAGCTTGTTTGACAACTTTGGCTTATTGCTCATCATTTCCACTTTTTAGCTTCGATAATTCACACCGGCAGTGTCTTTTGCCAGCACAGAAAATCAGTGCAACTTCAGTAGAAGCGGAGCTTTTCACAAACGTATTTGAAGATATTCACTGCCACGTTACACCCTCAGACCGCATTCAAACGCACGTACACAAACTTTTTAAAGCTCATCTTTTATTTCGCCTTAAACCCTTCAGCCTTGAACCGCTAGAGGTCAGTTTAGCCTGACTTCTCGCTTCTGTATGAGAATGATCAGAATGGGTTTTGTTAAGACCTTAATATTAACTTGAGATAAAAATTCAATTCTCTCTCATAAAGAGCAAGGCCATCTTCGCGCTCGGGCTTCATTGTGCTCTCGCGCTCCGTATCTTCTTTCACATCGGGAAGGGAACACACATTTTCTGATTGGTTTGGATCCCGACTCCTAAAATCATTCGTGAGCCTCCCAACACATTCCCTAAACACATGTTTTCTCACAATAGGAAAGAAACAGTCTTTTCAGAATCTACCATATGGTGGATTTTCTTATAGTCACGGAATGGTGTCGGAGATTGAATAAAATGAATATTAATGAAACACTTTTTTCTCTCTCTGTTATTGAGTTAGCTTACAACAAGAAAGAAAATATGTAAGAAAACAGTCGGCTTGCATCCAGGGAGCCTTTGATCTCGGTAAGGGTGAGGAGAAATATGTGCAGAGCGATAAAGATGAGGTTTTTCTCTCCATCTTTCCACTGTTATTATTTATTTCTCTCTTTCTTGATGCTTTCTGACTTGAAGCCTTGTGGGAACTCCCCTAGATAAGATAAGATGATAAGGCCAAATGAGTGAAGTATGTTGCCCGTGCCATTGCCATCGGGCTCTGCATTAAAGTGAGATGTGTGTGTGTGTGGAGTGGTCGTGTCCCTGTGCGCCCGATTCTCTGCATCGCCCGTGGCTCTACCACTGTACGCTGCAACGCTGGACTGCATACACCAGCCCGTAATAGAGGTTAAGTGTGCTTCAGGCTTTCCCAAATGTCCCTCCATTCTGTTTCTCTGTCGCTCTTTCTGTATTGTTGTACTAAGAAGGAAGAAAAGAGCTGAAAAGTCATAGTTGAGTGCTGTTTGCTGATGGATTGATGTGTGTGTGTTTGGAGAGAGCTGGTCGGTGGTTTTTGAAAGCATTTCTTGGTTCAGTGGAGTTGGAGCTGACCTCTTGTCAACCTCTGACCCAGCAACAAAACAAGGTCTTGTCCTTCCAGAACAAAAAGAGATGAAAAGATAAACATATTGATGAGTAGTGACAGAGCAGAACAAAGAGAAATGCAAGATAAGAAAAAGAATTTTAACATACAAAAATTACACACTTCAGCATCGAACTAAAATGGTTTTAAACCTGATGCCTTAAGAGAACAATTTCAATGTTTTAAAGCAGCATGTAATCAAAACTGACACTTTTCCCATCTTTTTGTGCATGATTTTCATTGCAGATTATTCTGAAGAAGAAAATGTTTCTTTGTAATCGTTCTCCTAAATGTAATATCATGTTGCCTTCTGGAAATGACTTTCCTTTTTGGCTGAGGTCAATAAGCCTTAATGTAAACCAATAGCTAATTGGCTATATTGCCATTGTTGTAGGTATCTATTGACTAACATCTTGCCAGTAACAGATTGGAAAAAGATGCGTGACATGGAGAAGGGTGAATGTGAATGTCCTGACAAAAAAAAAAACCTCCTCAAATGTGTGTGATTGTGTGGTGTTTCAGGTTGGCGAGTAGTTTTCCACAATCCACTACAGACACATTCAGCTCTGACTCCTTTCACTTTTCATGATGCAATCAATTCCTGAATCAATTTTTTTCTTCTGAATATTTCATGTGGAAATATGACACGTCATGATTGTAAAATGGGTTGCGAATGCCATTTTGACTTTAAAGATGCACTAAAATTGAATCTCTAGTTCTTCATTTTGTTTTCCATCTATGTACTGGTGCTTCCCTACAGCAGGGTTATGTCTATGTGTTCTCTAGGGGCTAATTAAACAGGCTTTATTTGTTAAACTATAAAACTAAAATTGCTACCTTTTTAACTTTTTAAAATAAATTAAAATATTAAAGTCATCATGAAATGGCAATTCCGATAGTCTTTTCTTCCCTATTGTGATGTTTATTCAAGTGAAATGGCTTCGCAAACAAGAAAAAATGTAGGGTGGGACTTGATTTTGACCATGGGGAATTTATTGGATAGTTGTGGTTTGCTATTGGTGGATTTAATGTGAGTGACAGGTTGTCCACCCTGCCTTCACACCAGTAAACAAGTCATCAGAGAAGAGATGTCTTTGTAAATACTGCAATATTGCATTAAAATATAAGAACTGACACTTCGCAAAGATCCACCCCCCCTTAGTTACTGTTGCTATGTCCGACAAGCCATGGCGCTCTCAAGCCACACGCAGTGAAAAATGCATTGCGAAGCAAAGAGGACACTGACAACACGTTGACAGATAAGACAGAGCAGGTTACTTGTGATATTAAACAAAGGCCCAGCTTTCAAATAGTTTTTTTTTTAATAGAAATTCAAACAATAAAAAACATTTTGTAGCTCTTTAATGTGTCGTGACAGATTGCTGTACCGCCTCAGCTCAAGAGGGTCGTGAACCGATCATCTCTTCCTACTAGTTAATTTATAGCATCAAATAAACATGAATGAACATGAGAAGGAATGTAGTTTAAAACGTGGCAAGACATATGTACACACAGTTTTTCAAGTTCAAGTCCACTGAGGTTAATCTTCTAACTCCTGACTGCTTTGTCGGACAAAATGGTGGATTTGGCGTTCTGATTGGTTAGATCGCTTATCAATCAAACCTCTGGCGAAGGGTCAATTGTGATTTCATCCTGACATTTAATTAATTGCCTATAATATAAGTTTATATATTAATAAATTAAAATTACATATATAATTTCATAAAATGTAATATATGAAATATATTTTCTATGTATGTATGTATGTATATATATATATATATATATATATATATATATATATATATATATATATATATATATATATATATATATATGATTAAAATATTTACTATTATTAAAGTAAAATGATTTAATAAAAATTTAAATGCATATGTTTGTTTTTATTTTCTCTTCAGATTTCTCTGACATCAAAACACATTTTTGTCATGACAACTCTAGGAGTGTTTGGCATGGTAATGTATATGACAATGCTGATATGTTTAGTCTTGGCAGAATAGATCTGCTACGCTGCTGCTGTTGTTGGTTATTGCTGCTTCTGCAGAGCAAGTACAGGACTTTTTACTGCCAATACATGCACAACACGCTGCTGTGAGCAAGTAAGACATGATGCTGCTGTGCAAAATAGCATACATGAATTACGGTTTCTGAAAGCGTGCTGCACTGCTACAGCAAATGCTGACCAAGTTTTTGAAGGTTGAGCAGCAAGCTCATTGGCTATGGCAGGAACCAATCAGCTGTGCCCTATAGAGAATGATGTGATTATAAGCAGATTGAGTTAAGGACCTATCAGCCTGTGCCATCTAGGGCCCTATCATACATCAGGCGAAAAGCGGCGGCAGGCGCGACGCAAGTGTTTTTTGCTAGTTTCAGCCCGACACAGTTTTCATTTTCACATCCTGCGCCACGTTGTTTAAATAGCAAATGCATTTGCGCCCATTTGTGGGCGTGCTGGTCTGAAAATGAGGTGTTTTCAGGTGCATTGTTGGCGTGTTGCTATTTTGAGGCATAATAATAATAAAAATGCTTTGGTGGAATCCGGCTTGTCCTGTAGATGGTCTGCTCACGCTTTAACCTCGTGCACGAGCAGATCCTTTTACTCACTAGAGATGCGTTTAGTTTACATGGTGGAATTTGCAAACAACGAATCCGCCATGGCGTGAGTGCAACTGGCTTTTATGATGACACTCTAATTGGTTTATTGCACAAAACACACACATTACTCATTAAGAGAATAAGGACAACCCTTTTAGACCATGCACCGTGCGCGCCGACCATTTTTCCCGTCCTTAAACTAGCAAAAGTGGATTCGGACATGCCCTAAGTGCACTTGCACCGTGTGCTTCAGACCATGTGCTTAGATCGTTTAAAATAGGGCCCCTAGAGTTTCATGACAGAATTTTGTATTGGGCAGTAATAATGCTTTATCCAAGTGTTTTACCACAGAGCACACTAGCACATTTCAGAAACGAGACTGTTATAGCAATGGTGTTTCTGTCAGAGGTCCATTTGACCCAGCAAAAACATACTATAGAGCAATACAACAGAAACAACTGGCAGGAACGTGCTACTGCTATGTATAGCTTATCGTAATGCACTCAACAGAATGATTCTTGAAAAGAGAAACATGGAAAACCCTTTATTTTTCGAGATTTTGTGGATGGAGAGAGAACAAGGAAGAGACAGGCAACCATTTTGTTTAGTGTTCACTAGGAGTGGGGTGGCTGTGGCTTCGTTGCAAATCCAGATTCTGAAAGCAGATGAATTTATTATGTGCAGCTGAGCTCCACAGAGAGAGAGAAAGAGAGAGCAAGAAAATGAGAGGGGAATAGAAAAAGATTGAAAAACATGGCACAGCCTGTGCTGTGGGAGTTTAAGCACATTAAAACAATCAAGCTATGCCATTTGTTTTGGTGCACCATTGCACCGTGTGCATGTTTGGCTCAGAGAGGGCTTGACGGGTGGCAGCGCCGCTTTTGTTACTATATCTGAGATGACAAGTCCAAAAGAATAGGTTGAACAGAAAGAGAAATGGCACAGGGGTGAGTGGGGAGAGATATTAAAGAACCATGAAATCAAATTCAGAGTTTTGTGGCTTTCAGTCCTTGTGCATTAGCTTTGTGTTCATCTGAATGCTCGTAAAAGTTGACTGAATTAATTTTGCTGGATTTTATAGATATTATATATTTATATACACATTTTAGGTAATGTATTCTGACTACTTTTAGATTACTTTGGACCTAACTTGTTCATCATATTGCTTTGAATGGGACAGTCTTTTACCATAATTTATATAAAAATACAAAGAGAAAGAAAATATATTCAATTTTTGTTATCCACAACATTAAACATTACATTACGTCAGGGTTTCCCATACTGCAGAAGGGATAGTGAGTTCTTGAAAAGTTAATCATTCATTAAATCATAAAAATGCCAAATGAAATTAAATTAAATAAAAACAAATCAGCAAATGCTAAAAAGATAAAATACTTCATTTGTTTACCTGCATGTCACGTGACCATTAACCGAAATTAAAGAAGCAACAAGATGAAAAAAAAAAAAAATGCCTGAGAAGCTATTTCATGTGGCCATAGATAAAACAAAATCCCCAACACTCTACAGTAGAGGTGCATTGGATGAGTGTATAGAAAATTGCAAATGAAAAACAAGATGTGGTAAGAAGGGCGGAACTGAGCACCTCATGAATAGTTGAGAGTACAGAAAACAGTGATTTCACACAAACCGTTGACCCCCGGGTATGTTCTTGACTTCTGAATTCCAGTGGTTAAGAATAAAATAGCATAGTGATCCAGAAAGTGTACAGATATTGAGATGGGTTCTACATAATACACTACAATAAACTCAAGAGGTATTCAAAGAGAGTACAGGGTCAAAATAACCCATCACGTATGATAAAATATACCGAGCGTATCCAGTGCGTGATGTACATTACAGGGCAGCACATGTTGAGGATTTCAAGGATATTGCGGCACGAAGGCCGGATATACATGTCTCTTAGAGAATGAGTGATGGAGAGGAATGAAGAGAAATGGAGAGGAGTGGGAGACCCTGCTGTGCTGCTCTGACACTCACAGGGAAAGAGAGTGAAACAAAGACTGACAGAGAGCAGATTGTTCTCCTACAGAGAGAGAGAGAGACTCGACACAGCATAGAAAGGAGTCATAATTGGTGAGCTGGGTGATATAGTGAAAAATATATATATATTTATATGTAATATTTGTCATCCTTTTTACAATTTTTCTGCATGTTACATAATTACGCCAGTAGGTGGAGACAAATGACTCTCTTTATTAGAGAGTCTCTGAATCATTCATTGAAAAAAATAAAAACATAATTACCATCATTCAAGGTCCAGAAAACTAGTAAAGTCATTGTGACTACAGTGTCTCAACCTTAATGTTATGAAGCGACGAGAATACTTTTTGTGCACAAAAACGAAACAAAAATAATAAATTTATTTAACAATTTCTTCTCTACCCTGTCAGACTCTTACACAGTTGACACAGTGAACGCAGTTCAACGCTTCCGTGTTTACGTCCAAATATAAAACAGCTGATATTTGGTTATACGATATATCACGATAATGAATATGCACAATATTGTTATCGTGGGCACTTCAAAATACTGTGAATAATTATTTATTAGGAATTATTCAAATTTTTATAATACATTTTAAGAATACTTTCCCCATCTATCGTAAAAAATGCATAACACCTCTGTATGCTGCGTCAAAGATGTAAACAAGTCCAACGTGCCTGAGAAGCACATGGCGGAACGAGTGAAGAACACACGCTGAATGAAAGTGCACATTCACTTTCTGACAGCAGAAGGTGCTGACAGAAATGCAGCGGTTACCCCTGAAAACCCCGTAAACAAGGCAGCTGTGCTACTAAAGTATTTAAAATGCTTCAAACAGCATTTCAGTTATTTGTATTCGCAATGTTGTTCATCACAGCACCAAATACTTAACTTAATAGGCTATTTATTTTCAAACTTATATTTTTCTTTTAATACATTTTTAAGGTTTGAAAATAAATAGCCTACTAATGTTACACAATGAGAACTTATTGTAATGTGTTACCTGTTGTTAATTGAAACATTTTACTTTATCATTTTTGTGTATTGCATTATTGTATTTAAATGTTCAGAGTTCTTTTTGTTGTAAGAAAAAGTTCTTAAACCTGTTATAATATGACAACACTTTTTTTGCAACTTATTATATCAATATTATATCAATATCGTGATAATACCGTATAACGTGCATCTCCACCCCGTCTCCCCCCGAAATCACCATATATGGAGCTTATGACGCCTGGTTTTACTATGCATAACCTCATCTGCATATCATTTCCATGCACGTTCCCATCCACGTGACACCATGGTTAACATTTGTGCCATACACATTACATTGCTAAATATCATCCAATATTCTTATGTTTTAGAATAAATATATCAAAATCTGCATAAAAACAAAATTGTATTAAATACTTAAGATAAAGATTTTAGAATATAGTTGATTCATTCATTTCCACTGGTCAAATAGTATTTTAACTGTTTTAAACAATTCGAATCAAATTTATGCAGTTTTGCTGATATGGTGAACATATCTTTTAGTAAGTTTATAGGCTATATTTTTTTAGTGGAAACGGATATGCCTACTTATTTATTGCAGTGTAAATACAATTGTCTTTCTCGGCGCTTCACTGAAGTATTTTAAAAAGGAAACGTGCAAATCTTACCGTTTTCCTCAAATTTATATCCTTCATATACAGTGGTAATTGTTTGAAGATCCTTCACACGACATCAACACCTCCTGCAGCTGCGGTTTAGTAAGCTATTATCATTGGAATCAACGGACCGTTCGACCACCGAATCCAGCAGTGTATTCCATAATATCGAAGTTAAGCGTGCATCGATCGTCGTTCTCGCTAAAATATTTTGTATAACATCTGCAGTGTAGTTTAAAGAGGAATTATTATGCTCCTTGCGCTGCTCGCTGTCATTAAAGCAGCGTGTCACAGGAAAAGTGATCGAAAGTAGCACATCTACTATGTAAATTCATATCACGTTTGATTAACTTCTCCGTAACGACTGCGTAATGTAATTTCAGTGCTTATCGCCATTAGTGAAAGTGTAACATTAATGTAAATGTGTATATCAAAATGAAAATGTGAGTTTCCATGCGAGATTAAATCATTCTTTTATTTATTTAAACTGTTATTGTGAACACATGCACTGTATTTATGATTATGACTCATAATTAGGATTTAAAGTGGTTTTCCTTCATCTGCCGTCAGTCCCTCAGCACACCATCGGTGTCGCCAAACTGCTGTCTCCAAAATGTGCGTACGCACGGCTCAAAGTTTGCTTAAAGGTGCGCACATTCTCCCGTCAAGTTTGTTTTTTATAGATCACAACCTTTGCGCGGGAACCGGCGTACGCAAGTTTCCAGCCCTGTTTTGTGCGTACGCACGCTTTATAAATGAGACCCCAGATGAATATCACTGGAAATCGAAGGGTTATGATCAGACAAGAGTTTTAGGACCTGCGTTAAATATTAGAAAAGCTTTCCAGTACTGGAGAGACCTAAAGCGGGAAGGCCTGAAAATGGATGCTGAGGTTGTGTTGTAACATTGGTTTTTGCTATGTTTCACAGAACCGAGATATGCTGTTGTTTTGACAGTTTTGAGTGTCATTGTTTGTCTGGAGCTGGTGTGCTGCTGGCGACTAACAACCAACTCTTGTGTCTTGTACTGTGTTATGTTAATTTTATGTTCTTGTCATCATCTTCACCTGATTTTTCATGAAGTGTGTTTGTTTGGGTTGATTTTAAATATCAAGTGTTTCTCAGAAATCGCTTATTTTTATGTTTTTTAATCATAGGACCCATTTAAACATCCATTGTTGTCAAAAAACTTCATGCAATTTATTTGCACAATTATAACAGTACATAGTAACAAGCAGAAGCAGAACATTTTATTACTTGAAAATGCTCAATTTTATATATCCAGAAAAATGGTGAATGCATCATTTCTCACTCAGCTCAAATTACAAACACATACAGACATCTCACTGTCATTCGCCGTAATCCAGTTCAAATGCGCGTAGCCAGGATGAGAGATTAGTTTAAACTCAGAATGATGTGAAAATCTGGAGACTACACACACAGCACTTGCTCCAGACAGCACTGTACACTCATACTGTCAATATAGAAAACCACCTCGAGGCGCTGAACGTCTTGTTTTGACGGTTACTCAGAACTTGTGATGTTAACATGTGTCTTCTACTCTCAGGGTGGCTGTTGGTTGTATCTAATAAACTCAGTCATTTGTGTTACATGATCCGATGTGATGCTTCAATCGCCAGCCACACTCAAAAACACCAGCACTAGTGTGTGTGTGTGTGTATAGAGACCCGAGCGGTCACAAGGAGAATCGCACCAAGATGTAAACACGGGAGCAATGTTGCCTTCCAGAGAGATGCTTATTAAAGTAGATGTGCAAAATGTGCAAATAAATATGGTTAAGAGCTGAAATAAAACGGGTTATCGATTAAAAACAGTCTAAAAACTAGAACTCTTAGGTACTAAAACAGTGCCAACTCAACTATTGAGGCCAGAGTTTCAGTGCACTCTCACAGTAACCTTGTTCAAATTCACTCAAATCATAATCCGTCTTCCAATCCTCCCTTCTACTAGTGAGTCACATTTTCCCGCTAACTAATTGGAGCATACCATTTTTTTTTTTTTTTTTAAATGAACTCTTGCCTCACCATGATTAATAAATAAATACACAAGATGATTAACGGGTTATTCACCCAAAAATGAAAATTCTGTCATTAATTACTCACCCTTGTGTCGTCCCACATCCATAAGACTTTCGTTTATCTTCGGAACACAAATTAAGATCTTTTTGATGAAGTCTGAGAGGTTTCTGTCTCTACATATAGATCCAACACAACTACCACTCCAAGGTCCAGAAAGGTAGGAAAAACAACATTAAAGTACTCCATGTGACTCCAGTGGCTTAAACTCAATTTTATGAAGCGACGTGAGTGCTTTGTTTGCACAAAATCATAATTTACCACTTTACATTACAAAAATATTGATCTGGAACGCGCGTTCACAAGAGCCTCATGACGCATAAGTGTTGTGTTCAGACTCGCGCGTCAACTCAATGCACATGCGCGAGTGTTCACGAGAGCATCATGATGCATGTTGTTCACGCGAGAGCTGCATTGTTGCGTCAACACGCTTTGGATAATATTATTTTGTAAATATGATTGGTTTTTTTGCACAAAGCAGTCATGTTGCTTCATAAAATTGAGTTTAAGCCACTGGAGTCACATGGAGTACTTTAATGATGTCTTTTTCCTACCTTTCTGGACCCTGGAGTGGTAGTTGCGTTGGATCTCTATGGAGAGACAGAAACCTCTCAGATTTCATCAAGAATATCTTAATTTGTGTTGTGAAGATGAACGAAGATCTTACGGGTGTGGAACGACATGAGGGTGAGTAATTGATGACAGAAATTAAATTTTTGGGTGAACTAACAGTTTAAGAACAAGAGTTAAAACAAGCCAATAAATAAAATAAATAGGATGGATAAAATCAACACCAATGTAGGGGAAAGTTACTTTTAAAAGTAATGCATTACAATATTGTATTATTCCCTAAAAAAGTAACTAATTGCATTACTTAGTTACTTTTTATGTAAAGTAATGCGTTACATTACTTTTGCATTACTTTTACTCATCTGGGCTGGGCTTGCTTGTTTGGTGTGAAAGCTCCTTTCACACCAAAAGTGAAATGAATAAGCCTCAGACTGAAGAAAATGCAAATTCACATCTATACAGTAGAGGGCGCAGCTCAAACAAACCTTTCATCTGTGCTCCCATTCTGGATTATTAAATAAGAATAGGATACAGGAGAAACACTCTTACTTAAAGGTCCCGTTTTTCGTGTTTTTTGAAGCTTTGATTGTGTTTATAGTGTGCAATATAACATGTGTTCATGTTTCGCGTGTAAAAAAACACAGTATTTTTCACATAATTTACTTATCTGTATACCGCTGTTTCCACTGTCATAAAAACGGGCTGATGACTTCCTTGTTCTATGAAGTCCCTCCTTCAGAAATACGTAACGAGTTCTGATTGTGCCAGCGGTTCCTGTGTTGTGATTCGACAGCAGCTTAGCGAACCTTGCCCGGAAAGGTCACGCCTCTTACCATAATGTGGTAAGATGCACGCGCTCAGTGTTATTGTAAACATGTGCTGCACATAGTTTTACATGTGGATTATAATTTTCGGGAACCGAGTTGAACATAAATTGTAACCATTGATCTCTAAGTACAGCGTCCCTGGGAAGGCCAAACAAAGGTGATTGGACTGCGGGATGAAAATAACAGCGTTTCGACGGCATGGCGACAAACACACTCTACAAACGCAACTCTTGTGTATTCCTGTGGGCGGAGGTTAGTCAAAAAACTGTTTTAGTGACGTCATTAAAGAAGGAAGTAGAGGGATGTAGTCCAAACTGGCCGTTCGATGTAGGCGACTTCTGTTAAATAAAATATCTCGCTTGGCATTGAACTTTGAGCTTTAAAATTTTACAGATTTTATTTATACTCTAACAACAACATTACACACTAACTAAAGTTTGAAACATGGGATCACGAAGAACGGGACCTTTTAAGTACTAAAAACAAAACAATGAAACACAAATGTGATTTTTATCATTTTAGTCATTTTTGCTTATTAGTATGGTTGAATTACATCATAGAAGGTCATCAACAAAGACATTGGTTAATAAAGTGAGATTAAATACATAAAGTACATTTGCGTTATTTAACATTTAATTATTTGGGTTTGCATAATATTCAGAGTTTGCTTTTCACTGTTTTTATTGATTTTGAGGGATCCTGAATCTGTTTTTGTGCAAGTGAAATGAGTAAATGTGTGTTCACATTTAGTCTAGAACTACAATAACCATCATGTTCACACAGCGCACACAACCCCTCTGCACTTTATTTCTCTCTACATGGTGACAGTAGAGCTGTCAGTCAATAAATGGGAAAACAAAGTAACTTTCATTACCTATTTAAAAACGTAACTCAAATATTTTCTTGTAAATTTAAAAGTGATGCATTACTTTACTAGTTACTTGAAAAAAGTAATCTGATTATGTAACTCATATTACTTGTAATGCATTACTTCCAACACATACATGTGCACTAACATTTTTATGAATAGCTAAAATGAGCATTCCCCTACAGTTTGTGCTTTCTTTAAGGCCATCCTATTACAGGAAATATAGTAAGCCCCACATAAATATTATAAGATGCATAGGAATCTTAATCTTAAAGAAGTCTAATGAATATCCATTACCCACATGCTATAATGACCAAATTCACTTTAGCATTTCTAAATAACTTAGCATTTAAAATTGAGTTTAGTTTTTATTGTTTATATTATTTAAACAAAATCGTATAGAATTTAATTTGTCTCATCTGTCAGTTATTGGCCATAACATGATGATAATTATCATCCGGAATTGTAATATCGGTGCATCCCTAATATAGATCAACATTTGGCTTTTTAAATAGAAAAGTGTGTTCTTTTGCATATTACTGTTTTCTGTGGCACTTATGAAATGTTCACTCAAAACAGCGATGCAAGGTATGCTGCTTGGGTGTAAAATTAATTCCTACTGCTGCTCTTTGAATAAGAGAGCCTCACTTATAACACACTCATAGTCTCAGGCACTCACACTAGGATAAAAATTAAAAAGCAAAGGCTTAATGTGTGAGTTTGTGGAATTAACTAAATTGCCATGGTAAAGTACTAAGAAGTATGAGTTTATTTAATGAAATGTTATATTGATATATTCTAAACTGAAATGAAAATCGTGACCGCAACAAGTGCCTAGAAATGGCTCTGCTCCCTCTGTCTGTAAGTCTGCAGGTTTATCATCCACCAAGCCAAATTTGCATAACTGATGCCATGAAGTAGCGCTGGCTTCTCCTACAGAGAGCACATCAGATATAAGATGAGAACCTTTAGTGCAAGTCAAGGATGGTGTGTTTCATTAATTCACGGCAAAAAAGGAAAAAGACTGTTTTGCTGCCAGCAACGCAGGTGTTTTGCAACTCAACATGAGCCTGGGCAACCAAACACACACACACACATACACACTTACTCACTTGTCTCAGGCCCAATTATTTATGCATGCAGTATCCAGGTAACCACTCCATCAGGGAGGTAAGACACCATCTATTGAGTCCCACTGCTGAGACGGACCCAAACATAAACACACACACAGGAGTCAAAGACACAGCAAGATATAATATTATGTTAAATCAATCTGAAAACTCTTTAAAATGAACCTTTCAAGTCACTGTGACCAATACCTGTGGGTTTTACTTTTTGATGAGAAAAACGCCCAAATATGATGGTCCCCTTGGAAGGAAAGGCTGCTATAAACCTTGATGTATAAAGACCTATTTATCAGAGTTATTATTATAACTGAACTAAAATTGTTACTTGAAATAAACGTTAACATTTCCCATTTTCATTTAATTTAACTTGAAAACTAAAATAAAAATGACATATACTTGTTTTAAAAAACAAAAACGTAACTGACAAAAACAGAAATTTACTAAAATGAAAATTTAAATGTAAAATATAAGCAAAATCTCATTCAAAATATTAATAAAAAATAATAGTATCTCAATGGTGCTATTTATACTGTGTGTGAAATAACAGGTGTGATATTAAAGACAACATGCTGTTTCCAAAATTAAATATTTGGCCCTAATTTGTCATTGTACTAAAGACAAAACAAAAAAAATATAATTAAAAATGGTATCTTTTTTGGAATGTTATTTATTAGGAGCCCACCTCAGTTTGAAAAACCTTGACTTACTCAAGGACATCTGACTAGAAAAAATGTGCGTACTGTATATGGTTTACTGTCTTCCGAAATCTTTGAAAAGATCTGACCTTGAGAGACTAAGTGTATTTTTGGGCAGCAGTGGGTTCTGAACAAACTACGTTTAAATCTGTTCTTCTACTACATGCTTTTCATTCAAGCAACTCACAATGACAGCAATTTAGAGTGATTGGCCTGCATCAAACTGACTTTGAGATTGGAATTGTTCTCTCCTGTCCCTAGAAAAAGATCCCCCTCCCCTCCGCCCATTCATTTGGTTCACTTCACCCGGCTTTTATGGAGAAAAAAAAAAAAAAAATCAATCCTACTGTTTTATTTGAAGAGGCAGAAATGCAGTTATGAGTGTGAGGAAGAGAAAGAACGAGGGAGGGGAGGGAGTTTTACAGAGACGCCACATGATAGACGTGCCTTTAATCCGTTGAGTAGGGCTGGCAGATGGATCAAATATGGAGCGAGTGTACAAACGTTTTTTTGCACAATTTGCTGCTCCACGGAAGAGACTGTTCCTCAACTTGCTGTAAGAGGGAGAGGGAAAGAAAATGTGTGTTAGAAATGGAAAAGGATGGAGTTATTTATTTAGTTTAACATTATTTATTATTAACAGATGATGTCTGCTTTTTCATGTACAGGTTCAAATGGGATTCAGATTTTTTATTGTCTGGCTATCACCAGTCCAAGCTCAATTTAAAATTGAATGATATCTGCCTGCCCTGATTCATTGCCTGTTCCTCGTCTACGATTCTGCCTGCTCTCTGCCATACCTGTTTGACCATTGCCTGTCTTACTACGAACTCTGTTTAATAAAGCCTGCAGATGGATCTTACCTCGAGTCCCGCCTCGTTACATTGCTAAACAAAAGAAGTCATTCAGCATCGTCGAGAGGTTAAAAGGAATTGGATTGACGGTCGTGCGAGAGACGGGTGGATCAGATAGAGTTTGCAGTCGGTGTGTAACAACCATATCGCACTTGGAACACGATCTGCTTGCCGTCGCTTCTCTATCGTCGTCGTGTTATACTCGCCAATAGCGAGCAAGGTGGATAAGCCAGTCTGTGATTGGTTCCCGCAAAAGTGTAACAGAAGCAGTAGAAATGAATGTACGGGTTTCCAGACTGAGTCGCCGGGCGAAATCAAATCGCCGGCAAATCAGGCTGGGTTTACATAGTCTAGATTTTTTTAAGTAGCAAACTTAAAATGTTTAGGTTTTTACAATACCGTTCAAAAGTTTAGGGTCAGCATGATTTTTTTTTTTTTTTTTATTAAATTATTCAGCAAGGATGCATTCAATTGATCAAAAGTGACAGTAAAGACATTTATGATGTTACAAAAGTGCTGTTATTTCTACTTGTCAAAGAATCCTGAAAAATGCATCACTGTTTCCACAAAAAAAATATTAAGTGGCATAACTGTTTAAACATTGATAATAATAATAAATGTTTCTTGAGCAGGAAATCAGCATATTAGAATGATTTCGTGTGACACTGAAGACTGCTAAAAACAGGAATATATTGCATTAAAGTCCCTCTAGTCAATAATTTTATCCCTTAAAACTCATCTTTAATCACCAAAATTACATATTTAAACGTTTTTTCCTGTGAAAAAATTCTTAGTGCCCTAAAATAGCTTGATTGTAACTCTACACCCTTGCCTCATTTAATATACACGGATCTGTGAATATGATAATTAGCCCCGCCTCCACTCGCTTGCACGAGCTCAGAGATCCACTCGGTCAACTTACTGAGGTAAACGCTGCACAATGGTATCGCTTTTTACAACGTCGGACGCATAACGGTAATTAATATGATTAACGTTTTGCTAGACGACATTATCAAACAGCTAAAAATGTGTTGCTAATGTTACACAAACAATGTTCCACTTTGCGAGTCAGACAGCTGCCTTCTAACAATCAGTATCCTTAGAAACGCTTTGAATACCTTAACGTCAGTGGAGAAAGGCATATAGTTCATCATAACATCGTAATATGCATCATACACCCGCCATATTGCTAAATCTACATGATTTTTCATATCAACAGAAAAATATACCAGGATAACCTTCTTTTGAGACTCCCTTGCGCAGTCAGTTAATGATATGCTAAAGCCCGCCGGTACGTTGACGTGATTGGTTACAAGGTAGTTTGTGACGTCAGAAACTACAGCGATTTCAAACCACGGGTCTTTGGTTTACTGCAGTTTTAAAGAGAAAATACTCAGCATTGGTGTTGACATAAATTTTCACATAGTTTGTCTTAAAGCATGTTAAAGGTGCCGTAGAACGTCTTTTTAAAAGATGTAATATAAGTCTAAGGTGTCCCCTGAATGTGTCTGTGAAGTTTCAGCTCAAAATACCCCATAGATTTTTTTAAATTAATTTTTTTAACTGCCTATTTTGAGCCATAATTATATATGCACCGATTCCTTGCACGGCCCCTTTAAATCTTGTGCTCCCCCGTCCCCGGAGCTCGCGCTTGCCTTAACCAGCATAAACAAAGTTCACACAGCTAATATAACCCTCAAAATGGATCTTTACAAAGTGTTCATCATGCAGCGTGTCTAATCGTGTAAGTACAGTGTTTATTTGAATGTTTACATTTGATTCTGAATGAGTTTGATGGTGCTCCGTGGCTAAAGCTAACATTACACACTGTTGGAGAGATTTATAAAGAATGATGTTGTGTTTATGAATTATACAGACTGCAAGTGTTTAAAAAATGAAAATAACGACAGTCTTGTCTCCATGAATACAGTAAGAAACGATGGTAACTTTAACCACATTTAACAGTACATTAGCAACATGCTAACGAAACATTTAGAAAGACAATTTACAAATATTACTAAAAATATCATGATATCATGGATCATGTCAGTTATTATTGCTCCATCTGCCATTTTTCGCTGTTGTTCTTGCTTGCTTACCTAGTCTGTTGATTCAGCTGTGCACAGATCCAGACTTTAATACTGTCTGCCCTTGTGTAATGCCTTGAACATGGGCTGGCATATGCAAATATTGGGGGCGTACATATTAATGATCCCGACTGTTACGTAACAGTCGGTGTTATGTTGAGATTCGCCTGTTCTTCGGAGGTCTTTTAAACAAATGAGATTTATATAAGGAGGAGGAAACAATGGAGTTTGAGACTCAATGTATGTCATTTCCATGGACTGAACTCTTGTTATTCAACTATGCCAAGATAAATTCAATTTTTAATTCTAGGGCACCTTTAAAAACATTAGTTAATAGTTAATAGTTGTTGTGCAAATCCAGTCACAAACCATCCAGCCAATCAATAAATTATCCGTAAGAGCAGAAACGAATCACAGATGAGTATGCAAATTGGATTTATGTAAAGAGAAGGTAAAGGCAAGAATATACCAGGTCACCAAAATAGGAACAAGGGCTAGCAAAAACACTTTGAGCGTGTGTGTTTGTGTGTGCGCGCGTATAAATGTAATCCTCTTTGTGGCATTAAGAATCGTCCGCAGTGGACTGAGTAGGGCTGTTTTTCGCATGTGGACAGATTTCAGCCTGCACGTCTCAATTATCATGATCTTTATAAAGCTTTTAAGGGCAGCTCAGCATACAACCTCTCTCTAATTCTCTCTTTCGTTCTAAGTCTGGCGGCTAAGTATAGTGGTGGAATGCTGAAAGAATATGGGCGATAATGGGATGAATCAGAAGTCAAGCTGCTGCTGATAATTATTATTATTTCAACAATGAGTCTTTTGTCAGTCCCTGCAAAATGTCCACCCACCTCTTACACTCATGTGTGTGTTTTAATTTCCTCCTACACAAGCAAAGTTCAGTGGTCCTGGGTGTCATCGCAAGGAAAAGGGCCATGTGTGAGGGGGGGGCATAGCAGAAACAAAGGTGTTGAAAGTTTTTGAGATGTTCGGAAGAGAAATAGCAATTTTGTTGATTGTGTGTTTCAGTGATGGAAAGTGCACTTGTTCTTTCTTGTACTATACTTATCATTACGTTCCTTGAAATCAACAGACTTTTAAAAAATGTTTAAGTCTGTCTATCTTTTTGTGATTTCGCTGCTTTATGTCATCTCCCTCTCTGACATTCCTCCTCTTATAATAATGGATTCACAAGAAATTGTGGTTTATTGCTGGTCACGGTCTAGTTTATTTTCGTCAGCCTTCCTTCTAATGAAATTGCAATATGGATGATGCACTCAATGATTTTAAGAAGTTCCTCTCAAACAGACACAAACGCATCAACACGAGCAGCGGTTTCAACAGTAATTTCCTGGTGGCAGTCTATTTTTTTTTTTCTAGACTCTTCATTCTTATAAAATTGTAATTCGGATTATTCACTCAAGGATTTCTGAAGTTCCTCCCCTGTCCTCAACACTTCCCATTCAATTAAAAATCTTTTTTTTTCCAGAGACTTTACTCAGACAAAATAAATAGTTTTGAATATCTTTCCAGGCTCTCAGTGTTTCTCTCAATGCGTGTAATTTGTTGAGAGACGATACAAACAAGCTTTGCAGAATGAGCTGCAACTCATCATTTTTACAAAAATGAGCAGCTCTTTGCAGTTTACTTTAACACTTCACATTTTATCATTTCATTAATCTTTTTTCGAGAAACACTGCAAATATATGGGGTTGTGTGTATGTATGTATGTATGTATATATCAAATGTCAGTTGCTGTTTTTGAAAGATCCATCCATCCATTCCAATTTTAATGTATTTTTTTAGTTTAATAAAATTGCAATATGGATGATATTTTATTCACATTTATTTATATAGCATTTTTCAAAATACATATTTCAAAGCGGCTTTACAGAAAATTGCATGTTTCTACAGTGATCTGTTATCAGAGGTGACTGTTTCAAAGCAATGTCCATATTTCAGATATGAGATACAGTTTTTTATTGTATTATATAAAATGTTTTAGATACAGTTCTAAGATAATACAAATCATGCAGTTAGCTAATATCATGCATTAATTTAGGCAGAAACAATGATCTCATTAAAGCTATTATTACAAGCTGTGATCATAATGATTACAATATACAGAAAATTTGTCAATGGTGCATGTTGACTCAGAGTTGGCATCACCTGAAGTCCTCGCAGGGGTTGGCGTCATCTCTTCACAGGTGTTGGGGCATCTGAAATCTTCATAAGAGGCTGGATCCAAAGTGGAGCTGGCGTAGTTACCTTTGGGATGGTTAATAGCATTTAAAGCAAAAGATAATCATGTGCATTTCATCTGATATAACTGGAGTACAAGGTTATGAGGTGCATTATTTGAATGCTTGGCTAAAGAGATCTGTCTTTAGTCCAGATTTAAACTGGGAGATTGAATCTGAGTCTCGAACATTATCAGGAAGGCTATTCCAGAGTTTAGGAGCCAAATGTGAAAACGCTTTCCCTCCTTTATTGGAATTAGATATCCTAGGTACAACCAGAAGTCCAGTGTTTTGTGACCTTCAGGAGTGTGATGGATTGTAGGGCGTTTGAAGATCAGTTAAATACACGAGCTGAGCCATTTCGGGCTTTATAGGTCAGTAGCAATACTTTTTAATCAATAAAGAACTTAATAGCTAACCAGTGTAGAGATGATAAAATTGGGGTTATATGATCATATTTTCTTGACCTGGTAAGAACTGTAGTAGCTGCATTTTGCTGTAGTTTGTTTATTAAGGACAACCAGTTAAGAGTGCATTACAATAATCCAGTCTAGAAGTCATGAATGCATTAACTAGCTTTTCTGCATCAGAAACCAATAACATGTTCTGTAGCTTAGCTATTTTTCTGAGGTGGAAGAAGGCTGTTTTTGTGACATTTGAAATATATAATGGTGGCATAACAGTGGATGTTTTCTAATAATATTACTAAGAGGAGCATGTATATACTGAAAATAGCAGAGGGCCTAAAACAGACCCTTGTGGCACTCCATAATTTACTGATGTTATCTTGGATAATTTCCCGTTTAAATAAACAAAATGGTAATGGTCAGATAGCTAATGCCTGTCCCTGAACACTGGCGTAATTTTGTAATTGATCTAAGAGTATGTCATGATCTATAGTGACCAAGTAAAACTAGTATTGAGATGCAGCCTTGGTCAGAAGCTAGAAGTAAGTAATTTGTCATTTTAACAAGCGCAGTGACATCATCACTTTGCAGAACATAGAATATCTATATCAGTAAGATTAGTTCCATTAATCTAGTGTATGGTTAAAATGATGAGTGGGTCTAGTGGTGTTTTGCTTGACCCCAAAGGAGTTCAGTAAGTCTTGTAAACGGACCCCTAACGCATCTTTTGTATTATCTACAACTCTCCGACAATTAGCACTTTAATGTTGACCAAAAGCTCTGACGGAAAATCCGTAAACTCTTTTAGAAAATCAATAGAGGGCCCTGGAGGTCTACACACGGTCGCCAGAGCAAGAGATAGCAAGGATTTTTTCTTATATCTGAAAGTGTAACATTTAGCACAAGTACTTCAAATGAATTAAACCTGCACCCTGTTTTCTGAGTAACATTAAAGGTCCCGTTCTTCGTGATCCCATGTTTCAAACTTTAGTTAGTGTGTAATGTTGTTGTTAGAGTATAAATAAAATCTGTAAAATTTTAAAGCTCAAAGTTCAATGCCAAGCGAGATATTTTATTTAACAGAAGTCGCCTACATCGAACGGCCAGTTTGGACTACATCCCTCTACTTCCTTCTTTAATGACGTCACTAAAACAGTTTTTTGACTAACCTCCGCCCACAGGAATACACAAGAGTTGCGTTTGTAGAGTGTGTTTGTCGCCATGTCGTCGAAACGCTGTTATTTTCATCCCGCAGTCCAATCACCGGGTCTGATTCCGGCTCAAATTGATAGGGTAAAATTAAAGACATGTTTACAATAACACTGAGCGCGTGCATCTCCACGTTATGGTAAGAGGCTTGACTTTTCCGGGCACGGTGCGCTCAGAGCTGTCAAATCACAACACAGGAACGCCTGGCACAATCAGAACTCGTTACGTATTTCTGAAGGAGGGACTTCATAGAACAAGGAAGTCATCAGCCCGTTTTTATGACAGTGGAAACAGTGGTATACAGATAAGTAAATTATGTGAAAAATACTGTTTTTTTTTTTTTTTACATGTGAAACATGAAAACATGTTATATTGCACACTATAAACACAACCAAAGCTTCAAAAAACCAGGAAAAACGGGACCTTTAAGAATATCTCTATAGATTGTTGCAACAACGCTGCCATGACCAATCAGACAGGGCTCGTGTTTATATAGCCTGGTGGAGTAAACTCATTAAGACCCAAATTATCATTTGATTTAAAGCTGCAGTCCATAACTTTTTTTGGTTAAAAATTATCCAAAATCAAATTGAGCAAGTACATATCCAGCCAGTGTTCAAAACTATCTCATTATCTTAGCTCGATTCGCAACGGTAAGCTTGTAAAAATGTTTTATAATAAGAGCGACCTGGTGGATTTCCGCAGGAAATTCGAGCATGCAGCAGTTTGTCTTTGCGTCATTACGTCACGTCTGTAAACAGAAAGAAGGAGTCCAGGCTAGTCGGCTTTATCATGTGAGGATGCTGCTTGTAGCGGCACATTTATAGCCTGTTCTCACAGCAGCTGAAATAATTAAATGTATCATTTTGATGGTGGATTGTAATCCAGAAAGGTCCAAATGACAATCATCAGTGACAACTGGAGATTCAGCCGTAGTCAAAAGTAGTCAAAAGCAAAAGACTTCGGACTGTGGAGTGGCTACAGAAATTGAAATCTACAGGTATCACTTATACACACTAAATACACAGTCACGCAATGCTGATGTTGTTAACATTAACAATTTGAGAACAAAGTATAACAGTAATAATAATTTGCACGGTTTGGCATTCTGAGCGATCGTTAGATTTAATCATCATTGGCAGTGTGATTTATAGGCCTAATGCTTTTTTCCTCAGTTGGTCAGAACAAAAGTGGCAGAAATGTTACTTACTTTTTCAGACGATATTTTCCGGTGAAAATTCTTATTTTGGTCATACTTCCAAGACGTAGAATCTGTGATTCTGAAGTACAGTATCCACACCGGTGCGGTGACTGACAGCAAACATTAGATTCATCCGCTGAGGACACATAACAATAATAATTCCGCATATGACTGCAATTGCAGGTTTCAAACAGAGATGGCGACAAAGAGGAAAAATGCCAGACTGCAGCATCTGCAGTGTACATCAAAACTATTATCTGTGATCATTTCACTTACAATAACCGCCGTCGGTGATCTAATGTTTAGCAGCCTAAGCTTTAGAAATTGTTTTTGTTCACTTTTTTTGTGTTCAATTTTGTGATTTTCTGGTTTAATCACAATCAAATCCTATAGTAGATGTATATTACTGTTTATTACACCATGACATTAACCATTCATTTAGAGAAAAGTAATCTACTGAAATGTTCTGAATGTGTCAGAAATTTGTTTTTTATCTCGTCTTCCTACAGTCTTCATTCTAATAAAATTGCTAGGATTTTTCAAGTTCCCTTCCTGCCCTCAATGTTTCTGATTTAATAGCAAGTTGTTTGTTGAGAGACACTACTCAACAAACTAACAATCTGCACAGCATGAGCTACGACCCAAAATAAGCAGCTTCAGAGGAAATTTACTCCAGCCAAGTAAATGCAGAGCTAATGTGAGAACGAGAACCCACCAACAGAGGAGACATGCGGAGGAATAGTAGCGAGACTTAGACGTGAGCAGAGGACTCAAGGAACAGCGTGCAGCTGATAGCAATATATTTTCAGGATTGAACGATAACAGCTCTTTGTTTAGATGAAGTTTTAGGTGCCTGATCTATACGATAAATCCCATTGATACATGCACATACACTGAGCAAAACCCTCTCGCTCGGGAGGACATTGATAATAAATGGTCTTGTTTAATATCCACAGCAGGTAAAAATGATTGCTGAAGGTCTCGTGCTGTGTGGCTATCAGCTTTTATCAAATAAAGACTTTTTTCTTACATTTGTCTGGTCTCTCCACCTCAGTGCTGCTGTTGAAAGACTGGTGTGTTTTAAGAGTAACCAATATTGTTTTCGCCCCCCTACAAGTTCTCAGTGTGTGTGCTTTCATACATTACTGTGGCTCACTGCCCGGTTTCATCAAGAATCTGTTTTATATTAGAAATGTATGTGTGATTACATTTTCGAGTGTGTGTGTGTGTGTGTGTGTGTGTGTTTGTGCAATGAGCACATCTGATTCTTCACAATCACTGGAAACACAGTTAATCTGATCCCTCCGAAATAAGATGGAATTCACAGAAAGATCACTATTGTGACTTTGCAGATCAAATGTGCATTTAGGAATTTACAAAACTGCAATCCTGGTGGACAGCAGTGGTACTGCACTGTTGTTTCCTTCCAAACACTGAATCATCCTTTCCAACCTCTTCCAGTCATCATACCTCATTTCAAGAGCATTTTATTGGCATTACAATGGACAAAGTTTCAATAAAAATGTTCAGTGATGCCAATTCCCCCGTCTATCTCTCCCCGTCTCACCCGTCTCTCTCTCTCTCCCCTTCTGTCTCATCAGTCGCTCTGAGAGCAGTGGGGCTTACTAATTTTAGCATACCCACCCCAGCAGCAAGTCTTAGCAAGCTTTGCCTGTGAATACCTCATCAAACTGAGCCGCACTACAAAGAACCTTATCACTCCAGCTTTAAATGTCTAACTGCAAAGGGAAAGATAAGGAGCAGTGGTGTATTAGTTCTCAAACCGGATTACTGGTCCGGGGCACTAATGGTGGACATCACAATAGTGTTGAAACAGAAAAAAAGACTGATAAAGATCTCTTTACACATCCAATTTGGAGCACTTTCAAATGTGGTTTTAAATCTAGTGCAGTTTATATCCAGTATGTGGTCATCTGACCTACATCTGAACCAAAAAAAATCGATCTATCATATCTGTTGGTCGTTCTAACTGGTCTGTCTAATCAGCTGAATTGGAATCTGCCCATCCATCCATCCATCCATCCATCTGTCCGTCCGTACGTCGTTCTAACTGTTCTGTCTGTCTAATCAGCTGAATTGAAGTCCATCTATCTATCTATCTATCTATCTATCTATCTATCTATTGGTCGTTCTAACTGATCTGTCTAATCAGCTGAAATGGAATCTGCCTTTCCATCCATCCATCCATCCATCCGTCGTTCTAACTGTTCTGTCTGTCTAATCAGCTGAATTGAAATCCGTCTATCTATCTATCTATCTATCTATCTATTGGTCGTTCTAACTGGTCTGTCTAATCAGCTGAAATGGAATCTGCCTTTCCATCCATCCATCCATCCATCCATCCATCCATCCATCCATCTGTCGTTCTAACTGTTCTGTCTGTCTAATCAGCTGAATTGAAGTCCATCTATCTATCTATCTATCTATCTATCTATCTATCTATCTATCTATCTATCTATCTATCTATCTATCTATCTATCTATCTATCGGTCGGTCGTTCTAACTGGTCTGTCCAATCAACTGAAATGGAATCCATCCATCCATCCATCCATCCATCCATCCATCCATCTAACTGTTCTGTCTGTCTAATCAGCTGAATTGAAATCCGTCTATCTATCTATCTATCTATTGGTCGTTCTAACTGGTCTGTCTAATCAGCTGAAATGGAATCTGCCTTTCCATCCATCCATCCATCCATCCATCCATCCATCTGTCGTTCTAACTGTTCTGTCTGTCTAATCAGCTGAATTGAAGTCCATCTATCTATCTATCTATCTATCTATCTATCTATCTATCTATCTATCTATCTATCTATCGGTCGGTCGTTCTAACTGGTCTGTCCAATCAACTGAAATGGAATCCATCCATCCATCCATCCATCCATCTGTCGTTCTAACTGTTCTGTCTGTCTAATCAGCTGAATTGAAGTCCATCTATCTATCTATCTATCTATCTATCTATCTATCTATCTATCTATCTATCTATCTATCTATCTATCTATCTATCTATCTATCTATCTATCTATCTATCTATCTATCTATCTATCTATCTATCTATCTATCTATCTATCGGTCGTTCTAACTGGTCTGTCCAATCAACTGAAATGGAATCCATCCATCCATCCATCCATCCATCCATCCATCCATCCATCCATCCATCTGTCGTTCTAACTGTTCTGTCTGTCTAATCAGCTGAATTGAAGTCCATCTATCTATCTATCTATCTATCTATCTATCTATCTATCTATCTATCTATCTATCTATCTATCTATCTATCTATCTATCTATCTATCTATCTATCTATCTATCGGTCGTTCTAACTGGTCTGTCCAATCAACTGAAATGGAATCCATCCATCCATCCATCCATCCATCCATCCATCCATCCATCCATCCATCCATCCGTCGTTCTAACTGTTCTGTCTGTCTAATCAGCTGAATTGAAATCCGTCTATCTATCTATCTATTGGTCGTTCTAACTGGTCTGTCTAATCAGCTGAAATGGAATCTGCCTTTCCATCCATCCATCCATCCATCCATCCATCCATCCATCCATCTGTCGTTCTAACTGTTCTGTCTGTCTAATCAGCTGAATTGAAGTCCATCTATCTATCTATCTATCTATCTATCTATCTATCTATCTATCTATCTATCTATCTATCTATCTATCTCTATCTATCTATCGGTCGTTCTAACTGGTCTGTCCAATCAACTGAAATGGAATCCATCCATCCATCCATCCATCCATCCATCCATCCATCCATCCATCTGTCGTTCTAACTGTTCTGTCTGTCTAATCAGCTGAATTGAAGTCTATCTATCTATCTATCTATCTATCTATCTATCTATCTATCTATCTATCTATCTATCTATCTATCTATCTATCTATCTATCTATCTATCTATCTATCTATCTATCTATCTATCTATCTATCATATCTGTTGGTCTTTCTAACTGGTCTGTCTAATCAGCTGAAATGGAATCTGCCTTTCCATCCTTCCATCTGTCGGTCGTTCTAACTGGTCTGTCTGTCTGTCTGTCTAATCAGCTGAATTGGCATCCATCCATCCATCCTTCTAACTATTGTTCTTCTGTCTATCTATCGATCTATCTACTGTATCTGTATGTCGTTCTATCCATCCTTCCATCATTCTCAAGGCCTATAAAACTTTCAAAGGCTTTGTCAAGCTAATATTCTAGACTGTCTTGACAAACTTCTAGTTAAAATTAGTTATATGAATTACTTTGAATTTCAATTTATTTTAATTCTACCTCCTAACATTCAAAATTTAATTTAAATTCTTCTTCATGTTTGTTACCACAACCCAAATTAAATTCAATTCCTGAATTGTCTACAGTGCATTATCAACTCAGCTGAATGGCAACTGAATAAAATTCAGATTTTATATAGTTAGATTGAGTCTAAAATCCCCACTTGGAATTCTGGTGGTTAGCGAACGTATGGAAATGCCTACGTGTGAATCATGGGAGCACACATGTGCCGCCGCTGGCGAGCGATAAGAACAAGAGCACAGGCTGTTATCTGTATTTATTTTAGAAATGTTAAAATCCGCTGCCTCTGCATGTCAAATGACATAAACCTATTACAGTAATCTTTCCTCATAGTCCCACAGCCTGTTTTATGTAGTTACAAGCTGTTTGGAAAACCAAACGCTCCAAAAGAGGATCGAACCGTGCTACTGAAATGATCTGCGTGGTGCTGACCAACATCCGTGTGACCCGCTGAACACAGAGCGGATCTTTTTTTACGTGTAATCACGGTCGGATATGTACAGGCTCAGATAGAATATGCAGATTTTATTTGCATTTTCTGTGCTGCATGTTCATGTGCTGCAAATCTGCATGTTTAAACATAGTAAAATGTGTTAAATGAGGCTGAGAGTACTACCATCTTATTGGTGGCTGGAAGAAAAACCTAATTAGCTAAATAAACATCGGGGGTGTGCATAACTTTGCACATGATAGGCCAGTTCTGTGAAGTTCTCTGTGTGGGCCTGATTATGTCTTACATAAATGTAAACAGATGATAAAAATCAGTCAGTAGGTGAAATTCTCCATTCTCATATATCTGGTCGCATAAGTGGTTTGGACTTTGAGAGAACAAAAACCCACAAAGATAATTTGTGTATTTTGCTTGCTGTTTTAGATCAACCTTTACCAAAATCCCCCTCGGCTGGGCCAATACTCGGGGGCATCATTGCAGCCATAGTCATTCTGTGTTTGATCGGCGCTGGTGTGGCCATGTACCGCAAACGCGTTCAGAGCACCGCGAATGGAGAGTAAGTGTGAACGCACACCCACAAACACAATCACACATTCATTTTTTTCCTTCCTCTTTCTCTCCTGGCCAGAACACCCAAGCTATTTTCATCTCTTTCATTCTCAACTCATCTTAATTTGTGAATTCACGGAATGGCATACACTCGCGCTAAACATCTCCTTGTGTTTCTTTTCCAGAGGCCCCCCCAAACACAAGCCGCCTCCTCCGATGAAGTCTGGCAGCTCAACAGAAATGGTGAGCGGACGTTTTTTCCATCAGTCACCTCTCAGTGCTCACATCTAACATTCTCTTTCAACTCGACGTATTGAGCTTTCTTCATTATACAATGTTGAGATTACTTACAGCTCTTCAGGCTACACGCGGCAATTAAAACAGAGCTGGTGAAAAGAAGCATATGCATAAACCACCATAAAATAGATCTTTGAATTTAAACCTTTGAAGAATAAGCTTAGTATTGGGACGAGGGAAAATTTGTATTGCTCAAAATAGGGTAATTGCATTTTTTCCCAGTTAACGATTTTTTTCCCGTTCGCTCGGTTGGTACTGGACCGCATTTGTATTATGAAGTATGTAAAAGCAAGTCGAGCGAAGAGAATGAGAATTGCTAATGTTGCCCTCGGGCTACGGTCGAGAAAGAAAGGGTTAACATGGGGGTAATGTGTATTGATTGAAGCTTAATGTAGAACGTGTGGGTGGAGTTAAATTTGTGTGTGCATACATGTTTGCAAATGTGTGTGCGCACGGGCAAATGAGCCTGTACATCACAGGCATCTTTCATCTCAGCTGCCCTAAAAATCTGAGATTAATTCAGCTGTCAGCACCCTTAAAATATGTGATTATGAGATCTCTCTTCATGTTTGCTGAAAATAGCAGCTGCAGTAATATCTGTAGCTATTTCACTCTGAATATTGACAGTGAATATTTTACCTGTTAAAAACTTTTGATTAGCCTTTTTAGCCTTTCCTTATTGGCAGACCTGGTCATTTACTACTGTTCAAAAGATTTAAAAAAACAAAAAACTAATGCTGTTATTTGGCAAGGATGTATTAGATCAAAAGTGACAGTAAATACATGTATAATGTTATAAAAACCCCAATAAGTGCTCATTTTGAACTTTATATTCATCAAAAATCCTGTAAAAATCCACCAACTTCTTTCCACATTTCTTATAAAGGATTTTGGAAGGATCATGTGACACTGAAGACTGGAGTAATGATGCTGAAATTTCAGCTTTGCCACCATAAATTACATTTTAAAATAGAAGTTATTTTCATATTTCAGTATTACTGTTTTTACTGTATTTTTTATTGTATACAAATCCACTGACAAAAAGATGCATTTTAAGAAGTTGGCAGTTGAGCAAGATTCAGACTCTTGACCTTCTGCACTAAAATGTGCATGCTGAACTCATTATCTCATGTGTTTGTCTCTTCATAGCTGAATAAACCACAGGACAAGGCCACAACCATCACAGAAGCCCAGCCGCTCAGCAACTACGAGACAAACTACTATGAAACCAACTCTGCCGAGCCCGTTACGGTAAGATCCCCTTTCTAAACTTTGATGTGCAATGGTGAATGCTGTGAATTTCATTCTGTGAGCATCCCTCATTCAGTGGCATCTGATTTCTCCTTTAATGGTGTGTGTGTGTGTATATGTATATATACATAGGCATATATATATATATATATATATATATATATATATATATATATATATATATATATATATATATATATATATATATATATATATTTTAACACTTTATTTTAGGGTCTTTTAAATAGTTGCTTATTCACATGCATATTACTAGAATATTGGCTGTTTATTAGTACTTACTAAGCACATATTAATGCCTTATTCTGCATGACCTTGTTCTACATTCTTAATCATACCCAATACCTAAACTTAACACTATTACCTTAACTTACTGACTATTAAAGGATTAGATCACTTTCAAATGAAAATTACCTCAAGCTTTACTCACCCTCAAGCCATCCTAAGTGTATATGACTTTCTTCTTTCTGAAGAAAGAAGAAACACAATCGGAGATATATTAATAAATATCCTGACGCATCCGAGCTTTATAATGGCAGTGAGTGGGACCAACGAGTATGAGCTTCCACCAGACCTCCTTCTGTATTCAAGTTACGAAGAAAGTGTAAACTGGCGTGGCGTCACTTAAGCTTTTTCCGTAAGCTGAATAGGAAATTCGTAGGACGTAGCATAAGCTTTTTGAACTGCAAGAGTTTTTACACTTTCTTTGTGCTTTGAAAATGGAAGGCAGTAGTGTTGTTTTTGGCGGCCTGTTTTAATTTTAGTTTTAGTCTAGTCTTTGTGTCAAGCTGTCATTTCAGTTTTTATTAGTTTTAGTCACGTTCATACTTTTTTTAGTCTAATCAAGTTTCAGTCGACTAAAAGTCTGAGCATTTTAGTCTTATTTTAGTCAGAATTATCCATGACTATTTTCGTCTAGTTTTAGTCGACGAAAACTGATGACATTTTAGTCTAATTTTAGTTGACGACAATTTGATTTTAGTCTCTTTTTAGTAATGCAATTCTATTTAACCCAGTCAATATAGTATAAGTACCTAGTAGTATAGACAAAACTAAAATTTTCTTTTAGCCAAACCCATTTTAAACAAGGTTATCTTGTTATATTGTTACCTACATTATATAGATAATACCTTATAATGCCTTGGGATGTCTCTTAACCCTTTAAGACCCGAAGGCTTTTTTAGAGTTTTCTTCTTTTTTTTTTTTTCTTTTTTTTTTTTTTCTGAGCGACAAACACAAAAAAACTCCAAAACTTTAGCAAGGAGAGTCAAAAGGTATCATTTGATAGAACACGTTTAAATGTTTTAGAAAATATAAATTGCATTACATGTGGACATTTTCATGCTGATAAAACACAAAATATATATATATTTCATTTTATAATTTTTCATTTTTTTATTTGACATGGAATAACTCAGGAAGGCAATAAGATCAGAGAAATTCTTTTTTGGTGATGCTCTCCTACATGTGAGCTGCATCTTTTCAAATTTTGTGATGATAAAGTGTTATTCATTTTTTCGCAGCTAGATGGCGCCCACGGGCGGTAAACTCAGGTTTAAAAGGCACTTCTCAGCACTCGTTAGGAGTTTTTCGAAATGGTTAGATGCATTAAAAATCTGAGTTTCTAAGCTTTAAGATGATACCTATTTTGTGTTATTCCACGTTGGAAAATGAACATGGATGGTTCCAGGAACATTGGATACACACTGCATCCCGGAAAGATGAGAGACATGTTTTTAGCCAAGTATGTTACATCATTCCATGAGTAATATCTTGTGATCAACGCAATATATTATGTTGATTTTGGATTCATTTTAATCGTAAGAATCTGCTTTAAATAATGATGTGCATTTTATGTTATGTTATGTGCATTTAAGTTATGAGCACGTGAAACCTACATATTTACTTACATATCGGTCCCTTTTCTCTATGTCAGAGGAAGTGACGTCGCCTGCGTCTGCGCAGTGCGACCTGATGCAGCCCCTGAAGTGAGACACAGGAAACAGAAATACTGCAAAATAATAATAATAACGCGACTAAACGAGACGAAATAACGTTATAACATTTCGTCTCGTTTCGTTTTGGTTAATGAAAATGAAGAGACATTTTAGCATAGTTTTTATTTTGTAAACCACATTTAGTCTCGTTTTTATTCGTCAAAAATATTGCATTATACATTTAATTATAGTCTTCATCACATGACCAGCATTTACGTTGCGTCTCGTCTCGTTTTCGTCACGTGATAAAGGTTCGTTGACGACGATATTTAGTCAGAATTTTCGTTGACGAAAGCAACACTAGAAGGCAGTCTGGCGAAAGCTAGATATTTTACTTCATAACTTGTTAAATATGGATATTTTTCTTACACAAATGCATCAATTCGCTTCAGAAGGCCTTTATTAGTCCCCCGGAGCCATGTGGAGTACGTTTATGTGGATGGATGCACTTTCTTCAGCTCATACTCGTTAGTCCCGCTCACTGCCATTATAAAGCTCGGATGTGTCAGGATATTTATTAATATTTCTCCAATTGCGTTCATCAGAAAGAAGAAAGTCATATACACCTAGGTTGGCTTGAGGGTGAGTAAAGCTTGGGGTAATTTTCATTTGAAAGTGAACTAATCCTTTAATAAGTGAAAAAAAAAAATATATATAGCCTATATATATATATATATATATATATATATATATATATATATATATATATATATACACAGTACAGTCCAAAAGTTTGGAACCATTAAGATTTTTAATGTTTTTAAAAGAAGTTTCGTCTGCTCACCAAGGCTACATTTATTTAATTAAAAATACAGTAAAAAACAGTAATATTGTGAAATATTATTACAATTTAAAATAACTGTGTACTATTTAAATATATTTGACAAAGTAATTTATTCCTGTGATGCAAAGCTGAATTTTCAGCATCGTTACTCCAGTCTTCAGTGTCACATGATCCTTCAGAAATCATTCTAATATGCTGATTTGCTGCTCAATAAACATTTATGATTATTTTCAATGTTGAAAACAGTTGTGTACTTTTTTTTTCAGGATTCCTTGATGAATAGAAAGTTCAAAAGAACAGCATTTATCTGAAATACAAAGCTTCTGTAGCATTATACACTACCGCTCAAAAGTTTGGGGTCAGTAAGAATTTTTATTTTTATTTTTTTGAAAAGAAATTAAATGAATACTTTTATTCAGCAAGGATGCATTAAATCAATCAAAAGTGGCAGTAAAGACATTTATAATGTTACAAAAGATTAGATTTCAGATAAACACTGTTCTTTTGAACTTTCTATTCATCAAATAATCCTGAAAAAAAATATTGTACACAAATATTTTGTACAATTGTACACATTAAATGTTTCTTGAGCAGCAGATCAGCATGTTAGGATGATTTCTGAAGGATCATGTGACACTGAAGACTGGAGTAATGATGCTGAAAATTCAGCTTTGCATCACAGGAATAAATTACTTTGTCAAATATATTCAAATAGAAAACAGTTATTTTAAATTGTAATAATATTTCACAATATTACTGTTTTTACTGTATTTTTAATTAAATAAATGTAGCCTTGGTGAGCAGACGAAACTTCTTTTAAAAACATTAAAAATCTTAGTGGTTCCAAACTTTTGGACTGTATATATATATATATATATATATATATATATATATATATATATATATATATATATATATATATATATAAATATATTATAGCCTGCCAAGCGATTAAAATTTTCAATCTAAATACATGATGTGCTGATTAATTAATTGCAATTTAATCGTTTAAAGTCATTATTGTGTTAGATGAGAAAAGCATTGCATTGACATTACAAAAAGTAGCCTTAGAAAGAAATCTTTTGATTCAACAGAATTTATAACACAAACTTTTCAGAAGCTGCATCTATATTTCCATAGTATACTATATTTACACACACTGTTTAATGAAGCTCAGATATGGCATGAATATGAATGAAAAATGATCTTTAAATATGAAACTAAAACCACCAGTAGGTGATGGCAAGTCACTGTCTTTAATGAGTCATTTATTCAACTTCATTCAAACGGCTGATTCATTCAGGAAATGAAGCAAGTGACCGTGTATTTATGAATGGGTCACTGAATCATTGGCTCATTCATTCCATTAAAAACCGTGGATTCATTCAGTAATGAAACACCGCTGTGTGTTGCTCAATAGATCTTCTGGGGCTTTGTTTGGAACTATTTTCATTGGCAAAATTGAGCAAAATATGAGAATATTGGGTGTAAAATGTAACACAATATTAACTTCTTGTTTACTGAATCAATATCACATTTGCAATCGAGCAGATATTTGAGAAAAACAGCACTCCTGCTTGTGTGATATTGCTAAGCTATATCATATGATATAAATATAAGACAAACCCCATACGGGGCAGTTTTTGCCCTCATATCTTGGATTTTAGTGGCATTTTAATTGCATTGCATTATTTTTTTTACAGAATGTTGCAGTGCTTATTATAAATAAATTATTCATACACGTTTTTTTAAAATTCATATGCCTTCGTAATCTTACGGCAAAAAACGTTAACCTCCCCTCCCACTTGAAAACGATGTCTGTTCTCTTCATGATTTACGTCTCTGCAGAGAGCGGGGCTAAATATCCTCCACAACCAACTGCAAACTGCCAACTTCTTACGATCCAATCAATTTCCAAGACCAAAATCCCGCCCTACATTTTTTCTCATTCCAGAAGCCATTTCAAAATATATATATAGACATACGTCACAATAGGAAGAAAAGAAATTGCAACTTCTGTTTCATGACGACTTTAATCGCACCATACTTACCTCGCAATGGGTACTAAAGACCTCTTCTTGCAGCAGGCAGCTTACGCGCTTATGCTAACGGCGAAAGCTAGTGACTCATAACGATGTGTGGCATGTGCTAACACTGCCAAAGGGTCTTTTATGTGGATTAATATGATGAGCTGGTTATTTCATCAACTATGATAACCGTAAAGCCAATTACTACAGCGGATGTGTGTATGAAGGCCAGACTCAGACACGTACCTTTGTGACAAAGCCCCCAGGGATTCGGGTTTGGCCTTTCAATGAGTGCCTGTATTTATTGTTTTAGGTGATTTAGCCAGCAGGGTTGGGAATTAATCAGCATTTTAGTATTGGCTACATTTAATTTGTGAATTTGAATTTAAATTGGCCACACCCTATAGGAAGTTGAGCTGGAATGACAAGATGATGAATAATGACAAGTTGGGCATTTCAATAAAATTCAACACAGGCACACAACAGAGGAATAATTGTTTTCATCGTTAAAGTAATTAATCATGTTTGTTTATTCCCTGATATGCATCATACATATTTTTCTAAACTGTGCTGGACATTGTTTTTCTAACCTTGTCAATAGCTATTAATTTATTTATTTATCTATATGAATTATGTATAATATTATATAATTATGTATAATTATTATATAGTTAAATGATACAGAAATATATAAATCAATATATCCATATCAAAATATGTATGTATTTAACGTAAGTTAGGTGTAATATATTTTAATATTATTAAAATAACTGTTATTAGATCTGTGAATTATTTATTGCAAGACCATCACTAAGAGAAGTAAAAATCTTTTTAGTATCCTTTCTGTGTCCAGACCTTTATAAAAAGGTTAAATGACCAGGGGTGAACTGGCATCACCTTATAACTGTGATTCGCCTCACATAATTACATACAAACACACTTTTGCTTCAATCGTTCAGACACCGATTCACACACACACGCGCAAGAGATAACGATCACACCATATTAACACTTTTAAATTAAATTTTTGCTCACTGTGAGTCAGGAGGTGAAGTGTTCCTATCAAACCATTTTATCTGCTGAATCTTCATTCGGTATCAATTAACTCTGATAAATAAGAATGTGCGCTTCTGTTCTCCAGCTATTATACTGATGCTTAATGACCGACTGAGGAACTATTAAATTGGCATTAGTACCACCTCAGTGATTGTAATGAATTGTGAATGTGTGTACGTGCAGTTAGTTACATGTGTCTGACCCGGACGTGAGTGTCGTGACAAAACTACATCTCTGCCGTTATAATCAGAGGATGTTGTAGAGGCAAAGACGCAAAACGGAGTGCGTTCAAATTGATTATCCTGCTTATACCATGGTCATTTTCCAGCATTGACAACCTAAATCTGTTATTGATGTTTGCAGTGCAATATTTGACTGGACAGGTCAAAATGACAGGTCACTCACAAGATCATTCTGCCCGCTTTCAATCGGACACAGAGATAAAGTACACTCTAAAAATGTTTTTTTTTTTTTACATTTTTAGAGTGTAGTGTGTAAGATTACATTTATTTCAATGAATGAATTATAGCATTTATTTGAGTTAATTATCAAGAGAAAGAGAAATGAGAGATGTGAGCTGCAGTGTTGCTAACGGGCTGCGCGCGGACAGGGTGTGCGGCCGGCCGCGAGCCCTCCGCATGACGAAAATTACGTCATGCGGACTGTGCACGAACGCGGACGGCTGAAGTATACCCAGGGCTTAAAGGATTAGTCCACTTTTAAATAAACTTTTCCTGATAATTTACTCACCCCCATGTCATCCAAGATGTTCATGTCTTTCTTTCTTCAGTCGAAAAGAAATTAAAGTTTTTGATGAAAACATTCCAGGATTTTTCTCCTTATAGTGGACTTCAATGGGCACCAAACAGTTGAAGGTCAAAATTAGTTTTACTGCAGCTTCAAATTGTTCAACACGATCCCAGATGAGAAATAAGTGTCTTATCTAGTGAAACCATCGCTCATTTTCTGAAAGAAATTGAAATTTTATAAGTTTTAACCTTAAATGCTCATCTTGAACAAGCTCTCTTCTTCTTCTCCTCTATTAGAATTCCAGCATAATACTGCCCTCCACAGGTCAAAGTTTGAACTAACTGTTATATACTATTGAACTAGCATATTACATATAAAAATTAGTTCAAACTTTGACCTGTGGAGGGCAGTAATACACTTAGCAGCGTCTACACTGCTGGAATTCTAATAGAGGAGAAGAAGAGAGCTAGTTCAAGATGAGCATTTCTGGTTAAAACTTATATAATTTTCAATTTTTTTTTTTTTTCAGAAAATGAGCAATGGTTTCACTAGATAAGACACTTATTTCTCATCTGGGATCAAGTTGAACAATTTGAAGCTGCAGTGAAACTAATTTTGACCTTCAACTGTTTGGTGCCCATTTTAATCCTGGTTATGTGAAAAACAAACATAGTCGCACCAGTTTGACTTGACAAACATTTAATTTTCCTGAAAGGTCTAAATATATAATAATTTGCTTTCAGTATTTTAAAATACACTGCATATACTGTCAAATGTTAAGATAAGACCCTTATTTCTCATCTGGGATCGTGTTGAACAATTTGAAGCTGCAGTGAAACTAATTTTGACCTTCAACTGTTTGGTGCCCATTGAAGTCCACTATAAGGTGAAAAATCCTGGAATGTTTTCATCAAAAACTTTAATTTCTTTTCGACTGAAGAAAGAAAGACATGAACATCTTGGATGACATGGGGGTGAGTAAATTATCAGGAAAAGTTTATTTAAAAGTGGACTAATCCTTTAAGTCTGCAGAATTGGGCTACTTTTACACTGTTGCCGCGGGTTGTTTTTCATGTCTGCGGGTTGAATCGACCCAAAATAACGTGATATTTAGCCCCTGGAATGCGATTTTTACCGCGGGATCCCCGAAGTGCGATTGGGCTAGTTTTAGGCTAGTTTTGAGTGGGTTTTGTTGTGAAAACAACAAAGCAACCCTGGCGAGCTGTGAGTTAAATTATCGTATTGTTCCGAATATAAGACAACCCCCCCCCCTTTTTCAAGATGTACCTTTTTTTTGGGGGGGGGGGGGGGGGAGCTTTTTGAAGACCAAACCTTGTACTTTATAAAGAAAATATTTATAAAGAAAATGCTTTTATTTGAAAATAATTTAAGTATGAAAATATGTATATATATTTTAAGTATTTAAGTATGGTAAATACTGGTAAAATGTACTAACAATCACATTTAAAAATAAACACTTTTTGGCATACCATAAAAATAACCTGTAGCCCGTAGCCCATCTGAATTATATAATAATTATGCTATCCATCTCATAAACCGTATTTCCACCGCAGGAACTTTGTTGTGGTACTCTGTGTGTATTGACCGCAGGAACCAGGGTCTAAATGAAGTTCCGGGTGAAAAAAAAATTCCCTCAGAAAGTCCCTGCTCACGCGGTAGTACTTTTTCAATTCAGGAACTTTTGGGGCTGGGACTTGGGCACTGAAAATGCTGATTGGTTGTGTAACGAGGCGGCAGACTCGGGGAGATCCACATGCAGCTTTATTGAACAATCGTAGTCGTACAGGCAGGGGTCAAATACCAGCAAAAGCAGTGTCAAAGGCAAGACGTGATCAGAAACAGTACCAGGCAAACAAACAGGGCAGGCGAGAGTGGGTAATCCAGTAAACAGGCAAAGATATCACAGGGCAGGCAGCAGGCAGAATACGGAGGTACAAGGCAGTCCAAGGTCATACACAGGAAAACAATACACAGGAATAAACGCTCAGAAATGTCAGCCGGGGCAAAACAAGACTTTGCGAAGCATGGGTGTGTGTGTGTTAGTCTTTTATAGTCCAGGTGATATGGATCAGGTGTGTGTGTAATCAGTCCAGGTATGGAGTATGGGAAATGTAGTCCAGCAAAGGTTAATATTCAGGTGAAGGTGCCCTCAGGTAGCGATCGGAGGGAGCCACAGAGACCGAGTTCGTGACAGGTTGACTCCACGTAGCATTTTATTTCGGCATTTTTAAAAGTCTGCTGCAGTGAGTGCAGTAAGAGTTGTTTGCTATTCGAATCAACAACGGAGTTTAAAAAATACAACCGATGGACCGGCGACAAGGTTCAAGCTTTATTAAGCTTATAAATTGAGCACAGTCCTACGTCATCAGATTAACTTGCCTAATCTTCACATTACTTTATATAGCAACAGGTCTAGAGGAAAAAAAGTTGCTGGTACAATTTCGGTAGAAACACGGCTATAGTGAAAACCATGTAGCTTATCTGTCAATAATACACTCGCAACAATAGGTGGCGCCAAGTACTATATTATATTCGGAACAATACAGAGCTCCAAAACTAGCGTCGTTGCCGCCTCATTGCTGAGAACTACAGTATAATGTAGCGATTCAGTAGTTTAATTGATAAAGTAGCAGGCAGCGTTGACAAGTTTCAATGCTTCTGAATGTTTCTGTGTGGTTTCAGCAAGAGATCTCTGATATCTGTGTGTGCTTCAATGAAAACAGTGCATTAATATAAAACAGTTGGACTACCTGTGCATTAATCAGTTTTAATGCACACCTTCCAGCCAATCAGAATTGAGTACACAGACAGACCATGGTATAATTAATTATATGTTATTTTCAAAGGATTATGCATTTAAATAACTTTAGACTTTGCTTCATTGTGTGTGCTTCAGGATCTAGATGATGACAACACGGGCCCTCCCGCTAACGGCGGCACCCCCAACGTCTGGGACGGCTCAGGACACCCTCCCGAAAAGGATGAGTCGACCGATGAGACTCTTCCACCGTATGAACCAGCTGACCAGAATGATATTGAAGTTAGCCACGGTAACTTGGCCCGTGAAGAAAGTTTCATGTCTCAGCCCATGCTGGTCTAAAGACGTAGGCCGTGCCTGCGATTTGCACTGCCACCGTCCTACCCAGCCGCGGACGCCCATTTCAGCACAGCAGGCTATGGTCCTCGGCACATACACATCGAAAACCACCCCAGCCTGGTGCAATTTTTTTTTATAAGTGGCTAACCGATCTTTTAACCTATTCTCATGGCTTTGTGGGTGGTCCATGAAACATATTGATACCTTTCGGATCAGTGTTCATCAGACTTTTGACAGATTTTGGACATTTGATAACGCATGTCAACATTCTTAGTACTTTACAAAAGCAAACTTTGATTAGAAATTAACGGTAAAACAAAACCATGAGAATGGGTCGTTATTCATTTTTGAGGTACTATGTAATATTTTAATCCTGGTTATGTGAAAAACAAACATAGTCGCACCAGTTTGACTTGACAAACATTTAATTTTCCTGAAAGGTCTAAATATATAATAATTTGCTTTCAGTATTTTAAAATACACTGCATATACTGTCAAATGTTGCTTATGTTTCTGATCTCTACATTTTTATTCTGCGATCTTGGTGTAGTGCTCTTTTAAGCTTTAGCTTTTGTCGGTTTTGTGCGTTAACTTCTGTGATAAGGGAAAAAGTCTTGTGGTATATGCAATGTATTTTACATACAGCAAAAATGTATTTTTATATTTTATATTTGATGTCATTTTGATCGATTATATCACCTAAAAACAAATGTATGCATTATTTTCTTATTTTTGTTTCGTTGATTGGCGTGTTCATTGTTTTTGAAAAGTACCAAATAAGTTCTGTAAATAATATAAGAAAATAATATATATAGCCAGTCTAACATGCATTAAAAAAGTAGAAAAAAAGGAAAAATGCAAACAAATCCAAAAATACCAGTGGGGTACAAAATGAAAAATGTACTTTTTTTTTTTTTTTTTTTAAACATTTATTTTAACGGGTATTAAGTCGTATGCTGATGTTTTACTTATTGATATGTGTGGATTTTGTTACTGTATAATCTGCATGGCATGGTTGGTTGCTTTCTTAAAAACAGTGGGCACCTGTCGCAACTTTTCCTCGCTCCCCTATTTTCTGGTCATTAGAAGCACAATATGCATTTAGAGATGCTGAAGGTGACGGGAGTTTAGGATCATTTTCTGCCTTCTGAAGCTAAAAGTTCATGTTAAAGACCTTGTGAAATCTCTTGACGAGCACAATTTTCTTTCTGTACTGACATATTTCCTATTGAAACATTTTAGAAGATCAAAAGACATAAAAGATCCCATCCATTTTAAAATGGCCAAGGGGCTTTAGTTCCATCACAGCCATTAATCATGATTTGCTACTTGCTGTTACTAGGCTGGGGTGCGTTTCCCGAAAGCATTGTTGGTGAACCATGGTCGTAAGTCCCATTGAACTCTATTGGCAACGACCAAACTTGCGACCATAGTTCGCTTCGGGAAACGCGCCCCTGGTTGGACTACGAGGAGGGACAGTCTCATTGCTCTAGAGAGCATTTGATTGGACAAAACTCTTAGTGCAGGATGAGTCATCAATATTTTTGGCCTGTTTTCCAAAAGAAAGATTATACATTTTAAATGTTTATCTGCTAAAACTTAAAAAAAGTCAACTTTAAGGAGTATACCATGATATATAGCTATTGGTTTCAAAGTTAACGGATATGAATTGAAAGCCATTGATTTAATGCGGTCTTTAATATTCAAATGCACTGTGTATCACTTTCTTGAGCTTGGCCACAATGCTTCAGAGGCCTTTGTTTGGCCAAACGTTATCTTATTCCTATCGTTCTTATCAAAAAGAAGTATAGTTTTTGAATGAAAGAAGAGGAGGAAGCTTACGCCTCCTCCTTAAAGGAACAGTTCACCCAAAAATCATCTCCTCACCTTCGTGTAGTTCCAATTCCATATGATTTTGTTTCTTCTGTGGAACAAAAATTAGATGTTTTGAAGTATGTTTACACTGTTGCATTCACTTTTGGTCACCATTTAATTCCATTGTATGGTAAAGAGCAGCTTGGATGTGCTGCTATATAAATGTTCTTTTGTGTTTCGTGGACAAAGAAAGTTTTTAAAGTCATGATTGAATTTATTTTGGTGAACTGTTCCTTTAAGAGATAGATGAGGAACAGAAGTAGTTTTTATTTCTTTTCTTTTCTGTTTTCCTTTTCACTGGTTCTTGGATGGCATGGCAACTAATTCCATCACTGTTCGTGTCTTTCACTCTTGAATGTAATCTTTGCACATCCACTTGAAGCTGTCGATAGATCATTGTGTCATAGTGTCTAAATACATTGTTGTAATTGTGCCAAAGAACACATATCAAAACCATAGTGATGCAATGAACTAAAGACTTGCTAACAGGTTACAGAGATGATCAATGGAACGAATGAATGGCTTTTTTAATGGTCACCTGGAGCGGAAACTCGCACATTCACAAAGCTCACCTTTTAGATGGGTGAATGGATGAATAGGTGGGCAGGCGCCATGAGAAATCAATGGATGGACGGTAGAGTTCCCCCCATATGAATTAACAAGCCCTCCTTCGTTCTTGATTAGCCATCGATCACTTTCACTGCCTGATCTTCTGGCCTGTTGGACATCACAGAAAATTACTGATTCTTGCAAAACGGTTATTCTTGACATGACACGACAATCTTTCACCTGTCATCTCAGTTTAGCTGGGTTGTGGTCTCGTCACTGTTTCTAAAGAAGGGAATGTAAGTCTGCATGCTGCATGAGATTTGGGGTTAGCTTATGTTATCATGCGCAAATGGACCGCCTTCATGCAACTGTCATTTGCTACAATGGTGCAGTATTAGACAATCACTGTGTGTTATACTCATCCATAAGGGTTTCTGTGTTTTAAACTGTGATTTCATTTTTTTATTTTTTTTTAAGTTTGCATTTTTAAAATGATTGTTTATCTGTATTTTCAAGTGTTTTTAAAATGTCTTATATTGATCACATATACATTTAAAGTCCTGGTAAAACTATTTAATGTCATTCTGGATTTTAAAAAAGATAATCAAAGGAATGTTAAAGGTCAAAAATTCCAATTCTGTCATCATTTACTCACCCTCATGTCGTTCCACACCTGTATGACTTTTTAATTTGAAGAACATTTCAGCTGTTTCTGTCCATTCAATGAACGTCAGTGGGGTCCAAAACAACAAAGAAAGTCAGTCAAACAAATTTAGAATGCACAAGGGCGAGTAAATGAATGCAATGAATGATCTCTTTAACAAAGTAGCGGCCCGCTAAAATTAGTCTTTGGTTACCGAACGACTCGTGGCATTTATCAAATCTTCTCTCCAGCAAAACAAACAGACTTAACTTGCCATATGTTTATACTTCATTATCACGAATCATATCAGAGACCCACTCAAAATCATCTGCCACGCGTTAGCTTGTGCGCTGCCCTGTCATCGTCAAGCCAGATGTGCCTTTGTTACTTTATTTTGAGCCATTTTACTGACAGATTTGTTTTGCCTGAGACAAAAGTAAATCATTGACTATATAGACCACCCGATGGGGAGAATTGTGATTGTTTTTATTTTTAATGTTTGTTTTTGCATCTTATTTCTTTCCCTACTGAGATTATTTTATATGCATAAGCAGCGTGTTCTATGTTTTATGGATCATTGTGATGTCTAATAAACTATAAGCCAAAGCTCCTGTTGTGAAGCGTCTTTGTGTAATTCAGTAATACTGCTACTGTATAATCTACTGCTTTTGTAGAATATACATGTATTACATTGGGATCTTAGACTATATACTGCAGTTTGTGGAATATTACCAAATGCCAAAAAAGTGTTTAGCATTCACTTATTGATTTACCATCTGAGAGACCTTCAGAAGATCTGGTTTAACTCTTGAACTCTGAAAATGTCAGACTGTGAAGGCAAACATCAGCCGGTCTAAACTTCAAGAGCACGACTTTAGGTAAATACAAATTTAGAAGCCTTTTAGAGCCTCTGAAATTCTCTCATTCTGTCCATATGTCTGGTAGACTGGGCAATATAAATAATACATTTTTTCAGTCACAAACAAACTGGGGCGAAAGCTCAGGATATTCTCGGAACAGTTCTCTAACGAGTGTGACTTTGAAAGACTTTCATATTCGTATGTTTTTCTTGATGTTCAGCATTTTTTATGTATATTTAATTGCTGTCAAAAGTTTTGATGTAAACTTTACATATCTTAACAAACTTGTCAGATAACATGAACATGAATGACACCGTCGCTGATGTATAAGATCCTTTTTATGGTTGTGTGAGGTCGGGGCAATTATATCACAAGTAATGAATAAAAATTGCATAGTTTCTGAATATTTAAAATAGGTAAACATTATTTCATTGAAGTATCTGGCCGAAGACTGCTCTTGACTCAGCTGGTCCATTCGTATTTTATATTAAAATGAATTTAACTTTAGTAATTTAAGTAATTATATGGACCCATTTAGACTTGGGCTTTAAAGTCATTATTCCTGACAGCTAAAAGAATTTATACCATAAAATGGATGAAAAGTATTCCAAAACATTAAGAAATATTAAAGCAAGGATATTACTCTGAGTTTGTTGTGGTTTAAATAAACCAAGCAAAATTGCAACTGAACTTCACAGCCAGTGATCACCATGCATTTTTATTGAATGGAAAACAGCTTTGACATTTTGATGATAAATCAGCTTGTGTTCTACTGGGGGAAAAAACCATATAAGTGACATTTCTAGAAAGCAAATATTCAGTTTAAAGCAAATTATCTGTGCAACGCCTGACTCGACTGGACTAACCAAATATAAATATGCATATAATATTTTTTATACTAACACCTCTTTTAACCTACAACAATCATGCAACTTGTATCAAAGATACAAATATTATTGGAGTATGCATTAATATACACCGATCAGGCATAACATTATGACTACCTTCCTAATATTGTATTAGTCCATCTTTTGCTGCCAAAACAGCCCTGAACCATCGAGGCATGGACTCCTCTAGACCCCTGAAGGTGTGCTGTGGTATCTGGCCTCCATGGATCGGACTTGTTTGTTCAGCACATCCCACACATACTCCACTGGATTGAGATCTGGGGAATTTGGAGGCCAAGTCAACACCTTAAACTTATTGTTATGCTCCTCAAACCATTCCTGAACCATTTTGCTTTGTGCGCATTATCCTGCTGAAAGAGGCCATGGCCACAAGGGAATACCGTTTCCATGAAAGGCTGTACATGGTCTCAATAATGCTTCGGTAGGTGGTACGTGTCAAAGTAACATCCACATGGATGGCAGGACCCAAGGTTTCCCAGCAGAACATTGCCCAAAGCATTACACTGCCTTCGCCAGACTTGCCTTCTTCCCATAGTGCATCCTGGTGCCATGTGTTCCCCAGGTAAGCGACACACACGCAATCGGCCATCCATGTGATGTAAAAGAAAACGTGATTCATCAGACCAGGCCACCTTCTTCCATTGCTCCGTGGTCCAGTTCTGATGCTCACGTTCCCACTGTTGGCACATTCGGCGGTGGACAGGGGTCAGCATGGGCACCCTGACTGGTCTGCAGCTATGCAGCCTGATATGCAACAAACTGTGATTCACTGTGTATTCTGACACCTTTCTATCAGAACCAGCATTAACTTCTTGAGCAATTTGAGCTACAGGAGCTCATCTGTTGGATCGGACCACACGGGCCAGCCTTCGCTCCCCACGTGCATCAATGAGCCTTGACCACCCATGACCCTGTCGCCGGTTCACCATTGATCCTTTCTTGGAGCACTTTTGATAGATAATGACCACTGCAGACCGGGAACACCCCACAAGAGCTGCAGTTTTGTAGATGCTCTGACCCAGTCATCTAGCATCACAATTTGGCCCTTGTCAAACTCGCTCAAATCCTTACGCTAAGGATTTTTCCATTTTCCTGCTTCTAACACATCAACTTTGAGAACAAAATTGCATACTTCCCTGCTATATAGTAGGTTGTGTGATGAGTAGTATGCCAGAATTTACAGTACTCATAAGAGTAGGTAAAAGTACCAGGATGACCTACAACTTCCAGCGAGATTCTGAAGTGTGCAAATGATGGTCGCTTTACTATCCCGTGAGGCCAAATAAGAGGATTAGTGAATGGCAGTAAAGTGACGCAAATGACACTGGTAGGTCACATGATAAAGACAACATGGTGAATGTTGTATGTCCAGATTGCATTCATAGTACACACATTCATACTACTGTATATAGAATGTAATTTTTTAGTGGTCGCAAAATAATCTCCCTCATGTCGTTTTACACCGTAAGACCTTTGTTCATCTTTGGAACACAAATTAAGATATTTTTCATGAAATCCGATGTCTCAGTGAGGCCATTCAATCAGTGGTTCGGAGAACCAAAGTCACGTGATATCACGTTTACGCGATGCGAACCGCTGATTTGAAACAAAAGATTCATAAAGCTTCAAAGCAGTGTTTTGAAATCGCCCATCACTAAATATTGTTGAAAAGTCGTTATTTTGTTTTTTTGGCACACAAAAAGTATTCTCGTCGCTTTATAATATTAAGTTAGAACCACTGTAGTCACATGAACTGATTTAAATATGTCTTTAGTAGCTTTCTGGATCAGTGACATTGCTGGCAATAGAGGCCACACTGAGCCATCGGATTTCATCAAAAATATCTTAATTTGTGTTCCGAAGATGTACGAAGGTCATACAGGTGTAGAACGACATGAGGGTGAGTTATAAATGACATAACTTTCATTTTTGGGTGAATTAACTCTTTAAGAGAGTAGGCCTATGCGATTTCAGACACAGCCTACAAATGGTAGGCTACTTTTTTGGCCCATGTGAAAGATGGCAGACTTTTGATTGGCTACAGTAGTGTGTGCGTTCCTAAGGAAACTCTGGAACTAGCAGGTAATTCATGCAGCCCATCTAACTTTTGATCACAACAAGGCCTAGGTAGCTTGATGAAATTTAAAATCAGTCACCACTGAGAATGCAGTTACCTCAATGAGAACTAGTCCCCTGTTGTGTTTGATTAATATGCTAATTCCATTGCAAAGACATCAACTATTGCTGTTGCCGTTTGGGTCATTTGTATGCCTCACGACGCCCCGAAGAAGCAGGTGACTGTAGGCTGCTCGAGTCAGACACTGTTTGCCATTTGTTGCCCACCAAAAGGCTGCCTGATTCATTAGCAGCACGTACTCTGTGTTAATACCCATTAACTCTTCATAGCATTCTCTGTAATTGAAACCCAACCGGCCTCAACATTTGCGCACAACGACTTGACATCGCTTTCATGAGGACATAATGAATACATTGCTAATTTATCCTCTCAAGCGCTAGTGTGCGTTGTAATGGGCCAGTTCCAGCTTGGCTCGTGACTTTTTTTTAAAAACGACGTAGCCTCCTTAAGCACCTGTCACCCTGCATTCGTTAGCCCTTTCCTTAATGAGTTAGATCTCAAGGCTCCATCGCTGATGAGATACAAGCTGAGTGTGGCGATTGTTTCGTGTCAGAGTCTGTTAAGTCAGCTGTGGGCGTGCGGGGATGCGACTGGGGCCATGATTAAATGTTGATAGAAATGATGTGCAATCAGCGATTAAAAACGGGCCATTCGCTGACGGCTAATGCTCGGTTTAACCTCTGACTTCAGAGACTGCCAGCTGAAGAGAGAGAGGGAGAGAACGACAGAAATAAAGACAATACAGTGAGGTAAAGGAGAGAAAAATGAAGACGCAGAACCTGGGAGCCGTTAGTCCCTCCTGGCCATTCTTCAATCGTGTTTCCTCAGACATTCAACTCTGTTGTTGCTAAAAAGATGACGAATTGGTTGGGAAAGAAATTGCGAATAAGGTGCGATACACTGGAGAGGAAGCACGTCCAGGGAGAGACCTGGAAATGCAGACAGGCTTGTGGTGGACGAATGAAGGGGGAAAAGGAGACAGCACCTCCATGTGGCCTCTACATATACTGCAAAGAGCCTCACATGGGCCACTTTTAAAGGGTTAGTTCACCCAGAAATGAAAATAACGACATTTATCACTCACCCTCATGTCGTTCTACACCCGTAAGACCTTCGTTCATCTTTAGAACACAAATTAAGATATGGTTGATGAAATCCGACGACTCAGTGAGGCCTCTATTGAGAGGAAAGCCATTGAAACTCTCAAGGTCCATAAAGGTACTAAAAACATATTTAAAACAGTTCATGGTGGTCCTATCTTAATAATATAAAGCGACAAGAATACTTTTTGTGCACCAAAAAAACAACTTTTCAACAATATCTAGTGACAGGCGATTTCAAAACACTGCTTCAGGGCTTTACGAATCGAATCAGTGAATCGGAGCGCCAAAGTCACATGATTTCAGCAGTTTGAGAGGAGATCTGAATCACTAATTCGAAACAAAAGATTCATAAAGCTCAGAAACTTCATGAAGCAGTGTTTTGAAATCGACCCATATAGATATTGCTGAAAAGTCATTATTTTATTTTTTTTGGCGCACAAAAAGTATTCTTATTGCTTTATAATATTAAGACAAAACCACTGTACTCACATGAACTGATTCAAATATGTTTTTAGTACCTTTATGGACCTTGAGAGTTTGAATGGCTGTAGAACGACATGAGGATGAGTAATAAATTACATTATTTTCATTTTTGGGTGAACTAACCCTTTAACAACATTCATTTTTGAAGAACAGTTGCTGGCCCCCATTGACTTCCATAGTCTGAAAAAAAAAATACTATGGAAGTCAGTGGGGACCAGAAAATAGCATTACTAAAATGAAATGAATTGAAATACAGTAAGTTTCAAGTATACGGAAAAGGATTAGGGCCAAGCAATAATAAAAAAATAAAACCATCTCGAGATTAAAGTTGTTAAATTTTGAGAAAAAAGTCGAGATAAAATGTTGAGAATAAAGTCATTAAATTATGAGAAAAAAGTCATTAAATTACGAGAAAAAAGTCATTAAATTACGAGAATAAACTCGTTAAATTACGAGAAAAAACTCTTTAAATTTTGAGAAAAAAACGTGTTAAATTTCGAGAAAAAAGTCAAGATAAAATGTTGAGAATAAAGTCATTAAATTACGAGAAAAAAGTCATTAAATTACGAGAATAAACTCGTTAAATTACGAGAAAAAACTCTTTAAATTTCGAGAAAAAAACGTGTTAAATTTCGAGAAAAAAGTCGAGATAAAATGTTGAGAATAAAGTCATTAAATTACGAGAAAAAAGTCATTAAATTACGAGAATAAACTCGTTAAATTACGAGAAAAAACTCTTTAAATTTCGAGAAAAAAACTTGTTAAATTTCGAGAAAAAAGTCGAGATAAAATGTTGAGAATAAAGTCATTAAATTACGAGAAAAAAGTCATTAAATTACGAGAATAAACTCGTTAAATTACGAGAAAAAACTCTTTAAATTTCGAGAAAAAAACGTGTTAAATTTCGAGAAAAAAGTCGAGATAAAATGTTGAGAATAAAGTCATTAAATTACGAGAAAAAAGTCATTAAATTACGAGAATAAACTCGTTAAATTACGAGAAAAAACTCTTTAAATTTCGAGAAAAAAACTTGTTAAATTTCGAGAAAAAAGTCGAGATAAAATGTTGAGAATAAAGTCATTAAATTAAGAGAAAAAAGTCATTAAATTACGAGAATAAACTCGTTAAATTACGAGAAAAAACTCTTTAAATTTCGAGAAAAAAACTTGTTAAATTTCGAGAAAAAAGTCGAGATAAAATGTTGAGAATAAAGTCATTAAATTACGAGAAAAAAGTCATTAAATTACGAGAATAAACTCGTTAAATTACGAGAAAAAACTCTTTAAATTTCGAGAAAAAAACGTGTTAAATTTCGAGAAAAAAGTCGAGATAAAATGTTGAGAATAAAGTCATTAAATTACGAGAAAAAAGTCATTAAATTACGAGAATAAACTCGTTAAATTACGAGAAAAAACTCTTTAAATTTCGAGAAAAAAACTTGTTAAATTTCGAGAAAAAAGTCGAGATAAAATGTTGAGAATAAAGTCATTAAATTAAGAGAAAAAAGTCATTAAATTACGAGAATAAACTCGTTAAATTACGAGAAAAAACTCTTTAAATTTCGAGAAAAAAACTTGTTAAATTTCAAGAAAAAAGTTGAGATAAAATGTTGAGAATAAAGTCATTAAATTACGAGAAAAAAGTCATTAAATTACGAGAATAAACTCGTTAAATTATGAGAATAAACTCGTTAAATTATGAGAAAAAACTCTAGACAAAATGATAAAATGTTGAGAAAATGTATGAGTTTATTGTCAACATTTTATCTCGACTTTTTTCTCGAAATTTAACGAGTTTTTTCTCGTAATTTAATGACTTTATTCTCAACATTTTATCTCGACTTTTTTCTCGAAATTTAATGACATTTTTCTCATAATTTAACAAGTTTATTCTCAACATTTTATCTCGACTTTTTTCTTGAAATTTAACGAGTTTTTTCTCGAAATTGAACAACTTTAATCTCGAGATGGTTTCATTTTTTATTATTGCTTGGCCCTAATCCTCTTCCGTATAAGTAGTACTAAAATGACTAAAACTGAAATAAAAAATAAAGTTAAATCGAAGTATTTTAAAAATAATATCAAAACAAAATTACTGAAAACAATAAAATTAAAAACTGTAAATATAAAAATAAATGCTAATTCAAAGTATTAAAAAATACTATAATAGTATATAAATAATATAATAAAACCCAAAGAATCCAGTGCAAATGTTATCTCTTAAAACAGTTAAAATAGTTTTAAAATAGTTAAAACAGTCTTAAAATAGTTAAATATGCAATATAATGAAGTCATGTGACATCAATGTAGCATACTATTTATTAAAACATTGCGTATTTGTAATAAATACGGCTGCACTGTATGGTGTAAACAGTATGATAGTATTCCAGTCTGAACATAGGCTGTGTCTTATTCTCCTCCTAGTATTTTGGAAACATTAATTCAGGCACTAACAAGGGTCTTGATCCACAAAACATTGGGAAACTGATGACTCAATTACTGATGCGTCACAATTATGAGGTCGCACATTAAAATGTAGCTGGTATTTATTAAGAACATCACTGTATAACACAGGGCATGACTAATATCCTTCTGGTGTCATTTGATTTGTTTCTTGTGCGTCTTCATTATAGCTGTTAAAAACGTACTGCGGCATTATAAAATATGCCCTTGTTCTTCATTTATAATGACTGCAAAAAGACATGATATAAAGTAAACTGGAACCATTTTGAAAATGGGAATCATTGGGTAGTACTTGGTGAGCACTTTCTCTGTACGTAAGCTGATAGTTTACAACATACTGTATGTAAATCTTAACTCAAACAGAAATGTCATTTCCCAGATGTTTTATCCAACTTAATGTAGGCCACATGCTGTAACAAAGTACTGCATCAAGACCACTAAACCAGACCTTCATTAAAAACAGCCCAGCTGTGAGAAATATCTGCAATCGGTTAATGATAATGGGCCTCCTACCATAAGCTGAAACTAGGAGCTGTGTGCTTTCCTTGTGGCTGCAGATGTTCAAGCAAAATGCTGTGTTTAATTCAAGTCATGAATGTGAATAAATATGTGTGAGAACTCATTTCCAAGATGCTAAAGATCGCCTGGGAGAAACTAATATTTATCCATTTTTAGCCCTTTAATAAAATCTAAGGTAGTTATGGCTGCTAGCGCAAGGAATGCAAGTTTCATTCCCAAATGAGGGTGTCCTAGAAACTGGTGAATTACTAAGATCACATTCCTGTTTTATCAACATTGTGCCCTTGAGCAAAGCACATAACCTCAGGGTCACAACTGAGGGACTAGCCATGCAATCAGAGTATTTTCAGTTGTTCTGGTTAACAAGCAGATATCTACGGAGCCCCTAAAGGGACGTGGTGGTGGAAAACAAATTGGGAAGGGAGGAAATTTGACGTGCTGGTGGAAAAAAAATTTGGGATGGGAGGAATTTTTTTTTTCGAAACTTTTGCGTTCCCCCGAGAAACTTTGCATTCCCTCGCAAAACTTTTGCATTCCCACGCAAAGATATTTGCGTTCCCTTGCTGTGAGCTCGGACAAACACTTCCTCTTTAATGTCCCGCTGGCTGGCAGTAGTGTTTCAGTTAGTTCCATATGTTAAAGGGTTAGTTCACCCAAAAAATGAAAATTCTGTCATTTATTACTCACCCTCATGCCGTTCCACACCCGTACGACCTTCGTTCATCTTCAGAACACAAATTAAGATATTTTTGATGAAATCCGTTAGCTCCGTGAGGCCTACATGGGGAGCAATGACATTCCCTTATAAAGTGACGAGAATATTTTTGGTGCGCCAAAAAAACTAAATAATGACTTATTTAGTGATGGCCAATTTCAAAACACTGCTTCATGAAGCTTTGGAGTGTTATGAATCTTTTTTTGTCGAATCAGCTGTTCGGAGCGCCAAAGTCACGTGATTTCAGCAGTTTGGCAGTTTGACACGCGATCCGAATCATGATTCGACACAAAAAGATTCATAACACTCCGAAGCTTCATGAAGCAGTGTTTTGAAATCGGCCATCACTAAATAAGTTGTTATTTTGTTTTTTTGGCGCACCAAAAATATTCTCGTCACTTTATAATATTAATATTAAACCACTGTACTCACATGAACCGATTAAAATATGTTTTTAGTTCCTTTATGGATCTTGAGAGAGGAAATGTCATTGTTCCCTATGCAGGCCTCACGGAGCCATCGGATTTCAACTAAAATATCTTAATTTGTGTTCCGAAGATTAACAAAGGTCTACAGGTGTGGAATGACATGAGGGTGAGTAATAAATGACAGAATTTTCATTTATGGGTGAACTAACCCTTTAATAATGCACACAACTAATGTGCAGCTCTTATAGTTTGAACTTGTTGGACTCAAATATAAAGAAATGCAGTCAGTGCTTATGTCTAGCAGTTCAGTAAAGTTTGCAATAATATATTCACAGATTCGAGCTTCCCGGATCAATAACTCGTAAGCTAAACGTTGTTAAAACACAAATTCAGCTACTTCCAATCATAGTAACCTAGACAATGAGCTACAACAACCCAATTTTCCTCAAATGTACTTTATAATACATTGGTCTCTATGAGCAGGCGGCGGAGAGACAAGTCGGAAGGGACCGTCTGAAAAGTGCAAAACCCAAAACCCTTTTGCTCATTTTATATTATGAAAAATACTCAATAACTTCACTGTAACACATTGTACTTTCACCAAATTCAGTTCATACGTCACTGCTCTTCTGCTGGTTGTACTGGAACACTTAGTTTGATAAAAAAAAAAAAAAAAAAAAAAAAAAGCATAACTTTTATGATTATTAATAATTAAACAAAATCAGTAACAACTGTAATTAGTAAAAATATTACATAAATTGTATTGCCATCAAATTCAGTAAGCAACTATCATGCAAAAGCTGTTGTAAGTATGTAAGGTGTGTACCAACATCATTTGTGTAAAGAAGGCCTTTATGTGCTACTCGTCAAATTAAGTGTTGTAGAACCAGCAGAAGAGCAGTGATGTATGAACTGAATTTGGTGACAGTACAATGTGTTACAGTGAAGTTATTGAGTATTTTTCATGATATAAAATGAGCAAAAGAGTTTTGGGTTTTGCACTTTTCATACGGTCCCTTCCGACTTGTCTCTCCGCCACCTGCTCATAGAGACCAATGTATTATAAAGTACATTTGAGGAAAATTGGGTTGTTGTAGCTTGTTGTCTAGGTTACTATGATTGGAAGTAGCTGAATTTGTGTTTTAACAACGTTTAGCTCACGAGTTATTGATCAGGGAAGTTTGAATCTGTGAATATATTGCCAACTTTAATGAACTGCTTGACTTAAAGGTGCTAAAGAGGATGTTTTGTTTTATACATTTTTGCAATATTACTTGAAACTGTCTTTACTAACTGATAAAAGACTATTTATTAGGTGCGCTGAAAGGAATAATATTAATATACATCATCTGTGCACGAGGTAGGGCCTTAAAAACATCAGCCAATCGTTGACGCGATCATCACGTAAACGATTGGCCCTCTGGCTTGTCAATCACTGCCGTGACGTTCCTTGTGAGAGACGAGCGCGGCTGCGCGCTCCAGTAACTTTCCACACTCCACAGGCGCCGCATGCAATGTTTTTGTCAGGAGACAGGAGTAACAACTGCAGATTATGAGTTACCTGCGGTGAGTCTGACATAATGAATCCAAAAAACACGACACAGCGAATGCCGGTGGTAAAATAACCGTGTTCAAATACTCGTGCACTAGTTTTGGGAGGCGTTCCTTTGAAGTGAGCTGTGAAGGAGGGGGGCTGTTCTTACGCATGCGCTCATTTCAAAAACTCAGTAACAGTCTTTGGATTCTCAGTCGACGACAAAATCCTCTCTATCACCTTTAAGCACTGACTGCATTTCATTATATTTGAGTCCAACAAGTTCAAACTCTCACAGCTGCACATTATTTGTGTGCATTATTAACATATGGAACTAACTGAAACACTACTGCCTGCCAGCGGGACATTAAAGAGGAAGTGTTTGTCCGAGCTCACAACAAGGGAACGATAATATCTTTGCGAGGGAACACAAATATCTTTGCTGGGGAACGCAAAAGTTTTGCGAGGGAACGCAAAAGATTTGAAAAAAAAAATTCTTCCCATCCCAATTTTTTTTTGAACAGCAAGCGAAATTTCCTCCCTTCCCAGTTTTTTTTCCCCACCACCACGTCCCTTTAGGGGCTCCGTAGATATCAGATAGCAATGGAAAATAGTCACACAAATGAATAAAATGGAAAAGATGTAAAACAAGGATCTGGATATACCAGTGCCAGTGTGTGCTGGAGAGAAATATTACATAGCAGCAACTTGGGAATTTCACCCATGGAAGTATTATATTACAGCATGTTGCACCAGTTAGTGTTACATAACTATTACCAGATGTTACAGCGTGTTTTTGATTAAAGCCCATCAAAAGGTTCACTGACAGCAGACAACATAGAAACTCTTTAAACAGAAAATATGGTTCAATTAAAAAATATTTAAATGATCCTTAGATAAATATTAACTTATAGAAATAAATTAGACCATTAACAATGGTGTGTTTGTTAGGGTATTGTATTAATTTTAGCTACTGATTTTACATAATGTGTAAGTCATTATGCAATTACTTAAAATATGGGGGAAATATAGAGCAATTATATATAAAAATGCATGCCACTGTAAATGAGAGAGGCAGATTGGTGCATGCTAAAACGTTTCAGTGAAAATACTATAGTTATTGTAGTTATTGTGAAGCATATCTAGCTTAATGGTCATTATCTAGTGCAAGCTGATCATTAGCTCACTGACCTGCCACCATCCAAAAACCTGCTTGACCACTTTAGGGATGTACTGTATGACCTCTGACCTACCTTGTTGATTGTTCCTTGTTGTGACCAGAAACCAGGAACCAGCTATCATACAAAGCGCAGCTACTAGCTTGAACTGGATTTTCTAACATGATATGGTATTCTGGTGAAAACTATGATTGTGTTAGCTTGGGATTTTGAATGGTGATTCTAATTACATGCAGACCTCCTAATCGAGCAAAACGCGTTAACAAAACTAGTCAAAATTCACTTAATATATCTCTGCATTTTCATTTTGTGGCTCTACTTAAGCTACGTTTCCTTTCCCAACAATCGTTTTTACTAGTAAATCTGCTGTCTTTTAGAAAATGAGGAACTTTTCGACAATGAACCGATTTGAGGTAATTTTATGGTGTCATTCGACCACAAGATGTCGCCACATCTTTTGCATATTAACTCAGTAAGTTTTCTGCATAATGTGCTTTAAGGTGTGTGGATTTATAATCAACGTTATTTTCATTCGATATATTTGTCACATAACAAAAAAAAAATCACGTTATGAAATCATTATTGCCATTACAAAGAGATTGGCAGTACAAATAGGACAGTATCCTCCAAAAACAGTGGAGGGCGCCGTTTCTCACGGTAGTAACCTAAATCTCTGCAACACTTCATTCTCGAATAATTTATTCGTATTTATTAGGCCTTGTCCAGGAACTAGCCTAACTGTCAAGGTCATTCATCTGCCTTAATATTGTTATATGCATATGCTTGCAAATAAGAGCATTTTGTTGATTCAGTTGTACTGGGTTTGCTTCGTTTAAATTGAATTGTCTTTGTCCATTCAAAATCAATCCGTCATTTAGCTCCATGTTTAGAGTGATTGGGATGAGATACAGACCTGAATCTGCTTCAGAGTCCCCAGTGGATTCATAATTAAATTACAGACATGCACTGGGCTTGGTTAATATCCTCTTCTGTGGTCTTCTCTCTGTCTTCTGTCATTTGTGTTTCAGTTGAGCATTCCACTATCACGAGACGAGTATTTTCCTTGCTCTTTTGAGATAAAATAGTTAAAAAACAAACAAAAATGGAAACATTGTAAATCCTTTGTATGTGCGTCAAATCTCATAATGTGTATTCAAGGAACGTAAGTGTATATTTAATAGAGGCCTCAATTTGCATTTGTATTTCAAGTCATTTTTATTTAAGCAATTTGAAAGTATCTGTAGTTGATATTTATATTAAAATATATATGAATAAAGAAAAGTTTATAATTTTAATCACATTTTTGCCTTCACCAGTTCATTGTAATGGTCTTATGACAAACATTTCAAAGAATAAATATTCCCTTTAGCCTCTACATTTTCTATTTCTAATTATCAAAATTAATATGAGTCTGAATAATGAATCCAAAAGAACATCTTTTAGATTGTATTTAAATAGTTTTATTGCAATGGAATATAGCAGCATGTCATATCTCAGGGCATGTCAACTTTGTGTCATTTGCTGTAGTTGAATTGAAATGAGGATACATGTCCAATTGTTGTTGGGTTAATAATTAATAAGTGTAAATCTTAGACTGATAAATATCATTTTACTCACAAACATTACATATAAACCCTTAAGATCAAATGCTGCTCCCAGTAAATGAAGTGATTACAGTCATCCTTATTTTTAATGAATCAGAATCATGTTGCTCAACACATCTCCGATTATTAAAACCACTGGGTCAGATCACAGCTAATTACATGCTTCAGTGCTGCACAAGTAAGAGGTTGGTCTCCATGGCAAATCCCTCAGTATCGCTCTGAATGATTGATATAGGAAATGCATTTGAAGGTCAGTGGACATTAATGAGGATAACAGAGGCTGTACAAACATCAGCTAAATGATTTTATTGGCTTTTTTTAGTAAAAGTCACACTCTGCTGATATTAAGCTTCCAGCATCCTGAAATGGCACCTGCTACAGAATACAGATATACATGATGATGACAAAGAAGAATGGCTGGAAGAAGTCCAGTCATTTTTGTTTGCACCTTCTTATTGTCATCTGTTGAGTATCTGCAATACTTAGTTTCTCTCTGAAAAAATGCAAATAAATAAATAAAGATAAAGCAATAAGCCCCAAAAAGCCGTGGTTTACAGTGAATTTATAACAGCTAAGGGGCGTTGTTAGGCATGAAGCGGAGAAGTATATTGCTTTTATAAAACGGTTAGTACACAATACAAATATTAAAGCCAAAAAGTATGTATCAATGCAACTTTCATGAAGTAAAACCATTAAAAGGCTTCCTTCTGCTGGAAAAAATAGTCCCTGACCATGAACAGCAACAAAATTACATTTATTATGCCATTAGATGGCAGCAAAGATTGTCTTTATGAGCGAGTCAATCAGTCGCAAAGACTTTTATAACTTGTTGTGAATATGGATCAAGATGCAGATGACAAATGTTTTGACTAGCTGTGTCAGCAGGGCAGGGGGAAATCCATTAAATGTTAAAAGGACAGGATCGCAGCGGATATTTTTATTATGAACATAGGACTGACCTGAAGGAAAATGCTAAATTTGAATGCAGGTAATACACTCGGTCACTGGATATCTCTCTCACAATACTCTTCTACATAATGCAGTAAGTTTCAATTAACAAAATCAAAAGAGAACAAATATATTACGTTGCTAAGAGTGGTTGCTAAGACAGACGCAGCAACATACACATTCAGTGGCGCAGTGATACTTAAAGGGTTAGTTCACCCAAAAATGAAAATTATGTCATTAATGACTCAGCCTCATGTCGTTCCAAACATAACGTAAGACCACCGTTCATCTTCGGAACACAGTTTAAGATATTTTAGATTTAGTCCGAGAGCTTTCTGTCCCTCTGTTGAAAGTGTATGTACGGTAGACTGTCCATGTCCAGAAAGGTAATAAAAACATCATCAAAGTAGTCCATGTGACATCAGTGGGTTAGTTAGAAGTTTTTGAAGCATCTAAAATACATTTTGGTCCAAAAATAACAAAAACTACGACTTTATTCAGCATTGTCTTCTCTTCCGGAATCCTTTTCATTGAATTGATTCCACTGAATTGATTCCATTGAATTGATTCCATTGAATCCTTTCATCTGTCAGCGTTGGTAATGCACTTTTATGTCGTTGTTTTTGGCGATTAGGACATCCGCGACATGCACACTTACGCACCATTTTAAAAAATATAGCAATACCAAAATACAAACAGTGTAGAATAGCTTGAATACAGCGTGCGTCTCCCTCAGACTGTAAACGAAGCTCGGGCGCACCGGATAAAACGTCAGCAGCGTCACTGCGGAGTCGTGAACCCGGATTGACAAAAGACCTGGAAGAGAATACAATGCTGCATAAAGTCGTATTTTTTGTTATTTTTGGACCAAAATGTATTTTCGATGCTTCAAAAACTTCTAACTAACCCACTGATGTCACATGGACTACTTTGATGATGTTTTTATTACCTTTCTGGACATGGACAGTGCACCATACCTACACTTTCAATGGAGGGACAGAAAGCTCTCTGACTAAATCTAAAATATCTTAAACTGTGTTCCGAGGATGAACGGAGGTGTTACGGGTTTGAAACGACATGAGGGTGAGTCATTAATGACATAATTTTCATTTTTGGGTGAACTAACCCTTTAAAATGCGGTCAGCTGTATGTTATCGGGAATTTTACAACAGCTACGGCTCAACCAATCAGAATCAAGGGCCAGAACTATCCGTTTCATAAAAAATTAATTGGAAATCAGAATATTTGTTTTGTGTTTTAGTAAAATGTATAATATTCCTTAAAACAAGGTAGAAAGATTCAAATACACTCCAAATATATTATGCAAATTTTCATAATATATAAAGACCTTCTTTATAGAATATCTGGAAGGCCTGATGGTGCAGTACCAGCGTTTTAAGTCAAATTACAGAAATGTCAACTGCATGGTCAGTACATTTTACAATCATTGATCATATTTGTTGGTTGCAAATGAAAACATTTGGATTTTTATATATTGAACATTATTATTGAATTGTGCTGATTTAAAACAAGGTAGCTAAGCTGGCGGACATAGATTTGTTTTGGATGCATTGGTGAAAATGGGACTAAAATTAAAAATTGTCCAAATGAGGTGTGTAGACCAAAAACTCCAAATAGGGCAACACTTCAAAAAGAGCCTGCACACTCTAACAAAGAAGGGGAACCTCCAGCTGCAAGATAAAACCTCTGCTTTAATGAAAAAGTGGCTAACGTTTCGGTCACATGTGTTATAACTAGACATTGAGAAAGGTCGCATGTGACCGAAACGTTTCCTACTTGTTCATTAAAGCAGTGGTTTTATCTTGCAATTGTTGGTTCCCCTTCATTGTTAGAGTGTGCAGGCTTTTATAAAGTGTTTTTCTATGTAAAATTATGAACAAATCAGTAATGTTTCGTACCATATGCCATAATTTTCCTATTAAAGTGTTTATGAATTTATGGATGTCACGAAGTTACATCATAGCCTTTTTTTGTGAAGAAAATGCAATATTTAATTAAAGCTGCAAGCAGCGATGAAAGGGCCCTCACACCTGGGCTCACCGCCACCCGGTGGCCTTAGGAAAACAGTGAAAAGTGGGCGACATGCAAGTTAGCAAGTAAATACAGGAGAATTATGGCAAAATCGTTTAAAAGTGCCACACTTCCTGATGCCAACAGGTGGCGCTTTGACCGTAACTGAATGTTGCCATGTAGGTGATATGTTGCCATGTAGGCCAGGACTATTATCAAACATGTGAAGTTTGAAGCAGATTGGACATTGTATGCGTGAGTTACAACAACTTCCTGTTTCTTGGCGTTAATCGCATACTTTAGCACTCAGCCAAGTGTTGCATGATTTAATGTGTTTCTAGCATGTTTGGTACTTGGTGGCATATTGAAATGTGTTTTTGGTAGTGAATTACAGTGTAAAGCATGCCATTTCCTGTTGCCAGCAGGTGGCGCTATGACTAACTAAATATTGTCATATAGATGTCTTTAGGCCAGGACTCTTATCACACATGTGAAGTTTGGAGCAGATCAGACATTGTATGCCTGAGTTACAACAGTTTCCTCTTTCATGGCGAAACATCAGACTTTGTCAGGCCGCCACGGACACGCCCTTCAGCGAAAACTCAAGATCTTTGATATTTATCATCACTAAGGTCTTAAGATTAGACTGATAACATATGATGTTGATATGGTTAAATCTCTATGAGGAATTAATCACAGTGTAAAACATGTAATTTCCTGTTGTCCGCAGGTGGCGCTATGACTGTAACTGAATATTGTCATAAAGATGTCTTCAGGTCAGGATAAAACATGTGAAGTTTGGGGCAGATCGGACATTGTTTGCCTGAGTTACAATGACTTCCTGTGTCATGGCAAAACATCGAAACTTGTCAGGCTGCCACGGACACAATCTTCAGGTAAAATTCTTGATTTTCGCAATGAAATGTCGCAAAGGCCTTTAGATTAGACTGACCAAATATGACATTGATCTGATTAAAGCTCTAGGAGGAGTTTGTTAAAGTACAACGTCTGGAAATGGCAAAAAATGGCAAGTTAATTAAAAATATCTGACTTCCTGTCCTGTTCGGTTTCAGATTTTGCTCCAAGAGAATTTTTTGTAGGTATTGGGCTGTTAAATGTGTGGAGTGTGGACCGAATTTCAAAATCTATGTGAAATGTAGCGTGAGGGGCACTTTGTTAGGTGGCGCTATCGAGCCATTTTGCCACGCCTAATTCTGCAATCCATAACAGATGTAAATTTTCATCACTTCTGACATGTGTGCAAAGTTTCATGAGTTTTCAAGCACGTTTAGGCCCTCAAAAATGCAATTCACTTTAGAGAAGAATAATACCACACCATCGGTGCTCGGGCCCTAATAATATAAAAATCGACTGCTTTTTTTTTTTTTTTTTTTTTTACATTTCATTTTTATTGTAATATTTGTGACTTTATTACGGAAGAGGATTAGGGCCAAGCAATAATAAAAAAATAAAACCATCTCGATTAAAGTTGTTAAATTTCGAGAAAAAACTCGAAATAAAATGTTGAGAAAAAACTCGTTAAATTTCGAAATTTTTCTCATAATTTAACGAATTTGTTCTCGTAATTTAACGACTTTTTTCTTGTAATTTAATGACTTTATTCTCAACATTTTATCTCGACTTTTTCTTGAAATTTTACGAGTTTTTTCTCGTAATTTAATGAGTTTATTCTCAACATTTTATCTCGACCTTTTTCTCGAAATTTAACAATTTTTTTCTCGTAATTTAATGAGTTTATTCTCAACATTTTATCTCGACCTTTTTCTCGAAATTTAACGAGTTTATTCTCAACATTTTATTTAGACTGTTTTCTCAAAATGTAATGAGTTTTTTGGCGTTTTGACCGTAACTGAATGTTGCCATGTAGGTGATATGTTGCCATGTAGGCCAGGACTATTATCAAACATGTGAAGTTTGAAGCAGATTGGACATTGTATGCGTGAGTTACAACAACTTCCTGTTTCGTGGCGTTAATCGCATACTTTAGCGCTTAGCCAAGTGTTGCATGATTTAACGTGTTTCTAGCATGTTTGGTACTTGGCGGCATATTGAAATGTGTTTTTGGTAGTGAATTACAGTGTATAGCATGCCATTTCCTGTTGCCAGCAGGTGGCGCTATGACTAACTAAATATTGTCATATAGATGTCTTTAGGCCAGGACTCTTATCACACATGTGAAGTTTGAAAAAACTCGTTAAATTTCAAGAAAAAAGTCGAAATAAAATGTTGAGAAAAAACTCGTTAAATTTCGACATTTTTCTCATAATTTAACGAATTTGTTCTCGTAATTTAATGACTTTTTTCTTGTAATTTAATGACTTTATTCTCAACATTTTATCTCGACTTTTTCTTGAAATTTAACGATTTTTTTCTCGTAATTTAATGAGTTTATTCTCAACATTTTATCTCGACCTTTTTCTCGAAATTTAACAAGTTTTTTCTCGTAATTTAATGAGTTTATTCTCAACATTTTATCTCGACCTTTTTCTCGAAATTTAACGAGTTTATTCTCAACATTTTATTTAGACTTTTTTCTCGAAATTTAACAACTTTAATCTCGAGATGGTTTTATTTTTTATTATTGCTTGGCCCTAATCCTCTTCCGTACTTTATAGTAAGGAAAAGCTAAATTATTTTTTTTTGTTTTGAGCACTAGATTTCTCAGTCTATTTCTCAATTTTATTTATTTTTTATTTTATTTATTTGTTTATTTATTTATTTTTGCTTTAGGATTACTTTAATCATATTCCCAGCAGACATGTTATTATATAACTATAGCAAAAACGTTCCATCCAGCACCTCCAGTCAGATGAATTAGGTATGAAGTGTAGTGTGACTGAGTTTGCTGCCTTTTCTGCCTGGACTGAGTTCATTCAGTCAAAAACTCACGATCATTTTAGGTCAGTTCACTTCAATATGTTTCTTCCTTTTAGTGTATGTTAAAATATAGAGGGATTTGGCTCTGGCAGCCTCTGTCGGAAGATGTTTCTGTCTTTCACCTGCTTTTCCTCATCTTTAAACACCAACCTTTAACGTTCATACATATATGTTAATGTGATTGATACACATTCACTCGTACTCACTCTCTCAGCCACATGTGACCAACCTGTTTCTTTAGCTTCATCCATCCTTTTTTGCGTCATTACTCTCAATGCATTTTGCCTCTCTCTCACCCTTCCACGCTCGCACACACATAATCCTCACTTTTTCTCATTAACCATCTTTGCCCCATCTATTTCCCCAGTGACGGCCCCAGCGGTACCTTCGATAAGCCATCTCCATGGAAACAGCCCAGCAACAGGCTGGCCCCTCATGGCCAATGAGAGCGTGAGGTGTCCTGGATTCTCCTCCAATGGTGGTGGCGGCGGGCCTGGTGAGCTCAAGGTGAATGCTCAGGGAGGCGTGAGCACTTACATTCTGGTATATTTAGCAGCAAGCATCGCTGAATATCTCTTTCACTCAATCCTTTTCTCTTTACTTCCTGTGCTTCTGAAAAATCTGGATGTAAAAATCTAATACATATTTTTTCTTTTAGGATTTAATGTAAAAGTTGTTGCATGGAAGCCTTATGTAAGTTAGCTTGGTAGAGTTACTTTCAGAAACTCACCTAAACGATAATACATGAAATCAAAGATTTATAAAATTCTTACTGTACTACAGCTAAAGAAAAGTATTGAAATATTTTCTTAATATTATTTAATGTTTGTATTTGTAAGCGTGAAAAAATGTTCAATTTATTTTTATTTCGCTTTTCACAATAAATAATTTCAAAGCTGTTTACAATGAACTTTTACAGTCCTAAAAATAAATTTTATAATTTTCTGTTCTTTCAAGTTTTCCACAAAGCCTCTTCTAGAACCTTCTAGGATGGACGAATGATGGAGCAGCTGAAAAACAAGTAAAAATATACATTGAAAAATGTCCAGGTTATATTACATTTCGAGAGATTTATATTAAGATTTGAGAGATTATATTAAAGGTACATTATGCAAATTTTTGGCTCAAAATTAACAAAATTTAAATAATGAGTCAGTACCTCATCAATCCTTCTTTCAAAATATGTTTCACTATGGTAATCCTATTATAAGTGTTTATGGGTGCTTCTCAAATGGAAGGCTGCATCCTAGTGAGGCTGTGTCCTCCCTAGACCAGTTCCTCTGAGGCTTCTTAGGCTAGAGTCCTCCTCAGCATTTAACGCTAGAATGAGACTGAATGAAGGGCATTAAATGAATTACGCCTTCTAAGGATCCTTAAAATTGAGATGGCCTTCATAGTCACTTGATGACATGGTAGCCGAGATTTGCCTCCTTGTACGCAGCCTTCCATTTGAGAATCACCCCTCATTTTAGACATATCTGTAAATACATAGAAGTTACTCACTTTGACACGTCTATGGAGTGGTGTATAGTTGTCATAATGGGCACGCCATGATTGACATGGAGCACGCTAAATCTTGAACCTCCGGGGAATCACCCGTTTTAAAAAACGCCAAACAAAGGAGAGTCTGCTGGCAAAAAAGAAAATGTGACAGAGCTTATAATAAAATGAGAATCAACATTGGCTTGGCTTTTCTGAGATGGCAAGAACTGAGGGATTTTAAATGTTGTAAAAGTGGTCGAGTATAGAGTAGAACCCTCCTCAATTTGTTTTGGGTCTTTAAGTGGGGTCCTCTGCTCCCCGCAGATTTTCTGGTAAGATTGAGTTAGAGTAGTATCCTTCCCATTTTTGGCATTCAGGGTTTTTAAGAAGGGTCCTTTTATCTCTGCAAGAGCTTTCTGCTGAGGAAGGCGAATTCGAGTGGTCATATCTAGCACTTCACTACCTCCCCTCATTAGCCAGGGTCGGAGTTGGAGTAGTGCCCTTCCCCTTTTTAAGCAGGGTATTAAGAAGGGTTCTCCGCTCCCTGGGTTAGCTCTGTCCGATATGTATAATGCTTAAGTCTTGAGATCCTGATTCTTTAGATGGCAGTTTCGAGTGGTTGTAGCTAACACTCTGCAGCTCCCCTTATTAGCATGTATTTAGATGGATCTGGAACCTCCCCTACTATGAGGGTCTTTAAGCAGGGTCTTCCACTTCCCTGAAATTTTCACCTGAAAATGGGTGAGCACTCCTCCACTGAATTTGGGAGGAGCTGGCTCACCTTAGGTATCCTAAGAGTAGAATTAACTCCCTTGCTCCCCTTATAGGAAAGGTGACAGCCTAATAATAGGAAAATAAAATTGTTCCTGGGCTGTATTCCCATAAAGGCGGTGTATAGTGTAATAAAAACTGATACTGCCAGACCTTCGAGTGCTGCCCTTGGGTCGGGCTGTTTTTGCCTGGCCCTGCAAGGAAGGGAAGAAGCCTGTTAAGGCTGGGACTTTCCTTGTTTAGGGTGTGAAGCTTGGGTTTTGGCCTTAGGGAATTTTGTTACTGACAGTTGTCAGGTGCATCTGAGTTAGGGAAGCATTTTGGGGAAGCAGTTAAGTTTGTGAGTCATCATGTTTCTGCTTATTGTGGTAGTGCTTCGACACAGCTGATGTCACAAACACTTCCCTCAGCATGGCCTAGTGGGTATTTATTCCCCATAGTGACTTATACAGATGAAGTGCGAGTTCCCATGTGAAAGGGAACGTCTTGGGTTACAAATGTAACCATGTTTCCCTGAGAAGGGGAATGAGACACTGCATCTTGATGCCATGATTCAGGTAGGCCTGCTCACATCTCCTTCAGACAAAGAAGTTTATGGTGTACTCACGGTTGTACTGGTAGTGACGTCATGTACTGTCGTAGGCCAATGAGATTGTCGTGTTTAGACATGTGCTTCAGACATCACACTGGTGACGTTCCCCAACAGGTGAGTAAGGTATTTTATTGAACAGATAAACTGACGCATGTAGCTCTCTAACAGAGTTTATTGTAAAGCATTATCTATGGTAAAGGGTCATATTCACACAGAGCCGCAGCACAACCAAAACAAAAAAATGCATGCAGTTTTGTTTTTTACCGCTAGAGGGCCAAAAGTTAAATAGTGTACCTTTTAAATTTTCAGATTTTCAATGTGAAACATTTGGGCCCTACTGTTCATTTCCTCATAATGCCTGTTACAAATACAATAACCAGAGACCTGCTAGTCAAACCTTTAACATTCACAGAAGATGCAAAAATTTGTAGATGCCTCCGGTATGAAGATTGAACAGATGATATAACTTAATTCGCATACATGGTCTCATCAGCTGCTTCAGTCTTCAGTTATGTAATGACCTTAAATACAGACAAGCAGCTTTTGATTTTTTACACATCTATAAACAGTACAGTCATTTAGTCAACAGCAATTTAATCATGCCCTGTGTTACTCAATATCTTTTTTGCATTACTTTGGTGTAAAGCATAATGAATAGTGTTTTAACACTGATGAATTTGTGTATGTGTTTAGTGTGTTCACCCTTCACACTGTGCCTCAGTGTTTCAGTGGCCAAAGATTTCTATTGTCATCCCTGTTTGTATGCACCTGTTTGTTCGAGCCATATCATCAAACCTGCATTGTTTGTGTGAAACAGAGGGAGATATATAGCTGTATACTTCTTGTTGCAAAAATGTTATGAACATTTGTAAGTTACACCATTTAAAACAGTAGGTGATGGGCGTGTGTGTGTGTGTATTGTGTCGTGATACTGCATTCTATACCAGTGCCAGTCATCTCCAGTCATGTGACCTGCCTGCCAGTGGTCTCCTAGCAACCTCCTCCCCTCCCCCTCCGTCGTCCCCTCTCCATCCATTCCTCTCTGTATGTTACTCAGGAGGCCGTGTATACGCGTGGGAGTGGAAGTGATCGAGTGAGCCAGCGAGGTACGCGGTTATTTATAGATCTGATGGATAAGTGGTGGGGGAACTTCGTGTTTGCTAAAATTAAACCATCTCTCACGACACTTCCCCAGCCACCCCCCAACCCCCCAACCCCCATTACACATGCACACACTCTGATCCTGTCTTTTCTTCACACACACAAAACATGCATCTTCCCTCTGCAAGTTTCATTCATAACACTGAAGATGAGAGTGAGATGATAAATGAAGCAGGGGTGCCAAGAAGGCAAGGTGCAATAGAGGGCAGAAACATGTTTTTATGGCAAGCTATTTTAATAGCATTTTTATATTTTCTGATGAAAATGTGAGTGGTGTTTTAGCTGGTTTCAGGGTGTTGCTATGCAGCAAGACATGGTTTTTTTTTAGTTGACAAATTACAGAATCACTCGATAAGGATGGTTGTTCTGCAGTTCAGTTCACTGAGTGCATAGCTTCATACTTTAAAGCAGTCAAGTAATGCTGTTATCTGTGATAGCACATTTTAGTTCGTGAGGAATTTAGTTAAATAGTTAGTTATTGTATTCAATTAGTTTCAAATTAATGCTACAATTTGATTGCTGTAACAAATATGCTCTGTTATGTTCTGTTTTGGTTTTGTTTGTGCTCTCTTTGCTTGTTCCCCATTTTCCTGTGTTCTCCAGTTAGTTCCTTTGTTAGTTAATTAGTACCCACACCTGTTCCGTTTGATCTTTGATTCTTCTGTGTATTTAAGCCCTGAGTTTCCCGTGTTTTTTTTTTGTCTGGTAGTGTTTGTTAATGTGTAGTTGTGATTCTAATTCTGATACTCCTGTGTGTATCGTGCGTGTTCATCTACACATGATAGAATACCGGACTGAAGAAAGGATTTTTGTGACATTTTGGTTCTTTCTTTTTTTTCTATCCACCCTCACAAATGGACCTTCCCAGTGTCCAACTAATTTGCCTAGAGCAGAAGGACTGTTTTTTGGAGGACCACATTCTGAGTCTGAACCTTTTAGATCTGGCGTGCCTCCCAGGGAACGGTCCTCTAGAGGACTCCATGTTTGTGGAGTGGGTGCTGATGAATAACAGATTCCCGCTGAGGACAACATGACCAGTAGATGTATGGATATGACGCCAGAGCCCACCACAGACAGGTAGAGCAAGCTTACCACAATGAACAAGCCAGACATGAGGGCTGAGCCTACCATCGCCATGGAGCCCGAGCCCCCAAGAGAGTCTGACCAGATGTGTGAGCCGGCAACATCCTGCCACCGTGGGACTGCTAGTGAAGTTTGAGTAGAGAAAGACCCCATCCACACTCCCACCACCACTGAGGGAGAGCTACAGCTGGCCTCTGTAAAATGTTTTAATGATTTATGTTTTTATTATATACCAATTATCAATGTAAAGCTGCTTTGACACAATCTGCATTGTAAAAAGCGCTATATAAATAAGGGTGACTTGACTTGACTTGACTTGATTTGGAAGAGGATATTTCCCTTATTCTCCCATCCCCGTTGGTCCCGTCCAGCTTGTAGTCTCCTGTGTCCCCGCTGGTTCCGCCCAGCTCGAAGTCTCCTGTGTCTTCAGAGATCCCACCCAGCTTCCCTCTCCCACCTAATTTTCCAAAGCCAGCCAGCCTGTCAGCCCTGCCTCCTCTGATTTTCTTCAGCCCCTCAACTTCTCCTCTAATGCCACTATGTTGTGTTGATTTGCCTCAGGTCTTCAGGTCTCCAGCTTCACCCAGGCAAGTGGATCCCCCGGCTCCTCCTCCAGCCGCTGATAGACGCTGCATTCCAAACGGGATATATCGCCTTCCGAAGGGCACTTCGGAGTGAAAACAATCATGGCCGCCATATTGAAGGGTCATTCCAAACCAAAGTGCTCAAAACTGGCCACTTCAAAGGGCCCTTCGGAATGAAGGATTTCGAAGGGTACAACTGATGGACACTTCAGGCCCCCATGATCCTTTGCACAGGAAAGTTGTTTGATGTCACAGAATACTGTAGGTACAGGAGGTTAGGAGTTCGATTTTATCTATAAATGTATAGATAGTATTTTTCTATACTACTGTAATATTTATACGATTAGATTTGGTACATTATTACGGTCAAAATGACATTGTACTTAAACAAAAATACTTTACAGCTCCCTTTATCAGTCCATTCAAATGTTTAAAACACACAGATACAATATACATGGTGCGATAAACCTAAAATAAATAAATAAATAAACTAATGTTAAACAAAGGGCACAGCTTGCATAATCTACTCCTCTTTGATTGTCTCATTAAGATGACGCAGAAGTGCGTTCCAAAAGAATAGTTTTTTTGACCCCTACACCCTTCATCCCTTCGAAGCTCTCACTCCGGAGGGTAAACCCTCTGAAGGGATTAGGGCATAGGGATGAGCCCTACCGAATGAAATGCAGGGCCAGTCACTCCACCTCGGCCTGTCGACCTGTTGGCTCCACCTTGGCTCCCCCTCTCTCGGGTCTACCAGTAACCATCGTCCTTATGGCTCCACCGGACTCCCTCATCCCTCTGGCTCCACCTTGGTCAGATGTCGCTCTTCCTGTGCCACAGACTTCCAAGCTATCCTCTGCACTCCATCTCTCCACCCTTTTGGCTTCATCTGGCTCCATCTTCCCTCCGGCTCTACCTCAGTCCTCCGGAACTCTGGCTCCACCTCAGATGCTCGTCATTCCAGGGCCATTGTTTCGCCCGGTCCCATCTGCTCTACACGAGTATTTTAAAACATAAATACACAAGTAGCCTACTTAATTTTTGGAATTATGTAGTATGTAATGTAGTATGTAGTGGTGAACATCCAGATTACATGTAATCAGCTACCCAGCACTCACAATAATTAGCATCAAAATGCCGCTTTAAATGCCTGCACTCTTTAGAACCGCGTGGATTTAGATTGGCTGTCAATGTTTTTTTTTTTTGTTTTTTTTTTTGTTCATCAGCTGGAAAAAATCATTCTGGAAGTGATTCCAATGATATCTGCATGGACTTCCCTATCTTCACAGAATTATTTAGAATGATTATTAAAATTCTTAAAAAAAAAAAGTTATAATTACCATTAGTTTTTATCCTTGGTGAGAACGTGCCTTTAGAATCTGCTTTGTTAATCTTTTTCACAGACTAACTGAAAACCGGTTCATAAATGTAATTTGTTTGTGATTTGGACATCACAGCTTGCGCTGTCTACAATACATTCTTGTGTACAAGAACAACCGGATATGGACAAGGAAAAAGGGTCAATTATAAGTCTGACCGCTTGAAAAAAATAATTCATCTTTCATCAGTAAACCACAAGATTTGAAGTATCATTCACAAATAATATAGGTGGAGTTCAAATCACTAAGCTAAGTTTGACCAAGAATCCATTAAAAATGTTTTATTGGTCTTTTTATGAGGCTACATTTAGTCTTAATTACCATAGTGAAATGATGGGGAGAAAATGGGTCAGAGACTTTCTAACCTTTTGTCATGACTCCAGTTTGATTTTCCATTTCATATATCTTAAATTATTCTTACCAATAGGGTCTGGCAGACCATGTGCAAGCTGATCTCAGACCTGTTCACATGGCTTATTATATGCAGCCATATATTCTCTGCCTGATGAAACTGATTGCAGTTGTTTGCTTCATTTGTGTGATCACTGGTATGGAACAATTTTAGAAAGAATTTTTTATTTTATTTATTTATTTTTTTAACTGAGCACTAGGACCCAGTGGGGTGTAAAAGACTGTAAGGGTGTAATTAGAGGCCTTTGTTATTTGTGGGAAGATGCTGATTGGTTTATAATAATGGAGGTTTGCCATCGCTGCTGTTGCTTGTGGTGGCTTGTGGCACAAAGCCTGATTGATTGACCTCCTGCAATGACAAAAGACAGTTTACATAGCTTGCCTCCTCCCAGTGGGCTGAATTGATTTTTCTTTTCTTAAAAGACAGTATGTAACTGCATGTGTAAATGCAGTACACTGCTAAAAACAAACTGAATCTGTTGATAAAAAGGTAGTTTAACACTAAACTAGATTTCTAAGTCGTTACTTTATGTTAGGGTGTTCTGAGTGGTTGTCAACTCTATGCAGTCACTGAGAAGTTTTTAGTGTTGCTATGAGGTTAGGATGTTCTGGCAGTTGCTAAGGTGTTGCTAGGATGTTAAGTTGGCGTTTAGGGGGTTGCACAGATGTTTCTGGCTATGCAAGCTCAATTTTGTGTATTAGTGTATTTTGAAATTGGTCAGATTGCAATTCATAACTCAGTTCAAGTGCGTGTTTATTTGACTATCAGGCATTTTAATCCTTGTGGATTTTTAGAAAACCAACTCTCCTATTAAACCAATATACTTTCACATTCTAAATATTTAATTTGCCCTCTAACAATGTCCAAAAGTGGAAATACATGCATCATAGGATAAATCTGTCATTTTTTTCGGTCAAGTCCATTTTCAAGTGATGTATAGGCTACACTCAAAAAAATGAATTGTTGGATTTACTTAAAAAAATAAGTGTCAAGTGGTTCCACACAACAATATTGAGTAATTTGTACAAAAAACTACTTAGTTGAATGAACAAAAGAAATTCAAGTAAAGCTGACAAAATTTCTTTGAGTAAATACAAATCATTTAAATGTCATTGTTACATAATATTTATATGTGCAGTTACTTAATAACGTTATGTTGATTACGTAAGGTGAACACATTTTTTTTTTTGAATAATCATTTAAATAAAAAGGATACAACACATCAAAGTGCACTCAAAAAATAACTAATTGAACAAACCGAATTGAATTGAGAGCAGGAATTTCATCTTATAAACACGCATATATGAGTGCGCACAGCCTAAACACAGGCGACACTCTTCTGCATGATGGTAACCACAAAATTCAAAAACATTATAGAAACTACTCTAAATGTCCAACATAACTGAACATTAAACACTAACATAAACTAACAACATCTTTCCTTTTACTGAAAAACACATAAAATAACACTTTAATCCCTAAATTTACTCTCCTAATGCAGTCCCTTGCAAGGCATGCTGGGAACTACGGATCCACTGCACAGTTAGTTATGTCAACAATAATGTGAGCGTTTCACACAGCAATGTTAGGTTGACTGAACAAACACTTACTAAGTAAAGCTGACAATACTCAATTTTAGTAGAAACAACGCAGTTAAATTACGTTCATGTAGTTACATGAGTTTTTTAAGTAATGTGAACAAGGGTGGTTTGAGTGAAACTAACAACAGTGAAAGTTCATTTTTTTGAGTGTATGTTTATAAAATTCTGTGAAAATGACTGATGGAAATTACACTTTGGAATAAAAATACATATTTTGTCTTTCTAAGGCTAATTTTATATGTCCTAAGTACATGCAATAAATCATAAAATTATAAAATGTATTTTTAATAAATGTTTTAATAAAAATCAACCTTTGGAACATGCACTACCATTCAAATATTTGGCATTAATTTGGTCAAAAAATTCAGTAAAAACAAAAATATTGTGAAAAATTATTACAATTTATATTTTAAATAATTTAATTTTTTTTAATTAGTTATAAATATAATAATATATTTTAAAATATAATTTATTTCTATGATGGCAAAGCTGAATTTTCAGCATCATTACTCCAGTCTTCAGTGTCACATGATCCTTCAAAAATCATTCTAAAATGCTTATTTGATGCTCAAAAAACATTTCTTCTAATTATTATTATTATAAATGTTGAAGATAGTTGTGCTGCTTAATATTTCTGTGGAAACCTTGACACTATTTTTCAGTATTTGATTAACGGAGCTCAAAAGAGCTGTATTTATTTGAATTAAGTCTTTTGTAATAATGTAAAAGTCTTTACTGTCATTTTTTGATCATTTTTATTGCATCCTTGCTCAATTAAAAAAAAAAAAAAAAAAAAGAAGAAAAAATCTCACTCACATTGTAAGAGTGCCTGAAATTTAAGAAACACACCAGAGTACATGTTGCATTGCCAGAACAGGCACATTCGCATAAACCTTTTGCTCAGCCATTTTTCTCTTCTACTGTCATGGTGGAGCAACAGTTTTCAGATTTACTGACCAAATTATTTCAAGTTAAAGTGTTAACAGCCAGCTATTTAAATAACACATCTGATAGATTTGGTTTGATGACATTTGAAGGTATCTCTATCGCCCCCTTGAGCACTGAATCTTGTTACCGTCACAGCAACACAAAAACACAGGACTGCATGCTTGCAAATTATGTTTCTGCCCTAAGAATGAGCAAGCACAACTTTTTATGACACTGGGAAAATATAATGAAATGTGCTTCCATTTCCACAAAATGCTTTTCCTGTTAAATGAGGTGGTACATAATGCAGGCTATCCCCTGTGTGTTTGTCCTACCTCAACCTGCCAGTAATAATGTGTCATTGCTCCGGAAGACCACCTGTCAAACCCATCCATGTGTAAAACAAGGAGTGGAGGCGAGAGAGAGGAAGAGAGATAAAAAAGAGGGAGAGAAGTGAGCGAGCATGAGTCGTTCATTGATGTGTGCTTTTTTTCCTTTTCCAGCCTCAAGCTCTTGACTACAAATGCAGAGATTATGAAACATTTACGCACATGAAATGTAGTGAGCGCGAGGGGGAGGAGGTGAGATGGAGGGACGAGGAGGGGAGGGAACGAGGAGAGATGGGGGATGCCGAGCACAGTCACCGTCCACTGTAGGACTGGTGTGTTTCCCGTTCAACATGCCACCATCAATCTTTTACCCTCTCTCTGCTCTTCATCTCTTCCTGTTCCTCTCTGTGAACCCCATTTATCACTGCCTCTCATAAACCCTTGTTTTCAGTCATCCTGTTCCCTTTTCATCAAGGTCGCTCTCAAGGACTTTCACAGCATCTCTTCTCTGATTGGCTGACTTGCCGGCAGGGGCTTAAAGAGACAAGAGCATTTAAAATGGCAGCCATGTTGGATTCTTAGTCCTTTACAGAACAAATATTTAGCTTTTTTTAATGAAACTTAAATGTAAAAGGAATGTTATTATGCTCAGTGTTTCTTCTCTAACAACAAAAACTGCATAACATTTATGATGATGGAGGAAAACTGCAGTTGATTTCAGCATATCTGAAACAGTTAAAGGACAGGACAAGGTTATAAGGATTTTGCATTCACAAGGAGACTACAGTATTGATCATGAGGAGGCTAGCTTTGCCTTGTGCATTACTATGACCTGATTTTATCGCTTTGCAGATGTACTGTACAGAAGAAGAAAAAGACTAGATGAGAACTAAAAGAGGAAAAGAAGATGAGCTTTTAGGTGATATAATTTCTGATGTACAGTAAATGAAATAGCAGGTTTGCTTAGCATAAGCACTAGGTTTATGGGTAATGGGTTAAAATAAGATAAAAGTAACTGTGCTTTTGTCACGTGTCTTGCATAGAATCAGGGGTTTTTATGGAGAAACTGAAGCTTGCACATTTTGTGCTAGATACATCATCCTAGCAAACCCAGAAGAATAATGGAGGAGGGTGGCTACTGTCACTCTCTCTCTCACACACACACAAACACACACTTTTGTGTACATACTGTACAACATTTTATAATGTAAATCGAATAATCGAACATCCAGATTCAATTTAATCTTGCCACATAAATGAATCTATCTTAGCTGGACAGAATTCCAATTGCATTCATTTTGCTTTTAATGCATTTCATGAATATTAGGACCTCAGGTATGATTACTGAGTTTTTTGACATTTTATGTCCGCCGTCAACATATGGCTAGATGTGCAGTTCAACCTTCTGAAAAGAGGATTTTGTTCCGGTGACATTTTCCTCGCATCTGTTATGCAAAACAGCACCATCCTCCTCCGTGCTTTGTTTGTCTGAGTAGATCTGGAAACATGTACTATAGTCGTCTTATGTGCATCATTTGTCAATTTGTGAAAAGAGAACATGCAAATAATCTCTGTTAATTCATTTCAGTTGCTGTAGAGGAAGCGTTCCAGACAAAAGGTGTAGGGGGAGGAAGGAAAGCGACAAGAAGTGCTTAGCAAGAAAGAGAAGAGGAGGGTAAAAAAACTAGCTTGAAGGCAGATTAGGCACTCCAGAAAAACGAGAGAGAGAGAGAGAGAACGACATGTATTAGCAACCAAATCATGTTCATGTTAGAGGAAGTGTGAACATCTTTCAATTGTGGAATAGTTCCAGCATTAATAGCAGAGGAAGCACAACAGTTTTGACTATCTAAGTTTGCATGAATTTGCTTAATGAGTCATATTAATATGAATGATGGTAATAGTTAGGACATCATTGGCTATAAGGTGTTTTTGTCAGATGCAGAATCTAGTGGTCATACACTTGCATCCAAACTCAGCTTTCAGCCCTCACTCATGGGTTATGTAACAGCAGGTGTGTGTGTGGGTGGGTTTTGACTGCAGTGGTCCTCACCAGAATAGTAAAATCTGAAATAACCTATTGCGTGGACCAGTCAACGGTCCCCATAAGGAAAACACCTTAAAGGTCCCGTTTTTCGTGGTTTTTTGAAGCTTTGATTGTGTTTATAGTGTGCAATATAACATGTGTTCATGTTTCGCGTGTAAAAAACACAGTATTTTTCACATAATTTACTATACCGCTGTTTCCACTGTCATAAAAACAGGCTGATGACTTCCTTGTTCTATGAAGTCCCTCCTTCAGAAATACGTAACGAGTTCTGATTGTGCCAGTGGTTCCTGTGTTGTGACCCGGAAAGGTCACGCCTCTTACCATAACGTGGAGATGCATGCGCTCAGTGTTATTGTAAACATGTCTTTAATTTTACCCTATCAATTTGAGCCGGAATCAGACCCGGTGATTGGACTGCGGGATGAAAATAACAGCGTTTCGACGACATGGCGACAAACACACTCTACAAACGCAACTCTTGTGTATTCCTGTGGGCGGAGGTTAGTCAAAAAACTGTTTTAGTGACGTCATTAAAGAAGGAAGTAGAGGGATGTAGTCCAAACTGGCCGTTCGATGTAGGCGACTTCTGTTAAATAAAATATCTCGCTTGGCATTGAACTTTGAGCTTTAAAATTTTAAAGATTTTATTTATACTCTAACAACAACATTACACACTAACTAAAGTTTGAAACATGGGATCACGAAGAACGGGACCTTTAAAGGGTTAGTTCACCCCAAAATGAAAATTCTGTCACTAATTACTCACCCTAATGTCGTTCCACACCTGTCGTTCATCTTTAGAAGACAAATTATTTATAAGATTATTAAAATTATTATAAGATATTTTTAATGAAATTCGAGAGGTGTCTGACTAATCAATAGACAGCAATTTAACCACCACTTTCAAGGTCCAGAAAGGTAAAGACATTGTTAAAATAGTCAAAGTGACTGCAGTGGTTCAACCTCAATTTTATAAATCGACGAGAATAATTTTTGTGCGCAAAAACAAAACAAAAATAACGACTTTATTCACAAAGTCGTCACAACTGATTTGTGAGTTGATCAATATTTACATGTGAATATAAGCCTAAATTCAGTCGGTTCATCATATAAAGCGATCGTGTCTCTTCAGAAAATTTGGACTAAACCACTCAATACATGGATTACTTTTTTACGATCTCTTTATGAACTTTTTGAAGCATCAAAGTTTCAATTGCATAGGCTGTCTATGGAAGGACAGAAAGATCTCAGATTCCATCAAAAAGATCTTCATTTGTGTTCCGAAGATGAATGAAAATCTTATGAGTTTGGAACCACATGAGGGTGAGTAATTAATGACAGAAATTTCTTTTTTGGGTCAACTAACCCTTTAATGAACATACTGTTTATTAAATGTTTTAATGAAAACTTAAAAATGCAAAAAAGTTTGTATGAGGGATATGTTTAGAGGTACTATAGATAGAAAATCATCAATAATTAAATCATTACAAAATGTCAGGGTTTGGTTGAGTGAAAGGAGGTACAGTAGGGATCTTTCTTAGCAGTATGTTTAAAGGTGCCCTAGATTCAAAAATTGAATTTACCTCAGCATAGTTAAATAACAAGAGTTCAGTACATGGAAAAGACATACAGTGAGTCTCAAACCCCATTGTTTCCTCCTCCTTATATAAATCTCATTTGTTTAAACAACCTCCGAAGAACAGGCGAATCTCAACATAACACCGACTGTTACGTAACAGTCGGGGTGTACGTCCCAATATTTGCATATGCCAGCCCATGTTCCCAACATTATGAAAGGGATTACACGAGGGCAGCCAGTAAACGTCTGGAGCTGCACACAGCCGAATCATCAGACTAGGTAAGCAAGAACAACAGCGGAATAATAACTGACATAATCCATGATAGCATGATATTTTTACTGATACTTGTAAATTGTCTTTCTAAATGTTTCGTTAGCATGTTGCTAATGTACTGTTAAATGAGGTTAAAGTTACCATCGTTTACTACTGTATTCACAGAGACAAGAGCCGTCGCTATTTTCATTATTAAACACTTGCAGTCTGTATAATGCACAAACACAACTTCATTCTTTATAAATCTCTCCAACAGTGTAGCATTAGCCGTTAGCCACGGAGGACAGCCTCAAATTCACTCAGAATAAAACTTTAACATCCAAATAAATACTTTACTCACATAATTCGAAGCATGCATACAGCATGCATGACGAACATCTTGTAAAGATCCATTTGAGGGTTATATTAGCTGTGTGAACTTTGTAAATGCACTGTAATATAGTCGACAGCTGGTGTGGCAGGGAGCACGTGATTTAAGGGGGCGGCGCCGAGTGTAAATCAGTGCATTGTTAATGATGCCCCAAAATAGGCAGTTAAAAAAATTAATTAAAAAAAAATCTATGGGGTATTTTGAGCTGAAACTTCACAGACACATTCAGGAGACACCTTAGACTTATATTACATCTTGTGAAAAAGCATTCTTGGGCACCTTTAAGCAAAACAAACACGATTAAAATATACACTGGGTCACTGGAGAACAAGAACACAGGAGAACCAAACCGTCCAAAAACAACAAGAACAGACAACCAAGAACTGAGACACAGGGCTATGAATACACATACAAAATGAGGGGTAAAACAATGAACATGGACTAAACCAGCAAAGTAACTAAGAGGCCGTTTACACAACACCATTTTCAACTAAAAACGTTAAACTTTTTATGTATTTTGGCCATTCATTTACAAGACAACGGCGTTTTTGGGGGCCTGAAAATGTAAACTTTTGAAAACGGGTTTCAAAGTGCAAGTTTTTGAAAATGATACTGTCATCATCCTCATGTAAACAACAAAAATGTGAATTTGTGAAAACAGTGACGTCATGCGCATGCATGTTCTGTCGATGGGCATGTAGTGTTTCTTTACAAAGTGACATTGCCAACTACTGGCCTGGAATGAATAATACAGCGTTTTTAATCGTTTTCACGGATCCTTGTGAATGAGGATCATTGTCGTCTGTACACGAAAAACGCAAAGGAAAAACGTTTCTATTTTTAGTACATCATTGTCGCATAAACGTACCCTAAATACAAAGAACCAAACTAAACAGAACATAAATGTGACAGATAATCATTAGATCACTTTGAGTGGTAGCCTACTCGTTTACATTTTCTAACTTTTTTAAGGGATATTGCATATATTTCATTTCACAGCTCCATTTTGTTTTTTTGTTGTTCTTGCAAGACAATGAGGGTAAATATGAAAATGACACAATAGACCAAGCACAGATCTAGTAAAGATTGACCAACATTTGTTTTATGAAAAATCTGATTTCTGAAAAGTCTATAAATAGCACAGTACTTGTAATGTTGTTTGTGATTTGGCGCCATGCACTGTTACGTAAGTGCTTGAGTTACTCTGTTGTGTACTCAACTTCAATAAATATTTCAAAAAGTTTTTCTTATATTTAGGCACTGGAGAAACATGCCATTAATGTTCTAGCATGGGCTCCATTAAGCACTTAGCATCAGCTCCAATTTCCTGTAGCCACCATGAAATTGGTCTTCCAAAAGCGCTTTATAAGTTATTCAGGGAACTGCCCTTTTTTTGTTGTATAAAGATCTACTGATGATGACTTCATGCCTCTCACGACACAAAACAGATCGTGATCAGATCAAATCATGTTTATCCATGCTGCAAGTGAACCTGAATTTGAAAAATTAAAAATATATAGAAATCTATGAGCTGTTTATAAAGTTTGATACAGTATTGCACAGTTGCATATGTAATTTAATGAGGAATGCAAGAAGCTGCATATTGAAAAACAAATGGAATCTAGACAAATGGCAAGATGTTTAGGCATCTACAAAAGGGAGACCATGGTATCCATATAAACTAATGCAAACTAGAGGTTTCTTGCATATCTAGATAAAGACGAAAATAGATACGGCAGTGACTCATATTAGTTCACTTCTTGAGCATACATATTAAGTACACTGTGTCATGTCCTAAGCTATAACTAAACTCTTCTCTTACGAAGTAATGAAATTCACCTCAGGGATTGATAATGCATTTATCTATGGCATAAAGATATAACACTAGCTGCAGGATGTTATAAAATAAGAATCACTGACGAGTGCCAATAGACTTATTAGGGAACAGAATGAGTGCACTTCAATCAAAGAAATATGAACACTTTTTTAACTGCACTTTCATGCTAAGACAAATGATTAGACACATTACCTGAAACTTCTACAGTAATTCAGAAGTATTGTCTTAAATTAGAAGTTTTAGCTTAGAGAGGTTAATTAAACATGTCCTTCAGCCCCCCGACTGCACCTCCACATATCATTTTCTCAATAAATTACAAGCTTGATTATGGGGCAAGGTTACTTAGCAGCTGTTGCTATGGGGACCTGATGCAGGATTAAATGAAAAAGAGGTTAAGTATAGTGTGTCTTGGATGCTGACAGCTAATTTGTTCTCTAGATTTGAAGAACTTTGTTTACCAGACTCAGTGGGACATTAACAGATAATGGGAATAACAAGCTCAGGTTGCAAAAAAACAACTGTAAAAGATTTATTGATTGAAGCACTCATTCGTGTGTTCTCATGTGGCCTTGAGGACACAGTTGGAAAGTAATTTTATGGATTGACCACCTGACCACCTTGCACCACTTATGGTGTACAATGTAAAAATCTTGTAATGTTCATCTAAGCACCAAGTAAAAGGAAAGTGCAGGTAAAAGGTCAACCAAAAGTATTAACTGTTCATGTCAGGGTTCTGTCACAGATTGAGTTTATTGGTTTGTTGGCAGTTCAATTCAAGTCTTTGTATGAGGCTGAATCCAAACTGGAGCTGACGTAGTCTCTAGTTACCATGGGATGGTAAAACAGAAAAAAACACTTGAAGCAAAGATAATTATGTGCATTTCATCTGATGTAACTGGAGTACAAGGTTATGAGATGTAGTATTTGAATGCTTGGCTAAAGAGATCTGTCTTTAGTCTAGATTTAAACTGGGAGATTGAATCTGAGTCTCGAACACTATCAGGAAGGCTATTCCAGAGTTTAGGAGCCAAATGGATAATGCTTTTCCTCCTTTAGCGGACTTAGATATCCTAGGTACAACCAGAAGTCCAGTGTTTTGTGACCTTAAAGAGCATGATGGATTGTAGGGTGATAGAATACACGAGCTGAACCATTTAGGTCCTTATAGGTCAGTAGCAATACTTTGTAATCGATACGGAACATAAGTAACCAGTGTAGAGATGATAAAATTGGTGTTATGATCATATCTTCTTGACCTGGTAAGAACTCTGGCAGCTGCATTTTGGACTAACTGTAGTTTGTTTATTAAGGATGAAGGACAACTAGCTAGTAGTGCATTACAATAATCCAGTCTAGAGGTCATGAATGCATTAACTAGCTTTTCTGCATCAGAAACAGATAACATGTTCTGTAACTGAGCAATGTTTCTGAGGTGGAAGAAGGCTGTTTTTGTAACATATGAAATATGATATGATATTCGAAAGAAAGGTTGTTGTCAAATATAACACACCTGTCGAGGATGAAGTAACAGTACATCCTTCTAAATGCAAATTGTATTTTAAGAGATTCTATAGGTGCAGTATTTTGGTCCACTAAGTAATACCTCAATCTTATCTGAATTTAATACAAGAAAATTACTATTTTACATCTTTAACACTGTCATCTTGGATAATTTAGAGATTTCATCTGGTCGTGATGAAATATACAGTATAACTGAGTATCTTCTGCATAACAGTGGAAACTAATTCCATGTTTTCTTATAATATTACCAAGTAGCAGCATATACAGTACAGTCCAAAAGTTTGGAACCACTAAGAATGTTTTTAAAAGAAGTTTCGTCTGCTCACCAAGGCTACATTTATTTAATTAAAAATACAGTAAAAAAACAGTAATATTGTGAAATATTATTACAATTTAAAATAACTGTGTACTATTTAAATATATTTGACAAAGTAATGCAAAGCTGAATTTTCAGCATCGTTACTCCAGTCTTCAGTGTCACATGATCCTTCAGAAATCATTCTAATATGCTGATTTGCTGCTCAATAAACATTTATGATTATTTTCAATGTTGAAAACAGTTGTGTACTTTTTTTTTCAGGATTCCTTGATGAATAGAAAGTTCAAAAGAACAGCATTTATCTGAAATACAAAGCTTCTGTAGCATTATACACTACCGTTCAAAAGTTTGGGGTCAGTAAGAATTTTTATTTTTATTTTTTTGAAAAGAAATTAAAGAAATGAATACTTTTATTCAGCAAGGATGCATTAATAGATAGACATTTATAATGTTACAAAAGATTAGATTTCAGATAAACACTGTTCTTTTGAACTTTCTATTCATCAAATAATCCTGAAAAAAATATTGTTCACAAATATTTTGTACAATTGTACACATTAAATGTTTCTTGAGCAGCAGATCAGCATATTAGAATGATTTCTGAAGGATCATGTGACACTGAAGATTGGAGTAATGATGCTGAAAATTCAGCTTTGCATCACAGGAATAAATTACTTTGTGAAATATATTCAAATAGAAAACAGTTATTTTAAATTGTAATAATATTTCACAATATTACTGTTTTTACTGTATTTTTAATTAAATAAATGTAGCCTTGGTGAGCAGACGAAACTTCTTTTAAAAACATTAAAAATCTTAGTGGTTCCAAACTTTTGGACTGTACTGTATATTGAAAATAACAGAGGGCCTAACACAGATCCTTGCGGCACTCTGTAATTAGCAGAGCTAATTAATTGACAGAGCTCTGGCACTCCTATCCTCTTGGTGTGAGCTCTTTTGTCCACATGATAGTATGTGCGGAGCGTGGTGTTCAATCATTTTGTGCAATCATTTTTCAATCTTTTTGTTTAATCTTTAGTCTTTAATAACTGTGAATAAGAATTATATTGTTTGATTCTAATTATACAATAAAAAGAAAGACTGATTAAACAAAATAACAGTATGTGCTTGCAAAGATAATATGTCTATATAATATTTTTATATGTTTAGTCATTTTGCTTCCACCTTGCTTAAAAGGTAAGATATATCACATATGTATTTTTGTAATAGAAATACATTATAGCATAAGAAACGTCCGTGTGTGTTCAGAGAGTAAGTTGTTCAGAAAATAAGTTGCTATGGCTATATCCTGAAACTTACCTCAGTTTTTGGAACCAAAAGCTGAGGTTATCCACTCACTTACCCTTTTGTGTCGTGTTAAGTGTGGATACGCAGTCGGTGAGTTCTTATTGGCTGCGTGTTCTTGTGTCATGTTTTGTGTGGTCACGTCTTTATTTTTTGTGTCTATGTGCCATGTGCTCTGCTACCTATTGTCTTAACCACGCCCTTCTTGTTACCTGATTATTGGTTAATCTGTTTATCCCCCCCACCCCCATGTTCGCAAGCCTGTGCCAGTTCTTCATCAAATGTATCCCTCATGTCCTACTGTTTCTGTCCTGGCGTGTACAGCCCTGCCTTTTCTGCCGTCAGGGGTAGTTTTTGATTTATTTTTAATTACAAATAAAAGCCCATTGAAACTCATGAGTCCTCACACCATTCTTAACCCAAAACTTGACACTACATATATTTACCACATTGTGAGGTTTACTGCCTTACTGTATATTAAGTGAGCATTTTTAAAAAAAATAATTATTTGATGTCACTGATGGTAGTGCAGTAAAGTTTTCAAGATCCTTCCGGGAAATATGATTCTCTGATAAATGGTGTGACCCTGATTGTTTCAGGCCTCATTAAACTATTCTTAGCACCTGGTGAAATGCTTGTCTCCTGCCTTCCTGAGCTTGTTTCATCTGATTTATTCTGTCTATACTCTTTTATGTTTATTTTCTCTCTCTTGATCCAGACTCTGATTAGATGGCTGACTCATTCTGTCTCTTCAGCTCATTTATGTCTCTCTCATTCCCTGTGTTTGACTTATTTGTCTCGCTGCATTAAAAATACCTCATCGCTCTATCTCTGTTTGCCCTTTCTGCCATCCAACCTTGTACATACACACAAATATCCAGTCTTTATGACTAATAGACAGCAGCAGCATCCCTTTTTCACCACAAGAACATTTTCACACAACCAACACTGCCTAAAAACATTTAGTTCTTCATATTTAATGTTTTCAGTCTATTATTATATATTTTTCTGTTAATTTCATTCTGTCTTTTTATATCTAATACACCCACACAGCTTTGAGATTTGGTCCATTTTGGGGATCAGATTACACTATTAAATTGGCTGATCTTCTGGAACATGTGCCACGAATCAAAATAAGTTTGAGAAGCCATTAAAATGCCATCCATTAAATGATGTTTTAGTCATTTGTTAAACAGATTTATTCTATACAGGCTTACAACACATATCATAAGATGAGAAAAGCATTGTATGCCAACATCTCGGTATAAATAATGACTATCATTGACAAAGATTGCTTTTGGGAACATTTAGGATGTGTTTTGTTAATGGTTACAGATTCCAGCTCCAGACCATTACGAAAAAAGTAACCTGGCCGGGTGCTTTGATATATATACGTGAATGATTACCATATTCTTCTACTGTGGTAATTGCACTCCAAGGTGTTTCAAAGAATAATACAGAACTCAGAACATCATCGTAGTACAATGATAGGGTGAACTGCCCTAAAGCGGAACACTTTTTAATGTGGGACACCTGTTGTAGGTCCCCCATAAATACATGAATGCCAGTGAAACTATGGGTTAGCCAAAGTTGTGGTGTCATGTGATCAAAATTACATGACCTCTCAAATGTCTAGTCATATCTGAGGGTGGAGCAATCATCAAACAGGAAGCGCCTTGTGTGAAGAAGACCACCCAAAGGTCAATGACATAAAGTTTTGACATATTAAGGAGTATAAATTAATTTTAAACAAAATAATCCTGCTACTTTTTGGCCTAATGTGCTTATGAAATGTTTGTCATCACAAAATAGTCTAACTTTGTATGTATAAACTATATATTTTATATTTTTATCAAATTTCCTAGTGTTCCACTTCAGGAAATGTGGTTTGGAAAAGTGGGACAGTATGATTAGTCTAATGAGTACTTCAGTCAGTAAAAATTGTGTGTTGGGGCATGGTTTGTAGGACAAAAAATGGTTATTTACAGGGTTTTAGTGTTGTTATGCAATATTAGAATGCTGTTACTGCAGATGGGTAAATTTTTATTTTGGGTGGATGGCGGTTTGAAGGCTCTTGAAATGCAATGAAGCCATTCCACTTTATTTTATGCATCTAATGATTAATTCAATTAAATGTATTTCAGATCACAATGACAAAGGGGAGAAAGGAAGATATTGTGCAGAGAGAGAGAGAAGCAGAATCAGGGAAAGGATAAGAGAAAGAAACTAAATCAGTGGAGGCAGGACAGGATGAAAGGATGATTTCTTTTATGAATGTGTTATCTGCATTTTCTCTTTTGATTTGATTAGGACACATCCTGGGGGGTTTAAAATAGTATTGGTGTGGATTTAAAGGGTTAGTTCACCCAAAAATGAAAATAATGTAATTTACTCACCCTCATGCCATAAGACCTTCGTTCAACACTGATTCATTATGCTCCGATGCTTCATGAAGCAGTGTTTTGAAATCGGCCATCACTATATAAGTCGTTATTTTGTTTTTTTTGGCACACTAAAAATATTCTCGTCACTTTATAATATTAATATTGAGCCACTGTACTCACATATTTAACACTTATTTAAATGTGTTTTTAGTACCTTTATGGATCTTGAGAGAGGAAATGTCATTGCTGGCTGTGCAGGCCTCACTGAGCCATCGGATTTCAACCAAAATATCTTAATTTGCGTTCTGAAGATTAACGAAGGTTTTACGGGTGTGGAACGGCATGAGGGTGAGGAATAAATGACATTATTTTCATTTTTGGGTGAACTAACCCTTTAATGTTTTGGCTACACATCGCAATATGTCAGAGAAGTCTCAAATGCAAAAAATGCCCCATATTAGGGCAATTCACCTCACTTCATTGTTAGTAAAAAAAATGTCCATTATCACCTGCCCAGTGGTTTGGCTGTGATTCAGCATATCCATTTTAAAATCAGGTAGGCAGGCAATCAAGCAAGTGTCTTATGATATTTTTTTTTTTTCAATTGAGCTGAATACTTGTAATATTCTCTTAATATAACACAATCTCATTGTCATGTCTGTACATTACATGCATTTACAGAGCTACTGTCACACGCGGAGGGATAACGAGTATGCGCACTAGCGGCGGAGGGACACAGAGAGGCAGACAGCGCGTCGGCTCTTCGCCTCACCGGCATCATTCAGCCAGAGACGCTTCATAATCCTCTGCGCTGCATATGCTCTTCTATCATTATATCAAAGGCAGCCACATGTGCTTTTAAAACCAATGCAGCCTGTCCCATTCTTTAAGTTTTTTATTCATGTAGAGCCCCTCTAATATATTATTATGCATGGTAACCTTATGTATACATTGATTTAATTTATAGACAGTGGGTCGTTCAAACGCTGCCCGTCGTTATCCGTTCAAGAGCTTCATTTTTTTCTTCTCTCCCGCTTGACTGAAACCAAGCGCAGTTGATAGACTGAAGAGACAGCGACTGACGGCTCCAAAATGGGGGTAAGAATGTATATTAAATGTTTGCACATTAATGCACCTTCAGGATATTTCTGGTTTATGGTAACATGTCTAGGCTATTTCATGTCAAATCGTTGCATTTAACAGGTGCATGTTTCTCAATTAACGTATTGCTTATTAATGACAATGCTGTAAATGATAAGCAAACATTTATCAGTTATTATGTGGGACTGTGGGTTTAACATCATTGACATTGTGAAAAAAAGCTGCCCTATCGTTTGGCAATTGCGTCAAATCAGATGCTTCATTTTTGCACCATATCCGATGCGTCATGATGCGGTTAAAGGGAACAAATGAAGCATATTGGTGAATTTAAATGCACATATTGTCATATTATGTATATACATCATTAATATTTAAGGCGTTTGGCATAGATAGGCTAGCTAAAATTTGGAATAGGCACTACTAGTCTCATTCGGTGCATAAAGGCGCACCGAGTTAAACGCAAAAATGACATAAAATATCAAAATGAACTGTGAGAACTAATATGTTTCAAATACATACATGTAAGATAATCAAAATAAAACATATTCAGTAGTACATTATATGATTAGGCTATAACGTTTCCGTTTGCGCCTCTGTTCTGTCAAACGTGACTGCACGTCAGGAATAGCTATAACGTTGACGGCCGCAGTAATGACCGTTTGCGGTTAGTGATTCGGGATTACGAGTGTTTTTAAAACGACACCTGAAAACATTGCCATAGAGAGGTCAATTTTGTTAGTCCTCATTTGTGAATTCAGGAAACATTGTAACTATACCTTTTTGAAATCATAACCCGCCTATTTCCTTTTAACGACGACAAACTTTACTAGCTAGGAAAGCGACATCTTAAATTAATTTGATTGATAGATTAGGTTTTTCTATCTGTAAGTCGTCTGTGAAGTCTGAGGAGAAATTCTGTCAGTCTTCAAAATGAAAGGCGTTAACCACGGATGGGTGGGGGGAGCGTATGGATTTGGGATGACTGCATCTGTTCTGACCCGTTTCAATAGTTTTCACAGCCAACTATGCAACATTAAACTTGTGTATCACAATTATGACAGTAAATCTCAAAGCCGTACTGACCAGAAGATGCGCAGACAACTGCGTCAAAATGGATGATTCACGATAGAGGCGCGAATATATCTCTCCTCATCACACCAAACATCTCCTAAGATTGCTTTTTTTTTGCGACCTTGCAATGAGCAGAACTGGAAATTCTTAATAAGATAAAGAAATCAAGAAAATAGCCTACTCTCCTTCAAATGATACCTTTTATGGCACGGGATGTTTTGTATCTTGGTTTCTGTGTCGTTTTTACATGCTGATATCGGTCGTGATGCCCGGAGGGGGAACCGGGCTCGACGGTCCGTGACTGCGTCAAAGTGGAGGCTGATCAATGAGAGTGGAAATTCCCGAACAAGTACCGTGATTGGTCTGTGTACCGCCATGGAGAGAGGGCGGGGTCATATTCACAGTCGCCGATGATTGATTGGTCTTGGGCCAATCAATCAATGCTTAGAGAATGCGTGATTGGCAAGATACGCTATGGCGAAGGCTGGAGCTTGAGAGGGTGGTGGGGATGGGAATAAATTGAGCATGGAAAGTGAATGATGGGGTTACAGGAGGTGGTTACCTGGTGTCACCTTGAGGGAGGGAGTGAGTTTGTTGGAGGCTCAGGTGCTTGGGGATGTTGGCAATTTGTATCAGGTGAACGTTTTTTGCAGGGTGTTTGGAATTGCATACTTCTATTGCCTACTTCTAGTGTATACAGTATAATGTGTGTACAGTATTCATTTTTGCATGCATAGAATACATGTACACATCTTATAATTAGGCTATGTACACCTTTTCTTATGTTAATACTTGTTGGCAGTTATTTATATTTCCAATCATTATGAACAAAAATATTAGGCAAAAGAACGAAGATTTGTTGCATTGATTTAGGCTACTGTCACTGATTTAAATACATACAGTAGTTAGGTAGGCCTATTATTATTCACTCATTTCTGTTCCTACAGCACTAAATTACATTCACTATATAAGGAATAGTGAATGAGTGAAAAATTGAGTGATTTTTAGACATGGCAACACTGCAAAATATAGTATCCCACAATGCAGTGCGCTCAACTTGCTCTTCTATTTCTAACCAGGAAGTACTAGCAACCAAAATTTGATACACTGCTAAAAACAAAGGTTCCAAAAGGGTGTTTTACACAGTGATGCCTGAATTTGAACTGTTTTCAGTGAAAACATTTTCACCATTTTTTTTTTTTTTTTAGAGTAGCTAAATAAACTTTTTAATAATCTGAAGAATGTTTTTTCACTGTAAAGAACCTTTTGTGGAATGGAAAGTTTCTTAATGGAACCATCAATGCCATTAAAGAATCTTTATTTTAAGAGTGTAACTTAAAACATTATTTGAGATTTTATACAATTTAATGCATTTAAAAAAAAAAAATACATTTACAATATATACATATAAAATATACATATACTTTTATTTCAGAGATGATTATTGGATGTATTCAGTCATCATAAATTATGTTTATGAATACTCCCTGAATTAATCATGCAATGTAACATTTGAAATGTTTGTAGTTGCATAATGCGTTCTGTTTCACAGAACTTTTTTTTAAAGAAAATGTAGGAAGCATATAATGTGTACTGCATAGTAAGCTGAATGATAATATTCCATTGTATCCAAGGATTTGAGCATTGAAATAGTGACAGGATGGGCTGATACTATAAGGGAATAAGGTGGGTAGGGCAGGAAAGGTGAACAATGGGGTAACAGCAGGTGGTTACCTGGTGTTACCTTGAGAACAGCAGTGAACCAGGAGGCTCAGGTGCTTGGGATTGTCGGCAATTAGTATGCCGTGAATGTTTCTTGGAGGGTGACTCTGCGATGCCCTTGGGAAATGCATCTAAAGACGCAAGTCTGTCTGAAGGCTTCAAGGGTACTGCAGCTGATTAGGATGTTTAGAATTGCAAGAAAGTCATCTGCTAGTGTGAAATCAGGTGAAACATTTACATTGGAACTTATGTTTGAGCTTAAACAGTTTCTTTTGGTTTTAGTTTCCTAGAATTCCACTATATGGTGTCTTCCACCATTTTGTTTTGATAATATATCAGTTTGTTGTTGAGGTAAAGGTGGTTAAAATTGTTTAAATATATATTTATATAGCTTCAAATGGATTTACATGTTGCTTGTTTGATAATTGTCTGTGCGTGAATGAGAAAGAGACTGGTGGTGAAATGTCTTCTAATAGATGGTTGTGTAATGGATGCCGTTCAATAGCTCATTCTCGTTCTCAGTGATTTTGGATATGTATGTGTGCGAGTGCTTTCCACTAAAGCATGCAATCAAGCCTTATTTTGTGTCAAAGCCCCAGGTCATATGAAGCAAAGCTAGCAGACACGCTATCGGTCAATTTGCCAGACGTCAACATGATGTCATATCCTGTGGGAATTTCAAGGTCAGCCAGCAAGCTTATTTGATTGGCCCTCAAATGTCAATAGTAGGTTTTAATCAGTTTGTTCCACGTCAAGGTTGTTTAACTGTATATTTAGATTATCACTGTGACCATGATTGCATCAACAAACAGTCTGGGATGCTCTAAAATTAATACTGTATTATTATACATAATTTAATTTCTAATTACTTTTGAGTTTTAGCCACAAGGACAGAACAAATAATACAAAATAAAATATATATATATATTTCTCTTTAAATTTATATCAAGGTTAATTTATAGAATTCACACTTAACATATTTAAATGAGATAAACAATTGTCTGTTTAATAGCATATTAAAAACATGCAATTTGACCCTAAAATTAAATTGAAAATATTAAAATTATAGTTTGCATGATGAAAATGAAGCTTATTTTAGGATCATTTGTTGCATTGTGATTATTTTCATGAAGTTAAACACATTTATTATTATTCTCAATGATTTTTTATAAATTCCCATTACTGCCATTTTTACTGTAAAAAAAAAAAAAAAATCAAATATGCAATGATTTTTATTCAAATAAGCATATATGTATCTGTATTACATATAAAATTATATTTTTTACATTGTGGAAAAAAAACATTGGGGGGGGGGGGCTATGTTTATCATTATTATTATTATAAAAATAATTTCACAATGCAAAAATCATCAATTTTGATTTTGCGGTTATGATTAGGACAGGTTACATGAGTTTTATCCCAGTATTTTCAACACTTGTGCATGTTGTCTTAGCAAGGTACATTACGTTTTTCAAACACTTACTAATGTGATATTTCACATACAGATCAGAGACACCCTCACTTTAGAAATCCATTGCACACTAACTTAATAATTCTGTTTATGAATGCATGTACAATATGCTTAATTTCTGGTCATGACTCACCTCACTGACTTCCACAGAGTATGCATGGCTCCCTACACTGCTGAGATATCGACATCCATATACGCACAGTTGAATTAAACACCCATCGTTCTCTTACTACATTATTTAGCTTTCCTACTGCTACATGATAAATAGCTCTAACATTTAGTCATTTTAGCCTCAGCATTTTTATGTGGTTTCTTTTTTATTGGTGTCTTATGTGTAGTTATTAAGAAGGAAGGAAAGGAAGGAAAGGAAGGAAAAACGAGGGCGTTTTGTTAATTTACTACTGCATGTACTGTACACTGTGTGTTTCCATGTCTTCAAGGCCATTAAATGAAGCCTTGGACAGAGATAGAGATGAGAGAGAGAGGTTTCTCTGATGGCCTTGTTTAATCTGTAACTACAATTTTGTGATTTTTTTTTTTTTTTATCATAATCATTTTTATATCCACTAGCTCCTAATGGAATAGTTCTCCAAAAAATAAATGTATTAAATGAATCATTTACTCATTATGTTGTTCTAAATCTGTAAGATTTTCTTGTGTGAAGCACAAAAGGAGATGTTAGGCAGAATGTTCACGCTGCTCTTTTACATACAATGAAAGTGAATTTGAATGGCTGTCAAACTCCAAAAATGGCAAAACGCATCATAAAGGTGGTTCATACGAGCCATGAAAGTCTTCAGAAGCCATACAATGGCTATGTATCAGTGATACCAAACATTTTTGGTTCTCTTGTGTCTTGTAACCAGTTGTGAAATGTCAAATTTGAATTTGCGCATATTTACATAACACAAATGAGACTTGTTTCCCTCCAAAAGTCTACTGTATAGTTTGACCACAAAAAACTTGTAATACGTCTTAACCATTTCGAGCGTGAGTTTAAAATATTCTAACTGTCCCCCCAGAGTGAGTTTTTTTAAGGCGACCGTTATTTTAGAACGTTTGCCTTTAATGTTTCCATGGCGACGCGTCTTGCGTGTCACGAGCGCTGAGCGCAGCAACAATAACACTGTATGACATATGGATCGCTATTATTTAGTTTTTCCTTTTTTATTTAAAATATTCGCAAAATTGCTTACCACGTCATTAACTATATGATATTCCGATTCTCAAATATGTGTAAGTGAGTGTGCTTTGTCGTTTTAATGCCTTTATAAATGATCTTTATCTTGATCTATAATGCGAGATGGGCGCCGCCATCTTAGTTTGCGCTGCTGTTCACAGAGTCCTGTCAGTCGGATTTACAGCAGGTGAATTCATCAGTTTCTCCTGAAATATATGCAAGTAAGTGGCTGGTGAACTGGAAGAATAATAGAATAAACTTTATAGTTACTTAGGCCCATTATGTGTGCCTGATATGAATAAATGTCGGCAAATTATATTTGTTATTGCTGCTTCCACTGATGTCGGACATCAGTGTGTATTTTATAACCTCTAAATATATTGTTTTAATGGTGCTTATGCATATTTAAATGTCTGAAACCTTAAAAGAAACATTATATGGCTGAAAACACTGCACAGCTGTGATATATGACAAGAGCTGCGCGCGTCCGTCTCGCAGCCAAAGCGCGAAAGCACAGTTTGAATCTGGCAGTTATGTGACGTCGCTGAACGTTCGAAATCCCATATGTGGTACCGTACGCCCAGGGGCACAGAAATAAAAATCCCATATGTGGGACCGTACCGCTCAAAGGGTTAAGGCCCATTTATTATTTATTATATTTAAGATAAATATAGTTCTGTCATGAAACTCTAGATAGCACAGGCTGATAGGTCCTTAACTCAACCTTCTTGCAATCATATCATTCTCTATACGGCACTTGGTTAGCATTTGCCTTAGCAGTGCAGTGCTTTCAGAACCCTTCCTCTTCCCCAGCTCCACCTGTATAGATCTGCTACGGGTAATTCATGTATGCCATTTTGTATAGCTGCAGTGTGTCTTACTTGTGTCTTACTTCCACACCAATATCATTCTGTTTATTCTAAGTACGCTGCAGTTTTGTCGTTTGCTGCTTTAAATGCTCGATTTCTTTAAAGTAGGATGAATTTTGATTCTGATCATTCATCAGCTAGAAAAAATAATTCAGAAAGTGATCCCAATGATATTGTTTCTCAGTGCTGTTATCGTTATAGTTGTGGTGGGGATTCTGCTATTCTTTTTAGAAGGATTTTTAGAACTACAAATTTATCGTTATCGTTATAGTTATCGTCCTTGGTGTGAACGGGCCTTTAAGGACTATTTTAATGGTGTTTTTGGATCGTTTTGACTAAAAGTGAACATGTGTCAAATCATCTTCTTTTGTACACTGAAAAAAATTGCCATAGGATTTACTTTTTTACAATTTTTTCTTTTTACAAATAATTGCAAAGAAACGACAAATAACACATTGAATTAAACAACATTTTGAACATTTTCTTTTAAAACATATTCCAGTAATTTTTTACAACTTCAAAAAATAATTAAAAACAAAAAACAAAAAACATACAGGTTTGGGCAACATGTGGGTGATGACAGAATTTTTATGAACTTTTAGTGAACTTTCATTAATATTAACATGATTGTCTCAGACTTCAAGTCCTCATCCAGGCACATCTACGTTTAAGTCGTGGGTCTCTGAAAGAATGTAATCTTAATCAGCTCTGAGACAATACCCACTGGATTTACTTAAAGTGGAGCAGCTATAGTTCTCCTGAAGCTTTGACGATTACACATCCTATGGCACAGCTGCCAATGGGCTTTGACGTGAATGTGCACGTGTCCCACATCTGATCTCTGGATCATAACTGAGTATGTAACTGTGACTGCACGCGTGCAAGTGTGCATGAGTGATGAAGAGAGAACTGCAAACAATCAAATGGAGGATGTTTCATTGAATGAATACAGTGAGAACACAGTCAGTGTAGCAAACTCTGTAAACTAAGGGCATTAAAACAATAAATATACAAACAGACAGTATATAATGTTATATATACAGTATATAATGCGATAGAATGTATGAAGAGGAGAAAAGGAGCGAGCGGGATTACGATTGTTCAGTAGGTTAATCCAGACTGTAGTAAACAGTCTTAATCCTACATTGCCGTCTCACCCAGAGGATACAAAGAGGGAATCCTTGACAGATGGTCAAACCGTTTTAACACACTGCCACAAGGGTGCTACAGTTTTGGCCTTTTTGCTATTTGTAGTGTTTTGGGTTTATTTTTTATCCTTTCAGGTGCTTTTTTTAAAACAAAAGTAAGTCTGTTGAACAATATGATGTATTTCATACTGTATTTCATTTAAAACAAGTTGTTAACGAGTTGTTTTTTAGGGATCTTTTTAGGGATTGGATTTCTTTTCCCCTATTTTATTAATACTATAATATAGTTTCTTCAAATAAAAATAATCATCATTTAGTATTTGTAATCTGATATATATATATATATATATATATATATATATATATATATATATATATAGAATATATATATTCTATATGTATTCTAAGATAAAATAGAAATATAAATTAAAATCAAGCATCTTTTTTTTAATTGAATAGTTTAGATTTAATTGAAGGTAAGCCTTATAATAAACACTTGCTTGTTTTTGTTCATTTGGTCTGTTTTTAGAATTATTCAATATTTATATTCTGTTAACTTTCTATAGCATTTTTTAATGTATAGTTGAACCTTATAATAAACAAATGACAAATAAAAGTTGTATATATATATATATATATATATATATATATATATATATATATATATATAAATGAATGACAAAATATTTATGACTATTTAATGTTTATATTTTATCAGTGGTTAAAGTTAAATATTAACTACTTCACCAGGTATCCTTCTGGGTCATGTGCTTGGAATAAAGTTCTATGTATTAAAATCTAAACACTCAAACTATTTTTTCCTTCAATATTTAATATTTTTTAGAAAATAATATTATCAACCAACCTTTACATCAAAAACATTTATGGGTACATTTTATGCATTGCGTTTTAACATTAAGGCAAGCTGGTGTGCTGTAATGTTGGATTTAACCATAATGCTGCCTGGTTGTGCATGCAAGCTAAAATAGGTCACAGAAGCACACGTGGCAAATCAGGGAATGTCACATCAATGAAAAGCCCTAATGTGGGTTTAAGCGCACTAGACCACTCTCAACGGCCCCCATGCTTATACTACCCCCACATTTCACATGGGGTTCCTGGTTAAGCTTCGGAGTTTCAAAGATAATCAGGATTGTGGATGAAGCATGATCTAGTTGGCATTTCCCCTCTCCCCCTCAGTCATGGGAAGAGTCAGTTCCTCAGTTCCTGGACCGTGTGTCTCTCGCAGTGCAGCAGAAGGGGCTGCGGCATGATGCTTAAATATGAGCCCATCTGTGTGTTCATTTTATAATATCGAGGTTTCAACTGGGACACTTTTCATTAAAGTCGGCATGAAATTAAGTTGCGATACTCTTTTCTTCCCTATTGTGAAGTATATTCGAGTTTCTTGAATAAGGAAAAAATGTAGGGTGCGACTTCATTTTGTCCATCAGGAATTGTTTGGATCGTTGGATCCTTGTGGTTTGCTATCTCAAGTGAGTGACAGGTTGTTCCGCCTTTGTAAAGCCCGATATACTCATGGCAAAGTTCTTTTTCGTTCTTCGCTTAGGGGTAAAATTAAGTTTGAAATACGTGACCAGTGGTATACTGTTAGTGAACATCCCAACACTGCTGAGAGCGGCCTTTAAATAAATATGTAAATATCTGCTGCACGCTTTCCTTTCAACAACAAAATAAACACACAGCATAAATGACAGTGGTGGGAAAACAGCAGTTAAGAAAGCATCTGATCATAGCGATGTTAATATGTTTGCACAAGCTCTGCAAATCGGCACTCCAGTCAAGTCACATCTCGTTTATTTATATACCACTTTTTTCAATATATTGCTTTAAAGCGAGCAGCTTCACAGTATTAACCCTTAAATGCATACCTCGGGTCTTTAGTGACCCGGGACGTCATTCACTACCCTCCTCCTCGTTCATTTTTTAAAGTTAGACATCAACCTTCTTGGTTTTCCTCAATCAATTCAATATAAAGAATATAAAAAGAAAAAAAGCATAAAATTATAAAAGAATGCCTATTTTTGTATTCATTTTTTGTAAAAATTGTATAGGGTCACTAATGACCCGAGGTGTGTATCAGTGTACGTATATTTTTTTCTGCACAACAATAACTGAATCTTAGATGATGGAATAAGTGCAATTTACCTTTATTCCACAAGGTGGCAATGTCTGATACGCAATGATGAAGTGACGATTCATTCAGACAAAAAAACGAAAGAATAAGCAAAACATGAAATGATTTACTGCAGAGCAAGTACTGAACGCAATCAAATATGACTGTAACTCTTACTGGATGGATCTGGTGAAGCTGTTAACGATCGAAATATTGATTTTGAAGATGGTGAAAATTATATATTTTTGAGAATATGTTTGAGATCGCAAATGGGCTCATATTCGTGACCTCAAACTTAAAACTAGCCCATTATTTGCTGAATTTACTGGGAAATGAGCTCTGACGAGGACAGTGGTGATGGCATAAAACATCTGCTCAAACGGAGCCCTTTCCAGCTCCAAAAGGTAACAAAATATGATTTATTTTATTCTTCTGTAATTGTTACTCTAATATCAGAGGAGTTTTATATTTCGTGACAGGTAGAGATCCTTCCGTGTAAGATATAGATCCGGGGCGATAAAGACCCGAATATGTACGAATGATTGGCGAAACAGTCATGCATTTAAGGGTTAAACATGAAAAACAGTCAGTCTCACTTTCATTTAGAATTACAACTTCATTTTCTACTATAAAGCGGATCTCCGGTGTGTTCAAGTTTTTACTCGTGGACGTCTGACCTCGACAGACTGAACAGAAGAAAGGCGGAGCCTCAGAGCCACACCTACTTGTTTTGCTTTGGCAAGCTGTTTCGAACTGCCTGAATCACGTGATTTTGTTCGAAATGATGCCACGAGCAGATGATTTCATTCTGTTTATTCTAAGTGCGCTGCAGTTTTGTCGTTTTTATCGCTTTAAATGCTCGAGCTCTTTAAAGCAGGATTCTTCAATTTATCGGAGCCTTAAACATGTCATCGGAGATGAGAAGAGATACGAGGGCACATGAATTTAAAAATAATGTTGTGCACAGATAAATGATTTGCAGATAAGTAACAAAATAAAATTTCCCTGCAGTATGGACGGTCGGACAGCTACCGCGTGGCGACCACGCAAGACAAAGATGAGAAGGAGTCTCCCAAGAAGGGAAAGGGAGGGAAAGACCTGGATGACCTGAAGAAAGAAGTACCACTGGTAAGACACATCAACACATATAAAACATCTTCATGTTCTTGTGTGTACTGTATATGAATATTTTGCTATGAACTTCAAACATTTAATGCTTATACTCCAAGTATTTTATAGGCCTACTTATAAACAGTGACCTATAATGAATCATTTTATGCTCTACAAACTGATTCAGTTATGTTCAGTGGCACATACAGAAGTTTAAGTACACCATATTTTATTGATTTACAAATACTATTTTGCCTTGAATCAAATATAGCAAGGATGTGGTTTGTGGTCAGTTGCACTCTATAGCAATTCATTCTTTCTTTGTGCGGCTTTAGACTGTCTTTTTCTGTCTCCCCAGACAGAGCATAAGATGTCAATTGAAGAAGTATGCCGAAAATTCAACAGTGACATTGTACAGGTGAGTTTCTCACATCTGCAGTGAACAATTCGAACATTTTAAAAATAAATCATGTAAAAAATAAAAAAAAAGCCAGCTGTTTCATATGATGGCATTGTAGAGCAACAGTAAAAAAAATGTGAAAATTTAAAAATAGTATTACAAGAATAAAGACTTTTTACTAGAATAAAGGTATAGTTTTGAGAATAAAGTAACATTTCAAGATTAAAGTAGTAATATTTTGGGAATAAAGGTAAAATTCTGAGAATGATGTCATAGTATTAAGACATTAAAGTAGTAATATGTGAATTGTAAGGAAATAAACATCAAAGTGAAGTGGAGTCGGCCACTGCTTGTTATTTGATATTGCAGAAAAGAGGCAATTTCCTGAATATCTGTCTTGTTCTTTCTCCTGAATAAATTCAATTTCCTTCATAACTGCTGCTATGTCCGGATACTAAAGATAATGCCTCAGAAGCGATGCTGATGCCTCAAAAGACCAAGGATTTCTTTCTTGGTGAATCTTATCCAAGTATAACTGAACTAAATCCTCCATTACCTCACATATGAGGCTGCCCTGGCGCTCTATTCCTATTATTAAAGGTGCCCTCGAATGAAAAATTGATCCATGATCCATGATAACATGATATTTTTAGTGATATTTGTAAATTGTCTTTCTAAATGTTTCGTTAGCATGATGCTAATGTACTTTTAAATGTGATTAAAGTTAGCATCGTTTCTTACTGTATTCACGGAGACAAGAGCCATTTCATTTTTAAACACTTGCAGTCTGTATAATGCATAAACACAACTTCATTCTTTATAAATCTCTCCAACAGTGTAGCATTAGCCGTTAGCCATGGAGCATAGCCTCAAATTCATTCAGAATCAAATGTAAACAATATAACAGTATACAATACTCACATAATCCGATGCATGCATGACGCATGCATGACGAACACTTTGTAAAGATCCATTTGAGGGTTATATTAGCTGTGTAAACTTTGTTAAGGCACTGTTTAAGGCAAGCGTGAGCTCTGTGGGCGTGGAGCACGAGAATTAAAGGGCCAGCAGCCCTGAATCGGCTCATTTATAATGATGCCCCAAAATAGGCAGTTAAAAAAATTAATTTAAAAAAATCTATGGGGTATTTTGAGCTGAAACTTCACAGACACATTCAGGGGACACCTTAGACTTATATTACATATTTTTAAAAAAAGTTCTAGGGCACCTTTAATGTGATTTTTTTTTTTTTCTCTCTCTCTAAATATTTCTACATTATTCACATAACGTTACATCATCTGTTTTCTGGTTTTTGGGATAAAAAATTAAAATAAATACAGTCATTTACCCTTGCACCATTCCAAACCTATATGACTTTCTTGCTTATATGGAATGTAAAAGTTTTTTTGAAAAATGTTTGTTGCGTACTATAAGTAAATGCAGTCTGACTTTTTTATTTTGACCCCATTTAGTTTTAAAATCTTATTGAGTGAACTCTCCCGACTCCCTTTAGTCTTGTAGCATTTATTCTTGTAATGATACAACTTTATTCTCAGAATCATTCTTTTATTATTATTTTGATGTGGCACTAAAACTCAGTCATACTTTCACTATGTACTGCAAAACAGTTAGATATAGCTTATATTAACCCTATAAAGCCTACTGTATCACATTTGATATGCAAATTTCTAAGGCCTCTAAATTAGGAACATGATCAAGTAAACTTAAAAATAACTTTTATATTATAAATGTTTTTTAAAGATGAACATTTAGACATTTTTTAGAAAAAGCATGTTAAAATATAAGAATCAAATATGATACATCAGACTTCTGAGGAACATTTATTTGTATTTAGTTCTCTTAATTATCATTGCATTCTATTGTTTTGCCCCCACAATAAAAACTATAGAGCTTTGATAATGAAACTAAGCATTTTTTAAATATCATCTAACTAAGACATTATTGGAAGATATAGAATTGATATTTATATCCTTTTTAAGTTGTCTGATATACTGTTTGCATTACAACGACCAAATGTAACCTTTTTGGCTATATAAAGATCAGCAAGTGCACCAAATTGCATATATTTGCTCAGTTTGGACCTCTGAATAACCTTAGTGAACTTGTCTAAAGCACTACTTTTTTAGAGCAGGAACTGTGATCTCAACAAATCTCCTTCACCACAGGGTCGCCATCGCCCCCTAGTGGCAGTGCAGCAGTGTTTGATGTGAACTCTTGGTTTCTTCTCACACTCTCTTGTCCCCTGAAGGGTCTGACTAATGCTAAGGCAGCGGAGTACCTCGCTCGTGATGGTCCCAACGCTCTCACCCCACCCCCCACCACCCCGGAGTGGGTCAAATTCTGCCGACAGCTCTTCGGAGGGTTCTCCATCCTGCTCTGGATCGGAGCCATCCTCTGCTTCCTGGCCTACGCCATCCAGGCCGCCACGGAGGACGAGCCTGCTGGAGACAATGTGAGAACTCGCACACACGCCTCATTAGAACACTGCATACATTTAACACTGTTTGGCGGGTGCACAAAATATATAATATGCTGCCGTCTGGATAAGACAATTTTCTTGCAAGTAGATAAGGCCATAATCTGTAATCCTTTTATTTGTAATCTGGGTATTTTTGTTAATAATTCCATATTAAAACGGATCTATTTCTTTTCATAGTGTATTTGGCTTGGAGAAAAGCTATGGGCGGCAGAAAACGTTTTGACTGTAATGCTTTCCATTTTGGTTTGTCACCTAAAGGGGTCAGAGAAATCAAGGTGTGACCTCTTGTGGATTTTCTAGTTTGATAACCTGTCCTTTTGCTGTCTCTTTCTTTTCTGCAGTTGTATCTGGGGATCGTTCTGTCTGCTGTAGTCATCATCACTGGCTGCTTCTCCTACTTCCAGGAGGCCAAGAGCTCAAAGATCATGGAGTCTTTCAAGAACATGGTTCCCCAGGTACACAAAACCACTTCCTCCAACAGCCTTAATAGTACCGTTAAGGTGATGATGGGGCAACTTTTTGAGCAGTGTTGCCGAGCGATGTTGCTTGGGCACTTTCCCATTGAGAATGGGCAATAAATTTCTATCTGGACACTTAAGATCGAAATTTGTTGCCCATACTCAATGGGAAACTGTCCAAGCAACAAAACTCGACAACATTGCTCAAAAAGTTGCCCTGTGTATCATCACCTCTATGGCCAGATTTACTAACAGCATGTGCCAACACAAACACTCTTTCGGCATTAAAAAAACATTGTCGGAATTTACTACAGACGTGCAGTGAAAAAATGAAAGCTGAAAAGGTGTGGAGACAGTTATTTTTTGTGGCTAATCTTTTTGCATATTCATTTGTAGAAGTTTCCCTTTCAGATGCAAAATTTATGGGAGGAGAGTATTTAAATGAATCATGCAAGGTGATTTACTAAGGTTTATGCTAGTCAATTTACTGGTATTTACGCCATTATTTACCACCCAAAAAAGCATGTCTTAAACCAGACACTAATTTGCACTGCTCTTGGTTGATTGTGTTGGTCATTATGGAAATTATCCAACTGCATCTGCGTTCTTTTATTTGCCCGTCGTCAGTAGATCACATGCAGAACTTTCCGCTCCCATCTGTGCTTTTTTTGCCCTGTTTAGTAAATCTGGCCCTTAGTTCTGATTTTATTCCTAAACGGAGTCCTAATCCTACTTTATCCAAATGATAATTCAAAAGTGCCAACCGTCACACTGCATATTTCTAGTTGAGCTTCTCAACTTGAAAATAACAGTCTGGGTGGATCAAAAGGAGAATGAGGTGCAATATACTCAAATAACCAATATAGTCCAATAATCTTAATCCCTGTTTGCCTCTCCGGTCATAATCCTAATTATTATCTCCCACCGCGGAGTCTCTGAAGCCTCTAGACTGTATTAATGCTCTTCTAATCTCTCCTTTGGCCTTAGAGTCATTAGAGGTTGAAATTGATGTGTATGTTTGTGTTTGTGTGTGTGTGTGTGTGGTCCACAGCAAGCTTTAGTGATCCGTGAAGGTGAGAAGCTTCAGATTAACGCTGAGGAGGTGGTGGCTGGTGATCTGGTGGAGGTGAAGGGAGGAGACAGGATCCCTGCTGACCTCAGGATCATCTCTGCTCACGGCTGCAAGGTATCTATACAAACATGGATGGAAATATTTACTATGAACACTTGCAATCTTTCTCTTGCACCTGTATGTGGTCTACAGTATAGATATTGCGAGTTATACAGAGATGTATGTATATTGCATTAATAGTTAATATAAACTCTGACCACCCCACTGGCCCCCCGATGCACCAAGCCCATGTTGATTGTTTAGACTTAAAGGGTTAGTTCACCCAAAAATGAAAATTCTGTCATTAATTACTCACCCTCATGTTGTTCCACATCCGTAAGACCTTTGTTCATCTTCGGAACACAAATTAAGATATTTTGATAAAATCTGATGGCTCTGTGAGGCCTTCATTGACAGCAAGTTCATTTAGACTTTCGAACGCCCAGAAAAGTACTAAAGTTATATTTAAAACAGTTCATGTGACTGCAGTGGTTCAACCTTAATGTTATGAAGCGACAAGAATACTTTTTATGCGCCAAAAAAACAAAATAACGACTTTATTCAACAATCTAGTGATGGGTGATTTCAAAACACTGCTTCATGAAGCTTCGAAGCTTTACAAATCTTTTGTTTCGAATCAGTGGTTCGGAGCGTGTATCAATTGATCTCAAACTGCCAAAGTCACGTGATTTCAGTAAATGAGGCTTTGTTACATTACAAGTGTTTCAAAAGTTCCACTGGTTCACGTGACTTTGGCATTGCTCCAAACAACAAATGAGAGCTTTGAAGCTTCATGAAGCAGTGTTTTGAAATCGCCCATCACTAGATATTGTTGAATAAAGTTGTTATTTTGTTTTTTTGGCACACAAAAAGTATTCTCATCACTTCATAACATTAAGGTTGAACCACTGTAGTCACATGAACTGTTTTAAATATGTCTTTAGTACCTTTCTGGGCATTGAAAGTGTAAATTATCTTGCTGTCAATGCAGAGCCATCGGATTTTATCAAAAATATCTTAATTTGTGTTCCGAAGATGAACGAAGGTCTTACGACATGTGTGGAACGACATGAGTAATTAATGACAGAATTTTCATTTTTGGGTGAACTAACCCTTTAAGGTCTATGATTATCAAACATGGACTTAAATATTTTATATAAAAATTCAACAGCAACAAACATTAATATATTTTAAAAATTCCTTCTCAGACTCTGCCTCTACTTTACTCGCACACTTTAATCGTACTGCAGTGTTCGTTTGACTTGTGTGATCGCTCTGTACAGCACCCGGGCGTGGTTCATTTAACCATCCCTGGCCCGCTTGGAAGAGGTGGGCCAAAGCCCGGTTCGATTGGGCTCGGACGCAGTACGCGTGTAGTGTGAAGCACAGAACAACTACTACTCTTGCGTGCGCTACTGTCATCATTGCAACGGCAAACATCTTTATTACTACTCTAACATTACACTTTTCAATTAAATCAAGTATATTTAGGTTTATAACAGGTCTGATTCTCACCTTATTGACGAACAGAAATTGTAGTTTGTGAGTAAAGCTGCAAATTCCTCCATCAAATCAGCTGTTTCCATAATAATCTTCTGGTATGTGCAGCACAATCAAGAGAAAATCGCTGCACGGCATAAATGATAAATCTATTAGGCAGTCTATTAGTGAAAGTGCTTTTCTTCCTGTTTTCTTCAAAATAAAAAGTTGCATTGTAAATGACATAAGTGTTCCACACCCGTAAGACCTTCATTAATCTTCAGAACACAAATTAAGATATTTTAGTTGAAATCCGATGGCTCCGTGAGGCCTGCATAGGGAACAATGACATTTCCTCTCTCAAGATCCATAAAGGTACTAAAAACATATTTAAATCAGTTCATGTGAGTACAGTGGTTCAATATTAATATTATAAAGCAACAAGAATATTTTTGGTGCGCCAAAAAAACAAAATAACGACTTATTTAGTGATGGCTGATTTCAAAACACTGCTTCATGAAGCATCGGATCATAAATGAATCAGTGTATCGAATCTGCTGTTCGGAGCGCCAAAGTCACGTGATTTCAGCCGTTGACAGTTTGACACGCTATCACTAAATAAGTCACTATTTTGTTTTATTTGGCGCACCAAAAATATTCTCATCGCTTTATAATATTAATATTGAACCACTGTACTCACATGAACTGATTTAAATAAGTTTTTAGTACCTTTATGGATCTTGAGAGAGGAAATGTCATTGCTCCCTATGGAGGCCTCACGGAGCCATTGGATTTCAACTAAAATATCTTAATTTGTGTTCCGAAGATGAACAAAGGTTTTACGGGTGTGGAACGACATGAGGGTGAGTAATAAATGAATTTTCATTTTTGGGTGAACTAACCCTTTAAGTGCAATGTGAGTGCAGGCCAGGAGGGGAATGGGGAGGGGGGACAAACATGCCAGGGCAAGGTACAAGGCAACCGTGCCTAGTGTGAGTACACCCTAAATGAATATATATTATAATTCTTCAGGTTGACAACTCCTCCCTGACCGGCGAATCAGAGCCCCAGACCAGGTCACCTGACTGCACCCATGATAACCCTCTGGAAACCCGTAACATCGCCTTCTTCTCCACCAACTGTGTTGAGGGTACGGTTGCCATAGCAGCTGCATCACTGCTCCATTTTCTCCCCCATTCTGTCTCTCTGACTCTGTTATTTCATTTCCTGTTTTTTATGAACTCATCATCTCCCATCGATTTTTGCTTTTTCATTTCACTCTTTTTCCCGTCTCTTTATTATTATTTTTTTCTGGTCGTTTTTTGCCAAGAACAGACGTAGAGGAAAGATGTTGTCATGACAACAACCTCTCACTTTTGCTCCCCATCTTGCCACTCGTTAACTGCCCACGCGATTGCTCACACCCTCTTGTTTTTCACTCGGTTTTTCCACACATTTTTTTTTCTATGTCACTCATATGGCTTCATTTTGAAGATAAGACACTAATCAATTCAGATTCTACTGAATAAATGAATAATATGCAGACATTTTCTTCTCTGTATCTGTAAATGAAGTTTCACCAGTTGCTTCACAGGTTTTCATCTTCAGAATGATGATTAATATTCCTTATAATAAATCCAACTGCTTTAATGAAAGCTATTACATATACTGTATAGGCCTAGTTCTCTCAGAAATGACCATGATTTCCCTCTCAGTCAGTGTTAGTGCAGTATGAATGTGTCAGCACTTCAGTCAGTCATGTAATGCTGTTGTTTTGATAGGTCAAGAGATGTTGCATATGTCCACTGCTCAGTGTGCTGTCAGCAGGGTGTCAGTGTTTCGTGATCTCATGATGTCCTTCTCTTTAGAGTCAGGCTCAGCTCCAGGGTGACACTCTCCTGCCACCATGTGGTGGATTAGAGGATTACACAATATGATTATGAGGTTTCTAGAGTGTTGCACAGAACTCATGAAAAAAAAAGACATCAAAATAATGTCATACTGGATATTTTTACTGAGAAAAAAAACGAAATAAGAAAAAATCTAATAAGAGACAGATTAATATTAATCAATATTTAGTGTTTTTTATTAAAGCGATTTAGTAGAGATGTAGTTGTGGTCCATAAATAAAAATTATTTTCACTTCCGTTTGGTGCCAGTTTCAGTATTTGTTTGTTTTACAATAATTTTATTCAGCAGTAATTCATTAAATTGATCAAAAGAGACTGTAAATACATTTATAATGTTACAAAAGATTTCTATTTCAAATAAATGCAGTCCTTTAAACTTTATATTCATCAAAGAATCCTAAAAAATAAATTGATCAGTTTCCACAAAAATACTGTTTTCAGCACTGATAATAATAAGAAATGTGAAATTAGGATGTGAAAATAAAAATTTTGAAAATAAGAAATAAGATATTTGAGCAGCAAATCAGCATATTAGAATGATTTCTGAAAGATCATGTGACACTGAAGACTGGAGTAATGATGCTGAAGATTTTGTTATTTTTTATTTATTTATTTTGATCAAATAAATGCAGCCCTAGTGAGCATAAGAGACTTCTTTCAAAAACTTAAAAAAAAAAAAAAAAAGTCTCACTAACCCAATACTGATGTATTTATAATATATAATTTGTATTAAGGCAAAGTTAGTGCACTTAAAAAGATGTTAAGCCTTTTTTAAGATTTTCACGATTTTATTAATAGTAAAATTCCATCAAATTCAATTGAATAATCCTTACATATTTTAATTAAATAATTGATTAAGGATTATTCAATTCAATTTGATGGAATTTAATTAAATTTAGTAAATCTTAAAAAAGGCTTCAATTTTTTTTCGAGTGTAATTTAATTTTCCCAATAATTGAAACAGTATCTGGTATAATTTATGTACACCTAGCACCACACCAGGTGGTCTGCAATACTTGATTCTGATTGGTCAATCATGGTATTCAGTGGTCAGATATTTTATCATTCTACACTCTTTTTCTTCTGACGTAATAAAATAATTTCAAACCAAATTAATATTTCCTTTTCTTTTTTCCTTACATATTTGGCAAGTAGCCATGTAATTAGTGGAATAATGTCATTGTCAGCTGATCATTATATCAAAATAAATGACAGGTTGATTAGGTCACTGGCCAGAATGGACCATTAAAAGTCCCTGTTTTCTCTTCTCTGTCAGGTACTGCTCGTGGTATTGTCGTTTGCACCGGTGACCGCACTGTCATGGGCCGTATTGCTACCCTGACCTCCGGCCTGGAGACCGGAAAGACACCCATCGCCAAGGAGATCGAGCACTTCATCCAGATTATCACCGGCGTGGCTGTCTTCCTGGGCGTGAGCTTCTTCATCCTGTCAATCATCCTGGGCTACACCTGGTTGGAGGCCGTCATCTTCCTCATCGGAATCATCGTCGCCAACGTGCCCGAGGGTCTGCTGGCCACTGTCACTGTGAGGATCCCTGGTTTTTCCCTCTCTTTCTCTATATTAGGATTTTGTAGTGTGTATTGGTATCTCTGCTAGTGTTTAAATGTCTTTCTGTGACACATGTTTGCCATTTTTCAGTATAATTAATGTGTGTTTGTCATCTTCTTTGGTTTGGTATCTCATGGCTATGTTCAGAATGGAATACTAACGTACTGCACAGTATGTACTAGTGTTGTCAAAAGTACCAACTTTGGTACCAAATCAGTACTGAAATTGTAAAAATGTGACCAGCGTTTCCCTCTAGCATTTTGAACCCTATTGAGCAGATTCTTAAACACCTCTGATTGGCCATTGTGCTCAGGAGCTCAACAGATAAGTCTGCGATTGGCTACAATGATCAACGCTTCAAAAGCATGTTGTAAATAGACATCTTTGACGCTCTTTACTGAACGACAGCGGCCCACTGATAGACGCCTGCTTTCAAACGCTCCCGTGTGTTGGTCATTGTAACCAATCACAGACATATCTGTTGAGCGTGTGAACACAATGGCCAATCAGAGGTGTTTAAGAATCTGCTCAACAGCACTCAAAATGCTAGTGGGAAATGCTGATATCGTCACATTTTTAAAATGTCAGTACCGACTTATTACCGAAATCTGTACTTTTGACAACTCTAGTATGTACTGCATACTGCCTACTGAGTATGTGAAATATTAGGTGAAACAGTACATTTCAAACAGGAGTGTGCTGCATTGTATTCACACTATTTGCATAATTAATTCAACAAGTGGTATCTCATAAGTTAGTAAATAAACTTGTGTACTGTTCAAAAGTTTGGGTCAGTAAGATTATTTTTGGAAAGAAATTAAAACTTTTATTCAGCAAGGATGCAATAAATTAAATAAAAAATATATTAAAAACTGTAATTTTCATAATATTTCAGTACAGCCTTGGTGAGCATACAGTAAGAAACTTCACTTTACATCACAGTGGAAATGGAGCAAATGTCAAGTAATGCACTGCATTGTGGGCTACAGTATCCCATGAAGTGTGCTTTGTTGTAGAATACACATTTTGTGCATGTTCAATAATATAGACTAAAAATAGTAAGTGAATTTTGGTTCCGTTTAGTTTCATACTTACATATTTACAGTACTGGTCAGGTCAGGTCAAATAACAGGGTTCAGTTCTCTAGTTCAAATATTAATAGTGTGCCATTCCGAAAATATTCCATGAGATTATACACTGGCCAGCCAAAAAACAAAAAGTGACTGTTTGGATTTAAATAGTAGACTTTACAGAGTGCTCGAGTGCAAAAAATGATGCACCTCTTGATAGAAATAAATGTTGTGATGTTATTTCCATCAAGAGGTGCATCATTTTTTTGGTCAAGATCTTGTATTGACAAAGCAAGAGGTGAGCACTCTGTAAAGTCTCCTCCAGCACATCCCAACCTGACTTTCAATGAATTTAAGGTCTGGACTCAGAGGTGCCAATTCATGTGTGACAATGATTCTTCATGCTCTCTCCCAACAATTCTTTCACAATTTGAGCCTGATGAATCTTGACATTGTCATTCAGGAATATGGCCATGATTCATCTTCCGTTCATACATGGTTGTTTTAGAAATGAAAACACAATCCATCAGTTAGGGTTAGAAAGACTGTTGCCAAACATATAACATGATAAACATAATAATCACTGTAATAATGATCCCATCTTAGACTCTTAAACATTTGTCTATTTAAATCCAAACAGCAACCTTTTTTTTTTTTTTTGGCTGGACAGTGTGTTGGGACAATTTAAGCTGTGTGTTTGTGTATTCGTTGTCTGTCCGTTTATTCTATTCAATCCTTTTATTCCATCTGTTTGCGTCTTTGGTTCATGTCTTTTGTTCTTTAGTGTAACTCTTTACAGTGTTAGTGAAGTGTTGTGGCTCCTCGTCTGTGATTGTGTGATGTCAGTAAACGCTTGAGTAGTGTTATATATCATTGTGTGTGTTCTTGAACTGTATTCCCTCTCTCTAATCCTTCATATCTGTAACTCTTCGTGATTCTATCGCTGTCTCTCTCTCTCCCACTCTCTGTCTCTTTCTTTCTTTTTCTTTCCTCTGTTCTTTTACAGACTCTCACTGTTGAAAGCCTAGGTCAATATGAAAATCTGAAAAAGTATTATTCTGTGGTATCTCTAGTTGCCTGTGCAAGCTAGTGGCTGCCACATAGAGACTGCCACTCTGAGACGGGGCTCTCACGGTGCTGTGCTCGGCTGTGCATTGGGCTCTGGCTGCGGTGCACAACTCGGCCTGAAACATACCCTACGCAGACGTCATACTCAGTTTTGTGCATCTTTACATTCCAGAATGTGTCAGAGTGCAATTCTTAATGTAACGCAAATATGCATTGGCTGTGCATGGCCTACACCGACCCTGAGGACATTTGTAATTTTTGCATTAATTATATATATTTACTTTGTTTTTTTGACTGTAATGTTGTTAGTTTTTGGGACCAAACTGGCAAATTTTTATTAATTTATATATTATAAACTACATTTTTAGAGTAAATGTTAATTATACTTTAGCATTAAAACACATCATTTTATTTCATGTAAAAAAACAAAACAAAACAAAAAAAAAACATTAAAAGGATAGTTCACCCCAAAAGGATTTTACTCACCCTCACACTGTTCCAAACCTGTAAGAGATTCTTTCTTTTGTTGTGTTGTTGAACACAAAACAAGATATTTTAAAGAATGTTGGTAATCAAACAGTTGACTTCCATAGTAAGAAAAAAATACTGTGAAAGTCAATGGTTACCATAATGGTTTGGAACAACATGAGGGTGAGTAAATGATGACAATTTGTTTTATTTTGGGGTGAACTATCCCTTTAAATTTATTGTTAACCTTTTTTTTTTTTTTTTTTTAGCTACATTTTATGTCCATAAGAAGAATTTGCATGCTCCACTCCACTACCTGTTTTTTTTTTTTTTTTTGTAGATTTTTAAAAGGTTTATAAATAATAATAATAATAAAGTCAAAGTTTTTGTAAAATACTACAATAATATGTTTCCCCATGCAGCTTTTTTAGATGTGCTCTACTTTTACTACAACCTAAAATTAGAGATGCACCGATATATCAGCCAGTAATTGGTATTGGCCGAAAAAAGCAAATTTTCACACTGTCGGCTATCAGCCGATAGTTTAAAAACAGCCAGTAGTCATGGCCGATATATCCTGTCCGTCAAAAAAGGGCAGCAAAATGCATTTGGGCTTTGTGTAAAGAAAATGCTAAGAAACCAGTTCTGATGTTCAAAATTATTAGTAATTATATGAAATAATAACAATCATAAAGTTAAGAAATATTAATTTAATCTTCAGAATTAAGTTAATGTTTGTTAATATTAAGTTGAGTAATGTGTTTGTTTATAACTGATACCAGTTACTCTGAAACAAGTTGATGAAATGGAGAGAATAAAGTTTTTATTTGCATTTCTTTCAAAATATAATCATTTTAAAATGTATCGATTAATTATTGAAATTATCATTAATTTAAAAGAAGGTATGAAAGGCAGAACCCCCAAACTATCGGTATCATTATCAGTATTGTCAGATATTGCTCTGAATAATTGGCTATCGGTATCGGTGGAGAAATTTAGTTTCGGTGCATCTCTTAAAATATTTTTTTTCTATTTTAATACATTTTAAAATGTGATTTATTGCTGTTATGGCAAAGCTGAATTTTCAGCATCATTACTACTGTCTTCAGTGTCACATGATCCTTCAGAAATCATTCTAATATGAAGATTTGGTGCTCAAGAAACATTTCTTATTATTATCAATGTTTAAAACAGTTGTGCTGCCCTTTATAACATCTATAACTTAATCTTGATTTTTGGTTTTATGCAAAGTGCAAAGCTATGTCAGACGCTGGAAATTATTCAAATGATTTCCAAGTTTTTAAATTAAATTTTGATTGATTTTTATTTCAATTTACACACTCTATTTTCTATAGTTGAACCAAACTCATCTGTCACAGGTCAGATCATAGTCTAAAAAGACAAAAAATACAGTTACTGCATTTTGCATGTTCACGGCAGATAATTGTTCACCTCAGAAAATAAACTGTGGTCTGCACATATGTTTTTTCTCACTACAAGTGAACCCTTTTTTAACAATCCGAATTGGGTGATTTTTTTCCCATGCTTTGGATAATGAGGGCATGTCACAGCTGTTCACATTTGACTGGCTCCTACCAAGTAACAGATGAATTTGTGCCAATATACCTTAGATTTTTCAGATTTTTGCCCATCATTTGACGTCATGTAGAGTATGTTTCTGACCACTTTGCTTTCCCTATCTGTGCTGTGCTTGCTTCGCTCCTCAGAGCTTCTTTTTGATTTAACACTGTTCTATTAATGCACGATGTTGCATTGTGCCACACTATGAAAAAATGTAATATCACTAAAAAATCTGTTCGGTTCTCTTTCTCTCCACCTCCATTTCCTTTTAACTTCTGCCTCAACCACTCTCCCTTTTGCTCTGTTGTTCTGGTCCTCTGTTTCCGTTCCTCTCTTTCTATCTGTCTGTTTCCATCTCTCAGGTGTGTCTGACCCTCACGGCCAAGCGCATGGCCCGTAAGAACTGCCTGGTGAAGAATCTGGAGGCTGTGGAGACTCTGGGATCCACCTCCACCATTTGCTCCGATAAAACCGGCACCCTGACGCAGAACCGCATGACTGTCGCCCACATGTGGTTCGACAATCAGATCCATGAGGCGGACACCACTGAAGATCAGTCTGGTAAGATGCTAGAGAATTACTAGGTGGTTGCTTGGGTGTTCTGGGTAGCTGGGTAGTTGCTTAGATAGCTGATCATAGATAGATAGATAGATCTGGTTTGTTTCTAGGCTCTAGACAGATACTATATTGATCCCCTGTGTGATCTCTACTAGGTGCGTCCTTTGATAAGAGCTCTGGGACGTGGTTGGCTCTGGCCCGTGTGGCAGCTCTCTGTAACAGAGCCGTGTTTAAGGCGGGGCAGGAGTCTCTGCCGATCCTGAAGCGTGATGTTGCAGGTGACGCCTCTGAATCGGCTCTTCTCAAGTGCATCGAGCTCTCCTGTGGGTCCGTGAAAGCTATGAGAGAAAAGAACAAAAAAGTGGCTGAAATTCCCTTCAACTCCACCAACAAATATCAGGTTTGTTTAATGTTTTGTATCCAATGTGACTGGATTTACGAAGTAATTGTAAGTCCAGCATCCATTATCTTGGTTAACACACACACACACACACACACACACATATATATATATATATATATATATACATACATATGTATATACAGTGGTGGCCAAAATAATTTTGCTTCATGCTCTTCATGCTCACTTCATGCTCTTCTGCTCACCAAGGCTTCATTTATTTGATCCAAAATACAGCAAAAACAGCAATATTGTGAAATATTTTTACAATTTAAAATAAGTGTTTTCTATTTGAATATATTGTAAACTGTAATTTATTCCTGTGATGGTAAAGCTGAATTTTCAGCATCATTACTCCAGTCTTCAGTGTCACATGATCCTTCAGAAATAATTCTAATATGCCGATTTGCTGATCAAGAAACATTTATTATTATTATCAATGTTGAAAACAGTTGTGTACAATTTCTTTTCAGGATTATTTGATGAATAGAAAGTTGAAAAAAACAGCATTTATCTGAAATAGAAAGCTTTTGTAACATTATAAATGTCTTTACTGTCACTTTTGATCAATTTAATGCATCCTTGCCGAATAAAAGTATTAATTTCTTTAATTTCTTTTTAAAAAAAGAAAAAGAATCTCTTACTGATCCCAAACTTTTGAACGGTAGTGATAATATTTCAAAAGCTTTCTATTTCAGTTTTTTGTTAAATGAATGAATGAATGATCCTTTCAGAATGATTTCTGAAGGATCATGTGACACTGAAGACTGGAGTAATGATGCTGAAAATTCAGCTTTACCAACACAAATAAATTGCATTTTAAAATGTATTCTAATAGAAAACGGTTATTTTAAATTGTTTCACAATATTACTGTTTTTGCAATCATATTTTGTATCAAATAAATGAAGCCTTGGTGAGCAGAGGAGACTTCTTTTAAAAGATAAAAAAATCTTATCATTCTAATAATTTTGGCCACCACTATATATATATATATATATATATATATATATATATATATATATATATATATATATATATATATATATATATATATATATATATTAGGGTTGTCCATTTAACACATTAATTAGATTAATTAATTACAGTAAAAAATAAAGAATTAAAATTTGTACGCAATATTTAACGCACTAACCCACTTCTGTTTTGTTAGATTTTTATATAAAATATTTATATCTATAAATAATGTAAATTATATAAATATATATACAGTACATGCATGCAAATATTTCTTAAATACATACATCTGTGTGTATTTATATATACATAATACATTATACACAGTACACACACATTTATTATGCAAAAACAAACTTTTATTTTGGATGCGATTATACACACACATAAATAAATATGTGTACATAGAAAATAAAGAGTTAAATACTAATATATTTTATATTTCGTCATTACTAAAGTTTATCCTTTTTAATTTATTAAATTATTTAAGAATGATTTTGTATAAAGATGTCTATAGACTTGTATAGTCCATCATTAGACAATGCCATTTTTCTAAGATTTTTCCTTTAATTCTTAGATAGTTAAACATGATCATCTTCACTCACGTTCAGCACATTATTCAGTTCTCATTAACACTCATTCTCATGTGCTTGGATGTGTTTTCACACCAGCTGTCAGTACACGAGTCAGATGAGGGTAACGATAGCCACTACCTGCTGGTGATGAAGGGGGCGCCGGAGCGCATCCTGGACCGCTGCTCCACCATCCTGCTGCAGGGGAAAGAGCAGCCCATGGATGAGGAACTGAAGGAGGCCTTCCAGAATGCCTACCTGGAACTCGGAGGCCTGGGAGAAAGAGTGCTTGGTAAGAAATAGAGAGATGTGACCTAAAAATTGAAGATGTGAACAAAAATCTCTTTCACTTTCTGTAACCTCTCCACTATCCTGACTAAAAAAAAGCAAAAAAGCTCTTAGCACAAATATGAATATAAATCTAAGACATGAAAACCAAAACACTGGATCCTTAAAACTATGGAATAGATCCATTTTGATTGTTTCTCTTTTTTCCCCTTCTTTCATCCAGGGTTCTGCCACTTGTTCCTGCCCGAGGACAAGTACCCCAAAGGATTTGCTTTTGACACCGACGACATCAACTTCCAGACAGACAAACTGTGCTTTGTGGGTCTGATATCCATGATTGACCCGCCCCGAGCTGCCGTCCCCGACGCCGTGGGCAAATGCCGCTCAGCTGGTATCAAAGTCATCATGGTGACCGGTGACCATCCAATCACAGCCAAGGCCATTGCCAAAGGTGTCGGTATCATCTCTGAGGGTAACGAGACCGTGGAGGACATCGCCGCTCGGCTTAATATTCCTGTCAGCCAGGTCAACCCCAGGTAGCGTACACACAGAAAATGTCATAAAAAATAAAATAATCAATAAAAATAAAAAATAAACCCCACAATCCTGTTTTACATCTTTCTACCCCTCAAAAAAAAAAAAAAAAAAAAAGGAGGCCTGTGCTAAACATTCATGATTTTCCCAAGGACAAGTTCCTGGATCAACATCAAATCCTGGAACTACTTTCCTATCAACTGATCAGATTACAGGATTGGGATTATGTTTGAACAACATTCGTTTCCACCAATTGTATGCTTTTAGAAGTAGGCCAGGGTTAGGATGTAGTTTATGATTGCTTTATAGGAATATTATTTCTAGGAATGACAAAGGATGTTGTTCCAGGATCACGTCCTGTTTGGCTATATTGCATCAGGCTGATTTCAACCAAGGACATCTATAATACCTTTGGTCAGTGGTAAAGAATATACAATAATATAACAAAATATTTGCAAATTATTTTTACAAAAGTAGAATACGTTGGTACTTTTGAATGTCCATCGATGGAGAAAAATGCTTTTTTTTCCCTATAATGATGCAAAAACCGAGTCCTTCTTCAAGAACTACCAAAGTTTTTCACTTTAAAAATAATAATCCAGATTACTAATAGTTTCTGCAGAGTGACTAGGAAACATTTTAATAATTATGATGTATTTTATAACCATGTTCAGAGTAAAAAAGACAACTGCTCACATCTCAGACACGTTAAAGGGTTAGTTCACCCAAAAATGAAAATTCTGTTATTAATTACTCACCCTCATGTGGTTCCAAACCCAAAAGACCTTTGTTCATCTTTTTAAAGGATTAGTCCACTTTTAAATACACTTTTCCTGATAAATTTACTCACCCCCATGTCATCCAAGATGTTTATGTCTTTCTTTCGTCAGTCGAAAAGAAATGAAGGTTTTCGAGGAAAACATTCCAGGATTTTTCTTCATATAGTGGATTTCAATGGCTACCAACAGGTTGAAGGTCCAAATTGCAGTTTCAGTGCAGCTTCAAGGGCTTTAAACGATACCAGATGAGTAATAAGGGTCTTATCTAGCGAAACGATCAGTCATTTTAAAAAAAAATACAACCGTTTATGCTTTATAAACAAAATATCACCTTGAACGTACTTTCTGCTTTCGCATTCTTCATAACGCTTACGCTGAATGTCCTACGCCTTCCCTATTCAACTTACGGAAAAAAACGAAACTGCCACCGCGTTCATTCCGTAAGTAGAATAGGGAAAGCGTAGAACATTCAGCGTAAGCGTTATGAAGAATGCGGAAGTAGAAAGTACGTTCAAGGCGATATTTTGTTTATTAAACAAAATTAGTCTACTTGTTAAAAGTGGACTAATCCTTTAAACACAAGATATTTTTGATGAAATACAAGTTTCTGACCCCCAATATGCAGTAACGCAATTACCACTTTCAAGGTCCAGAAAGGTAGTAAAGACATCGTTAAAATAGTCCATGTGACTACAGTGGTTCAACCTTAATTTTATAAAGCGACGAGAATACTTTTTGTGCGCAAAAAAACAACAACAAAAAGAATGACTTTATTCAATAATTTCTTCTCTTCCGTGTCAGACTCTGATGATTTTCATGTGAGCAGCACGACACATGCGCGTGATGCTAACACAGGAGCCAGCCAATAATGAGCCGGCTTTCTGACGTAGAACCTGGAAGTGCTGCACTGTGTTTACAACGTGAACAGCATCAGAGACTGACACGAAAGAGAAGAAATTGTTGAATAAAGTGTTTTTTGCACACAAAAAGTCGAACGCATTGTTTTCTATGAATGTACGCACACCGGCGGCGACATTCGGTGCCTGTCCGCGGCGCCCAGCTACGACGCAGAAAAAAAAAAATAGAAAAACAATGCATTCGAATTTTAAAGACGTGTCGCGGCGCTGAGCTTCGCGTCCGGTGTGCGACCCCCTTTAGTGGATTCATTATGTCGGACTCACCGCAGGTAACTCATAATTCAGTTGTTACTCCTGTCTCCTGACAAAAACATTGCATGCGGCGCCTGTGGATTGTGGAAAGTTACTGGAGCGCGCAGCCGCGCAAGTCTCGCACAAGGAATGTCACGGCAGTGATTGACAAGCCAGAGGGCCAATCGTTTACGCGATGATCGCGTAAACGATTGGCTGATGTTTTTAAGGCCCTACCTCGTGCACAGATGATGTATATTAATATTATTCCTTTCAGCGCACCTAATAAATAGTCTTTTATCAGTTAGTATAGACAGTTTCAAGTAATATTGCAAAAATGTATAAAACAAAACATCCTCTTTAGCACCTTTAATGCTGTGATAATTGGTAATTCTTTATAATTTGTGAGGCTAGTCTTATGCAGTAATTATTGATTACCTAATATGGAACTATCTCAGTCCTAAATTTGTTTGTTTGTTGTTTCTTACTGATTAGTTAATAGCAGTAGTTGAAGTGTTAATGTAGTACTACTCACTACTCACTAAGTTTTTCTAGTTTTGCATTACTTCCTGTATAGTTACCATACAAATGATGGGCCATTATTCTAAAGTGTTACCAAAAAAAACTAAACTGAAACTGAATTCTGGATCATATGAAACTGATTTATCTAATAATAGATTTTTATTTAATAACAGAAGCTGTACATTGTCTGATTTTGGTACAACTGGAGAGCGAGTATCCATTTTGTATTCTTGATGTGTGTGTTGTCAGGGATGCTAAAGCCTGTGTGATCCATGGCTCAGATCTGAAGGATCTTACACAGGAGCAGATGGATGAAGTGCTGAGGAATCACACAGAGATTGTGTTCGCCAGGACCTCTCCCCAACAGAAACTCATCATCGTGGAGGGCTGCCAGAGACAGGTACACACGCACACTCACATTCACCAAAAAAACACATGAAAAGGATTTCAACTGTTCATTAGTAATCATAATTACAATGTCTAAGGAAATAACTGACTTTTTACACACTCTCTCTGTCTGTCTCTGTCCTTTAGGGCGCCATTGTGGCCGTGACTGGTGATGGAGTGAATGACTCCCCCGCTCTGAAGAAGGCAGACATCGGTGTTGCCATGGGGATCTCGGGCTCAGACGTCTCCAAGCAGGCTGCAGACATGATCCTGCTGGACGACAACTTTGCATCCATCGTTACTGGAGTTGAGGAAGGTACGAGAGAGAGGGAGACAAAGGATATGAGAAAGGTAGAAAGAAATCCAGAGCAAGCCAGGAGCAACAAAACAAAAAACTGTTTTCATCTATGCCTCAGATTTTGCTCTTTATTCTTTATTCTTTAATTGGATCTCTATTAGTTTCCACAAATTGGTTGCTAGTCTACCTGGGGTCCACATAAACATTTATAATATAAAATAGGATAGATGTATAAGTTAAAAACTATGCAAAATGCAAAAAACAAATCTGAAAAAAATGTTTAGATAATTAAAGTAAAACAAAATATGATAAACAATAAATAAAATGACAAAAAAGTATATTATTTTATAGTATGGTTAGTATAGTATAATATAGTTTAATGCTTTAATAAAAAAATCAACAAAATAACAACAACAGTGAAAAAGTAGGTAATATTTAAAATAAATAATAAACAATAGAGTTTTTGATAGTAACTTTTTGAAAAAAAAAAAAAAGGTTTTGAAATATGTATTAATTCAAATTAAACATTTATTTAAAACAACCAAATGACTTGGTTTTTATTTAATATATGTAAAAAAAAAAAATCTAAATTAAATTGCAGATAATTAAAATAAAAATATGATAAAATATAAAAATAAATCAAATTTAATATTGTATTTTTATTTTCATATTTTTGTATTTAATAAAATTAATATTTTGAAATATCTTAAATATTTAAACCAAATAATAAATATTATTATTATTTAAAATTGAATTTATTAATATAATTAAACCAAATGTAATATCTTATTTTTAATTTCATATTATTTTTAATGCTTTAATAAAATGAATATCTTAAAATATCTTTAATATTTAAACCAATTATTATTTAAATATTAATTTATTAAAATAATAATTAAACCATATAGTAAACACAATTGAGAGTGTATTTTGATAGTAAATAATAAAAATAAGATTTTGAAATATGTATTAATTAATTCAAAATAAACATTTATTTTAAACAACCATATCACCTATGGTTATATTTAATAAATGTATAAAAAAAGAAGTTAATTCAAATAAAAAAAATAAGAAATATGATTTTATATTTTATTTATTTTATGTCTTTTTTTTTATAATATTGTTATTTTAGTGTTTTTTTAATGATTAAAAAAACGATAACAACAGTAAAGAAAAGTAGGTAATATTTAAAGCATATAATAAACACAATAATCACATATAATAAACACAATTGACAGATTTCCTAGGCAGCACAAGCATAATGCAGGGCACTTTTCTGAAAGCAAATTATCATGACAAATCTTTGAAAACAACAACAACAACAAACCCAGAAACAGTCTAGTTGAATGAGAGAAAAGACTTTAATGACCCAGGTAATAATGAGTCTGTGTTTCTGTTTTTTTTCCTCTCCCAGGTCGTCTCATCTTTGATAACCTGAAGAAGTCCATCGCCTATACACTGACCAGCAACATCCCTGAGATCACTCCCTTCCTGTTCTTCATCTTGGTCAACATTCCTCTTCCTCTCGGAACCATCACCATCCTCTGCATTGATCTGGGCACTGACATGGTGAGACACATACACATCTAATGTTTTATTTTGATAATCAACATATTCTTGTTTTCTAGTGGCAATACACTTTTTGCTGTAATACATTCATACATTAACCAATTGTTGCATGCCATCTCAGGTCCCTGCAATCTCATTGGCTTATGAAGCAGCAGAGAGTGACATCATGAAGCGCCAGCCTCGTAACCCCCACAGGGACAAGCTGGTGAACGAGCGTCTCATCAGCATCGCCTATGGACAGATCGGTTAGTGAGCTGCTTCATTACAAAAATGTCTTTATTTGAGTTTTGGTTCGATTAAACTCCTGTTATCTGAAATGAACTGAATAAAAGTGGCTTACTGTCTCTCTTTTTAAATATGTGTATGTAGGTATGATTCAGGCCCTGGGAGGATTTTTCAGTTATTTTGTGATTCTGGCTGAGAACGGCTGGCTTCCCAGCCTGCTGGTGGGTATCCGGCTAAACTGGGACGATCGCTCCAATAATGACCTGGAGGACAGTTACGGACAGCAATGGGTAAACATTACATTGCATCAGATTACACAAACTATGCAGTGCATATGTGATAGAATCCAAAGCAACTTGCATTGCATTTCATTTACATTTATATTTAGCAGATGCTTCTAAAAAGCACCAATTATCCTGTTTTCAACAGTCTTATCAAAACAAAGAATTATTAATCATATTTTCAGTGTTGGCCTGTCTTTGGCCATTGACTTCCATCTTAGCTATTAATTATCTGCTTTTGATAGTACAAGAAACCAAAACAATAAAGCAGAAGATGCTGGTTTTCAAGACAGGAAGTGCATCTAAAGTGCAGAACAGAAGTTTAATTAATAAAGATGCATCTATATAGAGCTATAGAACACATTTGGAGGGATATTTCACAAGTGTTCATCAATGCAGGGAAAGTTGAATAGATAACAAACAACTAAACAAATCTAGCAAAAATATAATGTACACAAACATTTAAAGGTTAAGTGTCAATAGGTTTTTTGAAAGCATTGCTTGTACTCATTTTATAAAAAATACAGTAAAGGTATAATATTACAATTAAATTTTTATTTTATTTTATATTTTAAAATGTAGTTTATTTCTGTGACTTCAGTCTTCAGTGTCACATGATCTTTCAGAAATCATTTACATATACCGATTAGAAGCACAAGAAACATTTCTTATTATCAATGTTGAAAACAGTTGTGTTGCTTAATATTTTTGTGGAAACTATAATACAGATTTTTTCAGGATTTCTTTGATGAATAAGAAAGTTTAAAAGAACAACATTTATTTGAAATAGAAATCTTTTGTAATGTTATAAAAGTATTTACTGTTACTTTTGATCAGTTTAATGCGTCCTTGCCAGTGTTGGGGAAAGTTACTTTAAAAGTAATGCATTACAATATTGTGTTACTCACTAAAAAAGTAACTAATTGCGTTACTTAGTTACTTTTTATGAAAGGTAATGCGTTACATTACTTTTGAGTTACTTTTTCTCACCAGGGGCCCGTTCTTCGTACGTCGCTTATTACATCCGAGATCAAATGACACATCCAAGATGATATCATCGTGCTAATCATGATCCGGCTAATTGGGTTCTTCGAACACACCTGTTGTATGATTAGTATCGCTGGATTGAGTTATCTGAGATAAATTGATCAGCAATGCAGCGATTGGCTGGAGTCAAGACGGCAACGTAATGACATCATAGAATGAGAAAAGACACCTGACGAAAAACTTGACGAATTTCTAGACATTTATAAGGAAACAGCCAAGCGAATAAATGACAGAAGAACGACATAAATGTCAGATAAATGAAATGTGCACTATTTTTTTTTTTTTTACATGATTACCCAATTATTTAGGCTATATTCACAATTTCTATTATTTGTACATTCAATTTTTTATTTCAATGTTGTAATTAGCAACTAATTTACCTTTGAAGCATATTTGACAGCATTAATTAAAGTTTCTTAAGGGTCAAGATCAAGTTATCTGCATCTCCTGCGCTTCATCAAGCCACTCCCATAATATATGTCGCGGTTCAAATGCACAAATGCATGTATGGCATAGACATCTGTACATCATGTGTGTAAAACTCCAATAAAAAATATTACGTAATTATTCCCTCACGAATGAATCTCTCACAGAGTAAAACTGTCGGTGGCTATATTATGACACTACACGGCATTATAGTGTTATTTGCAAATTTATTTTTAAATCATTATTATTGTCCCTAGTTCACATTAGGGTACTCTTGTGGGAAAGTAGCAGTGGCTGGGACAGACTTTAAGCATTACCTCCGCTTAAAAAGATGCAATCTAATCCTGTTTACATGAAATAAGCCTGCTCTCGAGCAGGTTTGAGCTTACGGACCTGTTGCTATGACAGCAAGTCTAGGATGAGCTTCGAAGAACCAAACGATCCAAGATCATGCCAAATCGCCAACAATCAAATCCAGCTAACTGAGTTAGCGACGTACGAAGAATGGGCCCCTGGGCTGGGCTTGCTTGTTTTGTTTTTTAATAACAACAAAAGTTTTTTTTGGCAAATGTAAAGGCCCTTTCACACCAAAAGTGAAACTCAGGCTAAAGGAAATGCATATTTACACCTGTACAGTAGAGGGCGCTGCTCAAACAAACATTTCAGCTGTGCTGCCATTCTGGAATACAGAAGAATAGGATACAGGAGAAAGAAAGTTCAACAGTCTTATTTCTAAATCTAAAGTAATTTTTGCTTATTAGTATGGTTGAATTAGATTATTGAAGATCAGCAGCAAAGACATTGGTTAATAAAGTGAGATTGAATACATAAAGTGTATTTTATTCATTTTGAGGAATACTGAATGTTTTCGTGCTTGTGATTTGAGTAAATGCATGTTCACATTTAGTCTAGAACTACAATAACCATCATGTTCACACAGCGCACACAACACCTCTACACTTTATTTCTCTCAACATGGTGACAGAAGTCAATAAATGTGAAAAAGTAACTTGCGTTACTTATTTGAAAAAGTACCTTAAAGATATGTTGTTGTAAATTGAAAAAGTAATGCGTTACTTTACTTGTTACTTGAAAAAGTAATCTGATTATGTACCTCAAGTTACTTGTAATGCCTTACCCAAACACTGGTCCTTACTGAATAAAAGCATTAATTTCTAAACAAAAAACATTTGAACAGTAATATATGTAAACGTGGAGCATGCGAGAATGTATAATCAGTAATCTCTTTCTCTTAGACCTATGAGCAGAGGAAGATTGTGGAGTTCACTTGTCACACAGCCTTCTTCGTCAGTATTGTGGTGGTGCAGTGGGCCGACGTGATTATCTGCAAGACTCGCCGCAACTCTGTGTTCCAGCAGGGCATGAAGTTAGTATCTACCTCACAATATGTTGGTGCTAACAGAGATTTAAAACTGTTGTTGGATCGAATTTAAAGATTGGGGTTTGTAGCGACTAAACCAAGGTAGCTGAGCTAAAAGATTGTGCTTGTTTGTAGGAATAAAATCTTGATCTTCGGCCTGTTTGAGGAGACGGCTCTCGCTGCCTTCCTGTCTTACTGCCCCGGCATGGATGTGGCGCTCAGGATGTACCCTCTCAAGTGAGTGTTGCCTACAGAGAAACTTCCTCATGGAACATTACCAAGCAATTAAAATAATGTGAATTCTCTTTTTTCTCTCGTTTCTTCTCTCAGGCCCAGTTGGTGGTTCTGTGCGTTCCCTTACAGCTTCTTAATTTTTGTTTATGATGAGATCCGAAAACTTATCCTGCGCCGAAACCCAGGAGGTACAGAGCCTGAATTACTCTCTCACGCATATATATATTACATATATATATATATATATATACAGTAGTCAACATTTGAAGTGGATCAAAACCTTTCATCAAAGTTGTCCTAAAAAATTCTTCTTAGGACAACTTAGTTCTTGGGACAACTTTGATGAACTTTTTTGATCCACTTCAAATGTTGACTACTAATATATATATATAAAAAATTTATTTTTTTATTTTTTTAAATTGTTTCCAGGTTTTTGGTTTTTGATATAAATATTGCTATTTTCTCTGACATTACCATTCAAAAGTTTGGGGTCAGTAAGATTTTTTTTTTTTTTTTGGAAAATGTTATGAAAAAAATGTAAAAAAAAAAAAAAATTCTTTGTTTTTGAAACAAGTATTATTATTATTAGTATTACATTTGAAAAATAATGTAAACAATTTAAAATATGTGTAAATCATTCTAATATACTATTTGTAAACAATTTAAAATATGTGTAAATCATTCTAATATACTATTTGTAAACAATTTAAAATATGTGTAAATCATTCTAATATACTATTTTGAAGAAACATTTTATTATTATTAATGTTGAAATTTTTTTTTAGGATTATTTGATAATTAGAAAATTCAAAAGAACAGCATTTATTTAATATATATAAATATATATTGTAACATTATAAATGTCTTTACTGTTACTTTTGATCAATTTAATGCATCCTTGCTGAATAAATGTATTAATTTCTTAAAAAAAATATTTTTCAAACTTTTCAATGGTAATGTCAGAGAAAATACATAAATATCGATATTTATATCAAAAGTAATATATCAAAAAGTAAATATTTAAATATATCTAGATCTATAAAATATCTACATTTTAAAATAAATCATGTTTTTTTCACTAAGTGAACCAGAAGGACGAATAAAAACAATACATAGCAATAAAAAGCTAAACTGACCTACTTATATTTTGTTTTGTTGATGATGCAAATGAATCACTGAATCAGAGTTTTGAATCGATTCACTGAAGTTGACAGTTTGAACTGATTCATGAAAATGAATAAAACTTAACAACTCAACATTTTAGTTACTAAAATTTAAATCAGTCCTACAAGTGGCAAGAAAAGGACGCATTGCAAAAAGTGCAAATCGTAGTATTCACAATGTTTCTTATATGAATATTCTGTGAATATTTGACTTTAATATTGTTGATGCTGAATTTTAATTACGGCCTTTTTCTCTCTGTTTTACTTGCAGGTTGGATTGAAAAGGAGACATACTATTGAATTGTCAAATATTTCACTCATCAATTCTCCCTCATTCCCTCACTCTCTCTTTCTTAATCTCTTTCTCTATCTCTTTTTCACATTCTACCCATTCCTTCTTTATAAACTATAAAAAACCAATACAGAAACAACTGTTACATGTCCTATCTCCTTTCTTTTACTAAAATAAAAAAATGAGATGAGACGAGAGGACCAACAACAGAGGAAGATGACAAACCTGTTTTTTTTCCTGCCCAAAGACTACAGCTGAACCTGCCAGAATCATATTTGTAAGGTTTACTAATACTGTTAAACACACTGTTAGCATGTGCACACGCACGGCTTTTGTAATGGATGTCGCGCATCACGTCTTTCCAAACCCAGCAGCTGCATTTAGACTCCGTCACGGCCGAAAGGGACTCCTGTACAAACACTGCCACGCTAGATTACTGTTGTACATCCCTCTCCATCCTGCCATGAACAAATACAAACAACCTAATGATCATGAAATTCATTTAGACTCTCGCCCTCTGCTGGGGAAAAAGAGGAAGACAGCCGCCTCACTCCAAACCGGTCCCGTCTCACCTGCCACCTCCTCCCTTTCTCAGTGTTTTTTCTTTCCATGTCGTTTTTGTTGTTTTCTGAGTGTTGTTTTTATTAATCATTCATAACTTTTTTGTTCGATATTTTTTTTATGTTAGAAGTGTCTGAGAGCTGCTTGGTTTCATTTTTTTCTCAGACATGACAAAGCACACTGCCACCCTCTCACTCTTTCTCTCTCTCTCTTTCTCTCTCGCTCCTCCTCTCCCTCCCCTTTTACCCTGCACTGCCCCCCTCCCTCCCTGCTCTTGCTCCTTCTGTCCGTCTGTCCGTCCCCGTCTGTTTGTGAACGATGTGAAGAAGCCTCCCTTCTCTATCCGTCCCCCCTTTCCCTATTCCCCTGTTAAAAAAAAGAGAAAATACAATCTTTCTGTGTCCTAGGAAAAAGAGATTTCTCTCTAATGTCATTGTTTAAATAAGTACAGAAAAAATGGAATAAAAGCAATGTACCAATATGTGAATCAACAGCAAAAAATGAAATAAAAAAGAAGGATCTCTCTTTTCTCAGCTTGGCGTCAGTTTGTTTTTGTGTCTGATGTCTGGCATAAATTCTAATGAAATATTACACTTTCTTTTGTGTAATTTACGGCCATTTCAGGACATTTAAAGGGATAGTTCACACAAAAATGGAAATTTGTTCATCATTTACTCACCCTTATGTAGTTCCAAACCTGTATGAGTTTCTTTCTTCTGTTGAACATGAAAGAAGATATTTTGAAGAATATTGGACAGTTGAGGGCACCCATTGACTTACACTGGGTGCTGTCAACTATCTGCCGTGAACTATCCCTTTAAACATGCATTCACATGTCACTCAGGTATTTGAGCACAAAATCAATACAAATATCTATAATAATATAATATATTATTAATAATATAGTCAAAAAATCATTTTACACCAGTGAATCATATTGTAGTGCATCCAAATGTCTTCAGTTCAGTGAACTCATTTCTGTATTAAGATGTGTTGTTTTTGTAGATAAATCATCATAATGTACAAAAATAGTGAAATGATATATAAATACTTTACAATTTAAGTAAAATATCATTTTTGCAGTATGATAATGGTAATTTGGGGGTGAGAAATGTGAATAAATGTCATTAAATATATTATTTTATTGTATTATTATTTTATTTTATTTTGGGCTGAAATTTAACCTACACTGTAAAAAAAAATATTTTAATGATTTGTAATAAGAACATTTTTTCTTTTGTCAAATCAACTTCAATAATTAAAGTATTAGTTCACTTTCAAATTCAAATTTCCTGATAATTTACTCACCCCCATGTCATCCAAGATGTCCATGTCTTTCTTTCTTCAGTCGAAAAGAAATTAAGGTTTTTGATGAAAACATTCCAGGATTTTTCTCCTTATAGTGGACTTCAATGGATCCCAAACGTCTGAAGTCTACATTACAGTTTACAGCGATCCCAGATGAGAAATAAAGGTCTTATCTACAGAAACTATTGGTCATTTTCTAAAAATGTTTTAAAATTTTTTATTTGTTTTAACCAAATGCTCATCTTGAACTAGCTCTCTTCTTCTATATTAGAATTCCAGCAGTGTAGACACCGCTAAGTGTATTACTGCCCTCCACAGGTCAAAGTTTGAACTAAATTGTCATCTACAATATGCTAGTGTAAGTATATAACAATTAGTTCAAACTTTGACCTGTGGAGGGCAGTAATACACTTAGCAGTGTCTACACTGCCGGAATTCTAATAGAGGAAAGAGCTAGTTCAAGATGAGCATTTATTGTTAATACTTATATAATTATTATTTTTTTTTTTTTAGAAAATGAGCAATGGTTTCTCTAGATAAGACCCTTATTCCTTGTCTGGGATCATGTAGAATGTTTTGAAGCTGCACTGAAACTATAATTTTGACCTTCAACCGTTTGGACTCCTTTGAAGTCCACTATAAGGAGAAAAATCCTGGAATGTTTTCATCAAAAACCTTCATTTCTTTTCGACTGAAGAAAGAAAGACATAAACATCTTGGATGACATGGGGGTGAGTAAATTATCAGGAAATTTTAATTTGAAAGTGAACTAATCCTTTAATGTGATTAAGATAACTTAATACTTTGAGTTTCTGTTGATTAAACCAATTGCCTTCATTGTATTAGCTCAAATTTTTATTTAAATTTAAATTTTTAATTCTTATTTTTTTAAGTTAAATCAACAGTTCTTTTTTACAGTGTATGTTCTTGACCAGCTTTTTAAGATTCAGCAAGCTAATTGTAGTCAGATAATAAAAATATCAAAGCTATTTGTTCGATAACATGGACAGTGTGAGAACTTTTACCTCAGTAATGGGCCTTCTCTGAACTCCGAAGACTGTTAATGGTTTTACTGTCATTAATTCACTCTCACAGGTTTATAACCTTCTTTATCGTACGTTTTATGAGTTCAGTGCTACGACATTTATAGAGGTGGCTTCTCCCAAAATAATATCACAACAATAATCACATTAAACATCTCCTTGAAACCACTCACTAATATTTTAGTAACATTCGTCATTTTGAGGATGTTGTTTTTCAATACCATTTCAAAACAGAAGGTTATAAATTTAATTTGAGATATAAAATAAATCCTGTAAATAAATAAATAAATAAAATAAAATTGCTTTTTCGCAGCCATATCACCTAGAGGTGTGGGTCACCCCGTTTAAAGAGTGCCTGCACACACAGATAGAGACAAAGGGCCTATAACACCTTATATATTTATACAGGCTGTTATATATATATACAGTTTGGGTTTTTATATGAAAGAGAAGGAGGAGACGGGCTGCAGTAAAGTCTTTGATGAATTCCCTGGTTACATTCAGCCGCTGTTTCATTTTGATGATGAAGAGGGCTCACAAACACACACACACACACACACACACAAAACCACACCTCTAAAAACAGAATTACAAACATGCCTTGAAGCCAACTCTCCAAAATAACAGAAATATGTCTCCTCATTATGAAACACACACACATACACACACGCTCCCCTTGTCAGCTGTCCTGCCTGCTTTAATCTTTCTGCTCAATGCAGACCCCCAATCTCTCTCTCTCTCTCTCTCTCTCCCCTTTCCCCCTCTCCCTCTCTCGCTCCACTGTTCTGTGTGATAGAATATCGATCGCTTGCCTCGTCTCAGCAGAAAGGGGGAAGGGAGGGGGCAATGGTCAGATGTGCTCCAAGGTTGTCTCCTTGGCAACTGATAGGTTGAACCGGATAGGTCACAGGGTTGCCATGGTGCCTAGGTCGTCAGGGTCACCGAGAGGGGGAGGGTCATCGGGCTGACCAGTAATGTTTGGGTGATGAGTAATTGTGGACATGCTCTGTGTTTGGGTGTGTGAGTGAGTGCAGGTGGGGATGGCAGTCATGTTCATTCAGCTCATGTTTGGCTCTTGTGTACATTCTTAAAAATAAAGGGGTGTTCACAGCAATGCCACAGAAGAACCATTTTTGGTACCTTTTTGTGAACCGTTCTTAAAATAACCATTTTTTTCTTAGTGTGAAGAGCATTTTAAGATATTATTTTCATCTATAAAAACCTTTTGTGGGATGGAAAGGTTCTACGGATGTTAAAGGTTCTTCATGAAACCATCGATGCCAATAAAGAAACTTTATTTTTATGAAGACGATTTTTCTGCTCTCCACTTCACACACACACACACATAAACAGGTTACAAACAGACTATGTATGATTAGGCTACACATTTCATAAGATGGCGCTCTTTGCTACAATAGTTGTAGGCCTATTCGAACAGCTCAAGTAAGGAGTTCAACTTTGACGTGTTTAAAGGACAAATTCTCAAATAATAATATTATCAGTTGCTCAAATCAGCTTCTGTTCTTCAAAACTAAGAATTTGAGGAACTAGCATAGCAAAATAAAACAAAAGTAAAAAGGAAGTCATTTTCGCGCGTTTTCTTGAGGCCTATATAATGTAGGCTATAAAATACTTTTTGTGATATATTTGTTATATGTAAATCTATAATAAACCATATAATGACATCTTGAGCGGCAAACTGTTGCTATGGTTACCTCCTGAGGCGAAAGGGACTTCTGTCCGTGAGCGTCCATGTTAGTGCACTTTGACTTAACTTAAACTAACTTTTGTGGTTACTGAAATTGTTGAAATCTATGATTTAAGACTCACTCAACCTGATTTTACTTCATATGTGGTGTTCAATTCTTAGTAATTCTCCTCGAGGCATTTGAGGTGAGCCTCGCCGTTCATAACTTTGATGTTTCATCCTTGTAGAGATCGATTCACACCGCGAGATGGCGACCAAACTCGCCAAATCATGTGATTTCCTTTTGATAATTTTTTTGTACGCCGAGTTCAAGATTTCAACGGAGATTCAAGATTCTTTGTATCGAAGTTCATCCTTATATCCAGGTGATATTCTTACACATTTATTCATATGCACACTTTTGCTTGCTAATCGCACACATGGGGCTTCTGACAAGATTTACTATTGAAAATACTATCCTATTATTGTATTCTTGTGTTCTAGCCAAAAGGGATTAAAAACAAGACGTAAATTATTTTGTTGCTAGAAAATAAACTAATAGGTTGGATATAAACTGTTATTATGAGGCTCTTACCTTACCTTACTGATTTGTATTTAGACTACGTTATTATTTACATTGTATAAAATGTTTGTTTACATGATGTTAACAGACGCTTCCTCTCAAAAACGACTCGACTCAACTCAAATTTAGAGTCAAGTACAGAGAAATGTGCGATAGTAAAAAAAAAAAAAAAAATCCATCTTGTATTTTGGAACACAATAGTTGTTTTTTAGTTGGAGCAAGGTGGTTATTGACTAGCTGAGCAGCCACCATGTCCCAAAGTACACCTTAAACTAGTATGTCTGGTTTGTTGGTTACACACACACACATATATATGTAGGCCTATATACTAATTGCTATGCTCCAAAACACAGCAGCCATTTTAAGCTGCATTTCCAGTGTATGTACAAAGCTTTGGCCTGAAGATCCATTAAGAAACCAATACACAAGAAATTAATGTTGATTATTCAGTAGCAGTAGTACCAATTCACACAAAATCTTAGTGGAACAGCAGTGGATTAATTAAGTTTTGATATGAAGCCAAATGTATGTTTTTGTGGAGGTAACAAGGTGTATCTGATTTTGATTTTAACTGATCAGCTGTTCTGATATTTGATATTTGGAGTTTGTTCCAATGAAGTACCAGGATAGAAATGGATGGACGAGCAGGAACTCTTCACATTGAGGGGATTTAAGCCACCAGAAGTGGCTGATCGCTGTGACCAGACTGGGGTGTACGAGTTTGATGAAGGATTTTAGGTAATGGTTCTGTGGGCCAATGGCAGCATTGCAGGCTAGGAACGGTGTCCGGCGTTTAATTCTTAGTTACTGGCAGTCGGTGTAGAGAGCTGAGCACAGGCGGAAAATGAGAGAATTTCCAGAGGTTAAATACAAGTCGAGCGGCAGAATTTTGGATTCGCTCGAAGGATCGTATAGCAGATACAGGTGGACCAGAGATGACTGAGGTGCGGTAGTCTATCTGTGATTTAATAGAGCCATGACAAGCACTATTAGTGTTATTCGACATATTCCTTTTCTTTGTTGAGAGCTCTGAACCATAAAAAGTTATCTTAACTGGCATTAACCCTATAAATCCCACTGTATCATATTTGATACACAAATTACTAATTATTAACATGACCTTGGCTCTAAAAATGTTTTCAGCAAGTAAAAGACCTTTTTGTATAATTCTAAAAATGTCCACCTTCAGGTCACGTCTTTTTGCTTTAAAGTCTTTTTATAAAGTAAACATAAGAATAACTTTTATATTGCTAGTGATATTTCAAGATGAACACTTACTGGACTGAGACAATTTAGGTTTCCTCGATGATCCATTCCTTTTTTTTTTTTTTTTTTTTTTTTTTTTTTTTTTTTAGAAAAATCATGTTAAAATGGGAGTATCAAATACAATCAGGCTTTTGAGAAACATATTTATACATTTCACAATCATCATTTTATTGCACTGTATTATGTTTTGCCCCCACAAAAACAACTACAGAGCTTTGATCATAAAACTAAGCATTTAAAAATCATCTTGTGAGATATAGAGTGATAGCTGATATTTTTAGGTATTTTATGTAAGTAGTCTGCTGTACTGTTATTAAGATCTCATTGATGTACATTACAAGCTATCAATTTAATCATTTTGGCCATATAAATATCTGCAACCACACCAAATTCATTGATCATGATCAAGTCACTGATGCAGTGATATCTCCAGAATACTTGCATGCAGCTTGAAGTCAACATGAAATGTTATTTTAAAAGTGAAGAAGGATATTTAATGACAAAAAAATGATTTTATCCATTGGAAAGTTGTTGAAGATTTTGATGAAATATTACAAAGCCAAATATTCTTTCTTTGGAACAGAGTGCACCGATGAATCTTGTTTAAAGAAAGTAAATAGCGCAAGTTTTGAATTCACAATGACTTTAAGAATCAAACATTTTATCTAATAGTACTGTGCCAGTTTCATTAGAGTATTACAGACGAATATAACCCTGCGCTTCCATTTTTATACATGCAGAATTATAAAGCTCATCCATTAAGTCAAGTATGATGGATTTCAAATGTGTCAATGTCCCACCCTCAATAACTCTCAGGCTTTCTCACAAATGTGCCCCTCTTCCCCATCAGTATCTACTCGGTCGTCATGGAAACAGCCAAGATGCTGGGTACAACAAGGGAAAGTGAGAGAAGGAGAGATGGAGGGTGAGGGATGCAGGAAAAAAGTGTCTGAAGGTCGCTCACATATTAAAGGTTGGTGATGACAACTCAGACAAAAGGTTCAAGTTTGGGTCTTCATGTTAGTAACATGAACACTATTCAATGCAGTATTTTTGCATGGTCCTGCACAAACCCCCAAATATATCGCACTTGGTTGTTGTTCCATCGGTTTCTCGCCATGTCACGCCCATTGATCTTCCACTTTCTTTCTCGCTCACTCTTTCTCCCTGAAAGAGCCAGATGGGGTGAGCGTTTTTTATTCTCGGAGGCCTCCTGCACGTGCCTCCTATTCAGAGCCTTAAAGCGTTTAATTCATGAGGGGTTTGATTCTACAGAGAAGGGGCCTCTACATCCCTCCCTCCGCCCGCGTTCTTTCGCCCCTCTCGCTTTCTCTGATCCACTCTTACACCATCTTATTTCTTCCTCTGTTCACCTCACTTTTTTTCCCCCCTCTCAGCTCCTTTATTCACTCCCTTCCTCTCTCTGAACGTTTCTTTCCTTCAAACATTTCTGTTGCTTCCCCTCCATTCAGCCTCTTTTACCTCAGCATTCCTGTTCATAACTAAATTTCATATTTAAAAGCATGGCCTTACCATTTGGAAAAATACAATGGTGAAAATGGGAAGTGTAATAATAGTAACTGTCATTGGCAAAGAAATGGTGCTTTAAGCTTGGGTTTTTCGTTTCATATAGATGCATAGAGTATGTGCAAGATTGACCCTCCCGCTCTCTGATAATTACACATTGAGTTAGTGACCATTATCCTGTCAGGTGCCTGTTTGATAAAGCCGTGATAAACCTTTCTCCTGTCCTTGCTTTGCTCTCTCACTGTCTTTCTCTGTTCTTGAATTTCAGAGCTGGTTGTCTCCGATAGCCTGAGATTCTTACCTTTTTAAAATACAATGTAGAAATTTGGACCTAGTGGCCCTTGGAAACATCCTCACCTTTCACCCACTAGCTAATATTTTTGATTAGCTTGAATAGGAAATTGGTTTATTTTCATGAACACAACTGTAATCATTTTAAAGAAGTTTAAAGAGGTTCACAAAAATCAAGGACATGTATTTGTAATCCTTATTCTCTTAAAACATGGCTAGTCAGACAAAGGTGTACATGTCCGCTATGCATATTTCGACTATTTATGTTATAAATATATTTGTGTACTTTGCTGAATGCTTTTGTAAATGTATCTATAGGTTATAAAATGACAGAACAGAGGAAGCATAACTAAGGGGAAAATGTGCGCACGTGCTCAATCCTGCTTTAAAATACACGTGTTCCCTCCATTTTGACGACCTCTCCACCTGTCGAGGGGACCCCGGTGGCAGAAACAGTGGGATTATTTAGTGCCGTTGGGCTTTAATTGATATTGAATGTGGTCAATATTTATTCGGCTTCAGTTAACGCGAAAATAATAAGGCCTTATGTTCGCGACCGGTGTGTTCCGGGATAGAGAGACCGATGCGCCGTCGAGTGAAAATCGATGAACACACTGAGTTAATTATGAGAAATCAATTAAAAGGATGGAATTGTGACTTTTATAAAGAGCGAACTGCCATCGGGATATCGACAGGTCGAGAGGGGAGCGAAAGACACTTCCTCCCAGCGCGCGCGAGCGTTTGAAGTCTGGAGCGCGCGGCTGGTATCTCTCTATCTAGAGAGACTGAGAGAGAGACAGACAGACAGACATTCAGAGACGTGCTGACACCAACTACAAAGATTCAGTGAACATCTTCCAGGTTTAAACTCCGTCTGTCTGTCTTTAGGAAGCTGTATTGGCAGTGTAAAGGGCTTCACGACGCGACGTATTTAAGTTGGATTTAATAGAGCAGTACATTTATGACATTAGAAATTTGAGCATTGTGTGTATAGATATTTTAATGCTAAAAAAAAAAAAAAAAAAATTGTCAAAAAAAGTGTCCACTTTTACCTGACTTCACCCTACGTAACCATGCTTAAACATTCTTTCTCTCCTTTCCTCACATTCTTTTCTTCTTCTTTTTTCTTTTGTCATCAAGTTTTTAGTTAAAGTTATTCTAAAGACATAATTTGAGGACTAAGAAAACACGGATTTAAGATTGGATCTTATCCTTTCAATTTTATGGTTTGCCTTTGTTAAATGAATAATATATTTAACAAGACGTTTCTATTTCTTCTCTGCAAAAAGAAAAAAAGATACACGCGTATGTGTGTGTGTGTGTGTGTGTGTGTATAGGTTTTTATTATTATTATTCAGCTTTATCATTATTCAGCAAATATACAATATCTAAACTTTTCGTGTGTTCACTCTAGTCTATTTCAGAACGGAATGAAATGTAATCGCGTATGTTTGTTTATAGTCTAATAATTTAATATTTTTCGATTAGTCCAGTGTTTGCTATAAGTTTTTTTTTTTAGTTATTCGTACCTTCAAACAACTTGCCTGTTGGGGTAGAACAGAACAGAAATAAATAATCGAATTTACAATTTATTTTAAATAGCTTATTAGTAGGCTATTTCATTGCTTCAATATTTACTCTTAGATGTGCGATGTTCATGATGTAACATTTTTATTATTGCTAAGTGGTTACCATTTACAATATGGAAGCATTTGCATGTATTGTTTAATTATGCATTAACATGTTTGCATTTTTGCATATTCAAAATATTCAAAATGCACACATGCTCTTCATAAGATTTGAATCTAACGAACATATTAAAATCTTGAGTGTAAATTAAAGGCAAATTTATGTACAAACTTGAATATTAATATTAATTCTAGTGTCTTAATCCCTTTGACTTTAATCGTCAAATTTCGATTAGGAACTGAAAGAATGTTTACTACAGTCTTTTTATTCACGACCTGAAAGAACGTTTAGATATTTGAATTTAAAAATGCAAATATGCATTTATTAGTTATAGGCAAATTGTGTATACGTCAGGTAAGAGTATTATTAATGCGTGCGCATGCTTTGATAATTTATGTTATGAATATATTTGTTTAATTTGCTTAATGTGTATTTAGATATATGATAAATATATACATTTCAAATGACAGAATTACTAAAAGGAAACTGAACGTGCAGTTGTTGATGATAACTAAATGGAAGATGTAAAATACGCAATTTATTCTGCACGTCCTTTTTGTGGTATTACATACTGCTTTAGGATAGAAGTATAGTTGTATGTAATTATTTATTATCATATGCATACAAAATAACATATTTTGTATATTAACATAATATACAAAATAATATTTTTTTGTGAAGTATTATCTTAATTATTAAAGCAAATAACTCAAAATCACGTAAATATATTGCAAAATTACGTGATACATCGGTGATTATATAATATTAATATTTCAAGATATTTAATAAATATTAGTGTGGACATGTCGTTTGAATTTTATAACTAAATGGGAGTATGATGAGTGTGAACTTTACTATGTTTTGTCTTGAAGGACTCGTCAGGTTCGTTGTTCTCACTGGTATTTATTTCGCTCACCTCGGCAAAAAGCTGCAAAATATTATCGATCTTTCAGTTTTACCAACAATTTAAACAACAACAACTTATTGTCCAAAAGGCTTTGACGATCAAAATAAAAATGGAGAAAAAACAACCCTGACATTAACGTTAAAAAATACCATTTGTCCACACAATGTGCAAAGCTGTGCAAAGCCCATTAGCTCACGACCTCAGTGTCAAAGGGCAGCTGGTCAGTCTCCAGACGCTCTGGCCGCGCGAGCACGCATCATCTTCTCTCTTTATTGCTCTATATTTCATTAGTGAAGAAGCACATGCCCAGCATACACATCAAAACAATATAAAATATTAGAAATCCAGAGATATAAACTTTATATTGTGGTAGTGTAAAAAATATCCATACCTATTCATAATAGCTATCTATAAAAATACTGTATCAAGAATGATTTTATTTTCTTATATAATTGCGTAATATAAATTATAGGCTAAATAACAGCAAATGTGTAAAAGTGAGTGTATAATAGAAAATATTCTAATATAATGCATTTTATAGATATTAAATAATGACATTTCATGGTGGCATTTACTTAATTTTGCTGGACACATGGACCATTGAATGGAAACAGTGTACTCTGCAGTGGATGTCATATTTGGTCTGTTTGTAATCAATAGCTTTGATTATCTTGAGCTGATCATTGACTTTTTGATCATAAGGAGAGTCAGTGAGGTATTGACCTCCACCACTGATGCTTTGCTTTGGATTTTCCTGTCTTCAATGTGTGCAATGAGTCCAAATCATGGACTGTGCATGCATGTGTGTGTGTTTTTTTATGTAAGCTGTCTTCTGTTTTTGCTTTATTCAAACATGAAAAAAAACAAAAAAAAAAAAACAGAAAAATCTAAATAGATAAATCCAAAAAGTTATTGAAATGATGGTATTATTCTCTACCATTGCCAATATATAGGTTTGTAAAACATTTATCCATCAATATTTTATGTACAGAATGAATAAAATGATTTGATTGTTTTGCGACAAACACACATACGCATGCACACACACGCCTGCTCCGTGAGCTCTGTGCTGGTTGGTTGTCCAGGTGGTTAGAATGCGGGCAAGCGATCAAGTTGAGGGGTTAAAGGTCAATTTCATCCCAGACGAATGACCTCATTCGCTGCAGGCTGACCCCTGTGGTCAAACTGGTAAGGGGAGGAAAGAAAGAGATAAATAGAGAGAAAGAAAGAAGAAACGATTGGCATTGGGACTGGTCATCTAACAGTCATGATGTTGTCGTCTTAGGTGTTGTGTGAATTTTCCTTTGGTCAGATTCTGCCATTGTCTTTTTATATTAACTAGATTTTCACTCTCTGTTTATACGTCGTCCTCTCTCACTCGCTCTCATGAATTAACACCTGACCTTGACCACTGACACTGAACCTAACCTTCAAGAGTGCCTAAACATCAACCCCCACGGCCCCATAACACACACACACACATAAAGAGAAACAAACACACACAGATGTCCAGCTAGAGGCTTGTGTGAGGATGTTAAGTAAATGTCGCATCATGAATTGCACTTTAATCTACACCAGTTTCTCCACTAAATATTGCTCTTTTTTATTTAATACCATAAAAAGAGAGTGATGGTGTATATCTTATTTTCTTTTGCTTCTTTTCATTTTTATTTATTTTGAGAAAACTACAGTAATAATGACTCCCCTAAATAAGAAGTTTTGTCATGTTGTGTATTGTAGTATATTTTTTCAACAGCTAGAAGTGGTAACACACACAACACACACACACACACACACACACACACACACACACACACAAACAGATAACAAAAATATACACATTAAAAATAGGCTATAAACTAAAAATAGGCTTATTATATATATATATATATATATATATATATATATATATATATATATATATATATATATATATATATATATATATATATGTATATATGTGTGTGTGTAAATGTTTTTTTCTTTTGTCAAATCAACTTCAATAATTAATATGGTTCAGATATCATATTTTGAGTTTCTGTTGATTAAATCAGTCACCTTTATTGTATTAACTCCAATTTTTTAATTTCAATGTACTCAAAATTTTAAGGCAACCAGGTAACTTTTTTAAGTTAAACCAACAATTCTTTTTTACAGTGTGTGTGTGTGTAAGATTAGTATTAGACACAAGAAACAAGGCACAAACGCGGGAATGCAAGGCCAGGAAAAAAACGCTAACCACAGAATTCTCCAGACTAAGTATTTACACTCTTATAGGTTTTGTTACTTCTCCTCCCCCAAACACCCCTCTCTTTCTTTTTTTCTCCTTCTTCCTGCTTAATCCCTGCCTACTTCACCACATGTTTTCTAATCCCAAATATCAGAGGTATCCCCCCCTCGCCTTTGAGCCCCTAATGCTGTAACCTCCTTTGATACAACCTTCTTTGCTTCCTCTTCCCCTTTTTTTTCCTTCGTCTTATCACTCACTCACACTCCCTGCAGTTGTCCTCTCGTGCCTTGTGTATTGTTTCCTTCAGTTCTTTCTCTTTTGTATTTAATTTCCATTTTGTTTGTGCAATTTATTTTTCTGCAATGAGGTTTACCTTGTTAAGCTACAAATAATTGCAATTGAATGCATTTTAAAATATACATATTGTATATTTATTGATTTCTTAAACTTGATGGGGGAAAAAATGATTTAATGCTATATTGTCTTGTTTACTGTGTCTTGATGTTGTTCGAGTGTGAGAATATGTGACTTCATGTGCATGTTTGTTCATGTTGCCAAGTGTCATATCAGTAGGTTAATAGGCGTGGTGTCACATTCAGTAAGTCGCTGATTAGTTGGCACTTCACCAATCCATACACTAGTCAGGAGTCATAGACCCTTCCGCATTGATTTACCCCTCGCCTTAAGAATGAGGTAGAGGTCGGCATGAGGTTCAGGTATTGATCGACCCCAAATCACAACCCACCCGCTCCTAGTCAACCTGTGCCACCATAGCTATCCCATGCTTTCATAGGGTGAGGCTTTGCTTTGCTTCTGCCTCACCTGATTGGCTGGATGCGGCTCGGTCAAGGTGCGTCTGTAATTGGGCCTTGTTTTGATTGACAGCTAGGTTTACATGCTTACCCATGGATGAGCGCCCCTGTGTTTGACCATCTGATGGGACCGTTGAACCAACTGCTACGCTCGCGCATAAAAAACATGGCCGCGGAAATGCGCGCTAACCTTTGACACCCTAATTTGCTTAGTCACCATTTAAAGTTGTGTGATGGTCCATTTAGGTTGGCCGTCGTCCATAATTGAGTCCTCTCGCCAGCACTCGTTCATTATTTGTGTCAAATAATTCCTCCCTTCCCCTCTCCCGTCCGCTTTTTCTGCCTTTTCTTGACTGCTGGATAATTACATGTCATAGTCCTCTGTTTTTTCTTCATCTCCACCAGTTTCATTGACTCTCTACATCCCTTTTCCTCGCCCACTTCCCTCTATCAATGTTCAGCTTTTCAGCTTCCTGATTCCCAGCTGTAATCTCATCGGCGTTGCTCCCCTCGTTCTCCTTTTTTCCTCTCCCTCTCTCTCTCTCTCTCTCTCTCTCGTCTTCACTGTGTAAGCAAGAGAGTAGAGGTTGTTAAACATTTTTCTTCTCTCTTAATTGTTTTGACTTGTGCCATCGGCATCCCGATTAGGGCCCATTGATTTCCTAGTGCTAAGTGCATTGATTTCTACATTTCTTATTGATCTCGGTTCTAAATCTACCCACACACAGTCTCAATGCACAAGGCGAGACAGAGGGAGAGAAAGAGAGAGGGGAGGAATCTGTTAAGTGTGTCATATTGTTACCCTCAAAAGGAGTTAAAAACTTATTAGAATTACCTGGAAAGTAAGTGTGGCTCTAATGAAAGGGGTAGTTCATAAATACTGAGTCACTGGATATTTACTTATGTTTGATTAGTTAAATCATCAAAATTTACTTTGAAAACCTTTTTTAAAATTATCTATTAAATATTATATGAATTAATAAATATTATATTAATAGTATTAAATATTATAGTGATTTTTAAAAATATTATATAATTTTATTATACACATTTTTATATAGTGAAATTATATGTTTATATTTTTTCAATGAAATTTAGTATATATACATCCATTTTTAATGCAAAAGTAAAAATCAGTTGTCTAAACAATGGATATATAATAGCTCACACTTATTTACCCCACCACACACACATGCTCAGAATAACACGCATGCTTTACCTTTTGCCTCTGCGTAGCCACACACACACTTAAACGCACACTCGGCACCCCATAAAGATCACAGACGGGGTATTGGGGCTTTATCCTCTTCCGCTGTAACGGTGGATCACATATTCAGCAGGCCTCTGACGGGGCAAAATCAGCTCCCCCTCTCAAGCTAGTCTGCGCGCTACTGATAGCCCCGTCCATGTCATAGCATTAGGCCGCTGCAGGCCGCTGCGGGCGAGACACATCGCCAGCACTTTGGGGGTCGATGTCTTTTACTAGCGCTGACTGCTGGATCTTCAGCTGCTGTTTCCCAAGTCTTTGATCGTGTTAAAGCTAGCATAGCGTGGAATGATGGTAGAATCTGTATGAAATGAAAAAGACTTTTTGTGGTGGGTCCTGTAAAGGATGCATTAATAAAAAAGAAATTAAAAAAAATCTTGTTTGTGAATTTTAGCCCCCATAAGCAAATGTGTGAAATCGAAATATTGTAAGAGTGTTTGGAAGGCTATGCAAGAAAAGCTCAACAAGGCAAAACATGTAAGCAGCCTAGTGTACAGGCTGACTGTATCTGAGATTATAAAGGACATTTGTTGTGGTATACTTAAAGTCATTATAATATTAACTACATTGATAATTGAATATCTTATTCTTCTCCCTTCATCCCAGATGTTAAAGTGTTAGAAATTTCTGTCATTAATTACTCACCCTCGTGTTGTTCCAAACCCAAACCATAACACAAATTAAGATATTTTTTTTATCCCCATAGAAAGCAACAAAATTACCACATTCAAGGTCCAGAAAGGTATTAAAGACACATTTAAAACAGTTCATGTGACTACAGTGGTTCAACCTTAATGTTATAAAGGGACGAGAATACTTTTTGTGCTTAAAAAAAAAAAAAAAAAGACTTTATTCAACAATTTCTTTTCTACCCTGTCACACTCATACGCAGTTGACGCATTGAATACATTTGTCGTGCTGCTCATGTGAACGGCGTTCGGACGTAAACACGGAAGTGCTGAACTGCGTTCACTGCGTAAACAGCATAGGAGACTGACAGGGTAGAGAAGTTGTTGAATAAAGTTATTTTTGTTTTGTTTTTGCGCACAAAAAGTATTCTCGTTGCTTCATAACATTAAGGTTGAACCACTATAGTCACATGGACTATTTTAATGGTATATTTACTACTATTCTGGACCTTGAATGTGGTAATTACATTGCTTTCTATGGGGGATAAAAAAAAAAAAAAACCTTGGATTTCATTGAAAATACCTTAATTTGTGTTTCGAAGATGAAGGTCTTGTGGGTTTTGAAAGACATGAGGGTGAGTAATTAATGACAGAAATTTCATTTCTGGGTGAACTAACCCTTTAACGGTGCCACTTTATCAAATTATAAATCCATTAAACAAGAAATATCATAAAGAACTACAAATCCCAACATTACCTGCCATTGATGAGCATGCTATCTGTCAAGAAGACAAGATCCAATGTCTATTGAAGATAAAGAGTAGACAACATTAGCACTGTGCAATTATTACCCAACTGCGTGTGTGTTAAAAGAGAGCGGCACGGAGGATGGATTTGTATTAAGGGTATTGGCAGTCTTGAGCTGGGTATTGACAACATGTCAGCACTGATCATTAGATCAGCTGAACTGAGAAAGTGTGCGAGTCCCTGCTTGAATCACTTCTAACTCCATCATTCAGGAATTTAACAGACGATGGATAAAGTATAGTAAAAGTTGATCATTTTTACACATCTTTGTGATTAAGAGATGTGTATATGTGCGCAAAGATTGAGTACATTTATATTCTGTATGTGTTTGTGTAAGTGAAATCTAGAGTTGTTTTATGTATCTGTCTGTGTTTGTGAGCAGGAATGATATTGTATTCTATGTGCCAGTGTGTGTGTGTACAAGGGTTGCACCGCAGTGGGAATGTGTCCTAGCCACAGTATTAGCTGCTTGTTACAGCAAGAGGGGGTGTTGATATAATTGTAAGCTGGTATTGATTGGGGCGCCTTGTTATTGATGAGAGAGAATTTAATTCAACCAACGCATTTGTCAACATGACATTGCCATTTAACGATGAACTCTTTCACTATCGCTGTCTGGTTCACCCACCCAGTCACACACAGGAGGAAGTTTCTTTTTATATGTGCACTGGGTAATGATTATTTCTATTGATCGCCAAGTTGTTTATTTTATTTTTTATTTTTTATCACAACAAGAACAACATAAATAGTGATAATGAACCCAGAAATAATATTAATATCTGGCAAAATGAAAAAAGTGCATAATCATTTTACAGTGTCTTTATTTTCTTCACACTTTATACATTGTGGCAGGTGCTTAAACTATTTTAACTAATGTCTTGTTGAGGCATGGTACATTTGCAATAGTTTTACTGAAAGGAGTTTTCATGTGCATTTGATTTTTAGTTTTATTTTTTTTTAAATGATGACATGTCAGTCATAATGGCTACTTGTGTTCAGGGACATACTATGAGCTGACCATTGAATGTAACCAAATGGAAATGTCATATTTGGAAACTGTGTTTCAGTCTGCACACCTTTCTTCCTTCTCCGCGTTATAGACGCGCAAAACACACTATATTCTACAAGAAATAATTGCTTTTGTCTGGAAGGAGTTTGGATGGGGGGGTTCGCAACGCGTGCCCTTTCAGGCGAGGGGGATTCGTGAAGGACAACTTGTCGCTTCTTTTTTTTTTTTTTTCTTCCGTTCCCCCCTCTCGCTCGTTGGACACGCGGATGTCATCTGTCAAATGGAGGGTGGTGCTTGGGGACAATAAAGCTCAAGGAACCATTGTGAGTCTGTTGTGTTGCAGGAAAATTATTTAAAAAAAAAAAAATAGTATGGTATTTAAAAAAAAAAGTCAAATAGGCTAGCAATTAATGTATCTTGCAAATCAGTTAAACAAATGAAGTTGTATGTATTTTTTTTGTTATGATACTCTGGCCAATAATCGATCAAGGCTATATAAAATCTCTCACCTCGGATATAGGAAGAATAGATAGTCAGTTAGATGGATAGAGACAGGAAGATTGGGGCGAGTGTGAGTTTGGGGGTAGGGGTGGGGGGGATCAAGCGCTGCGCTTTCGATTTTTCCCGTATTGACTGCGATGTTTAGCGTATAGATTTTTCTATTTAAAAAATCTATGTCTGCAATAATCTGGAGTGTAAGTGCGCGGCATAGATTGTAGCTTTATTACTGACAGCATTCAATGTGTCGGAAAGAGGGAATGAAAGGTAGAATCGGGGAGGGAGAGAGAGAGAGAAACCCTAGACTAGCAATAGACCAAATGAAACTTTTGTGAGGTAGCGATAATCGGTTTCTATTTGTTGCCTATTCACAATGTAATCAGCTAGCTACGTTAAATAATCACCATAACATATCAATGTCTTCTCCATAAGATGGTCGCTTATATCGACCGTATCTTTTCCACAGACATATACCTGCATGTAGATGAGGATATAATCACCTGATGTAAGCCACTCGGCGAATGTGTGTAAGCCTATCGATCAGCGGCCCACCGCGATCATCAGAGTCATCATAATGAAGAGTAATCAAGCGATCAATACGCAGGATAGCTTGCCTTATATGGGATTAGTAAAAAAAAAAAAAAAAAAAAAAAAAAAAAAGGGAAGGGGAGAGGGGGAGGTATGGATGGAGGGAGAGAAAGGGGGGCGGGGGAGTATAGCGGCTGCTCCTCTCGTTTCAGTGTTGCTGTCGTACCGGGAGGCGGACAGAGCTCGCAAGCTACCGGGGTTCCCAGATAACGGGACTATCGTAACGGACACACACGCACACACAGACGGATGGTGGTGGGACAGAGCCAAAGAGCTGAATTCCGCTTAACGGGTACCGTGTTGTTTTCTTTTCGTTCAGTTTTAACATTTCGTGCGCAAGCAGTGTTGCTCATTCATTTATTTATCGATTGATTGCGTTTTAATTACTGGCTCGTGAGTGGATACGAAAGGGGGAGCGTGTAGAGCCGCTGCGTAGCCTTATACGTACGTGATTACTTAAATATATTAAGCGATTAGATTATATTTTATACAAAAAAATAATAATATGCTGCTTGAAATGCATGCAATGTGAACCACACAGTAGGAGAGCTAGAAACCAAATAGAGAAACCAAATATTCCTGTTAAACCTTTGTAAACCGTTTTAAAGCCAGCAACCGCGATTGATTGTAATGAGCCAAGTAGTTTTTGTACTAAAGTGAACAAAATTTTGACTCGAGATTTGTTTAAAAAGCGAAACCAAAGTGGAACCGGATCGCGGCGCGCACAAGGCCATTGTGACGTTTACCGGCCGCACACCTGGTCTCGCGCGGGATATGCAAAACCCAGGGAATGTTATGAGTTACGACAACAAGTGAGTTTTGAATTTTAAAAAGTTACAGTTTCAACCAACGGTTTGACATTTGCTAGCGTATGTCTAACGTCCTGTTATTCAAATTTTCTGGTTATATTAACGCATTTATTCCGCTAAGCAATTGTTAAACCAAGTGTTTATTGACCACAAAACACTTTTAATATATATTTAGACCTCTTGAAAGATCCGGACTATCCGTCTGTGTGTCAGTCCGAGATAGAGTATCCCTGAGGAAGCAGTAATGACTGAGAGGCACAATACCAAAAATGTAAAGATAGCTTGAGCAGTTTACTTACGTTACACATTTTAAACCAAATATTAACTATTACCAAAAAGAAACAACCTCAAAACACAGTCTACTTGACAAAAAAGCAACCAAAGAAAAAGAAACTCAAGACAAGCGCCAAATACAAGAGACCATAGAAGAAAAGCCCAGACGACAACGGATCATGTTTGTTCCCTTGCCGGTGCCGTTAGTGTTTCAGAGAACCGCTCCTGATTTCAGCGCCTGGCGACTCAAGTCTCCGCTGCCTCTGCGCTCCGGTAACTCCGGTAAGAGATACCTTTACCTTCCTCTGGTTAATGTCGATAACAGCTTTTCTTTTTTCTCACTACTGAAAAGAAAGAAAGAAAGGGGGGAAAAAAACTAAATGTGGAGTCGAAACACCTGTTCAGACCCAGACAACCGTCTGAATGAATTCCATATTTTTGTATTTCTTATAAAATATGCCAAGATCCCAAGTTCCGTTTGTGTATGTATCATTAAAATGTGCCACTTTGAGTGTGTATTAATGAAGGCTGGTTGAGGTGAAAAGACGTCTGCCCATAATTGCCCTTGTTTGAATGGTTAGTCTCGGCCTCTTTTGGCTTCTTTCATCCTTCTGTCCTCCCCGTATCTGCTTCTCCATCTGCCGTCTGACTCTCTTCTCACGACCGGTTCAGGGAATATTCATGGTAATTTATCGATTCCGCCGAGATCGATACACAGACGCTAGGGGGGAAAAGGACAGAGCGAGTGTGTGAATTTAACGACAAGTTTGAGAATGATGAGACTGAATGTCACTTTATTTGTTGATGTTTTTGTCGATTTTAAGAGCTTTCACTTTAGGGTTAAATAATTAGCTTCATTTAATTTTAAATTACAGTCATCACCTGACTGTAGTCCAAGCCTTGAAAAGGAAGAGATAACTTTAATTTTTAGACTTTTAATTGTTGTATTCATGTTGCAGTCATAAGTATTGCAAATAAACAACATGTGGAATAATTGATAGCCAATTCTGTGGAGCTGCTTGTAGTTTAATTAATTTTTTTTTATTATAGTAGACTTGATAACATAAAACGTGTAACATGACTCTGCAATGCAAAGTATTACCAAGAATGTTTCTTGTAGTTGTAGTGAAAGGAAAGAACATCGTATTTTTTCTTGTATACAAGGAGTGTTGGTTCTAAAGTGCTGCATTAGTGAGGGGGCGGGTACGCGCAATGTGTGCGCGCAGCGTCTGGCATTCAACGAAGCGGAAATTTTCCAACCAGCAGATGGATTAAATGTATACGCCACTTATAGATCATCTGTCACATTAAACACGTCGCACATCAGCACACAGCGACTAAAATGTAAATAAGGAATTTTTTCGCGCTATGTTTAACTCTAAAGAACTAAATACTAGAAAGTGGATACACCATAGACCTTATTGAGAGTGGACGCCATATTTATTTTCGATGTACTTTTTTTGTTATTCAAAACGAGGCTGTGAGGGACACACGTAGTTTCCCTCAAAATGTTGGGCCTATAAAGGTAAAGTCTAATTTTTATAACACCTGTTTATCACTGTATTTTAATTGTTGTATCTGTAGAATGATTAACAGCAAAGTTAAAAATAATACAACCAATTAAACAGACTGTGTCCCTCACAGCGTCGTCACAGAAAGTAAATATGGCGTCCGCCCTGAATAAGGTTTATACCTCAAGAAATAAGAGTGTGAGTCTTTAATTACTTACAGGCGCCTAAATGAGCAAAGAGCCAGACGTTAAGCTTTCGTCAGCTGCACCGCATAATGGGCCCACATGGTGATGTTCTTTCTTGAAATGCAGGTAGTGTTAAAATTGGATTGGCTTGCTCGTTTGAGGCTGGTTGGTTAGGCTATAGGATTTGTCTTTTCATGTCAGAAGTGAACTGGAGGATATTGAGGCAGGACAAGAAATAGGGGATTCTATATTGGCTAGGAAGTATTATTCCTGGAATGACAGCGACATTTATTCTTAAATTTGCAGGGGGGAAAAACATTAAAGTTAATAAATGGCAAACCTAAAAATTAAATTTGCAGCAAGTTTATTTTGAACAGGTTCTACTAGTAGATGCATTATTGATTGAGTGTGTAGTTGTGTTTAGTGTTTTCTGACACTGTTGTGTGTTTGTTTTGAAATAACATTATCGCTCAATTTGTCACATTTTATATTTTTTTTTTATATTTAAACTGACTTAGAAAAGTGAGCTGGATGTATTTGGTCTTAGGTTGCCACGTGGTTTCAAGACTTTAACCATTTCGGATTTTAAAATTATGCCATAGGTTATACCTTTCACTTCTTTGATAATATAAGACTCAAAATGGACACCAGGCGCCACAGCTGACATTAAATGCTGCAGAGGTCAGAGTGACAAGCAGAGCAGCCAGTAAGGATCTTTATGTTGGGTGAGGGAAAGTACATTTATGTTTAGATGATAGACACTATCAAGGGCATTGGTTCAAAGTTTTTACTAGGTTTTTCCTGGCGATGACCATAAAGATATCTTACAGTTTTTACCCTGAGTGTTTACTGGAGAATCTTGGCGTCAGGAGATTGGGATAGTCTGCACACTATATTTATAATGGAACTGTGAGTGCTTAGGCTGTTGGGAAGCATCTATTTTCTAGCAAATTACTGATGAATCAGCGTTCATTTTAGTAAATAGCAAAACTTCATATTGCAAACATTATTATCTTTAAATGATTAATTTAACAAACTGCCTGTAATTGTATCAGATATTTCACACATTTTCAGAACTGTGTAACGCACTCTCACAAAGAAACGCTATGCAGACCAACAAAACATTGGTTCTGTGAATTCCACTGTAGCTAAAAGAACCAAATGCGCTCAATAGTGTCAATCTTCTTGAAAATAAATATACTTTCCCTCACTCAACCTATCCTTATTGGCTTTTCTGCTTGTTGGACCAAAATGTACGGTTTGGTCCAAAAGTCTGAGTGAGGCAATATTTAAAATATGTTGTTTTTTATTTTATTAAATTACATCTGTAGAAATGTTGAAAAAAAAAAAAAAAATACAAAGAAAATATATTTTGTATTCTGTACTTATTTTGAGATCACAAAATATAGCAATAATATAACATGACGTTGACTATGTTAACTTGTGGAGTCCATGCAAGCTGAAGGGCACATTCAGGTTAATATACAAAATTCTAAGAAATTCTGATTTCAGTTCAATTTCTCTCTCAAATTATGCTGATAATATAATTGTAATGAAAGATTATAATAAAAGAGAAATTTAGTACCATTTTTACTAGTGGTCTGAGACTTTTGGACTTTTATCATGTGTTTTTAGCTCTTGGGAGCGAATGCTTATAGAGAGGTTTAATAGATCTTTTAGGCCTTGTCATGTTGTTCTCCTGGTGCTGTGACTATGAGCAACATTGTTGCTTTATTTTACAGTGTCCTTGTTACATAAGTTATATGTAGTTAGTATATTAATAACTATAACTTACCCCAAACCCTCATCTCAACCCTATAGTAAGTACATTGTTAATTACTCAGTAATTAAATGTAATTAAATTGTAATAACAATGACACATTAAAAAAAAAGTGTAACCCATTGTTCTTTTTTTATGCAGTCTCTAAACCCCTTTCAGGGTCTCTCTTATGGAATAATACGTTTTTGTGATTCGTATGCAGTAAATATTTCCACAGCATATTCGCTGTGGCAAAACCACAAAATAGTTTTATATTGCAGTGTAAATCCAGAAAGGGCAATACAAGTAGCTGGTGTTTAGGAGAATTTAGGGGTCTGCTTGAGGTTAAAGGTCAAATGCGATCAGGTCACTCAATGGTTCCGTCATGTGTCTGTCTGCGCAGGCGAGCTGTGTTTACACTGATACAAATTTACAGTTTGATGCGCCGTAAAGTGTTTTAACCTCAAACAGGTATTGATTAAGGAAGATCAGCCCTGCCGTCCTCAGCAAGAGAGAGCGCGTGTGTGTGTATAGATCGGATTTGAGCGGGAACGTCGGCGAGTCCCAGTGCTAACGTGATTGCGAATGACAAAATGTCCACCCGGGTTTGTTAGGGACATAATGGGGAATCAATAGACACAACAGAGATGTCAATACAACATGCTTTATTGCATTAAACCACCTCTCTCTTCCCCATCCCGACACCTAGGCTTACCCTCCACGCCTGCTCTAACTCACACACGCATCAACACACACATCCACTGGTTTACGTTTTTTTTGCACTTACAGGAAACTGAAATCATTTGAAGTACTGCACTCATTGCACTAAGTATCTCTGAACACACACACACACACACACACACACGCATTAAAACAAACGCACTCACACACGCACAGCAGTTCCCTGCTGAGAGCCTACCTTTCCGATCGGAGCCATCTCTGTCCCTCCATCCATCTCTCTCTCTCCCTCTCTCTTGAGTATCCATGGAGACATTCATAGGCCATTAAGCAGATGGTAATAAAGGGATGTAGGTAAACACTCTCTCCCCTGCGCCGGCCCTCACCTCTGCGATGGAGACCACCATCAAGACCACTGCCGACTAAATGGACCTCATTCGGACTCCAATACCCCATATCTGACAGGGCCAAGTGGTTTTTTTTCCTGCTGTAGTGTGTGTTTGCGTTACCTGGTGTGTAGGTGAGGACGTATGCGTAATGATCGCTGGAGGGACAGTGTGTTGGCCGATTTCTGATAGCTCTTAACACACTGAGCACTATTACGGTCCAACCGTCTGAAATGGAATCCGGTGGTCATATTGCAAGACATCACAATCTCTCTTTTCTCTCGATGGACCTTTATCAGACTCATAAACCAAATTACACGGTACGGCCATGTTAATACACTCTCGCTGGTCAACTGTGACCTGTCCCTTTATATTTCTATGTCTCTATTGTTGGGGAACCAAATGACACCAGTTTAAAAGAATAGTTCACATTAAAACTATATGACTTTCTTACTTCTATAGAACACATAAGAAGTTTTGAAGACGGTCACACTGCTATATATGGTGACCAAGAACTGTTGAGATCAAAGTGCGATTAAAAACATCATGGAAGTAGTCCATATGATTCTTCTGAAAGCACATGATGGCTTTATGTGAAGAACAGCCTCAATTTAAAAAAAAATAAATAAAAAGACTGACAGCCGTGGTCACCATTTACTTTCATTGTGTGGGGGGGGGGGGGAAGCAGCTTGGACATTTTGCTTAAAATAACTAATTTTGTGTTAGAATTAAGAAAGTAATATGGGTTTTGAGTAAATTATTTTCTTCACTTTTAAAATTAAAGGTTGTTTATTGACATCTATGGTTCCATGAAGAACCTTTAACATCAGTGGAAACTTTCCATCGCACAAAAGGTTCTTTATAGTGAAAAAAGATTCATCAGAATATTAAAATATTCTGCACACCTAAGAAAAATGGTTCTTTTAAGAGCTGTTCTTTGGGCAACCCAAAATGGTGGTTCTATGGCAATGCTGCAAACCAGCCCCTTTGGAACCTTTGGGTGAACGATTGTTTCAAATTTTATGTATGAGATGTATGAAACTTTATGTACAAACACATACTTTGCCTGAACTAATTTCATAAGGCAATGCAAATACAGTGGGGTCCACATGCATTTGTTTTCCATTTTTAATCTGGAAATAACACATTTTAATTTTGAACATTTTAAAGCAATAATGGCATAAAATAAGGATAAATTAAGGTTCTGCAAATTTTACATGTACAGCAGGACCACATTTTTAGCAATGCATTGGCTGTGCATTCGCTTCTTGCATAGAGGCTGTTTCTGGCCTAAGGTGTTCATTTATTGCTGGTCTAGGGTGGTCTTCCAGCCCAAATAAGCATGACCAAGATGGTTTATCCAGTTGAAAACCAAGTCCATTTGGTATTGGACTAGTAAGAATCCTCAGAAGCTTTGTGTCGCAGTCTATTCTCAATCACCCTTTCACTCTTATACTAGTTGTTTGTACAGTATGCCTTATTTACAGATTGTAAATATCACTCTTTTTCTCGTCCTGGAAGCAGCATGTGAATAGCTGTAGGGCTCGTCATTGAGGTCAGGGTCTTACAGCCTCTTAATTAAGCTTAAGAATTAGATTTCAGCACGTACACACATGAAAAAAACCACAAACATTTACACCTATACACAATTCTTATTGTGGAACCCACATATGAGCCATCTTGCATTGCTTTCTTCACTTCATTCCCACTTTTTTTGAGCCCTTGTGAGAGGAAATCCCACTCTTTTAAAGGGAAAGAGTCAGGGTTCACATATTTTATCATGGCGAGAAAGAGACCGTAGCCCCATGGTCAAGGATAGTGACTGTGCGCCATGTAGAACAGAAGGTTAGCTGTTGACTTTGTGTTTTAGGTAAAGACCAAGGGCAGATGAATCAGGTACACATTCGTATTGCTTTTTGATTCCAACTTGCTTGAATTAATATTCACTTTGATTGATTGATCTGGGTTCACCATGCAGGTTTCAGAGTGCATACGTGTGTCTTTCACAAACCGACCACCCGCGATGTGGCCATTTAAGTAATAACGTGGGCTCGTAACAACCAGAGCTTGCTTGATTGAATTTGTCTCCCACCCCTGCATTTCATATCAGCTCCTGGACCAAGAGTGGCCCGGTTTTGGGTGGGTTTTTCACCACCCGGTTTAATTTGATGGACAAGCTGTATGAAAATGAGCATGTGCATGTATCTGTGTGTGTGTGTGTGTTTGGACCTCAGGGACGTGCTGCCCTTCCCCATGGCTGTGTAGTGGTTACAGTCAGGTTTGAAGGGAGAAATTTAATATCCCTCCACAATGTATACACAATGAAGGGGGTATTGCAACAATGGTGCGGAATAAACGAGAGGGAGAGAGGCAGGCGTGAGCGGCAGCTTTTAATAAATCTGAGTGCTTTTGCGCTTCAATCTTCTCAAAGTAACCGCATCTTTACCCTACACCCCCCTCCTTCGAACACACACATTCACGCACAATGTGAACATGTACTCTTTCACACTTTCGACAGTGGATGTGGCCAAGTGAATTTATAGAAAGTTATTCAAGCCCACATGTTCATGGAAAGATCACAGACAAACTCTTTTGAATTGCAAAGTTCTATCAAAAACATTTTTAGAAAAAAAATCTATTGGAAGTTGAAAGGAATGATTGAAAATTCAACACTTGCTAGTGAGCCCAAAGGAATGCTGAGGGCCAGATACACACCGTACATACACATTGTTAGGTCAAGGTATTCGTTTATGTTTTTCCACAAAGACAAGTGTCCAAGTTCAACATTTTAATTTTCTTGTTTTTTGTTGTACGTCCACTTAACAGTCTTTTATTCTTTTCTTTCGTGGTCTTTTCATTCTTTTGACCCTGAAATCTACCATCTTTCAACCAGCTTTCTTCTATATTTCTTAGGCCTGTGTGATTTAATGACTTTTTATTAATTTCAAAATATACATATATATAGGGCTGTATCAAATACATCCTCTCTCACTCCCAGACCTTGGTGTGTTTAGTTATCACCATTTAGTTATCTAGTGACCAAACCACACTTGCTTTATCTTGATCAGGCAACACAGAATGAGTAAGGAGCCATTCAACATTGTAGAGTTCAAAAGCAGCTGGATGAAAAAGAACGCAGGAATCAAATGATGTGTGTGTTTTAAGTTTAATGACTTTTTACTTGATAAGGCTTTGTATGTCTCTTTATGGTCACTTTTGATTAATTGAATGCGTCCTTGCTACATAAAGGTATTAAATAATTATTTAATCTTTTAAACAGTAGTGTACATAGACCAAGTAAAAAATGGTCTGCCTACTTGAGAAAAATGACTAACACTATTGCAGAATGTATTGATGTGGACTGTAGGTCAGTGATTGGCTTATGTTCAATGATATAGAAATCAAACAAACTATATATTGACTACTAAAGCCACTTTTTGCTACTTTGAATTATTTTTGTGGGCTTTTGATATATATATGATTAATTTGATCCAGATCATATCAAGTTATTAATTTGGCTTCAAAGAAGAATAGCACAGGTAAAAAAAAAAGCAATGTTTCCAATCTCCTAATGCACTTGTGTATTTACTCATGATGACACTTCTGATTTGTGTATATATGAATAATATGTATTTGTATGTTGAGAATAACTAGGTCAGGTGACACCCCCATCACTCCTGCTCCTCCCTACGTCTATCCATCTTTCCCTGTTCCATATGCAGGATGAATATGGTGAGTATACATGCCGGTCAGCTGCATAATTTTATAAAGAAATCTCGTGCTGATTACCCAAGAGGGTAACCACGGGAATGGTGCAGTTGGTGCGGGGTGTGGTTTACCTGACAGGCAGCCCGGCTAATCCCGCAGATAAGATAAATAGCTAGCATAGCGCCGACCGTAAGTGGACTTGACCTCTGCCGGCACGGCAGCGGTGCATGTTTTAAGATAATGAGGGAGTTGTGACATGCACTCATGCGAGTGTACTGTGTCTATATTTAGCAGGAGATTTGTTATCGTTTTCTTTGAGTCGTAACGTACGGCAACAAAGGAAATCTCCAGTCGCATTAGCGTATTCAAAAGAGTCCGCGCGCATACGTGAACTTCTAGAGCAACTCTTGAAAAGAAGACTCTTGTCAGGGTGACTGTATTCAAATTTCTCTTTTTTTGATACCTTGAAAAGAATCTGAATGTCTCAAGCAGTTCAAACGGACTCAAAAGGATGCGCTGTGAGCATGAAAGACACTCTTTTCTGCATGTGGCTAAAGAGACGCCCCCGATTGGAGTGTGTTCACCAGTTGTCCATTCAGCCGTGCACTCTGACCCCTCTCGCCTCCCTTTGTCTGCCCGTGAGGGGCAGTGGGGGTGGACAAGTTGACCCCTGACCCTCGTCTCAGCCCTACCCCTCCTCCACCCCTCTCTCGTGCCCCCTTCCATTCACATGCAGCCACTCATCATCCCCCCTCTCCTATTTTTCATCTCGTCCCGTCTTTCTGAAAGCGCTGTTTTCTTATTGACTCACTCGCCGTCTCAAGTTCAAGGCCTCGTGGGCCGCTTGCATTGAGACAGGACTGAGGAAACCTCTGCCTATAGTATCTTAATACACCATGATCTTGAATTGCAACCAACAATTATGATGTGCACCAAAAGTGCCTCCAAAATTTGGAAATATTGCACATCATAATGTTGTTTGTAATGGATCATTGAGATTGCCAAAATCCAAGTACATCAAATGTGTTTCATTGAATATAATGGCTTGTGTTGAGTTGATGAAAGTTAATGAACAAATGGATGAAACAAAACAATTCTTGTGGTACTGTGATGTTTTGTTTGTTTTTGTCGACATATCCATTATAAATGTTTCTGTGATGTTATGATAAATTAAATTGTTGGGAGTCCGTCAGCTCTTACAAAGTTAATAAAAAAAAGCAGAAAAAACTGCAAATCTGAATGAACCAACATTATGATGTGCACCAAAAATGCCTCCAAAATTTGGAGATATTGCACATTAGGGCTTTTCACGCTTGAAATAGTAATTCTAAACCCTGGGTAAACAGAATCCTGGGTTATCTTGCTTCATGTTTCACACTGCTCATAATTTATCCGGGTTTAGCAATTAATCCTGGGTGTTCATAAGATGACATTTCACATTGTACATTCCTAAACCCTGGGTTAGAACGATGATAACTTGGGGTTAAGCACAGTGTGAAAAGCCCTATTTTAATGTTGTAAATCAACTTGGTTCGAATATAATGACTTGTGTTGCTTATTTAAGCCAGAGTTAATGAAAGTTCACAATGATGAACAAATGCACAATTCTTGTGATGTGGTGTGGTAAATGTGTGCTGTGTAAATGTGGTGTTTTGTGTGTTTTTGGTGACGTAGGCATTATAAATGTTTCTGTGTTATGTTCCGATATAGAATTTCTTAATGTACATATTGATGCATTTTTAAAGTGTTTGACCTCAATTTCCAATGCTTGTTGTGAGTCCACCAGCTCTTGCAAGATTATCAAAACAAGCAGAAATAACTTCAAACCTGAATAAACCAACATTATGACATGCACCAAAAGAGCCTTCAAAATGTGGAGATACTGCACATTGTAATGATGCTTGCAATAGATCGAGATCATTGCCTCAATTTATCTCCAAAATCCAAGTAAATCAACTGTGGTTGGGTTTAATATACTGACTTGTGAGCTTGTTTTAAAGTGTTAGTTCACCCAAAAATGAAATTTTTGTCAATTACTCACCCTCATGTCGTTCCAAACCCGTAAGACCTTCCTTCATCTTTGGAACACAAATTAGGATATTTTGATGAAATTCAAGAGGTTTTTTTTATTCTCCATTGAAAGCAGTGAAAATACCATCATTCACGGTCCAGAAAAGTAGTAAAAACATTGTTAAAATAGTCAACGTGACTGCAGTGGTTCAACCTTAAAGTTATGAAGAATACTTTTTGTGCACAAAAACTACGACTTTATTCAACGAATTCATCTCTCCCATCATAACAACATAACTAACGTAACACAATCACAGGGGAGAGATGAATTTGTTGAATAAAGTCTTTTTTTTTTTTTTTTTTTTTTTTTTTTTTTTTAATATTCTCATCGCTTCACATTATTAAAGTTGAACCATTAGTTACGTTGACTATTTTAATGATGTTTTTACTACTTTTCTGGACCTTGAATGACAATAATTTCATTGCTTTCAATGGAAGATATACAAAAAACCTCTTGGATTTCATCAAAAATATCTTAATTTGTGCTCCGAAGATGAACGAAGGTCTTACGCGTTTGGAACGACATGAGGGTGAGTAATTAATGACAGAAATGTCATTTTTGGGTGAACTATTCCTTTAACCAAAGTTAATGAAAGTTCACAATGATGAACAAATGCACAATTCTTGTGATTAAATGTGGTGTTTTGTGTGTTTTTGACATTATAAATGTTTGTGTGACGTTCCAGTAGAATTTCTTTCCCTACATATTGATGCGTTTTAAAAGTGTTTGACCAGATTTGAAATGCTTGTTATGAGTCTGGAAGCTTTTGAATGATTAATCAAAACCTGAATGAACCAACATTATGATGTGCAACAAAAAAGAATTCAAAATTTGGAGATATTGCACTGTAATAATGCTTGCAATCATCATTGAGATTGCCTCCAAACTAATCTCAAAAATCTAAGTTAATCAACTGTGGTTAGGTTGAATATAATGTTGCTTAAATTGGTAACACTCTGTTTTACAGAGTCCTTATGTTCCATACGGTAGTAATAGTAGCAAATTATGCATACATATAACTAAAACAAACCTTAACCCTAATTATATCGGAAGTACATGGTGTTAATTAATATTACTCAGTACTTAAATGTGAAGTTACACTGCAACAAGGACACCTTAAAAGTGTAACCCTTATTTTAAACTGAGTTGATGAAAGTTCACAATGATGAAGAAATGGCAATTCTTGTGGTACATGTAATGTTTTGTGCAGTTTTGGTGACGTATCCATTATAAATGTTTGTGTGGCAATCGCATAGAATTTCTTGACAGACGTATTGTGTTTTGAAAGTTTGACCTCAATTTCCAGTGCTCATTATAAGTCCAGCAGCTCTTACAAGATTAATCAAAACACGCAAGAATAACCTGAATGAACCACAAAATACTTGGCTGTTAGTAAATACCGCAATACACAACCAATGACCTTTCGCATGTCACAGAAGCACAGACTGTGGAAACACGCAAAAGAAACACGGCGTCTCGCGCGCAAATGTCATTATTAGCCGCTCAGCAGACACACATTCACATGCTTTCCCCCTGTGTGGTTCAATACGATACGAGAGGTGGAGGTGAGCGATATGTGAAAAAAGAGACATGTAAAGGGTGAAAATTAATCAAAACATATTGACACACATAAACTCATTGAATGTTTTTGACCGAATGATGTCCTTTCTTTGGATGGTGCAATTGAATGATTATCAGAGTGGCCTCAGAGCTGAGGATTGAAAATAAAAAAGAGGGGAGGATTGAGATCGGGACAAAGGCAGAATTTGTCAGATTTCACATGAATGAGTTCTTAATGTGTTATCAGAAATCTCTGAGCTGTAGAAAAGACAAATCTCAAGGACATGATATATTATTAGTGCTACTAAGTCTGGATGTCTTAAAAAATGTGCAAATTTTTGCAAAGTTTTTAGTGTACTCTGTTAAACTTAATTATAATATTTACTGAACATTGTTAAAATTTTGCTCGATGACAACAGACTGCTGAATACTCTACCATGGAAGATGATAATTGTTTATTGTATAGTTGTGGAAGGAAATGAAACATTACTCTGTACGTACAATCTGTAGATGCAGTTTTTAAGACCCCTCTTTTAACACACACACACACACACACATACACACACACACACACACACACACACAAACTTGCTCTCATACACACACACACCAACTGTGCTTTCTGTCCTAAAAGCCCCTTTTTACTCCCTCAATTTTGTCCATTTCTCGTCCATCCTCTCGGCTTTTATATTAGAAGGCGGTGAGAAACCACATACTGAAAATAACACAAAAAGATGTGCTTGTCAGAATTATGAGCCTCACCACATGTGTCTTACCTTCAGGATTTTTCCTCACCCCTTTATTTTTCTGTTTGGAAATTACAAAGATTACAATTATGTGTATTGATGCACTTAATGGTAAATTGGAGTATGTAGCCATTCGCTCTGTGGCTGTACGACTTTACGAATGGTATATTTGTGCGTGTCATTTTTCACGGCTGGAATTATTAAAACATTTGTCACTCTGACGGAGTGTTCGGAGAACGATGTATCTGTCTACGTTGTGCTTTAGTGTCATTTCAGCAACAAACATGGTCATTAATAGTGAGCCTATGTTTAGGTAATGCTACATATTAGAGCATTTCCAGTCAGTTTATTGTTTGAAAAATCTCCCATGAAGTAATGCTAATGAAGTTGTCATGTAGCATAGTGCACATTGTTATCAAGAATGCATTTAATATCGTCAGTCTGTTCACTAATATATTATACTGAAATAGCTACCTGTTGCTTTTTTGGACTATTGAAATCAGCTTTTTTAAATTATTTTAATAGCAAAATATTTAAACTAAGAGTTTGGGGTCAGTACATTTTTGGAACAAAAGTCTTATGCTCACCAAGGCTGTGTTTATTTGAAAAAAAAAAAAAAAACACTAAAAACAGTAATATTGTGAAATATAATTATAATTTAAAATAAATTTTTTCTATTTTAATACATTTTAAAACGCATTTTATTCCTCTTATGGCAAAGCTGAATTTTCAGCATTAATTCAGTCTACAGTGTCACATGATCCTTCAGAAATCATTCTGATATGCTGATTTGCTGCTCAGGAAACATTTCTTATTATTATTATTATAAATGTTGAAAACTGTATTTTTACTGATTTTTTTGATGACTAGATGACTATAAAGCTCAAAAGAACAACATTTTGTATTGAAATAGAAATCTTTTGTCACATTATCAGTATAATTCATCCTTGCTTAAATAAAAGTATTAATTTCTTACTGACCTACTGAAATATAATAATAGTATATATTACTGTAATATAGTTTAATTGACTTTTTTTTTTTAAAAATTAAGTGAAATGAAAACATTTTATTTGACTTTTCACTTGTAGGTTGGTTTAATTTGAAATAACTTTTTATTTGTTCATTTAATTTATTTTTTAAGCTGTATAATCTCTTAATTAACATTAATTTGCATAATTAAATAATGCTGATTGTTTGTGTTATTTAATTAACACAAGGTAGGAGTTACAGACATCAATAGAGTCATAGACATCGTATTGATGAAGAGCGTCCAGAGAGGTTGTTGCGTGTTTCCATCCGTATCGTTTCTGCAATGAGAAGGCTAGTTAACAGGAGGGGGGGAGGTGAGCGTCCAGGGTTCGGAAATGAGAAATGACCCAACGCCACACCACCAACCCCTCCCTCACTGTCCCATCCCCCTCTCCTTTATCCTTCCCCCAGGAAAGAACGTAGCAGAGGGATGGGTCAGAAGAAGAAGGGGTGAAAAAAAAGGTGGATGGAGGGGGGGTATAAGAGAGAGAGAGAGAGAGACAGAAAGCATTAAAATTCATGGCCTTTTTTATTTTCCCCACTGAAAATCAATACCGTCTACTATGGATGAGGTGAACAGTGGACAACAGTGGTTGTGGGCAGGGGCGGGTGGGAGGGGGTGGTTGGGGGATAGATAGATGGATGATGGTGGGGGGGATGGATAGGTTGTTGTTCATTAAGTGTAAGCTGCAGTGGTGGGGTCCCTCAGTAAAGGCTATTGTCCAAGTGGCAGTAACATAAGGAAAAGGGGACGATGGGCCAAAGCATGACCACTGAACAGGGGCAGGTACACACAGAACACACAATTCCAGACTATCCTAATGGATTAGCACTGTGATGTACTATAGTACTTGGATATTGGGTATTACCATCAATAGAAAATCTGGGATTCAAAATTTGGAAAAAGAGCAACGTAAAACAAAGAAATGTTATGATTTGAAATTAATAAAGGAAAAAAATCACCCAGAAATAAAAATTCTCTGTTCGCTTTCTTACCCTCATGTCATTTCAAACCTGTTTGCATTACTTCTGTGAAACACAAAAGGAGTTTTTTTTTTAAACAGTTAAAACTTTAATATTAACAAATATTTCATTTCCTGTTCCACAGAAGAAAGTAAGTCATACAAGTTTGAAATGACATAATGGTTAGTAAATGATGACAGAAGTTGTCTTTTTTTTTTTTTGGGTGAACTATCGCTTTAAGGTTCATTTGTGCGGACAAATTCTAATTTGAATCAATTCATGCTTCAAACTTAATTTGAATCACTGCAAGATCCAAAACTAAGCTGAATCAACTAATTTACTTTGAATCACAGCAAACAGCAAAAGCAAAAATTAAATGTTCTCTTTTGTTTAATTTCAAGCAGATCTGTGACCTTGTGAAGCATCAAAGCTTTGAATTGAGTTTGAATCAACGAAAGCGGCAAACTGAATTTGAATCACTTTCTGCAAGTTGCAAAATGAATCTGAATCACTCCAACCTTCTAATTGACTATGAACAACTGCAAACATCAAAATGAATTTAAATTACTCTAAACTCCCTATTGAACTTAAAGAACATTTGTGACGATGTAAAGCTCCAAATCAAATTCGAATCACTGCAACTTTGAATCAGATTTGAGACACTGTAAGTTCCCAAACAAATCTGAATCACTCCGAAGTTCTAATTGACATTGCAATCACTGCAAACCTCAAAATGATTTTGAATCACTCTAAGCTCACAAAATAAATCATATTTGTGACCATGCGAACTTCTTTGTGCAGACGATCAGATGTTCTTCCTTCCATTGAAGCACAAAATACTCTTTGGATCATTCTCAGATCATTCTGGAGAACATGATTGTCAGGTTTTGTTCATGTCAGCTCCAGTGCTGCTGTCATTAAAGCAAAAGAGAAGCACATGTAAATTTGAAAGTTTTCACTGAAACGGTTATGCTGATAATATGGTTTGCAATGAAATAAAGGTGTGAAACTAGAAAAATGCTTAACAGAAAACTTTATATTTATATATAATGTCTTTGTATGCAGACTGTCATGCTTTCATAAGAAATGACAGCTTCTTGTCCCTGCTTGTTCACACTCAGCGGTAGTCTGGTTTCTCACTCTATTCTCAAAGGCATGGGGAGACTCTCACCTCTTACACTTTCTCCCCAGGACACCAGGAAGCCCATTACGATTGTGCATACATGTATGTCCAAACGCGCGCACACACACACTTGTGTATATATGTGCTCTGTGAGGGGGGCTCTCTGTGCATATACAGGACATGTGAGGTTGGTTACTATGGGGATAGGTGTGGAGGTGTAGGCCCGTGCTTTTTTCTGACGTGGGTAAAAGAGTCATAAATAATGAAAAGGAAACTGCATTGAAATGCAAAGGCTGAGGCGTAGACATGTGGGTCGTATCGACATTTGTGAATTCTGGGATCCACACAGTGCGGAGTTTCTATCTTGAACCTGTAGAGCCTGAAAGGGACTGAAATGTAGCGGCATTTCCACTGATCTTGATAAGTTGTCAGCTAATATTTATGCCATAAATTATAAAGATGTTTATTTAGCTAAAGAAATCTGAAGTGCCTGAGGATTTTTGTGCATTTACAGTATTTTTGGTGCATTTAAAGAAAATCATTGAATATGCAAATGTATTAATTAATGTATACATGCATATAATTAATTAATCAGTACATAAAAGAATGAATTATTTTATTGCATATCTTTAGTTATTTTTGATCAGTTCAGTTTAGTTTCTTATTTTACCTTTTCATGTAGTTTAAGTATGTTTGTTTTTAAGGAAGTGTTGCAATATTCATACATTTGTGAATTAGTTATAAGTAACAGAAAACATGCATTATATATATATATATATATATATATATATATATATATATATATATATATATATATATATATATATATATATATTTTTTTTTTTTTTTTTTTTTTTTTTTCCTTTTTTTTTTCTTTTTAGGATTATATACCTTTTGCGGAAGTATTTGTGTGTATATTTTGTGGTGTGCATTGTCCGACAGCATACACTTACTAAGCTCATAGTAGATCTAATTTTCTATTTTCACTTCTGGACATTTCCATTCTACGATTGAACGCTTTTTTCTTTCTTTTTACATATAAGTGCGCAAATATGCATGCATTTGAATCACTACAAGCTTTGAATTGAATTTGAATCAATACAAGCTTCAAACTGAATGAAGGGGCTCGCACACTGGACGCGAAGCCCAGCGCCGCGACACGTCTTTAAAATTCGAACGCATTATTTTCTATGAGTGTACACACACCGGTGGCGACATTCGGCGCCTGTCCGCGGCGCCCAGCTACGACTCGGAAAACAATGCGTTCGAATTTTACAGATGTGTCGCGGCGCTGCGTGGCGCTGAGCTTCGCTTCCGGTGTGTGAGCCCCTTGAGAATCACAGCAACATTAAATCAAATTTGAATCAATGCAAGCTTTGAATTAAAATTTGAATCACTGCAACTTTGAATCAAATATGAATCACTGCAACTTTGAATCAAATTTGAATCACTGCAAGCTCCAAAACACATTTGAATCACTCCAACTTTCTCATTTACTCTCAATTACTACAAACTTCAAAACTAATTGGAATCGCTCTAAACTCCTTATTAAATTTAAATCACTGTAAATTTTGAATCATATTCAAATCCATTCAAGATCCTAACTGAATTCTAATGAATGCAATCTTTTGTAGTGTTGTTAAAAGTACCAACTTCAATACTTCAGCACTTCGGTACTGACATTTTAAAAATGTGACCCATTGAGCGGATTCGTAAACACCTCTGATTGGCCATTATGTTCACGCGCTCAACAGATATGTCTGTGATTGGCTACAATGATCAACAATTCAAAAACATGTTGCAAATAGACATCAGCGAAACTCTTCACTGATTACTTGACACACGGGAGCATTTGAAAGCAAGTGTTTACACCGGTCCACTGCTAGACACATGCTTTCAAACACTCCCGCTTTCAAAACGCTTTCAAATTCACTTCCGTGTGCTTTCAGACACTCCCCTGCCTTGATCATTGTAGCCAATAACAGACATATCTGATGAGCGTTTGAACACAATCAGAGGTGTTTACGAATCCGCTCAAAGCGCCAAATTTTTTAAATTTCAGTACCGACTTGGTAGCGAAGTCAGTACTTTTGACATCACTAATCTTTTGAGTAGAATTTGAATGACTGAAAGTTTCAAATCAAATTGAAACATAACAAAAATAACATTTGGATCACCTGCCGCTTTGAAACGGCTTCGATTATAATGGGAGTGTTTTAGTTTTGTCGTGCTGCTCGCTCACTGCATAGATGGGGTTTTATAGACTTTCAGATGACAGATAGAGGTTTGAATTGCACATTGAATCGCACTTTGAGTGGCCTTTTTTATATCTAAGATTACACATGGAGGTGGACATCACGGATATAGGCCTGAAGTACAGATAGAGGTTGGAGTGCATTTCATGCTCACAGGTGAGGACGAATGTATGTGTGTGTGTGTTTGTGTGTGTGTGAACGCGGACCCTTTGAAGTGGAAAAGGCCTCTGGTTGGCAGTAGGCCAGTGCATCAATAAAGGCAACTGGAGTTTGAGAGCCAGTGAGAGGCATTTAAGTTCCATTTCTCCCAGGCCTTACAGCTCAGGAAAGACCTGCTCTCTCTCTCTCTCTCTCTCTCTCTCTCTCTCTCTCTCTCTGTCTGTCTTTCACGCACGCCCTCACAGAGAGAGAGTAATCAGGCCAGACTTGTGCACTACAATGTACGAGTGTGCCATAATTGAATATGTGTGTCCAGCTGTTTATGTGTGTGTGATTGGTTGCTGATTTTGAAGTGGCTTGTTAGACACACTAGCACAGTAGGGTTGACTTTCAAGTTTAATCATGAAAGATGTATTTTTGCACAACGTACAAAGCACACAACTGCAGCGGGAGACGCAAACATTCACATCTTTCTTTAGTTCTTGTCTGTTAATCTGGCTTCATGTTGTCACTAATAACCGCAACGTGTAGCCACACCTCTCACTTTGTCCATTTGTTTCCTCGGCAGTGGTTTACAATTTTCGTCCAGTACAAGCTGTGATTTATGCTGAATGCATGATAACCTTGTGTTAATCATATTTCTTTCCAGTATAGTTGCAGTTTCAAGGATTTTTGCCATTTTTATTGATACTAAGTGTGACTCAAACCAGGCTTATTGTGTCTGGAGCACTTGCGTAAAGCTGAAAAAACATATTTTATGCCAGTACACAAATGCTCACGTTGCAAGAATCAGTTGTGCATATTTTCTGTATATTTTTTTTTATTTACAATTGACCCTTCACAAAGACCTGTCCCCCTCAGTTACTGTTGTCCAACAAGCCATGACGCTCTCACGCCACACATCATGTTCTTGCGTAGTGAAAAATACATCACGGAGCAAAGAGGACACTGACAATGTGCCAACAGACAAGATTTTTTTAAAGAAATTCAAACAATGTATATCGTTTTGTAGGTCTTTAATGTGTCGTGACAGTTTGCTGTAGTGCCTCAGTTTCAGCGGTATTTGAAACGATCATCTCTTCCTACTAGGTATAGCACAAAATAAACATGAATGAACATCAGAAGGTATGTTGTTTCAAACTTGGCAAGATGTCAATACACACCATTTTTTCAAGTCCACCGATCTATGTCTATGTCTCATGTCTGGTTTGTTTGTTGGACAAAATGGCAGATTCTGCATTATTATTGGTAAGATTGCCTGTCAAACTCCTGGCGAAGGTTTAATTGTGCCACATGATTTTGTTTTTTTGATCTTTTTGATGCCACAGACCCTTATATAGAGGAAATAAATGCATGTATTGTCATGTAACGACCCATTTATATTGAGAAACAGAATATTATATTATCTGAAAACATTTACACTGTAGTTTTTTCTAACAACCTTTATAGTACTAAAGAGAAACATAAAGGTTTAGGGTGTAAATAGAACAAAATAATTTTGGTTAATTAAAAATTCAATGTATTTATTTAAATATTATTTATGATTATTATAATTTGCAATTTTATAAAATTTTTCTTCAAACTTTTCTGCAAACCTTCTACCACCTATTTGTGGGTTTCCTCTGATCTTAGTTTTAAAATCTCTGGTCTGTGCTGTGATTATTAAACTGAATGTGTTGTTATCTTGTCAAGTTGCTAATAGAGTGCCCCAGGGATGACGCATTTTTGTAGGCAAAACCCGGAAGCGAGTTAGCATTTTAGGACTTCCGGTTCCAACGCTGTAAAGTCTATGGGTTTTTTGAATGGGTTTTTGCTAAATCGCCTGAAATAAGGTCTGTGGTTAACAAAGCCTCTAAATACTTTCACGTTTTGATCTATGACATAAAACACACCAGTTATAACCCACTTGTGATTTTTTTTAAACTTTTACTGTGTCTAAAAAACGGCGGTTGCTAACAAGTTGCTAAAAGGGACTACTTCCTTTGGCGGGGACTTTAGACGTCATCATTAAAAACGGGACATTTGGACAGCATTTCTCATGAAAAAGTGGAAGAGTATTCATAACAGCACAGATCATAATCAGCGAGCATGTTTTTAAATAAAGTTGTTTTTTTAAATATAGTTTGAGGAAGCTTGGTGGTGACGACGTTGATCCGCGACCATGGTGTGCTGTAGTCCGTTTATAGCCTACTTTTAGCCTTTTATATCTCACGACTTTATTTAGGCTTCAAAATCTATAAATGTTGTGTTAACTTGTAAAGATTATCTTGATAGACAAAACTTATAAGTGTCATAACCCTTTGTTAAACACAGAGCTTATTTTCTGCGATTTTCCAAAAGTCTATGGGAAAAATGCATAGGCTTTCAACCGAAGGAACCTGTGCGCCGCTAACTTCCGGGTTGGCCTACAAAAACGCGTCATCCCTGGGGCACTCTATTATAAACCTATCAACAATTTAAATAACTTTAACTAAGATTGCTCTGCCATGACAGTAGTTGACCTAGAAGAGAAAAGTTAGTGTAGAAGACAACAGCTTAGCGCCATTTAGTAACTTGCATTGTATTATGAACTGTGCTCAAATGGTTTGTAATACATTTTGGAAGGCGGTAAGGTGAGAAATTGAGCTTGTGTAGTATGTTTTGAGTTGGCATCTCTCTCTCTTTTTTTTTTTTTTGAGTTTTTTTTTTTTTTTTTTTTGAGTTTTTGAACAGTTTGAATTGATTTTCAAATGCTTTTCAAGTGATATAAAAAGGATAGATAGAATGAGCAGAGCAACTTTTTTTTAATGATTTCTTCGCAGAGCTTTTTTTAGTGTTCGCTAACGACGACAAATGCTAGAATCGTTTTAACTCTCATTTCCTTGTTTACCTTCCACTGACTTAACGAAACACTTTCCTTTCTTTGTCCACCCCAGTGTTCAGTGTCTTTTCCGGTCCCGTTTGCTTCGTACAACTGTTGCATCACTCAGCTTTTTTTCTGCCAACTCACAACCTATTTGCAGTACCCCCACAAAACACGCAGCCGTCCTCCCTCTCTCTTTCTCAGTGTGTGTGTCTCTCTCTCTCTCCCCTTCTCTCTATTGATCTAGTCATAGTTTTCTGTCTTCAGCCTGCTGGCTGGCTGGCTTTAATCAATACAGATAATTGTCTGCTTTCTCCCGATGCCAAACAGTCTGTGTTTTTTCTCAATGAATCCAGGTCTTCCCCCAACTTACACACATACACACACACACAGGGCCCACCCCATTAATGACGAGAGATAACCTGCTTTCCTTACCGATTTTTCCTCCCCCCCCCACTCCCCCTCTCATCGATTGCCGTGAGATATCGCCCCACGTGCCCTTCTCTCCCAGTGTAAACACGCCGAACACGTGGCACCACAACTACACGCTCTCGCATAAACAAATACGCATTACCAAATATGCGCAATGATGCATTTAGGTCATGTTGACATTTGCTCCATGTGATTCTAAGAGTTAAAAATTTCAGAAACTTAGTCTTTATATCATACTTAATTAGTAGTTCATTGTAGTTGATTAGAGCAAATTGCTTTAACTTCAAGCCTCATACTTGTAAATAAATGTCTTTACATAGTGAATTCAACTTGCTTGGTAGAGTTGGTACATATATCGTTGTGCTGATTCAGTTGATGACAAACACGTAGGCCTATATAATGTTCAGTATGCGATGAATCTACCATTGACCTTGGCTAAACAACTTTTTACAGGGTATTATGTGGGCTTGGCATCCTCAATACAGTCAGTTTGACTTTTTATCAGCATTTTCTTACAGAGGCGGTTTCAGACAAACTCGATTCCAACTCATTCAGACATTCACACCTGATGACAAACGTCACAGGTTAGTGAAAAGGCAAGGACGTCTTTTTCAAAAGCAGCATTCCTCTAAATATTGTCAGGCAAGATTTTGTAAATCTTTAAAAGCGAAGGACTCTACATATGCATGAATATGAATCTACATATGGAGCTGCTTTATGTTCAGTGTCATTGCTTAGAGGTTGACAATTCAGAGATGGCTTGAATGGAAGTGTTCACTCGATCAGAACTGAATTGCTATCGTGAAATCTTTTTTTTTTTTTTGCACAAAACTTGAAAAATGTTCTTTAGATCTCTGAGCATCAAGCATGCAGGAGAATCTGTTTCTTTGTCAGGTTAATGCTACATATAATAGCATTCATGTGTTAAAGACAACATTAAATCAATATCGTCTCCATTTACTTTATTAATAAATGCCCCCTGGTCTTACTGTGCACGATTCATCAGTGCATGTATTTTTTAAAAGAAAATATTTTTTATAATCTGTCATTACTTTCTCTGCCTGTGAAACTGCATGACTTGATTAACCTAATGTAACTTGGGCAGCATGGGTGGGGAAAAATAATATTAACCAATAATATCACAGTATGAGATGTTAGGTTAGGGTTAATCCGATCAGGTCTATCAGCGACACTGGCTTTCTAGATGTCTGACTTTCCCCGTTTTCTCTTTATATTGGCAAAAAAGGGCATAAATACTTATGAAGGAAAAAAATTAAGTTCCTCTCACCTACATTTCAATTTTCTATTGTTCTAATATGAAATATTCTTTTGCATTATAAAACATTATGGGAGTAGGTCACTACACTCTGCATGTTGCATGAATATATTGTCTTTAATGTCATTTCTTTACATACATGCCTTTACATACATTATTTCCTTATATTTGTTCACTTTGTGATACAAATTTCTTCCTCTATTCATTAGTCAGTGGTCCAGTGTCCAGTATTGCGGTCCTGGAGATTCAGCCATTTTGTGCGTCTGATTTTTTGCTGGTGCAATGAGAACACGGCCTGATCCAATTTGTGTTGGTCACCAGTGTGAAATGGCGGTCGGCCGGGGGACCGGCGCTCTCCAAAGCCTCTCAGCTCTCTTCCTTTCCTCATTTTTCTCTCTCTTTCACTCTTTCTCTCAGCTGGTGATGTGCCACTCACCCAGCACCTCTCTACACTGGCACCCAGCACGACCACAACCCAGCAATCAAGAGACAGCACACATATACATAGTCATACACAGACATACATGCAGGCAGTGACAGAAATATTCTCTTAGTCTCTTTTTTTTTAAATAATCAGAATAATATTGATGCTTTTTTTTTTATATTCACTGAGATATAAATCATTTTAAACTTAGGTTACACTGTAAAAAAAAACAAAAACAAAAAAAAACATATATATATATATATATATATATATATATATATATATATATTTAAACCACCATTTAATATATTTTAAATTTTTATATAGATAATTATACTATATTAGTTTTTTTTAAATAATCAGATTAATATGGTTTTTTTTTTTGCATAGTTTTTTTTATTTTCATTGAGATATAACACATTTTTAAACTTAAGTTTACACTTAAAAAAAAAAAAAAAAAAAAAAAAAAAAAAAAATATATATATATATATATATATATATATATATATATATATATATATATATATATATATATATATATATGTATATATATATATATATATATATATATATATATATATAAAATGTATGTATATACTTTAAAAGGCACCATACAAAAACATCCATATTGTATGTTGATGTAACATGCTTTCGTTACATCCACATCATATACAGCTTTAGAAAGATCTGATATAGTTCTTACTGTAACTTTGATAAGACATTTTTTTAAGGCTTAGAACTTTTAAAATAAGGATATAAATTAACAAATGAGCTAAGCAAATTTCATAACTCATAGAAAAGACTTCTAAATAATTTTAGTTCATGATAGTGAGAATTTTGCCTGTTCTTAAGTTTTTGAAAAAGTTGGTATCAGTAGCATTCATTTTATACATTTTTATGATTTTATTTCTTTATTTTATTCTGGCCCTTTATTTTTAAATCCACAATAAGATCTATTTCAGTTCTGTTTGCTCCTTTTGACAGAAAGTGCAGTTCCCTAACACACTACAAATCAAAAGGTGACTTCACAAAGTACTTTTAAGCCACATTGAGCACACACGCACTCCCCTTTCAACATCTTTAACACAGAAACACATATCTTGCCATTTCCCCTTCGAATACACACACTCACTGTGATTTTGGCAAAATTGCCATGCTTGACGACCATATAGCCGACGACGTAGCAACAAAGAGAGCGAGCGAGCGATGGATGGATGGGGGGAGATGGGGGTGTTTGTGTGTGTCATTTGGTGAGTGAACATAAGTGGCACTGAGGCGGTGGAAAGGTAGGCTGATGGAGAGGGCGAGGTAAAATTAGACAGCAGAGTGGCCACCTTTTTCAGCCAGAGCTTAGGATGCCGTCCGACAATGAATGTGGCCATGAGCCTCACGATTCAAAATGGAGTTTTGTTAAATAACCCGTAATGGCTCTCGAAAGAAGCGCAGGTGCCGTGGCCGAAATGGACGAAAGAAAGACAGAAGAAGGAGAAGAGGTTGAACACACCCCAGGGAACCATGGGTGAAAAACCTTGCCCAAGGGCACGAGCGAAGGGTAGAGGGGGCCTTCATCCACCCAACTATCCCTCTCTTTTCCCTCCCTCCCTTCTTCAGGGGAATTGTCGGTCAGTCTATTTCCACACAGCCTTTCTATGTTTTCAGATGCCGAGGTGCTGTTAGCATCACCGCGCTAGCCGACAACAGCGCAACTACCTTACAAAACGGCCTTCGATCCTCCAAGAGCAAAAAAAGCATGTATCTTTCTGTCGATTTCTCTCCCTTTTGTCACTTTTTCACCTCCCTTCACAGGAACGCTGACATTTGTTGAGCCCACATCAAAAATAGCGCTTAGCCAAGTGCGCGAGGCGATAAAAGAGACAGGAATGAAGAAATTAGGCTGAGGACGAGGGAATAAGAGATCTGTAAGTTTGTGTGTTTTCATCCATGTTTGAATTGCGAGGCCCGCTGTTGATTCGACTCCCTGCCGCACTCGGGTAAATACAACCCAGTTCTCGAAGCGCCTCGAAACTGTGATTTTTAAATCCCCAGGCCGCATAAACGATGCAAGAAAGAGTGCGTGAGGGAAAGCGAAGCAAAACAAGAAAGAGAGAAGAAGAAGAAGAAGAAGAAACGAGAGGAAAGGGGGGAGGAAGCCGGCGTTGCAAAAGTGCCTTCAATATGTGCAGGTCTGAGCGCCCTCCGAGAGGGGCCCCGATCGATACCAACTCGGAGCAATAAAGCTTTCTCCCTGTCATCTCCACAGAATACAAAGCAGAATGGGGGAGAGAAGGGGAGGGTGGTGGTGGAGGGGGGATAGAGGGGTGAAAAGCTGTTCCGCTAGCCAGACCAATTTCCTAACCCTCCCTTCTCCTCTCCCTCCACCTTTTTTAGCCCTCCAACTACTACTACTACTACGTACAACACCTTTTCTCTCCCTTTTCACGCACTTCTCCCCATCCGCCTCGAGTCGAGGTGTTGTGTCTGCTTATATTATTAATAGTGTTTGAATAAATAAACTTAATAATTCATTTCGGCAGTTTTAACCGGATTGATAGCGGGTGAAAGATTCTGCAGGATCCATTCGAAATGAAAGAGGCATGCGGAGGGACCGGCTGCCGGGTTTGAGCAGGCCGGAACAGGTTTGAGGTCGTAGCCTTAGAGCAAGAGAGAGAGATGGATGTGCAGGTGAGGAAAGAAAAGAAAAGAAAGAAAGACGTGCGGCGCAGGCGGCGAGGAAGAGGTCAAATAAGTGTTCTCTTTAATTGAGAGCCAATTTAAGTCCAGTGCAATCGATAAACCTATACACCAAGCAATCTGCTGTCCCCCATAACACATACATCATGCTGTTTAGTTGCTTAGTAGATTCTGTCACGGACGGACACCGTCCCCCAAATGGGATTCGCAGACATGTCGGATTCAGTGCGCTCTTTGAACTTGCCGTATGATTTAGAATTCTCTGAATTTTGCGCTTTTGAGGGTCATAATTATACGCTGCCTCTCTCCACGTCTGAGCCTTCCCTCTTATCCTTTATTAGGAGACAGCTGTGTAAATCTTCGTTGCCTTCTCCTGTCATTTCCTCCTTTTATTGTACAATCACAATGCACCTGCACTCACTTTTCTTCTCCTCTCTTTGTCTGTCCTCCTGCGTTTACTCATATCTTAATTCGGTTGCTGCCACTTTTTTATTTTTTTATTTTTCCCGTCGTCCACTTCATCCCTCCATCTCTGACACCTCCTGTCAGGGTGAAATAATAGAAGGACAGAGGGTCGGGGTGGACGGACAGAGGGATGGAGGAAGGGTAGAAACGTCGGCCTCCCTCCCTGTTTTGTGCGTTCCCCCGGGGAGGGTGGTAATAATGGTAGCCATACAGGGGAGGGGGGGAGAGGAGCGATTATTGTCTTGTAGGGAGTCAGAGGTATCGATCGGCCCAGAAATATGTGGTGCGCGAAAGAGGTACTGTATCGGATATAATATACACTCCTGAGACGGCAGGCGCAGAGGCGCACACACACAATAATACAAAATACCAACCGAGAGACGCTCACGTACACACACAAATACAAAATGCCCACCGCCGGAGAGGCTTGCGCATACTCGAGCACAAATATATTTACGTAAATCCGCTTTTAGAAACGCGTGCGGCTAAGATGCACTTGAAACATACAACCGCAGCTAGAGGCCAAGAAAATACTCCCAACATGCTGCCCGTAAACACACACAATACACTAATACAAATAAACCCCAGTAGATTCATAAGAGCTGAAAAGCCTCTTAAAAGTGCATTAAAAAACAATATATATATATTTTTTTTTGTAAGAACCAAAAAACATCATTTTTTAGTTCACTAAAATGCATGTTGTCCACTACATGATATATTTAAATTACATTATGGCAGTCAGAAATTACGGTGCGTCTTTGTTTGAATTGTGTAATGATATTTAAATGTAACAGGTTAGAGAGCAAATTTGTTTGTCCAAACAAAAACCAAACCAACTTATTACTCGAACACAGAACATTCAGGTTTTTAGTTTGATTATCACATACACACTCACACACACACACATATACACACACACATGCAGGTCTTTCACTGCTGTTGCCTGGCAACGTGGCTAGGTGTCCTATTGGAGAGCTGTGCTGTCCAGTGATGTCATGACCGCAGCTGACCAGCACTGCTGCACGCTGTACCGAGAGAGAGAGAGAGGGAGAGGGAGAAGGAAATATACTGAACGACCGGGGCCTAGAGTTACCATAAAGTTTTGTCATTTTTGTTGTAAAAATGTGTTGTATATGTGTGTGTGCGTATATATAATATATATATAATGCACACACACATATAGTATATATGATGTAACTAAATGTATTATTAAAATGCACCATGTCTGAATTGAATCTTGAATACAAAAACTGAGCAGAACATGATGCAACTTTATTAGTATATTTCGGTTAGGAAGAGAGAGAGAGAGAAAGTGCGAGAGATGTCTACTTTTAAACCTGTACCCTCCATTGTTCTGCTCCATTGTCTTTAAATCAGGTCAACAGCCGATAAGATTTAACACCCTAACCTGCCTCTGCATCTCTCCTTGAGACGAGGGGGAGTCACGGCTGTGCTTGAAGTATGGAAGGTGTGTGTGTGTGTGTGTTTGCACTACATCTTTAGAGACCTGCATTTGTTGTTTTGGTATTGCATTAGTTTGGATTACAGGAGCATTCCTGGATAAAGCACCATGGACGGTGTTTCTTTGTGGTATGCTCCTGATTACCACCGAAAATGTTTTTGACACTTCCTTCACCTTGTTAACACAAATTAATAATGTGTTGGGCAGTTTTGCACTTACAATGGAAGTCTGTTAAATGATTAACCCTATAGACTTTCATTTTCATATACATTTTGTTTGTTTGTATGGCAAAATGTAAAACTACAAAATGGGGTTAAAGTGGTAACATTTAAAATTAATTGATTTTATCCAAGACAAAAATAGTATTTATGTTGTCATAATTAATCTTAATGATTAAATAAAAAATCCTAAATAAAATATTATTATAACTTGGATTGGGCAACACTAACAAAAGTAAATTTAAGGTTTAAATCAGTAAAAAAAAAAAAAAAAAAAAAAAAAAAAAACTTTTATGCCTTTTTCCTCCTGCATGTCAGTTTTAATATCAAAAGCATGCTGTAGCAAAAAAAAAAATTTACATAAATATGTTTGCGTACCCATTTTTTGGCACCTAATTACATCAAAACTAATTGAGGCAACGCAACTAGTCTATGATCCTCAGGCCACCGTTATTTATAGAGCTGTCCCTGCGAGAGACCCCGCCTCCTGTTCCTTCGAGGCAGACGTACCCCTCACTGGCCTCCCCAAAGGTCAAGGGGGGCAAGACCAGGGGGAGGGGGGATGAAGGAGGGTGTGCAGCGGAGTGACCCTTGACCCTAACACACGCCACCCAGCATCCCTCTTTCAGTCCCTCGCATGGACACACACACACCCACACGCCGTCTGTCACGGCCCTGACAGGCGTTACTGAAGAGCTTGGGGGGTACATAAAAGGGGGCCCAAAAACTTGCTAAACCCCTGACCGTGACCCTGAGCATTACACACACACATATTCAGAAGACAGATCCATTATGAGCGCTGGGGTAAAAGGCTTATGCTAGAGGACGCATCAACTGTCCTGTGTGTGTGTGTGTGTGTGTGTGAGGAGTCTGTGTATGTGTGAATGTGTGTGTATATATTTTCAAAACAAATGCAAGTAGGTGATTGATGGTTGTATAGCTTGGATGTTGCATGGTTAAATTGTTAGTGTAACAGAAAAAACCCAATGTTTCAAACATTTTCTCACTACACTTGTAAAATTTGTAGTAGTATTTGTACTATGTAATGCATACATAATAAATGAATATTTTGTCAAGGACAATTCAGACACCATATTTGTGAAGAATAGAAGTTTAATGTGTTGTTCTGTTGAGTGTTATTTATTTACGTGATACAACATTGAAATAAGCCTTTACAAAATTGGAAAGCCATTTCTCTGTGACAAAAAAAAAAAACTGTTTTGAAAATTAGACGTGTACAGCATATTGAACGGACTGTACAGGCTACGTCTGTCCCTCAGAGCATCGTTTTACGTCCATCCCAAATAATATCTATTAATATTTAAATCGCGTAATGCCTAGAACTCTTAATATAAGTTACTTATAAGTCACGGAACGACATAAACACAATTTACTCTGGAAAAAAAGATCAGCTTTTCAAATATAAATCTAAACTAGACGTGATAAAACCCGTAAAATTAAAATGGACGGAAGAAGTTAAACTAGTAAACGTCTTATAATATCGTTCATTTGCACGTCTGTAAAGGCGCTCGTCCAGCGTGAGACTGATTTAGTTTTAATTCACAGAACTCAGAAGTAGGACCTATTTAGCCTACACGGGAATTAAACTTATGTAAAATAAACATGACGATGAAAAAGTTAAAAGGTGGAAATATCTGAGGGAAACGTCCCTTAGACCTGTGAAGAGTCTCGTGCAGGTTTAATAGCCTATTAGTCTCCCTTTTAAGTTTAAAAATCCGTTTACACTTAATAGAAGCTTTATTAATCAGTTTAATTCATGTAAAATAAATATGACAAAAAAGTTAAAGTCGAAAAATCACAGGAAATCGCTCGTTTGATCTGTAAAGCCGCTCGTGAAGCTGGTTTCCTGCATGATTATTAAAGCTACCGCTGCCCTCTTGCGGTTTATTCGCGCTATTTCAGTTTCATTTTCGCTGGGCAGATGTATTAATTTTAGTGCACCGAGAACGAGCAGTGGAAAAGAAATGCGTGTGAAGAACGAAAATGATATACACTTGTTTTTCGTTCTTGTGATGAGCACTTTCCAGCCACCCCAGCACTTTCTTATGCTGACTAGAGCTGTGAGTGTCTCTCCCTCTTTCTTTCTCTCTCTCTCTCTCTCTCTCTCTCTCTCTCTCTTTCTGCCTCCTTTCTCAACGTTTAGTTACACCACTTCAAACAGCCTTAATTACTGCCCACAACAAAACAACAAAGAATAACCACCTATTTTACCTGATCTGTCTCTTGATAATAACTTTTTCCTTTTTCGTGTGTGTGTTGTTCACTCTTAGCCGTGCTCACAGATGTCAGAGGAAGTGTAGGGGGTGAATATACCAGTGTTTGGGGGTGGAGAGAAAATGTGGGAGGGAAATGAGGAGAGAGTGACTGTATGAACCCTTATCTCATTCATTCTTTCATGTGACAATTAGTTGAACTGGCACAGCTGAGCACTTTTCATGTTAGAAGTTTGAATCAATAGCCTTGTGTTGAGAATGGAATTGAATATTCAAATTATATTTACTCAGCAATTTGCATAAATTCTTCAGCGAGAGCAGTGATTGGCCAGCTCGTTAAGGTGCTGTGAGGTGGACTGAAGTCTGGCACACTGATAAACCTGAGGGGCTCAGACAGAAGCAGACAGAAGGCTGTGGTTTATTTATAAAATGGCGGCTATGGCGAAATGTCTGAATTCCAGGTAAGTCAGTGTCTTTCTCTCTCGCTTTCCTTCCCTCTAATGATCTCTCGAGAGGGGGCCGCAAGGTTAATTAGCTTCGCCTTCGCTAACAGACTCTGCTAATGAGAGGACATCAAAACTAACTGGACTGAGGCCTAAAGTAATGAAATGTCAGGGGCAAATCTCTAGAGGAATGCAAGAGACTTGAATATCAGCGTGTGTGTGTGTGTGTTTGTATATGAGGTGTAATGTATGTTGGTGCAGTGTAAACAATGTGTACACTTTTCTTATGTAAGAATCTATGAGAGGTGAGGCGAAGAGTATGAAAAATCAGTGAAGTATATGTTTTATTTATATAGTATACTCAAGGTCACTCTATAACCAACAAGCAGATATTGGGCAGTCACATTGGATTACAAATAAATAAACCACAACCCAATAGCACAAATATGACAGTTAAAATAAGCAGCTAGAGATGGAGAAGCCAGATATTGTCATAAAAAAAGAGGAGCTTTTAGATTTGAATGTGGGAGGAGATATGGTGAAGTGAGCGACTGAGAGGGTGTTGGTTTTGTTTGTGTGTGGGTTTACTGTGCGCCGTACTATTTTTTTTAAAAAGATGTTCACGTGATGATTTACAGATGGTTTTAATTAAGTTGTAATTAGGGCAATATATGCAGTGTTTGCCTTTGTGTTAGACTATTTTAATAGCAGCATAAAAAATTAACCTTTTATTTGTAGCTAAAGTGTTTTATTGTGTATAATGTGAAATAATGTTTTATTTATTTGAATATTGTTATTAATCATATGCAGAGCATTTTATTACCTTAAATATTTTTTTAAATTTTTTTTGTAATAATTAACTAAAAAAAGGTTCGGTGACCCTTACGAAATGAAATTTATGCAAGCGACATGCCGCATCGATTATTAAAGTGAAAATATTTTTATTATAGATTTAGTTGGTCAAAATAACATGCATAAAGCTATAATTGAAATCTAAATTTAATCGAATTTAACTTATTTCATATGCAAAATCATATTACAATGATGTTTATTTAAATACATGTATTTGGCTGATGGTTTTATCAAAAGTGACTTAAAGTGTGTTAAAGGTATTTTATGTGCATTCCAATTTTAATATGTGCATTAAAAAAAAAAGATTATTTAAATATAAGAGCTTTCAAAGGCTCTCAGTCTAAGAACATGACAGTCAGCCTTATACCCTTTAATATGATGTGACCGGTGCTGATTGATTGAGTTTTTCCAAGAATATCTCTCACTTTATCGTTAGTGTGTGTGTGTGAGAGAGAGAGAGAGAGAGAGAGAGAGAGATGAGAGTGAGTGGAAGGCCACACATTTGAACAGGAAACGAAGTGACACTAGACTGACTCACACAGCACAGAGGTTTGTGGGTAATACTGACAGAGAAGCAATGGCATGTGAATCAACCTCAACGTTTTTCACACTATTTTGTATATCATCAAAATAGTCTCATCGGAATGATATTTCCAGTTGGCCTTCGTGAGGGTTTTGGTTAGTTAGTCATGTTTATTTTGTCATTTGAATATAAAGGTCAGTCATTACTGAAATATACCACAATCTTTGAAAGAGCTGTACAAATGCCAGTTATTCTACACAGTAAATATTTGAAAGGAAATTATTTCCCTCCTTTTTTAAGTGTCACATACAATTCTGAAGATAAATGTAAAAATGTATTTTATCCAACAAAATGTTCAGTCATCATAATTGTGGACTAAAATGATGTTCATCAAATATACTTTAATGGAGTACCATAGCTTTATTTTACAGTACGTGCTCTTGTTTGGACTAACAGTGTAGTTACGTAGGAAAGTACTGGTAATATAAGGTAACTGCATGGGTTAAGGTTAGGTTTAGAGGTCGGTTCAGGGTTAGCAGTTTTTACCCAGTTATTGCAATTACTATAATAAGTACATAGTATGTACATGTGGGACAGGACTGTAAAATAAAGTGCTACCAAACTGTTATTATATGAAGGTGCAGAGTAAGGCACTGTAGGAAAGCAAACGGAAAAGGTACTGGTGATTTTCTGCCAGGACATTATCTGTTAAGTTTACAGACACTTCCTTTAACCCTTAAACACATCACAAAACAATGCGTAATTCAAAATCAATATGGACGATTCCTTCAACAGTACATTAGGCCCCCTTTTTTTATCGTACATCTACACTCTAAAAAATGCTGGGTTAAAAATAGCCCAAGTTGGGTTGAAAATGGTCAAACCCAGCTGTTGGGTTAAATGTTTGAGTTTTATTTAACTCAACTATTGTTTAAAAATTACTGTATTGCTTGTTTAAAATGAACCCAGAATATGTTGGAAATTAACATTTATTAATAAGTTTAATGAATAATAACGAATTATTCGAATTAAATTGCTTATTAATAAATGTTCACCTTTTGATTATTATTGTTGCCTCTAGTAATTATGTGTCTGATTTTTAATTTCCAACCTGTTTTGGGTTCATTTTAAGCCAGACATGTAGTAATTTTTAAACAATTGTTGGGTTAAATAAAAACTAATCGCTGGGTTTGTCTATTTTCAACCCAACTTGAGTTGTTTTTAACCCAGCATTTTTTATAGTGTACATAAAGTTAAGTTAGTTTCTCGATATTTACTTTTGATGTGTAATTTATTACAGCCTTATTGGACCATGTATTTTTTATCAAACATGCTTTTGCTGTGTAGGTTTCTTGAGTGGCTTTATGGTTTATTACACACTCTAAAAAATGCTGGGTTAAAAATAGCCCAAGTTGGGTTGAAAATGGTCAAACCCAGCGGTTGGGTTAAATGTTTGAGTTTTATTTAACTCAACTATTGTTTAAAAATGACTGTATTGCCTGTTTAAAATGAACCCAGAATATGTTGGAAATTAACATTTATTAATAAGTTTAATGTATAATAACGAATTATTCGAATTAAATTGCTTATTAATAAATGTTCACCTTTTGATTATTATTGTTGCCTCTAGTAATTATGTGTCTGATTTTTAATTTCCAACCTGTTTTGGGTTCATTTTAAGCCAGACATGTAGTAATTTTTAAACAATTGTTGGGTTAAATAAAAACTAATCGCTGGGTTTGTCTATTTTCAACCCAACTTGAGTTGTTTTTAACCCAGCATTTTTTATAGTGTACATAAAGTTAGTTAGTTTCTCGATATTTACTTTTGATGTGTAATTTATTACAGCCTTATTGGACCATGTATTTTTTATCAAACATGCCTTTGCTGTGTAGGTTTCTTGAGTGGCTTTATGGTTTATTATACACTCCAAAAAATGCTGGGTTAAAAATAACCCAAGTTGGGTTAAAAATGGACAAACCCAGAGGTTGGGTTAAATGTTTGGCCTAATCTCTTGGGTAGTTTTATTTAACTTAACTATTGTTTAAAAATGACTATATCGCTTGCTTAAAATGAACCCAAAATAGGTCGGAAATGAACATTTATTAAATTGCTTATTAATAAATGTTAACCCCTTGATTATTACCGTTGACTCTAGTAATTATGTGTCTGATTTTTAATTTCCAACCTGTTTTGGGTTTATTTGAAGCTAGCCATATTGTCATTTTAGTTCAATAAAACTGCCCAGCAGGTGGGTCAAACATTTAACCCTAAACCCTGGATTTGTCCATATTTAACCCAACTTGGGTTGGAGTGTAGATCATAAAAGTTCAGATTTTGCTTTCTTAGTTTTTTAAAGCACCAGATCATTAATGGCTTTCTAAAGAATCTGAGAATGAGAAGTTCTTGTTGGATCTTAAAAAGCTTCCTGGACGGTTATTTTTAAGAGTGAAGGGTCTCGAGTCGAACACACAGATGAAGGAAGTGCGAGACAGTTTTATGCAACCGGCACGTCACATTCTCCCCTCTAGGCCTTTCGTGGCTTTGCATCATGAAAAAACAACTCGGTGGCACTTTGACTGTGATTTGCACTGTGCTTACGATCTCTAGTTCACCTCACCAGTGTGACTGTCTGGAAGCAGGTGACCAATCTTTTTTCTTTCATTTCCACTCATTTGACTATCAATATCAATGAGTAATTCATCCTAATTTAGTAACTCACTCGAATGCGGTGGGTGGCGGAGGATGGAGGTTTCGTTTGCCTCGGTTGGAAAGTGGCTTTAATTTGACTTTGCCTTCTATGACTAAAGCAAGTGAAATTTGTGAAACACCAAAAAAAGCGCCCACGGTCGTCATAGTGGCATATAGATTGAAGGAGCTGTTCTCACCGAGTGATCAGAGGACAAGCAGAGTTGAGCTAAAAACATTACGGTGAGTCAGAAACACACCGACCTGCAAGAAACACATCACACGCTACTAAAATGCACCTTATTTGAATATTACAGTAATATCAGGTTTATAATTTGCTTTCTGTGTGTGGTTATTCGTAGTGTAAATTACATTTATACATTTAAGTTCTGATCATTTTTAATGAGATATTTTAGTGATGAGATTTGTTAAAAGTCAAACTAACATCTAATTGTATGATGTTAAATGTATTAGTTGCTGAAATTTATTTGGATAAAATTCATTTAAATTTAGCAAATATGTTTGTATAATAACTGTTAATTGATTAACATGAATGCCTATTACTTTTTCAAACTGTATGTTTACATCTTGATGCTGTGGCACGTTTTCTAAAATGGCTAAAATGTTGTTTACAGTGTTGTTTTCATTTTGCCTTTTGCTGATTGACATGATTGCTTCCATAAAAAGAGTCTTTATAATAGTTTTTATGTTCAGCATGCACGCTCTAGCCGTGTAATATGAACTAATTTAACAATAAGTGAACCGGACAGGGAAATCAATTTGCTGTTGGAAATGGCTGTGTAGATGGTCTGATGTGGCCATCAATTTCAGCACGAGTAAGAAAGAGAAAAGCTGTTATCCTCCTGCGAAGTGCAACACGTGCTCTCGCGGGATGAAATCTTCTCCTGCCCGCATTAACAGCTATTGCGGGTGTGTTTGTGTTTGCTTGTGTGTGTACGTGAGTGTGTGTCTATATGAATGATGCCGTGCAGGATGGGACATGCCCCTCCATCCCTGCTGCGCTCTGGGAGGCGCAGGTGCTGTATTAGGATGAAGAGAGTGTCAAACAGGACCAAAACAGAATGAAATAGAAAAAGGAAAGGACAAAGGAAAGACAGATAGAGCCGTTGAGCTGAATAGTTTTGCTGATGGAAATTGACTTGTGACGCTAAGGTGTTGGTTTTGCTAATTAGAGGTTTTGGTTTAATTATTACCTACAGCTTGGGTTATGTTATGTTATGTTATGTTATGTTATGTTATGTTATGTTATGTTATGTTATGTTATGTTATGTTATGAGTTCATTTTAAAGATTTATTTTTTTAAATTATTCTATAGATGTAGTTTTTATCTCATAAATTGAAAATTAAAAATATTTGGGATTTCAAAGTGCCGTCAAACGATTAATCGTGATTAATAGCATCAAAAATAAAAGCTTATGTTCACAGAATATGTGTGTGTGCTGTGTATATTTATTATGTATATATAAATACACACATAAATGTATATATTTAAGAAATATTTACATGTGTGTGTGTGTATATATGTAAATTTATGTATATAAATGTGTATATATGTGTGTGTGTGTGTGTGTGTGTGTGTGTGTGTGTGTGTATATATATATATATATATATATATATATATATATATATATATATATATGTGTGTGTGTGTATATGTATATATATGTGTGTGTATATATATATATATATATATATATATATATATATATATATATATATACACACACATATATACATATATATATATATATATATATATATATATATATATATATATATATATATACTTTTTTTTTTTACGACGTCCAAAAGCCTAATTCCAATAACAAAACAGTGTTGTATTTATAGTGTATTCTTTTGCTGAAAACGATTAAGAAAATGACAGTAGCGGGATGAAAAGAAAAGGTGATCTGTTTCAACACCTACAATATACATTTAAATGTTTTAAACCTTGAATCTTTATAATGAAAACAGGTTATTTGTCAACTAACCTTTATGTGGTTGATGTTATAAGGATGACTGACAAAAAAAGCTGATACAAGAAGTGTTTTCAGTCAGTTCCTCTCTCTGTTTCAGTAGATATCAGGATGTCTAAAGCTGTCGATGATGATAAGATGGGGACCGAGTTTCCAGTCGATAGTACAGGTAAAAAATTATTACTACAAGTCTTTTAAGATGTTGTAGATGTTAAATTATTATACGTATTATCTATTGAATCAATATAACTATTGTTACTGGCATGTGAAGTCATCATGGAGATTTAGAATGATGATGAGAGATTTAGTGATGATGTTGTGGAAGAAAAACATTGCATGTATAAGCATGTTTTATCATGTACACTACTATGATTCATGACTATTCCTAGATGTGTTAGTTTGTTAGTGTGTGTGTAAGTGAGATGAGATTTTGTTTTGTCATAATTCTCACATTTTCCACTTGGTCTGAACCACACACAGAACACTTTAGTCAGACGTGGCCTCAATCTGAGACACACACACACACACACACACACACACACACACACGCAGCAGCATACAGTAACCCAGGTTAAACGCTCCATGGTATTCCAATAATGCAATGCCTCTGGCTAACCAGACCATGCTTTTGTTGATGTGAGGGCTGGAGCCTCAGGCACTATTCTGACCTGATGTGTCCTTGCGTGTGTGTGTGTGTGTGTGTGTGTGTGTGTGTGTTTTTACAGACTCTGAGAGAAACAGTCCAGAGGCCAGCGATCAGGTGAGTGAACATCTTTCAGTGCAAATTTGATCTTAGTTGTTCGACCTCAATGAATGTGTGAAATACAAAAAAATAGATTCTCCAAAAAACTTGACCATCTAGATCAGGGGTGTCAAAGATTTGATTTTGAGGCAAAACAAAATACAAATATGTATGTAAAATCAGTATCATTAACTGACAGATCAACTGTCATACTGTAGCTACTAGATTTTATTTATTATGTAACGTATGTTATAGAATGCATCTTATAATGTGAGAAAGTTTTTTTTAATTACGCGTAGCATTCGTCATTTGCAAATGCCGTCCCAGGTGTATGCAGGGACAGTCCCGTGGCTAACATGTTCATTTTCCCGCTTTGAAGTTTGTCACTTACTTACTGCAATAACAATATGGATAAATGCAATGAAAAATATGATGGGTAAAAAGTGAACTTTACAATGTTTCCAAGTCTCCACTGAATGAATATTAAACATGGTGCATTAATACTGATATTTGACTAAGAAGCTGGACTGTAATTTAACGAATGCACTGTAAAAAAAAAAAAAAAAAGATTTTTTGAAGTTGGAAATGAAACAAATATTATTGGAGTATGTTTTGCATGAAAATACTGCTAACACTGTACAGTAAACATGAATTAAGAAGAACTTCTACAGCATTTATTAATCTAAATTAATGTTAATTTCAACATCTACTAATGCATTATTAAAATCAAAAGTTGTGTTTCTTAACATCAGTTAATGCACTGTGAACTAACATGAACAAACATGGATTTTTATTAACTAACATTAATAAAGATGAATAAATACTGTAACAAATGATTTGTTCATTGTTAGTTCATGTTATGTTAACTAATGAAACCTTATTGTAAAGTGTTACCAAAATATTATTTCAGTTTTTCTACTTCAGAATTTCAATGTGTCTCTTGCTGTTCCTTTGAAATTAATTGTGAAATTTACTAGCAATTTATGAGTGAAAATAGTTTCTAAACCTCTTTTTAGTGCAGTTATTTGTTAATCCTTAGATCATTAAGCTAAAGCTGTCCAGTCGAGGGCAGTGAGATTTTGTCCATAATTATTTTTTCTCCGTCTCATTCAGATCCAGCCAATGAAAACAAGTCCTTTCTGCCTGTCTCCTGCACCCAGCAACACAAAGGTGTGTGTTTGTGTGTTGATGCGTGATGCTTTTTCTTTGATCTGCTTTCGGTAACACGGATGCCCTCGGGTAATTATACGTTAACATTGTAATATGCAAATGAGAATACTTTGGTCTGTTTGAGCTGCATTCCTAACAAGATGCCAGACAGGTTACCAGGAGAGTGAGAGAGTGAGAGTGAGAGAGTGAGCGTGAAACTTATATAAGGAGATGGAGCAATCAGAAGTGAGGTAAAAAGAGAAGGATCGACTGATCACAGGGCAGATGCAGTTGTAGAGAGACGCTGGATCGATGTTTACAGAACATAAGCCTCTTCTTTTGAATTTGTGAGTAGTCAAATGAATAACTGAAAGTGTGTGTGTGTGTGTGTTTATGGAAATGGACTTGTGTGGTTTTTGTCTTTGCCAAAAAAGACATGAAGTGGTAGTTGGTATAATCGGTCATTGATATTTAGTAATGGCATTGTGTATTGGCATATTAGTAGCAAACTGTGCCAGTAACAAATGACAGTGTTAATTTAATACAGATAAATAATAATAATAAATGCTATTTTTGCATTTTGTAGTATTAATTTTTTTTTAAATTGATTTAATTAAATTAAGCACTTCCACTTCCAATTTATTCAGACGCCTTGAACATTTAATTCATTAATACAGTTTATTCACTATAGTTTAAAATTTTTTTAATTAAATATGACAAGATCTCAGAGTTAAACTGTGTCAGAAAAAAATTAATCTGAATTATGTCAGATAACACTTACGAAAAATATGGTCAGGTTTATTATAATAATAATAATACTATAATCCATATATTATTAATAATAATATATATGAATGTGATTTATAGGTTAAAGCTGAGGAGGCTGCTGAGATGACCAGTGTTCATGCTCCTCCTCCTCCTCCAGTTCAGCCTGCTCTACCACACACACAACTCATGCTGGCAGGCAGTCAGCTCGCAGGGGTATGTGCTTATACACTCTCTCACACACACACACACACACACACACACACACACACACACACACACACACACACGCACGCGCATATGGGGACATAATGATTGTCTAAACATAACCCTCATAGATTTTTTTTTTTTATATATATAATTTTGTATAATTTATGAACTCTTTTCCTCCAATATTTCTGGTATCACAATCCTTTTGTCCCCATAATGTAGAAAATACACACACAAACACACACACGCACACACAGGTTTGTTTTGTTATCAAAGTGAGGACATTCCAGAGGCGTAATGGTTTTTATACTGTACAAATTGTACATTCTATCCCCCTACACTACTCCTACCCCTAAACCTACCCATCACAGAAAACATTCTGCATTTTTACATTTTTAATAAAACATCGTTTAGTATGTTTTTAAAGCTATTTTAAATATGAAACATTTAATGAAATGTCCTCATAAAACATGTTTATGTCGTAATACCAGTGTAATACACATGTGATTATACAAATTTGTGTCCTCCATAAATCATGAAAACAAGCACACACACTCACATGAGACGAACAGGTACACAAGTGAAGTGAATGAAAAATCTTTCAGGGGAAACAAAACGGCAATAAGCAATTAAAGGTGCCCTAGATTCAAAATTTTAATTTACCTCGGCATAGTTGAATAACAAGAGTTCAGTACATGGAAAAGACATACAGTGAGTCTCAAACTCCATTGCTTTCTCTTTCTTATGTAAATCTCATTTGTTTAAAAGACTTCCGGAAAACATGCGGATCTCAACATAACACTGACTGTTACGTAACAGTCGGGGTGTACGACCCAATATTTGCATATGCCAGCCCATGTTCCCAACATTATGAAAGGCATTAGACAAGGGCAGCCAGTAACATCTGGATCTGTGCACAGGTGAATCAACAGACTAGATAAGCAAGAACAACAGCGAAAATGGCAGATGGAGCAATAATAACTGACATGATCCATGATATCATGATATTTTTACTGATATTTGTAAATTGTCTTTCTAAATGTTTCGTTAGCATGTTGCTAATGTACTGTTAAATGAGGTTAAAGTTACCATCGTTTCTTACTGTATTCACGGAGACAAGAGCCGTCACTATTTTCATTTTTAAACACTTGCAGTCTGTATAATTCATAAACACAACTTCATTCTTTATAAATCTCTCCAACAGTGTAGCATTAGCCGTTAGCCACGGAGCATACTATCAAACTCATAGAGAATCAAATATAAACATCAAAATAAATACTTTACTCACATAATTTGAAGCATACATACAGCATGCATGACGAACATCTTGTAAAGATCCATTTGAGGGTTATATTAGCTGTGTGAACTTTGTAAATGTGCTGTAATATAATCGAGAGCTCGTGTGGCAGGGAGCACGCGAATTAAAGGGGCGGCGCGCTGAAAAAATCAGTGCATAGTTAATGATGCCCCAAAATAGGCAGTTAAAAAAATGTATTTAAAAAAATCTATGGGGTATTTTTAGCTGAAACTTCACAGACACATTCAGGGGACACCTTAGACTTATATTACATCTTGTGAAAAAGCATTCTTGGGCACCTTTAAATAACATTAGATTGTTTGCAACTTTATTTTATTATTTTATTTAGTTCACCCAAAAATGAAAATTCTGTCATCATTTACTCACCCTCACGTTGTTCCAACCTGTGTGAATTTCTTTGTTCTGCTGTACACGAAGGAAGATATTTGGAAGAATATCAGTAACCAAACAGATCTCAACCCCCATAGTATTTGTTTTTCCTACTATGGTAGATATATATATATATATGATTAATATGTTCTTGACTGGTTTCATGTGACATTTTTTATAAAGGTAAAGTGTAATTTTCTTTCAACAATTTTTTGTGATTAAAAACTTTCCCCTATCCCATTTCAATATTCAGAGACAATATTGTTAAGTCATTTGTTCCCACATAAACTAAACACTGGCTTTGTGGCACTTTTACTTCAACCAATGGACTCTTTTCACAGGCAGTGATGACATCGTAAATCTAGTTTTACACATTTTCATTTAAACATTTTTTTTTATATATACATTTATAACACTACATTTTGTTATATTACCTTGGCAGTAAATTACAAAAGAAAAAAGAAAGAAAAAAAAAGCTAGAATTCCGAGAGTGTTTCTAATACAACGGCTGAAAGAGTGATGGCAAACTTCATTCTAGTTCTGACTTCTGTAATCAATCTCTCCATTTTTTTCTCTCTTTCGGAAAGTTGTGGAAATGCTGTCATGGATTTTTTTTCTTTTGCTTTTGAAGCAGTAGGGAATACAAAAAATATATTTGCTATCATCTCCCATTTACCACTATTGACGTTTACCCAACTATGCCGACTTCTGTATCTGAGAGCTCTGGAAATGTGAAAAGGGTCCGTAGCGCAAGTTTGAGGCAAAATGACTAGTTTGGAGATCAATAATAATTCATCTGAAAGACAACAAATAAAAATATTATATGCATTGCTCTCTTTTCTCTATGCTTCTATTAACTAAATGCAACTACATGCTTTTGGTTGATAACCTTCATAACGTAACCATGCTGTGGATGCCATCTCAGGGTCTGCTTGCTTAAGAGAAGGTGCTACAGACGCTTCCTGTGCTGCTTGGTGATGCTGTTCTTTTCTCCATCTTTTCTTTCTATCCCTTGCTTCTCTCCTTCTTCCTCCTCTTCTCTTTAGCTGGCCGCCCTCCTCCCTGCACAGCAGCAGCTGTTGTTGCAGCAGGCTCAAGCGCAGCTGTTAGCCGCAGCCGTGCAGCAGTCAAACGCTGCGCATGCCGCCCACGCAGCTGCCGCAGCCAATCAGCAACAACAGTCACAACAGCAGCAAGCCAATCAGGCAGCAGCACAAGCCCAGTCTCAAGCCAAACCTGAGCAAGCTCCGCCTCCACTTCTATCTCAGCCTATCCAGCTCACTGCCCAGGTACCTTCTGCGCTGCAGTTGTACGTTTTAGGAAAGTGCATTGTTGATCAGAGGCTGGATTTGCATTTTCCTGTATTTCAATTCAAGGAGTTTTCAGTACTCTTACAATGTAGACGATCTTGCAATACCTTATTTAAGGGCACAATATGTAAGATTTTTGGATTAAAATATCAAAAAAACACTAGAACTGAATATTTTGTTGACGTGTGTACTTACATTATCCCAGATGTTTCCAAGAATGTTTAAATCCAGAGAAATAAGCAATTTTAACCGTGTCCGTGCATCGCCAATCAGTGACATCATACCCGCGTTACCCTCCATTTCCGGTTTTATTTTGTAGGAATCATGGAAACACCAAAGACGCTTTAATATATTATATGTTTTATTATACAAGGGAACAATACGTGTGTTGCGCTCGTCTCTCATTAGCAATCGCTCCAGTGGCCTCGTTCCGCTCCAACATCACTCGGTTCTGCTCTGCTTCATACTACAGTAACGTTAATAATCTCATCCATGAACATGATTTCTGTCCGAGTCCCATCCCGATTCTTTTCCACCGGCTGTGAGGTGAAGACGACATCTCCCATGATTCCGCGCTCAAACTCATCGTCATCAAGCTACGTCTTTGTTTTGACTAGGCGACATCTAGCGGCGAAAAATTACATATTGTACCTTTAAATAAATAAATATGGGTATTTAAATTATAAAAGAATTAATTATAAATAATAATATAAAATAAATAATTATTAATTATTTTATTTTATTATTCAAATGTATTTAATACCATTTTAATATAGTTTTGAATAAATCTTAATTAGTACAATTTGAATGCATTTAAGTTTTTAATGAATGTGTGAAATATGCATCTTTTGTTCCTGAGACATCTGGTGATGTGTAAGAAAATATTGTTATATAGTCAGTCTTTTACAGAATGTAAAATGAGATTACAGTTCAAATATTCAGTAAAGGGATCTACAGTACAATGCAAATTGCAATTTTCCTCCAAAAAATGGTTTCTGAAACTTGACTTTGCATCTTAACTGGACCTTTTCTCCTATTCTCACTTGTTTTGACTTGCTCACTTGTCTTTTTTCATCCTCATAAGGCTTTCTGTCTCTCTCTGAAGGACATTCAGCAGTTGTTGCAGTTACAGCAGTTGGTATTGATGCCAGGTCATCCTCTACAGTCCCCTGCTCAGTTCCTGCTGCCTCAAGCCCAGGCTCAGCAGGGTCAGCAAGGTAAAACACGCATATTCACACATTATTTTATCACGACTATGGGGTCAGTGGAAACACTGAAACTGCACCCTGTGTATGCACTATAACTATTTCACATAATAGTTGACTCTTTGACACCATAACATTTGCATGCAGTGATGTCTTTAATGAGTAATTGCCATTCATGCTCTCTCAGGTTTGCTTTCGACATCAAATTTGATTCCACTACCTCAGCAAAGCCCAGGGAGTCTCCTGACCACCCCACCTAGACTGGGGCTTCAAGCACAGGTATGCAACAAAAAAAAGGTTTCAAACTACATTGTCGTCCACCTCATGTTGCTTATTCAGTTAGCAAATGGTGTTCAGTTATCATCTCAGGAATAAATGTTTGCTTTTAGTCAGATCTTTGGTTAATGGCAATTTTTCAGTCCAGTCAAATAATAAGTCAACGAAGGCATTTTACTTGAGACATAAAAAATGGAAGATTGAGCACACTGCATTGTGGGATAGAGTATTTGATGCAGTGTGCTCCGCTGTACACTGTACAGTTTGGCAAATATAATAATTCAAATCAGTATCCTGTTGAGAAATTGTTGCATATTGTGCATAGTATCTATACACTACCAGATTAAGATTTTTTTAATGTTTTTGAAATAAGTATCTTATACTCAGCAAGATTGCTTTATTATTTTTTTGTTATCAAAAATACACTAAAAACAGTAATATTGTGATATATTATTACAATTTAAAAGAACTGTTTTTTTATTTTAATATATTTGAAGATGTAATATATTCCTGTGATTAAAGCTGAATTACTCCAGTCTTCAGTGTCACATGATCCTTCAGAAATCATTCTAATATGCTGATTTGCTGCTCAAGAAACATTTAATGTGTACAACTGTACAAAATATTTGTGTACAATATTTTTTTTCAGGATTATTTGATGAATAGAAAGTTCAAAAGAACAGTGTTTATCTGAAATCTAATCTTTTGTAACATTATAAATGTCTTTACTGCCACTTTTGATTGATTTAATGCATCCTTGCTGAATAAAAGTATTCATTTCTTTAATTTCTTTTCAAAAAAATAAAAATAAAAATTCTTACTGACCCCAAACTTTTGAACGGTAGTGTATAATGCTACAGAAGCTTTGTATTTCAGATAAATGCTGTTCTTTTGAACTTTCTATTCATCAAGGAATCCTGAAAAAAAAAAAAAGTACACAACTGTTTTCAACATTGAAAATAATCATAAATGTTTATTGAGCAGCAAATCGGCATATTAGAATTATTTCTGAAGGATCATGTGACACTGAAGACTGGAGTAACGATGCTGAAAATTCAGCTTTGCATCACAGGAATAAATTACTTTGTCAAATATATTTAAATAGTACACAGTTATTTTAAATTGTAATAATATTTCACAATATTACTGTTTTTACTGTATTTTTAATTAAATAAATGTAGCCTTGGTGAGCAGACGAAACTTCTTTTAAAAACATTAAAAATCTTAGTGGTTCCAAACTTTTGGACTGTATTGTATATTACTACATTTATATATACATATATTATATATAAATATATATAGACACACATGTATATACATATATAATATATATAAATATAATAATATATACACACACATATATTATGTAAACACAAATTTTTATGTTAGATGCGATTAATCGATTTGACAGGCCTGATATATGTTTTTGTAAATGTAATGTCTTTTTTGACCAATTTAATGTATCCTTGCTGAATAAAAGTATTAATTTCATTTAATAAAAAAAACATACTTTTGAATGTTATTGTGTACTTGTAAAATAATATGAGCTGAATAGTAGTGTGCATTATAATCTAGTCTAAATTTCCTTGCAGCTTTGAAAAACATAGCAAAAAAACATGCAAAAATGAAGGCAATCTTTTGGAATAGGTTTAAAATGGAAGGCTCTGTCTCACACTAGATACGTGTTTGAGAAAGTAGTGTGTTTTCCCAATCTGTGCTGTAGCATCATCTTGACGACAGGCTGTGGTCATTGCAGAGGGAGAAGAGCGTGGAGAGCATTGTGAGCTCCGCCCCCTCCTCAGCCCCACCCATGAGCTCCGTTCCCACAGTGACGCCACATCCTGAGGAGCCCAGTGATCTGGAGGAGCTCGAACAGTTTGCCAGAACCTTCAAACAGAGGCGAATTAAACTGGGATTCACACAGGTACGAAGCGGTTTGAAAGATCTTTTTAAAAATCTAACTTTGTGTGTAACTAATTACTAAGTAATTAATTACTGTAATTTAATTACAAGCGAATGGCAACTCTGCCCTGTGTCTTCATGCAGGGGGACGTCGGTATGGCCATGGGTAAACTGTACGGCAACGACTTCAGTCAGACCACCATTTCACGTTTCGAGGCTCTCAACCTCAGCTTCAAGAACATGTGCAAGCTTAAACCCTTGCTGGAGAAATGGCTGAGCGATGCAGGTGTGTGTTTTTGTCAGTTTTTTTTTTTGGTTATTGGTGTTTCATGTTGGCATGCTTTACGATTCATGTGTTGCGTATGTGTTTTCATTATAGAAACAATGGCGATAGACAACATGCTGCCGAGCCCCAGTTCACTGTCCTCACCTCTGCTGGGCTTCGAAGGGTTGCCTGGACGCCGCCGAAAGAAACGCACCAGCATCGAGACCAACGTCCGCATTGCCCTGGAGCGCAACTTCATCTCGGTTAGCTGCACACATGAACACACACGCCGTACAACCAAATGCTGCAAGATACAGAAATCATGTTTTGTTCAAATTACTCATTCATTTGACTTGGATAATTCCGCATGGCACTCCTCGGCTTCATGACCTCCTTTTTGCTTTCTCATGATAAAAAATATATTGGTTCTCTTTTTGAAAATGCTGAATGCATTTTTTTTTTCTCTCTGGAGAAACGGAAGTCTACTAGCAAACTAATTTATTGCAATGTACAGTATAAGAATTATGTCACCACATTAAACCCTGTATACTTCTGCCATGATTGTAGAAGTATTGCTTGAGCATATTTTTATGCATTATTTAACATATAATATATCATATACTATAGGCTTAAATAAAAAAAATAATAAAATAACATGATACTTTTATAAATAAATGTATAATAATAAGTATGTTAAATTTCTTGCAATGAAAATAAAATATAATAATAATAATAAGTTTTATATTATCTTATGATAATTTGCTTGCAGTGTTCATTTGTAAGTTGCTTTGGACAAAATAAAATAATAATAATATAATAAAATAAAAAAATAAAATGCTTATTGGTTTACATGGTAACAAGTAGCAATAATAGTAGGTTCATCAAAAAACCAAAAGGGAGACAAGGCCTAAAGTTCACACATTTCTAGATCTTTTTAATGTTTTAAACTAAACAACACAGATTTATTAATCCCCAAGTTACAGTTGGCTGCACATGAGTCACAAAACCACTACAGTCACACTTTTTCTCTGGTAAGCACCACACCTTTGTTTATAAGACTGATGCATTTTTCCAAGGAAAACTCTAAGATCAAGTCTAGGCAAACAGCCAATACACTTGAGGCGACTCGTGCTGCTGCTTTCCATTTCTGAGTAACTCATTTTGCCGGTTGACATCACGCTGACAGAAACATTAACAACAAAGCATGTAACCAAAACATTTTCATTATCAAATAATACAGCAGTTATACAACAATTACAGGTCCTGTGTCCTCTCTGTGTCCTAATTTTGGAAAAAACAATTCCTAAAAGCACATTCTCACTCTTATGATTTCAATAAATCAGTGTTTACAGGCATCTTTGAGTTCCAGTTGCCTAACTGCGTCTTTGATTTACTGCATGCATTTACTCAAATATGTTGTGCATCAACATGGTCTCGGCCTGAATGCGGGTGTTTGGCATGTCTCATGTACTCATTCATCTCACCTCACCCCCTTCAGAACCAGAAGCCTACCTCGGAGGAAATCCTGCTGATGGCCGAGCAGCTCAACATGGAGAAAGAGGTCATCCGCGTCTGGTTCTGCAACCGACGGCAGAAAGAGAAGCGTATCAACCCCTCCAGCGCCACCCCTCCTCTGCCCACTCAGCCCCCAGCACCGACGCACAAACCCCCCTGCTACAGCCCGCACATGGTACACCCACTCATGGCTTTAGCGATTGGTCTAGCCCAAAGCCATTTCGACTGACAGCTGGTGTTGAAATGTTGTTTGGATGGTGCATGTCTGGTCATGTGTTTGAATAATGTTCCACTATAAAAGGAAATTGAACCTTTTGAAAGTAAAGGAAAATATTAAAGAATGTAATTATGAGCTGTATGTTTGTTAATTAGAGTGTCTTTCCTTTTGTCTATAGATGTCCAGTCAGGGACTGGCTCAGGTCGCTACCAGTCTCAGCACAACAGGTGAGAAGAGCAGTCAGAATGAATAATAGTGTTGTTCACTTCACATTTGTGGTTACAAGAACAGATGCTGAATCTCTCTCCTTGCATAGCCGTCAGTCCCACACCTTCTGTGGCCTGCCCCCTCAACCCCAGTGGACATGCAGCAATGAGCTCCGCCCCTTCTTCAGTGACTCCGCCTCCTCTCAGCACAGTCAGCCCCACTCCGCCGAGTCTCGGCAGCCCTGGCCTGAACACAGGGTAAGAAGATATTTAATGTGCTAAGGACAGGAACATCGTCTTTTGACACTGTTTGAATTTGAAATAAGGATAATACTAATTATGAGAATTAATAACAATTATTAATAATACATATTACATTATTATAAATTATTATAATATATAATTAATATAATATGTTATTCTAAATAAATAATAATTATTATTATTTTTATTTAATCTTTTTTTCGGTTTATTTACTAAGAAAGTAATATATTGAGTCAAAATATTATGAATGTTTATTTATTCTTGTTTATTATACTTTTAAATATTAGACATTTTAAACAATACTTGCAAATTTGCACAAATTTACACAAATGTCCAATGTTTTACATGAGATAAATGGTCTTAGAGCAGGAAATTAACCCAATCAATTATTTATTTGGTTGATTTCATCAACAACTATTATTATTGTTGTTGTTGTTATTAATAATAATAACAATAATAATCAATTATTTGTTTAGGTTGATTTAATTAACTAACAAGTAATATATTGAGTGGTAAAATATTGTCATCAATAATTTTGTCTTATTTATTATACTTTTTTATACATTTTAAACTGCTTGCAAATTGTTAAAAATAAGATAAATGATCTAGAGCAGGACTATTAAAAATGATGATGATGATTATTATTTCAATCATTATTTGTTTAGGTTGATTTAATCAACAAACAAACATATTATTATTATTATGATTACTATTATTATTTAACTAGAAATTAATCCAATCAATTACTTGTTTAGGTTGATTTAATCAACTGACAACTATATTGTTATTATACAATTTTTTTATTGTTATTATTATAATTATTATTATTATTATTATTATTATTATTGCTATTATTAATCAATAATTGATTAGGTTGATTTAATTAACTAAAAACTAATATATTGAATGGTAAAATACTGTAAATGTTCATTTATTCTTATTTATTACACATTTGAACAATATTTGCAAATTTGCACAAATTCACTATCCAATGTTGCAAAATGATCTTAGATCAAGATTATTACAAATATGTGTAGTAAATTTTCTATTAAACATGAAAATAATTTTTTTTAGGTTGTTTAAATCAATTAACTATAATTGAATCATAAAATATTGTGAATGTTTATTTTATTATTATGATACGTCTAATATTCATGGATATTTGCATAAATCCAGCATCCAGTGTTCTATATTACCGCAATCATAAATTTTAAGACTGTGATTACAACAGATCATTATTCTGTCAGTAGCTTTCATTATGACTAAGCATTCTGAAGTGAAATAATTACAGCTTTATACTTGTTTTCGCATTGAAATCTCTATTCTCAGTTGTGTTCCAAACCTGTCCATTTGAATGTAAATGTAATTTCTTGCTCTCGAGTTTTCTTTCTTTTGCCTGCCTTAATTCTTTCCTGCATGTGAAATGATCACAAACTCCACGATGGACATGGATGTTCTTGAAATGTCACTAAAAAGGCTTGCTTCTCTCCGCATGTATGAATGGCGTATGTTTGTGGACACGTGTAAATGACACATCACACACGTTACAGGAACACAATGATGGGTGTAAGCACAGGAATGAACCAGGCCCTCATCAGCAGCAACCCTCTGGCCACAATGCAAGGTTTGTCATAGAGGACGACAAAAAGTGTACAAAAGTAGATAGAGACACATTGATTAAAAGAAATACAATGTAAAACGTGAATCCTTACCATCATTCCCCATCAAAGAGCCTTCTACTATTTTCAGTTTTGCTGGGATGTGTTTGAACAATACCAGAAAATGAAAATCTCTCACTACATATTCATCACATCTTCATCCTCACTACTTACATACATGTGTTTGTCTGCGTGTGTGTGAGAAGAACTGTGTTTGTGCACCTTGTCTGTGTCTTTCAAAAGCACCTGCCATTTCTATGCCCTTATATTTGTTCTTGAGCTCATTTTCATCCTCATCTCTTGAAAACTTTTCCACCAACACAGTACTGGAGCCGACGCACAATCTAGAACTGCTACAAAGGCAACTCTGGGCCAATGTGTTGCCTCGCAGTTGACCAAACACCCTGTATCTATTTTGGTTGTGTTGCACAGCTACTTCCCTGTCTCTTTATATATATATATATATATATATATATATATATATATGTATGTATATACAGTACAGTCCAAAAGTTTGGAACCACTAAGATTTTTAATGTTTTTAAAAGAAGTTTCGTCTGCTCACCAAGGCTACATTTATTTAATTAAAAATACAGTAAAAAACAGTAATATTGTGAAATATTATTACAATTTAAAATAACTGTTTTCTATTTGAATATATTTCACAAAGTAATTTATTCCTGTGATGCAAAGCTGAATTTTCAGCATCATTACTCCAGTCTTCAGTGTCACATGATCCTTCAGAAATCATTCTAATATGCTGATCTGCTGCTCAAGAAACATTTAATGTGTACAATTGTACAAAATATTTGGGTACAATATTTTTTTTCAGGATTATTTGATGAATAGAAAGTTCAAAAGAACAGTGTTTATCTGAAATCTAATCTTTTGTAACATTATAAATGTCTTTACTGCCACTTTTGCTTGATTTAATGCATCCTTGCTGAATAAAAGTATTCATTTCTTTAATTTCTTTTCAAAAAAATAAAAATAAAAATTCTTACTGACCCCAAACTTTTGAACGGTAGTGTATAATGCTACAGAAGCTTTGTATTTCAGATAAATGCTGTTCTTTTGAACTTTCTATTCATCAAGGAATCCTGAAAAAAAAAGTACACAACTGTTTTCAACATTGAAAATAATCATAAATGTTTATTGAGCAGCAAATCAGCATATTAGAGTGATTTCTGAAGGATCATGTGACACTGAAGACTGGAGTAACGATGCTGAAAATTCAGCTTTGCATCACAGGAATAAAATACTTTGTCAAATATATTTAAATAGTACACAGTTATTTTAAATTTTTTAAATTATTTTAAACTTCTTTTAAAAACGTTAAAAATCTTAGTGGTTCCAAACTTTTGGACTGTACTGTATATATATAATATGTATGTATGTGTGTGTGTATATATATATATATATATATATATATATATATATATATATATATATATATATATATATATATATATATATATATATATATATATGTGGAGAGAGAGAGATATATGCTGAAAATTCAGCTTTGCCTTCACAGGAATAAATTACATTTCTAAAAATATATTATCTCTTTCCCCGCCATTGACAGAATTTTCCATAATTTATGACAGAACGCTTCCCCGTCATTGACAGAATTTTCTGGCAACCCGTATTTTGACTGTTATACGGTAGGGGGGCGCTGTTACGGATCATCTGAAAGAGTACAGAATCTCCAAATCAAAACACAGGCGAAGAAGAAGCATACACAAGTGATAAAGGCATAGCTTACACATGTTAGCTAACACGACCATCAAACATTAAACAGCATATGAATCAAAAGCATATGAATGAAATGTTGACCCAGGAAGAGGTATAGGACTGGGGGTGTTGATGGACTCGATCTACTCTATCTATGTTTTGATCATCTTTCTGAATCCCATTGGGAAGTAGTCTTTGACAAAAACGCGTTTTTCTCAGCTTTTTTGTTCAAAATGTTGCATTTTTTTTATGAAACCTACCAACACAAGTGTTGATAAAAAAAAGAAGAATGCATGAAGTTAATTGTTTTTAAAGCAGGGACTTTGTTCTTTCTTTTGATATATTGCATGTTCAGATATTCATAAAACAAAATATTCTTGGGGCCATGAAAGTTTTGTAAAAATGATCAAAAATGCTGGTGCTAGCTAGCAACTTTTTAAAAAAAATGCTGGTGGGGAAAATTTATCAAATAAATGAAGTCTTGGTGAGCATAAGAGATTCTTTCAAAAACATTTTTAAAAATCTTACCGTCCCCAAACTCTTGAGAAGTAGTATGTATATTATTAAAATTACATGAAAGCTGACATGATAACATAAAGGCACTGAATTTAATTACTTCAAATATTAAGATACATTTTAAAAACTAGTAGTCAATAAGACTTGCTTTGTGGGCGGCAATCACCAGCACCATTTTGGTGGAAAAGGGGCATCGCACAGCCATTGTACGTTTTTCGTAAGAGTACATACATGCATATATGCCCTAATTTTCTATCTTCATGTTTATTTCCTTCTCTTCTTTCATTTTTTTTTTTTCACAGCCCTAGCTGCCAGTGGTGGCCAGATTCCCATTTCCGCTCTTGAGGGCAGCGGTCAAATGTTCCTGGGTGGAGCTGGAGGTCCAGGAGCTGGTCTGCGCCAGTCCCTCTTCCTAAACCGCCCCACTTTACTGCCCTTGGCGAGGAGCGCAGGCATGGGTCTGGTCGGCACCCCAAGGGCTTCTCCGCCCCCTGGCGCCAGAGGCGCAAGCCCAGACTCGTGCTCCATCTCCCCCTGCTCAAGCCCCGCCTCCTTCTGCTCATTAGGCGAAGCCTCGCCACCCCCTCTGGGCGGAGCTATGGCCGAGTGACGCCCACACCAAGCTGCTGCACTTGAGGGGAGTCAGAGGGACGGAAGAAAGAAGACAAACAAGACTCGCCTTTTCAACCAAAGCCATCTCTCAATCCCTCCATTTCTCTCTTGTGCTCTCTCTCTCATTATGTCTTTGAATGCCAAAAATACAGAGAAATGAGCAGAAGAGAACAGGGATAAGGAGAGAACAGAACGGGGGACTGTTTAAACCAAAAAATTTATCTATTCAGCGTGGAGAGGTGGCTTCAACGGAGCTACTTTGAGAATGTACATTTATTCCTCTCTGAATGGAAAAAGACAAACCTACATGAACAGATTTTTGAGGGCAGGGTCGTGAGCCAAAAGACTTTACGAAGAAACAACAACAAAAAAAGAAAACGGGTGGCAACGAATGGAACAAAGGAAGGACATTTGACAAGTGTCACTGGATGGTAGAAAGAGAAACCAAAAATAAACACATGGAAGAAGAATGGAAAGACTCACAAAGACAAAAAATGACGAAAAATACCAAAACCAAAATACCAAAAACCAAAACCAAAAAATCGGAGAGAAAAGCTTTACCTAAGACTTTGAAACCTGAATTGTCCAGGATCAGATTAACTCTACAAAACACCAAAAACATTTTGCTCAATTTTCATTGTTTTCCATGCACCCCTTATTATGTAAACTCAGTTTTTTCTTTTTCTTTTAAACTGTTTGTAAATGTATTTCTCAATCTACCTCTGCTATCAACTATTTAGATTTTTCATTCTTTTTCATTCCATTTTCACTTTTGATCCGTGACATTTTCATCAGCAATTTTTCCTGTCTGACTTAAGATGGAAAACACAGAACGACAGAAGAATTTAGAGGGATTTTGTCTCCACTTTAAACAGTATTACACACAAACACACACATATACACTGAATTTACTGTGATGCGTATCCCGATTCCCCTATCCGTCAGTGATCATCCGCTGGAATCCATGCCTCAAACTTTGACACACTTTTCTTGGATACCAAAGCATTTATCTGGCCTTTTGCGTCAGCTGAAAAGAGCTCAGATGACAAGACCTCAAAAAAATGTAAAAAAAAACCCAACATACACAAGGACAAATTTTTAAATAAATAAATCCCCCTGAGCCCCCAAACCCCTGCCCTCCATCCTCTCCGGACCCCTCTCCTGTGCCTCGGAAAAAAATGCGTGATGAAAAAGGCCAAACGAAATAAAGGAACGACGGGCGAGTGGAGCAGCGACCGAAGAGGATCCGAGGAAACGTGCAGGGGGGGAATCCGACGACCGAGACGCGGAGGGGAGATGTCACCGTTGTCGCTTTTTGTTTATTTTTCCAACACGCGGATTAAACCAAAAATGAAACCAAACCAAACCAAACCAAAACCAATGGACTAAAACTGAACTTTACTCAATGGAATGAAACCAAATACTAGGAGTGGACCACAGGAGGTGGACAAGGAGGATGTTTTAGAGTAGCAAGACTCGATGACGTGAAAAGACTCAACATGGCTTTGACCAGAAGATCATTCCTTCACCTCCTCCCTCCTTTCCGTTAAGTCGATGCTTTCACTCTCCTTCCTGGACGGGAGAATATTTATTAACCTCATCGAACTGAACTTCAGAATATATATATATACATATATATTTTGTTTTATTGCTTTTTCCTCTTGGTCTGTCTGTTTATGCTGTATGACTCGTCTCATTGCTTTATATTTTTGGGATAATGGGGTGACGTATTGCCTATTTTCATATTTTGTGTGTTTCGTCATTTTGAATTGATCGTGCCGGGGGGTTTCCCTCATCAGGCGGTTTGAAACAATACTGTGAACATGTAGCTTCCAAGTTTTGCTTCGATTGCGAATGTTGTGAAACGATAAGCCAAAACTGAAGAAATACCAAAAGCGAAAACTTTTTCTTTTTTGACGCCAAATAGCAACCTAACCAATGCACAACGCTTGGAGAAAGACCGTATTGGTGCTAGGTCTCTTCGAGGAGAGATAGGGAGCAAAGAGAGAGACGTGTGTGTGTGTGAGTGCGTGTGAACGTGGAAGCTCATCTCCAGCATGGAAACCAAACCGAAACACGACCGTTAAGCCAACTTTCGCTCGGCGTGTCGGCCAAACCGTTTTTGACTATGTGATCTTAGACGCATACAAAAACGTGGACAAACGAGAAATGTAGAGGTTGTGGGGGACGGGGTGGGACGGGGTTTAAAAGCAACTGGAAATCCAGTTGACGTTACACTTCTAGAGGGAATGTACCTGTTAGTGCTTTGATAGATTTTGTAGGAAAAAAAAATCTATGTTCAACTGCTTACTATTGCTAATGTAAAAAAAAAAAAAAAAAAAGGCTGTGATAAAAATAGTCCTTATGAAATGTTGATGATGATGATGATGATGATGACTTGATTTTAGACCAAAAGCTTTAAACTGTCTCTCTTTGATTTTTTTTTTCCCTCGAAAATTTGTATTTATTGTGTGAGGGGAGGGTGTATCGATGATTTATATGTTTCCAACTCTTCATCTTATTTATTGGCTTATTTATGTATTTATAGCATTTTAATTTATCGATTCGGTCTTTTTTTTAATCTTCTTAAAACCAAACTGGGGAAATATGGGGTAACTTCAGAAAAATAACCAAGTGTCAATGTTTAACTAATGACAAACTCAAGTTTTTGAAACCAAAACTCGCTACTAAAACTGACTGTTGTTTCTGTGGGCACCTTTTCAAAAAATCTGTCCACCGCTTTCGAGAGATGAAAAGTTTCCAAACTATGTCTCTATAACTTGATGTAATATATAGTTATGGGCTAATTTTAAGCATAACTCTTGTTCCAATTTTTTCTTTTTTTTTAGATTTTGCTCTGTTTTTTAAAAGCATTGGATGAGGGAAAAAGAGTGAGAGAGATACGCTTCTGCATATACCTCATGTTTGATTAGAAATGCCAAATAGATGGAAAAAAAGCTTTAAGAATTTGACAAAGGGGAGCAGAGGAGATGTTGCTCAGGAGAGGGTATTTTAGCGTCTTTTTCGCGTGAGTATAAAGGTTCACAGACTTCCCCAGATTACCTATCCAACGTCTGGTTCAAATATCCGGCCCACGATCGGTGTCGAAGAACGGTTGACGGCAGATTTTGTTTTCACATCGGTTTTCTATGTGTACGTTGCTCATGTGATTATTGGTTTTTGTATATATCTCTGTGTGTTGGTGTGTGTGGACGGCTCTGCTGTAGAGGGCCCTGAATGATACCAAAGTTAAACCTCTACCGCGGGGCCTCTCACATACTAGACGCGCTCAAATGCATGGACGTTCTTGTAGACATGCACACGCAAAACTGTTCTTCAACCATATACAGCAGGAATGTCTACGACTGCATCGTTGTCATTGTGCAGTATGTTCTGTTGTTTTGCATTGCCAAATAGAGGTTACTCTCACATTTAAACGGCATTGTTTCTTTCTTAGCTACATTCGAATTAGAACGTAGAACAGTTTGTTCAGTTATTTTGACGGTTTACTGGGTTTAATTGAATATGAAATGCTACATTTTATTTTCCTGTTTTGTTTTTTTTCCCTTCAACTACTACAGCTTCAATCCAAAGGTAACTGATTAGGTCAACAAAGGAAGATTTCCATGCTAAAACCTCAAGAGTTGAAACCAAAGAGTTCTGCCGTAACATGTTGTCAGGAAACATGCCAATGCTTTTTCTTTTGTTCTCAGAACACATACCCGCTTCTCTTTTTGACATTTGATGTTGATGATGATGATGATAACTACATTACGATGGTCACTTTCGACTCTGTATCTGCGTTTTTGCGAAGATCCTTTTTTCTCTCTGTCGGTGTGTCTCGCTCTTACCTCAGAAGCTCTTCATGGAATTTGTAATCCGCTCTGGATTTGAATCTGGATTTTGTTCAGAACTGTTGAACTGTCTGTTACTCATCGCTCTCTGTGTGCCTGTTGTATGGGGTGGGAACGGGGTGGGCAAAGACGGGAGGGGGCCAAACAGCCAATAAGTGTTAGGATTAAAGTGCAACTTTAGACCAAATATGTGTCCATGTCTGGTTCTGTTCTTTATCTTTCAAAAAGCTTGTGTGTGTGTACCCTTAACTCTAGGTTAATATTTTCAAACCTTAGGTTAAGTAATGTTTCACACCCTGGGTTATGAAGCACTTTTGCAGTGCCAAAGGTATCAAACAACGTGACAGCCAATCATAAGGTAAACAATGCCTACCTTTCTGAGAAACACTGTTGATATTTGAAATCAACCCAAACAAACACGCCCCTCCGCCCCCAAAATGCACAAACACAATGCAAGAGTGGATGTCTCTTTATAAAGCGAAATAATGGTTTGGGAAAAATAAAGCCAAGATTACAAACAAAAGACAAGGAAGAACATAAAATGAACAATTAGTACACAAGAAGCAAGAGTTTGTTGTTAGTTGCCAGCAGAACACCAGCTCCAGACAAACAAAAACACTCAAAACTGTCCCTGTTACTATAGCTAACATTACTACAACAACAGCATATCTTGGTTACTTACATGTGGAGCAGAAACAATGCAACCTCAGTGTCCATTTTCAGGCCTTCCCGCTTCTGTCTCTCCAGCGCTGGAAAGCTTTTCTAATATTAACATGGGTCCTAAAGGTCTTGCCTGATTATAACCCCTTTTTTCCCAGTGAAATTTCTCTGACCTTTTCTCTTTTGTAATGTCTTAGCCATCTCTCTTTCTACAGTTCTTCTTCAGATTTCTTCAACTCTGCCTCTTGCTCACTCTCTCCTCCCCCATCATGAGTGTTTATGCCCCCTGCTGCTGATAAAAGTGTTTTGTGGTACTCAGTCCAATTCACTTTCAACAGCATTTCTCAGAAATTGCTTACTGCACCTTTAAATATTCATGCACTTTATAGTCACAGAAACGTGTGCACTGGGTTTAGTTTCAGCGTCTGAGGGAAACAAGTTACGTACATTATGTAACTGCGGTAACTGCTTCACTGAATATTATCTCTTGCTCATGCACAGGTCGAGTCTAATAACAACAAAATCATCACATGACCTGGAATGTCATGGGGATCCGCCTATTTAACCCTGTGACACCCAGCAAACTGTCTCTACAGAATCTTCTCTCCCAGACACTGAGTGACAGGGTGCTCTGGTGGTCCTCCAGAACTCATAGAACTGCAGGTGCATAAGTAACTCTCATTCTGTTTCATTCTTACTGACCGCCAGATGCAGTGCCTCACAGTGGATGGCTCATAACAAAGTCACGGCGAGAATTCTCCTAACCTTAAACAGAAGTTGAGGGTCCTAACAAGACTGCCGTTTCCATAGCACCAGGCACCATCACATTACTTCTTTAGTATCTGGAGAAGGTATCACTGGATGACCAAATAGCCGCTGCACAAATGTTCATTAGAGGGACACCTTTTAATGCTGCCGAAGATGTTGAGGATAATTCTCGTCGAATGACACCTTACTCCGGCTGGTAACATAAGGTTGTTGGCCTTGTATGCCTAATCCTCTTGGTGTACTCCAATCAGTGAAAAACTTCCACCTGCAAGCATAAATATTCCTGGTGGAGGGTGCTCTAGAATTCAGGATTGTGTTTTACACCTTTATATCACAAGATTTCCTCGGCAGCCAGACACAAAGCTGCAGCCGATCTAGGGTTGGGTGAAGGTCCTGTCTAATAGGCAGGCTTTAGGGCTACCCTTTGAGAAGCCTGCATAACATTAGGAACCATGGCCTCCCGGGCCAATTCAGTGCCACTAAAAGCATCCTGTAGTGCCTTTGAAGTATCCTGTGGAGAGCTGGTAGAATTAGAGGGCTGGGGAAAAAGCATAGAGTAGCAGATCTGGCCAGGTATGCGTTAGCGCATTCTGACCCAACAGATTGGACTTCTTTGTCCAGGAGAACCACAGGGGACAGTGGGTCAAGGCCTCTGAGGCAAAGAGATCCACCTCTGCCAAATCATCTGAACTACTTGTGGATTGAGTCTCCATTCTCCTGGTGAAGGTCTGTGGCAGGACGAGAAGTCTGCCACCACATTCAAAACTCCTGCTACATGCATCGCCCTGATGCTTGCACCGAGGGAACGCCCATGTCAGAAGGTGCTATGCCACTCTCAGAGACTTGCTGGACCTCGTGCCGCCCTGATGATTGATATGATTTACCACTGACATTGTCCATTCTGATGAGAATGAGAACTCAGGTACTGTCCATTTCTTCTGATCATCCTTGAAATGGTTCTACACCTTCATTTGAGTCCAGCTGTGTTTGATTATACTGATTGGACTTGATTAGAAAAGCCACACACCTGTCTATATAAGACCTTACAGCTCACAGTGCATGTCAGAGCAAATGAGAATCATGAGGTCAAAGGAACTGCCTGAAGAGCTCAGAGACAGAATTGTGGCAAGGCACAGATTTGGCCAAGGTTACAAAAAAATTTCTGCTGCACTTAAGGTTCCTAAGAGCACAGTGGCCTCCATAATCCTTAAATGGAAGACGTTTGGGACGACCAGAACCCTTCCTAGAGCTGGCCTTCCGGCCAAACTGAGCTATCGGGGGAGAAGAGCCTTGGTGAGAGAGGTAAAGAAGAACCCAAAGATCACTGTGGCTGAGCTCCAGAGATGCAGTCGGGAGATGGCAGAAAGTTGTAGAAAGTCAACCATCACTGCAGCCCTCCACCAGTCGGGGCTTTATGGCAGAGTGGCCCGACGGAAGCCTCTCCTTAGTGCAAGACACATGAAAGCCCGCCTAAAGGACTCCAAGATGGTGAGAAATAAGATTCTCTGGTCTAATGAGACCAAGATAGAACTTTTTGGCCTTAATTCTAAGCGGTATGTGTGGAGAAAACCAGGCACTGCTCATCACCTGTCCAATACAGTCCCAACAGTGAAGCATGGTGGTGGCAGCATCATGTTGTGGGGGTGTTTTTCAGCTGCAGGGACAGGACGACTGGTTGCAATCAAGGGAAAGATGAATGCGGCCAAGTACAGGGATATCCTGGACGAAAACCTTCTCCAGAGTGCTCAGGACCTCAGACTGGGCCAAAGGTTTACCTTCCAACAAGACAATGACCCTAAGCACACAGCTAAAATAACGAAGGACTGGCTTCACAACAACTCCGTGACTGTTCTTGAATGGCCCAGCCAGAGCCCTGACTTAAACCCAATTGAGCATCTCTGGAGAGACCTAAAAATGGCTGTCCACCAACGTTTACCATCCAACCTGACAGAACTGGAGAGGATCTGCAAGGAGGAATGGCAGAGGATCCCCAAATCCAGGTGTGAAAAACTTGTTGCATCTTTCCCAAAAAGACTCATGGCTGTATTAGATCTGTATTATTGTATTATTCTACTGAATACTAAGCAAAGGGTCTGAATACTTAGGACCATGTGATATTTCTTTTTTAATAAATCTGCAAAAATGTCAACAATTCTGTGTTTTTCTGTCAATATGGGGTGCTGTGTGTCCATTAATGAGGAAAAAAAATGAACTTAAATGATTTTGGCAAATGGCCGCAAATGGCTGGAGTGAAAAATTTAAGGGGGTCTGAATACTTTCCGTACCCATTGTATATGCCTGAATAAGAACATTGTCTGTGAATCTGCACTGAGGCCATGGGCAGAGAGCACTTCTGTAGCTCCTCAATTTAATCTTTGGATGGGGGAATGGGTCTTGCTGCTCCTCTGAAAAAAGACACTGGAGGGAGCAGCCACTGTGGGCTTTGGGATTTTCCTCTTTACCTCTCTTACTGGTAGAGGCACTCACTGCTTAGTGCTGTAGTACTACTCGTCTGGACTCGAGACGTTTTTCTATTGTCTCGGACTTGTCTTGGACTTGGTCACTGGTCTCAACCGAGTCCAGCAATATGCTTTTTTCTGAAATGAACATGTTATTTAGCGATGGGCAATGAAACGTGCCATTAAACGGGCTGTGGGGCTGCAGACCGGCAGCCTCTGTACTCTCTGTCGCTCGTGTCGGCTCTAACGTAGCACAGACATGAGCGTGGGCACACACACACAGCGGTCGCCATGAAGTGAAGAGGAGTACTAAGTAGGCCTACATGCAATAAAAACTTAGTGAATAAAAAGACAAAATTTATATATAGTGACTTTGCTGCTGTAAACTTTAATGTTGCTGCTATAGAAACAACATTTAGTTTTTTAATTTATGCAAATATTCTATTCAAATCTTGTAATGCAGTGGTTCCCAAACTGGGGTAGCCTACATGACAGAGGGGGTATGCAAACAAAATGCTGAGCTTTGCCGTTCATTTAATTCTACCCCACCTTAATATAACATTAAAACAAAGCATGCATTTCTAAAAAGCAAAATGTCGCAAATACATGACATCTAATCAAATTACCTCACCTTTTGCTGTCAAAACTGACTGTATCCACACAATCAGCGTATGAGAAGTTGCGTGCAGAATACATCAGCTGCATCAGCCTACTGCCATTCTCCACAATAATTAATTTCGGTGGAAACGCAGATAATGTAGGCTACCATTGTAAAAGTGGGGTTTTAGCACTTACTAGCATGAAGAACAAATAGCCTAGGGCACAGGCTGGTCTCGATTTATTTAAGACTAGCACCCTGTGTGCATTCTTGTTTTTAATATTGATAACATATTATACAAGCAAAAATTCAATTTTTCCCAAATATCCACATTATTGCAAACGTGACATTGATTTTATATAACGGTTCAACAAACAAAAGGGTAATATTAAGTGAGGTACATTTTAAACACTGTATTGTTTGCTGTATTTTGCGAAATAATAGTTCCAACAAAACAAAATAATTGTTCCAACGAAAGCCACAGCAGAACTGCAACTCACAGCAATGTTTTGTGAAAGAATCTGTGACTGTGAAGAAATCATGAGAGTCAATGATTCAATTACCCATTCAAAAATACAGCCATTAAGACAGTGACTTAGTGCCACCTACTGGCAGTTTTAGTTCAATATTTAAAGTATCACATCATTTGAACATAATTGCTTATTTCTATATTGGACATTTTTAATTTAAAACATTGTTTATTTTATAAAGGTATTTATAAAGGTAAAAAACAGCACTTTAATGAACAATCAGTTTGAGGGGGAAAATATTGTTCCTTAAAGGGTTAGTTCACCCAAAAATGAAAATTCTGTCATTTATTACTTACCCTCATGCTGTTCTACACCCGTAAGACCTTCGTTCATCTTTGGAACACAAATTAAGATATTTTAGTTGAAATCTGATTGTTCCGTGAGGCCTGCATAGGGAGCAATGACATTTCCTCTCTCAAGATCCATAAAGGTACTGAAAACATATTTAAATCGGTTCATGTGAGTACAGTGGTTCAATATTAATATTATAAAGTGACGAGAATATTTTTGGTGCGCCAAAAAAACATGAAGCATCGGCACATAATGAATCAGCGTATCGAATCATGATTCAGATCGCGTGTCAAACTGCAAACGTCTGAAATCACGTGACTTTGGCGCTCCGAACAGCAGATTCGACACACTGATTCATCTGTGCTCTGATGCTTCCTGAAGCAGTGTTTTGAAATCGGCCATCACGATATAAGTCGTTATTTTGTTTTTTTGGCGCACCAAAAATATTCTCGTCGCTTTATAATATTAATATTGAACCACTGTACTCACATGAACCGATTTAAATATGTTTTTAGTACCTTTATGGATCTTGAGAGAGGAAGTGTCATTGCTCCCTGAAGGCCTCACGGAGCCATCAGATTTCAACTAAAATATCTTAATTTGTGTTCTGAAGATTAACAAAGGTCTTACGGGTGTAGAACGGCATGAGGGTGAGTAATTAATGACAGAATTTTCATTTTTGGGTGAACTAACCCTTTAATGGAAAAGGTGTGACTGCAGCAGTCTAAGTGAAAGAGAGGGGGAATGCAGAAGGAGGTTAAACGCAGGGGGTACGCGACTGTAAAATGTTTGGGAATCACTGCTGTAGTGAATTTAAAAACAGCCAATGCAAAATGATTATCTTAGAATAGAAGATATGCTGTCTCTCGCATCACATAAATTCTCAATAGTTATGTAAGTGGTCTTATTTTTTTCGGTCTTTGTCTTGACTCTGTCATTTGGACTCGGACTTAACTTGGACTTGAACCTCTTTGGACTCGATCTTGACTTGGACTCGAACCATTTGGACTTGGACTTGTCTTGGACTTGACAAAGGTGGACTTGACTACAGCCCTATCACTGCTTCCACCCTTTTATGCTTAGACGTCACTTTGCCCTGCCGAGGAAGTGCATCTGAGGTCAAGAGTCCCTCTGGAAACTCTCTGCTCCCATGACGACATGGTGCTACAATTCATACAGGCATCATCAGTGAGGTCCTGCTTCTGATATCCCAAGCCTAAGCAGGGTGGACAGCAGTCATGTCCATCATCCTCCTGTAAAGTGGCCCTGCACACAGTGCATGTCAGGCTAAGTTGTCCATATTGCCACAACAGTACTTACTGAAGCCTGAGCGAGAACACTCTGGGTGCCACTAGAATACTAAAAAATGACTGTGATTTTAACAGTAAAAGACTGTAAAAATGCTGCGGTGAAAAACTGTTAATTGGTTTACAGAAAGTTCCCGTACTATATACGGTGAATAACTGTAATAGATTTAATGGTACATTTAATGTAATTTTACAGTAAAATACCGTTAAATTCACAGTTTTTGGAAGTGAAAATAACAATTCATTGTAAAATATACAGTGAAAAACCGTAAATTGACATTCCCACAATTCCCTTCGTGACACTTCACAGTTGATATATTTTCGTTGAAATAACTCTGTTTCTTCTTGGGTTTTTCTCTTTTTTTTTTTCTAATCAGTTATGTACATTAGGGTTTTATGTTACACCTAATGTTGTTAAATTAATGTTTATTGCATTTTTACAATGTCATGTGTGTTACCATGATGGTGTTTAGTGTGTGTGTGAATGACACTGCGTGCACCTTCTATATATATTAGTATTGTCCTTCTCAGCTTGTGGAAAAGCTGCTTGTGATAAACTTTGATTAATCATGTGACTCTCATCACCACTGTGTTTGGTGATTGTCAGTGTATTATAAAGGTGCAAAACAGATATTAGTACTTCATTAGGTTGGTAAATTAACATTAATATCAGTTAATGAAATATGTTATTTTACCGTAAATTTAACACATTTTTTTTGCTACCGTATTTTTTACGGTAAAATTCTGGCAACCACAGCTGCCGTTTTTTTACCGTAAATTTTACTGGGATTTTTTTTACAGTGTATAACGGTACAGGATCACATTATTTTTAAACAGCACAGCTATAGTGCGAATCCCTCAGGTATCAAGGTATCAATACAGAGCGAAAACACTCATTATAACATGATGCATATATATAGGCCCAAACTGAATGGCACAAACACTTTTCACTGCCACCATGTGCATATGAATGACATTGATTAAGCCACTGGTCTGTTTCATAAACAAAACAATCTCTGGTGCGTACGTAAACAAACTTACTGCACTCTGGCAGCATCTGGAATGAACAGACGAATATCTCCTAACAAAGTTTGTCTTCAGTCCACCACAGCCTCTGTAGGACGCATTAACATGCGGCTCCAACAAAAACATTTGTTACAAGGCTGTCAAAGACTTCAAGGTATTGTGAATGAAAGTTTTCTTTCGACCTGCAACCTTTGCACGTATGCGAGAAGATTATAGGGATGGTTTGGATGTTATGGGGTTGAATGAGGGGATCCCCATGACATTCCAGGTCATGTGATGACTTTGTTGTTTTTAGACTCAACTTGTGCTTGAGCAAGAGATATAATATTCAGTGTGAAGCACCACCTCTGGCGTTCAGTAAGAACTAAATGGAGTGTGTGAAGTGCAGTGATGTAAGAGTTAAATTAATCAGTTTAAGCTGTGAGTTTGCTTACTACAACAAGTCGCTGGCTTGTTCTGACTCTTGCACTTGTCCAATCAATGTTTTAAATTTTGTAATTATGCAAATAAGAATGCTATTTTTTTAAGAATGCTAAGAATGCTGGGTTTTTTTTGTTTGTTTTTTTGATTATAACTGTTGACAGACTCATGGTGAAGGCCTGATGGGTTAATACAATGGTTGCACTGTATAGGCGAACTGTGTTTTCAGATTTTCTGAGCGAACTATCTAACCATTATTCCCCAGAGCAATCATGATACTCGAGAAGGACTATCCATCAATAAGTGTGTCTTCTAAATGACAGGTAACTGAAGATAATTTTATGTTAGCTAAGAAATGGTTAGTTATGAAAGAGAACTTTTAAGTCACACCTGCCAACTGTCACGCAATGGAAATCCAGGTCCTTAGGAGAAAAATATTAAGTATGGGAATGTAAGGCATTCCCAAACACTTTCAAGTTTTAACACTAACAAGCTGATGACTGTTCAGGCCGGAGTCTCTAAGAACCACTCTCTTAAAAGCTAGTTATGATGTGTTTTGAAAAATTGGTCAAGCAGTTCTTGACCTCTTTTGCTATGTGACATCATTGTGCTGTCACTTCTAAACACATGACGCATAAATATTTGGACTGTTTGAAATCCCTAATAGTCTGTTTACCCTCTACCCGTCTACCTTTAATGAAGCATGTCCTAGTTTTAGAAAAGTAGCCCATAGATGGCAAGTCCATTTGATATGGGCAGTGGTAAATGACTACAGTACATGCACAATGTAATTTTTAAATTATATTTTTATATTTTTTAATATTAAAAACATGGTAGTTCCATGCTACTTTGTGTAGCTACATTTACTCAATTTCATTGAAAATAAAATATGAGTTTTAAACAAATACCTACACAATCATTTGCATATGGTTTATTGGTTTCTAACCAGTTTCAAGCTAGTCAAACAGCCAACAAAAACATCATCTTGACCACTCTTACCTGGTAAGACCAGTCGGTTTGTTGCTGGTCTACTTGCTTGAAATACTTAATGACCAGTTAGAAAACAGTGATCAAACATTTTAGAACACAGCTTCCTTTAATGTTCTTCAGAACGTTAGGAAAACAAGGAGTCGCGATTCCCACACGCTTTTCCCCGCCTATTTTTCATTCTGACTCGATCATAGACGGATTCGATTAACTTGAATTTTTGCAGAGATGTGCAATACCAAAGTTAGCCACTAGATGGACGGCAAACTCCATCTGCTTTCACATGGCGACCCTCAGTTTCTCAGCAAACAGATTTTACTAGATTACGGGAAGATTTCCGCCTGCAAAACAGACCAAGTGTCTGCGGTGAGAATTCAAATAACCTCTTGACTGTTAAATTACCATTTCGTGACAGAACCCGATGTGATGGGTGAGTTATTTTGAATACATATTTGAATGTTAGCTGTGAGTCTGAATAGTGGTTTGAAGCTGCGAAACAAGTACAAATGCTTTTTAACGTCAGGAAATCTTCTTTTCCCATAGGCCTAGTTGAAATTAAAAGACATAAATTACTATATTTGACCTATTTTTGAATTCACGATCAATCTATGTCTAATTATATAAAAAATATATGAAGTAAAATCATGTCCTGTGATGTAGTTAAAGAGTCAGTGATTTTACAGGGAAACAAAAATATCCAAATGGTTGAATTTACCTATTACTTTACCTGTGTAGCATTTTGTCGTAGAAGCCTGTTGTTACTCACATTTTAATGGTCTGAGGTCTAACTAGTAGTAAGAGTAGGTCATGTAGGGCCTACCCTTAGGGGGGACCCAAATCCAGCCTAATTATACAGAGCTTCCACAAGACAGATCATTTGACTTGTTTTGCAAGCAGCACCAATTATTCGGTTACTTTTACACATCCCCACTAATCTAATTGACTGTGTATGTATACTTGAATAATGTGTTAAATGGTTAGTTCACCCAAAAATGAAAATAATGTCATTTATTACTCACCCTCAAGACCTTCGTTCATCTTCTGAACACAAATTAAGATATTGTTGATGAAATCTGATGGCTCAGTGAGGCCTCTATTGAGAGCAAAGCCTTTGAAACACTCAAGGTCCATAAAGGTACTAAAAACATATTTTAAACAGTCCATGTCACTCTACTTTAATATTATAAAGTCATGAGAATACTTTTTGTGCGCCAAAAACAAAATAAAGACTTTGCAACAGTATCTATTAGGGCCGATTTCAAAACGCTGCTTCAGAGCTTTACGAATTGAATCAGTGAATCGGAGCACCAAAGTCATGTGATTTCAGCAGGAGATCCGAATCACTAATTCGAAACAAAAGATTCATAAAGCTCAGAAGCTTCATGAAGCAGTGTTTTGAAATCAGCCCATATAGATATTGTTGAAAAGTCGTTATTTTTAAAAAAATTTTTTGTGGCTTTATAATATTAAGATAGAAACACTGAACTCACATGAACCGTTTCAAATATGTTTTTGGTACCTTTATGGACTTTTGAATGGCTTTGCTCTCAATAGAGGCCTCACTGAGCCATCAGATTTCATCAACAATATCTTAATTTGTGTTCTGAAGGTGAACAAAGGTCTTAAGGCCAGAACACACCAAGCCGACATCGACAAACTAGTGGCGACGAAAGCAGACTGCGGGGTTGGCTCATGTTGGCAGCGTCTGTTTCCAAAGTTGGCCTGACACACTAAACCAACACTAAACAGTCGACGGCCAAGTAGCACGTCTGTTCTGCGCCTGTACAAGATGAAATGCCTTTCCGTACCAGCAGGTGGCAGTATCTGAACAGCCAATAAACATGGCGAATCGGCCGAAAAAACCCAATGAGGACCAACTTCAGCCAACGGTGTCGAACACACTGAGAAAACTTAGTCGGCCGACGAAGAAAAACTGCCCGACGGCCTACCGTCGGCTTGGTGTGTTCCTGCCTTTACGGGTGTGGAACGACATGAGGGTGAGTAATAAATGACATTATTTTCATTTTTGGGTGAACTAACCCTTTAACAATTAGTGTTATTGTCATTGATAAAACCTTTCATATCAATGATGAAAAGTCCTATCTTAATATCGGAGTGTGCTATGGCAGGCATTCACAATCCCTCGATGAGCATATCATGTCGAACATGCTCATTTGTATAAAACCATACAAAAGGGAAGACACGGTAAGATATCTCACTCTCGCCAATTTACTCATCCATGTCCTCCGCATTTAAACACAAAGCCAACAGTTCCAACAAACAAGGTCGTTTACAGTCAAGGCCTTGTTTTATACATCAGCTGGCCAAACTTGTAGGCAGGACTACTTGCAGAAACAAGAAAACAAAACACAGAAGACATTGACACAATACATGTCAGCTTACAGTTAATGTACAGACACTCATGCAGAATCCAAAGCTACATCCACATTGCACACAATATCCATCCACTAGAATATCTTAGGGAACACTCATGTCGTTCCAAACCTGTATGATATTTTGAAGAAATTTCAACTGTTTTTGTTCATACAATGAAAGTCGGTGAGTTCCGAAACAACATTGGGCCCAATTGACTTTCATGGTAAACAATGCCAGATTTTTCATTTTTTGTGATCTGTCACTTTAAGTGGTAGATGAGTTTGACTGAATTTCACAGTATTCGAAAGGTTACATTGCAATTATATAGTGCACAACAAAAAAGGACTAAGCTTAAAAGAGTTAAATATAGTTACTCGAATCCTTTGTTCAGTATGCCAAACTGCGACGTAGGCATCACGGTGGCTTGTCATTATAACAGCATTTAATGATTATGTATTATTATCTTGGCTTATATCTATGTGCGGTTGGAGACTAATGGCCATAGCAACAGACACCGCGAGGTGTTTCTCGACACCCGACAAACGTGATTGAGGTTGGAGCATTGGCAAGCTGTCGGCACACCACAGTCATCCTGGCACAGGGTACGCAAACACATATTCTCACCCTCTTTCTTTATTTCTCTCCCCCTCACAAACCGACACTGTGTTCCTCTCACTGCAAAACACACACATTTCCTCACACACACACACACATTTCCTCTGTGTTAAAAGGCAGGGCCGAGACTTCATTGCCAGTGAGGTAATGAGGCCACGGTTGCCACACAGTCTGCAGTGTTCGACAGACTCACCCCGGGCACCGTTTCACTCTTTCCGAACCCTGCACTCCGTCTCACGTTTACTTTTTACCCCATATATCCCAATATTACCCCATCATTTCAGTCCCCTCTCCATTTTTTTCCTCATCCCACTGTCCTTTTTTCTTAAATATAACTCTGAGCTTTGTTGCTTTAATATGAAACAAATTTCGGGGGGACTTTGAGGACGTCTCCAACCAAAACAAAGTGTAGATGTCGGTTTGAAATTTTTCACTCTGTGACTATTTTGGGCCAAAAGAAAGATGGAAAGAGAGCACGTTTGTGCATGGGAGGGAGCGAAAGGAGGAGAAGGAAGAGTAGGAAGTCAGTCGTGAATAGTGCGAATAGGAGTAGGAAGAGAAAGTTCCTAGCTGAGATACAGGAGACACTGTCAACACACACATGCCGGACCCGATATAAACTGACACCGTTCTGTACATACCAGCTGCCCTCGCAGCCACTTATAAACATGCGTACGCTTTCGTAGCCATTCGGTGTCCTCTAACACTTAACCTCGCTCATGTTTCTTGCGGCTGGTGCCCCGTGTCTCTGCTCCACAATTTACTTCTGTTCTCACTTTTAATTCCTCACCCTCATTCCAGCGCTCGCTCTCTCTCGCTCTCATAGGCTTGGCACAGCGCTTGGCATAGTGCCTGAAATGGGTCAAATATAACTCTTGCATTCCTCTCCTTCAGTCTCTTTTCCTCGCTGGCTTATGAGTCCTCACACATACACACACATACAAACACAGTCTCCCTCTCTCTGGGATTACAGTTGACTTTATTTACACCTAATCAAGTGGTCGGAGGACACCTGGTTTTACCACTTTTGAAATATTTACTTTAAATAGCTCGAGGGTTCCCGTGTATGCACTGCCTGCCGGTGTGTGTGATGTATTAATGCTACATTCTCATTGCATTTGCTTATAGGAAGGGGCAAGTCAACGTCACTAGTCCCATATAATACAGTATATCCACCTGGTGTTTGATTGTGAAGTGTTAAGGTCTGTATTTGTCTTTTCATCACTTTCTAGGTCAATTTCATTTCTATTGCTCATACTTGGTGGTAACCCTGAGTATTAAATGTCAGCGCTCACAGCACAGATTTCCATTGAAGGAAGGATGTGAGCCATATCTAGGGATTAGAATATCATGAGATTTTTCTTTTTTTCCATGCAAGTTATGAATTTAATTTATGTGGAAAAATTTGAATATTTGCGAAAACAACTGGCAAATAAGGCAGCGCTTCCCTCCTATGTGTTATTGAATGATATTGTACATTTTGGAGCAACAGTCGTAAACAGAATGAGATTAGAAAAATATAATAATTTTTTTTTTTTTTTTTAAGTGAAATATTAATGTAAATGTGTTTAGAATTTTAGTTTATATCTTCTTACCAAAAAAAAAAAAAAAAATTATATCCAAAATATTAAAAAGTACATAGTAAATTATCAAGTGTTGTTTTTCTGCATCTTCGTGTTGTTTTTATCCCAATATTTGTGTAAAAATATATAAATGGCAACCAGGCTATTGACACTTGGCTTAGGCTTATTAGTAACAACCTAGCAACCACCTTCTGGGCCTAGTAATGTCCTAGAAACCAAAAACACAGTTGTAAGTACATTACAATACCCTGGCAACTACCAAGGGCAGCCTAGCAACAGCTTAACAACCACCTTCAAGGCCTAGCGATGTCCTAGAAACTAAAAACACCATAGGAACTGCATAGCAACACCCTGGAAACCACTCTGAACACCCTAGCAACACCTTGGCAACCACTTTGAACACCACAGAAACCACCTTCATGGCCTAGCGATGTCATAGAAATCAAAAACACCATAGAAACTGCATAGCAACACCATGGCAACCACTCTGAACACCCTATTAACCACCTTCACAGCCTAGCGATGTCGTAGAAATCAAAAACACCATAGGAACTGCATAGCAACACCCTGGAAACCACTCTGAACACCCTAGCAACACCTTGGCAACCACTTTGAACACCACAGAAACCACCTTCATGGCCTAGCGATGTCATAGAAATCAAAAACACCATAGAAACTGCATAGCAACATCCTGGCAACCACTCTGAATACCCTAGCAACCACCTTCACGGCCTAGTGATGTTATAGAAATCAAAAACACCATAGGAACTGCATAGCAACACCATGGAAACCACTCTGAACACCCTAGCAACACCCTGGCGAACACTCTGAACACCCTAGCAACCACCATCACGGCCTAGCGATGTTGTATAAATCAAAAACACCATAGGAACTGCATAGCAACACCATGGAAACCACTCTGAACACCCTAGCAACACCCTTCATGGCCTAGTGATGTTGTAGAAATCAAAAACACCATAGGAACTGCATAGCAACACCATGGAAACCACTCTGAACACCCTAGCAACACCCTGGCGAACACTCTGAACACCACAGAAACCACCATCACGGCCTAGCGATGTTGTATAAATCAAAAACATCATAGGAACTGCATAGCAACACCCTGGCAACCACTCTGAACACCCTAGCAACCACCTTCACGGCCTAGTGATGTTGTAGAAATCAAAAACACCATAGGAACTGCATAGCAACACCATGGAAACCACTCTGAACACCCTAGCAACACCCTTCATGGCCTAGTGATGTTGTAGAAATCAAAAACACCATAGGAACTGCATAGCAACACCATGGAAACCACTCTGAACACCCTAGCAACACCCTGGCGAACACTCTGAACACCACAGAAATCACCATCACGGCCTAGCAATGTTGTATAAATCAAAAACATCATAGGAACTGCATAGTAACACCCTGGCAACCACTCTGAACACCCTAGCAACCACCTTCACGGCCTAGTGATGTTGTAGAAATCAAAAACACCATAGGAACTGCATAGCAACACCATGGAAACCACTCTGAACACCCTAGCAACACCCTTCATGGCCTAGTGATGTTGTAGAAATCAAAAACACCATAGGAACTGCATAGCAACACCATGGAAACCACTCTGAACACCCTAGCAACACCCTGGCGAACACTCTGAACACCACAGAAATCACCATCACGGCCTAGCGATGTTGTATAAATCAAAAACACCATAAGAACTGCATAGCAACACCCTGGAAACCACTCTGAACACCCTAGCAACACCCTGGCGAACACTCTGAACACCACAGAAACCACCATCACAGCCTAGCGATGTTGTAGAAATCAAAAACATCATAGGAACTGCACAGCAACACCCTGGAAACCACTCCGAACACCCTAGCAACCACCTTCATGGCCTTGTGATGTTGTAGAAATCAAAAACACCATAGGAACTGCATAGCAACACCCTGGAAACCACTCTGAACACCCTAGCAATGCCTTAGCAACAACTCTGAACATTCTAGCAATGTGTAGTTTTGCATATGCAAGCAGCAACCCCATAAATCTCTTTTCGTACCTTGTTACTTTCACCCCATCATCCCTCGTATACATCTATCTGCTCTTCCCCAAAGTGAAAGTGTGGTAATCCTATTAGAAATGTGTGAATACCAGCTGGGACAAGGAGAAGCAAAGAGTGAGGGGACACTGAACAGAATGAGAAGGAGAGTTTATGTATACTTGAAAGAGAAAACATGGACGTCAATTTGCATGGTCCTCATCAAGAATCCCTTTGAGATACACATGTGCATTTGAACAGGAGATATTGTCTTTGGGATTGCAGCACTATAAAATCCGTCTCTGAAGTTGTGTGTAAAGTCAAAGGTGTGTGTTATGAGGTTAGTGTGGCAGACAGCGGAGAGACAGGCCAAATGTGTTTCCTGAAGAGTTCAAGCGCCAAGAAAATAAACAAGTCTTTTGATCACAAAGAGTCTATTCACACGCTCCTTTACAGGCACACACAGAGATGTATACATAAACTCTCGCTCTTTTTTCCCTTTCCCCCGATGCCCTTCCCCCTCCATTTTTGGGCTGCTGCTTTTACCCCTCATACTTTTAGCATTTTAGCCCCACCCCTTCCTTTCTCTCTCTCTCCCTGACACTCTTTCCTAATCCCCAATTCCCTTGAGAATTCCTCCCTATTGGTCCCACAGCACTTCTGTATCTCTCTCTGCCTCTTTTTCTCTCTCTCTCTCTCTGAGCTGGGAAGCCTGGAAGATGGGACCTTGGATGCCATAGTTTTTTTTCTTTATTTTTGAAAACCTGGTATGAAAAATAAAAAGGTATATCATGCTGTTGACCTTGACACCTTTAAACACCTTCATAACACCAATTATACATGCACACACACACACACACACACACACACACACACACACACACACACACACACACACACACACACACATGTAAGAGCCTTCCGTCATTGGTGCACAAAGCTCCCTTTGTGCGTTTTGAGTGTGTGTGTGTGTGTGTGTGTTTGGATTCTGCATGCATGTGGATGTGTATATTGGGCCCCCTTCACGGGGTCAGTGGGGGGTATTTACTACTAGAACTATAGCAATGTTTGGGAGATGACTAAAAGAGAGGACACTTTTGCCTAAAGAACACCAATTGCTTTATCATTAGATTTCCTTCATCAGAGCTCACTAGAAACATTCCCCTCTGCCCCCATTCTGTCTTTCTCAACAGGCTTCCACTTTTTTGTGTGGTAAACCTGGCCGCAACATACATGCGTTGCTTTGATCAGTCCTACATGAAGTTTTAATGACCGCTCATTAATCAGTACTTTCAGCTGTCAGTGATTAATCTTCATCATTTTTTCTGAATACTCGGTCGTGTGATCATTGGCCTCAAATGTGTGGGAGATGGGAAGCTAATTGCAGTGATTGTGTGTTTTGTGTAGACTTGTCAGCGGGTGAGAAGTTGAAGTAAAGGACAACAGGCTGAAGAAACACATTGATTTGTTATGACATCTATCTTGTCTCTATACGACAAGTAAATACATTCAACATGACTGAAATTAGGGGTGTGCTGTAAATATGTGTGCATTGATAGGAGTATAAAAATTCAAATAATTGTTTGAATTTAATGGTTATCATATAATTCAAGGTGTTAATTAAAGCATAATCTTGAAATTAAAATAGATTAAAGTACAAACACAAGTTTGTGTCCAAAATGCTCTCAATTCCCTGTATAGTGCACTTATTGGCTGCATCTGAAATTGCATACTTCCCTACTATATAGCAGGTAAAAAACACTGCAGTATGTAAGATGTTTGAATTCACAGTACTCAGAAAAGAGTAGGCAAAAAGTACCTAGATGGACCTACTACACTGTAAAAAAAGAATTGTTGGTTCAACTTAAAAAAGTTACCTGGTTGCCTTAATTTTGAGTTCATTGAAATTAAAAATTTGAGTTACTACAATGAAGGCGATTGGTTTAATCAACATAGACATGAAATATTATGTTATTTGAACCACATTAATTATCTAAGTTGATTTGACAAAAAAAAGTTGATAACATCATGAAAATAATTTTTACAGTGTACTCAAGATTCTGAAGTGTGCATATGATAGACACTTTACTATCCCTTGACGCCATTGGAGAGGATTTGTAAATGGCAGTGATGCGATGCAACTGACACTGGTAGGTCATGTGATAAGGGCAACATGGCAAATGTAGTACGACCAGATTACATTTCATACTATGAACATAATTTTTTTAACTGTCACAAAGTAATTACTTATTCAAAATAAGTACCTACTCAAGATAGTATGCGATTTCAGACGCAGTCATTGGATAGCCTTTTATACCCACAATGCACTCTGATTTATAGTGTACAACTACAATCAATATATACTAGCTCATGCTACACTTTAAACAATTCTGGGTTGTTTTAACCCATGTTTAGGTCAAATATGAACAAGCCCAACCACTGTTTCAAATTTTTTAATTTATTTTTTAAACCTAATGGTTGGGTTTGTCCTTATTTGACCCAAACATGGGTTGAAACAACCCAGCATTTTTTGTACAATGTACATTAACTGGTTCTGATATTTCACTTTTTTCCACTTTTATAAGTCATCAGTTGATTAAAGAAACATTAAAATGTGAGTCCAAAATTTTTTTGCCATTAACTGCAATGCAATGTGTCTTATCTTTCTTGAGATAACGCTGAGTTTTTATATATTTTTGAAAGAAGTCTTTTTTGCTCACCAAGGCCACATTTATTTGATCAAAAAGTACTGTAAAAACAGTAATATTGTGAAATGTTATTACAATTTAAAACAACTGTTTTCTATTTTAATGTTTTAAAATGTCATTTATTCCTTCAGTCACATCAATAAACATTTTTTTTAATTATTATTATTAATGTTGAAATCAGTTGTGCTGCTTAATTTTTTCTTTTTTTTGAAAATCGTGCAACATTTTTCAGAATTTTTTAATCAATAGAATGTTTAAAAAAAACAGCATTTGTTTTAAATAGAATTTTTTGTCAAATTTTACTGTCAATTCTGACCAATTTAATGTGTCCTTGATGAATAAAATGATTAATTTCTTTCAAAGCGGTAAAATGCACATAACACTCACTATATATGAAATAGTGATTCAGTGAATGAGCGATTTCGGACAGGGCAACAGTGCTTTGGTCCCTTTCTCATCTTGACATGATCATGTGCACGTCAGTGTTCAGAATTCGGGAACGCGCAAACATTAAAACGCTCTCTGTGCGTCTGAGAATACCATGGAAAAAACAGCACATAAATTACCTCTTTCTTCTCCCTACAAATCCATTTTGGAGTAATCTTTATGACGTACTTACACTGCTATGTCCTTCCATCGCTTTGATATTCTTGGATTCCCAAAAAAGGGTTATTTCTGTAGGCGCATGGTTATGGTTTTCATTAAGTTATAACAATATGTGAATTGCCCATTAGTGCTGCACTAAAGATGCACTAGAGTTCGTCCTGTGCCGTGTACCACTTTGTATGTTCCCAAGGCCCATTTGCTTCTAGGATGACTCCTCTTTTTCTCTCCATCTCTTTTTTTTCTCATCTCTGTCTCTCCCCCTCGCTTTCTCTCCTGCGCGTCTGTCTGTCATTCTGATTAGAGACGGCGGGGTCGTGCCACAAAGGAGAGGAGTGAAAGAAAACATCTCCAAACGAGGCCACAAACCAGATCTCTGTCTCTTTCTCCGTCTTGCTCGTTTTGAGTCATTTGCTTATACACTAGCAAATGGCTGTATTCAGTGTTTTACACCCAGAGCCGCCTTCGAATTAACATCAATTACTGGTTGAAGTCACTTTTTCCTCAAATGTTAATGAGAGTCAAATGATGGAAGTCGAGCATTATGTGTTAAATGTACCATGGCTAATGAAAGACAAATGTTGCTTATCATTTATTTTACCATTGCTTTCATTTAAAGATTAAGGGTTTTTGAGTTAGGGTTTTGTCGCATTCTCAGTATTCGGAAGTCCCCAGAGATTTAGTTCGCGCACAAGAAGTCAAGGCCTGGCCTATGTGCGTGTGCTCGCAAGTAGCATTAACGCCGAACTGGTAATTTAGCACTTACGTGCAAATGCTTTACAAATGTCATCTACTACCCTTGAGTTTCCACTGACAACTGCTCGGGCTCTGACAGTGAGAAAGGGAGGCGGTGGAGGAAAAGAATGAGAGATAAGGAAAAGAGAAGGCCACCTACAGACTCACATTCGTTTCTCACTCCAGCCCACATTTAGCACTCTCAATAACAATTGCGTTTTTCTGAGTAAACAACCTTGAAGAACATTCTGTCGTGTTCGATCCATATGCTATGACACTGTGACACTTTGCTTGGCACAAATAAGCTACAATTTCAACCTCTGATGGATCCATGCCCTTTTCTGCAGAAGGTTGTTGTTCTCTATATATTTATAGCTTATATTTATGACTATTAAACTTATCTTCGCTGCCAACAGTGCTGGATGTCTTACTATCCTACTTTTGTCAACAAGTTCATCTTCAACATGACAGGGGTGAAGGAACCATTTAACTGTTTTTTTTTTTTTTTTTAAATAGAATATCCTCTGAGCTGCTCTTTATCACACAATGTAAATCGTGAAGCTTAATGCGTAGCATTATTCAGTGTGTTGACAATTTCCACTGAAACAGTAAGAGAGGGCGGGACATATTAAACAGCTCCTCCCCTTTTTTTAAAATAGCCAATAGCGTTTCATTTATATCACAACTCAGTCAGAGCTGTTGAGCTCAGTAAAGCCTCAGTTTCCTCCTAATCTCCTAGATATTGCTTTAAAATATATATAATTAAATATTGATTGAATAATTAAATAATAATTAATTAAAGATTAAAAGGTATTTAAGGGAATAACAAAAAAGAAATAAAAACGGTAAAAGTTTCAGGTCTATTAGTATATAAGTAATCAATTTAAACTGCAAATAATATATATTTTTTAAATATATTCAATCCTATTTGTACGTCTAATATGTCAAAAACGCAAATCCTTTCTTGTCTCATCACTTTTTGTTATGAATTACATTAATCATATCAAATTAATCAAAATAGCATTTTCAGTTCTACTTACGGAAAAAAACGAAACTGGCGGCATGTTCGTTCCGTAAGTAGAATAGGAAAGGCGTAGGACATACAGCGTAAGCTTTTTGAAGAATGCGGAAAGCGGAAGCATATACATTTGTATTTCTTTTCGAAAATGACAGATCGTTTCGCTAGATAAGACCCTTATTCCTTGTCTGGTATTGTTTAAAGCCCTTTGAAGCTGCACTGAAACTGTAATTTTGACCTTCAACCGTTTGGAGGCCATTGAAGTCCACTATAAGGAATATAATCCTGGAATGTTTTCATTAAAAACCTTTTCGACTGACGAAATTGGATGACATAGAGGTGAGTAAATTATAAGGAAAAATTTATTTAAAGGTGCTCTAAGCGATGTCACACGTTTTTAGGCCAAATCATTTTTTGTCACATACAGCAAACATCTCCTCACTATCCGCTAGCTGCCTGTCCCCTGAACACACTGTAAAAAAACGCGGTCTCTGTAGTCGCCACAAGCTCCGAAAACGGCAATAAAAACAAACTGGTGCAGCCTGGACCACAAAACATAATAAACATGCTCCAGCCAATAACCGACAAGAATGATTTTAAATGTGCGTTCATGACTGTTTCAGGAAGCACGGAGGGGAGGGGGAGGAGGAGGAGGAGGAGGAGGGAGGGTCTAGCTAGCCTCTGTTTTGTTTGACAACACTTCGAACCTCAACAGGAAGTTACTCCACCTAGGATCGCTTAGAGCACCTTTAAAAGCGGACTCAGTGTGTTTCGCACCATTGGCTGAAGTGGGTCCTCATTGGGGTTTTTTCGGCTGATTCGACATGTTGAATCGGCGTCGGAGCATGTCGGTCCGTCGGGCCATCTGATCATTCTGATTGGCTGTTCAGCTACTGCCACCTGCTGATACGGAAAGGCATTTCATCTTGTTGAGCGTCGATTTGGTGTGTCAGGGCAACTTTGGACCCAGACGCTGCCGACGTGAGCAAACCCCACAGTCTGCTTTCGTCGCCACGAGTTCGTCGTCGTTGGCTTGGTGTGTTCCTGTCTTTAGACCACTGAGGCAGACTAGCCTAAAAATGTAATCCTAACAACAAACAGAGTGGTGCATAATGGATTACAGCAGAGCAGCATCAATTGACTATATGCACGGTTACTTCCTGGTTGTCGTTAAGCCAACTCGGGAATTCCCGTTGAACTGTTAGCTGTTTATTCTGTAGTCGCTGTACATCGACACAAAACCATGGTTGACTTTACAATGTTGTATTCATATTTTAATGCAGTTATTACATTTGCCTAATTTTCCAATAAACCAGTTTTATTGACTGCAATAAAGACGAAGCTATTGGGACCGTTTAAGAACGCCGTGTCTGTAATTAGACACGCACAAGCATTTTTTTTCCAGCACTTCAAATGTTATTTTTAATGTGATGACCACAAACATTATTTATTCATCCTTCTGAGATTGTCCCCATTGTAAAACCGAGCGTTTAAAAATATAGGAAATTCAACATTTGATAGAAAACATTTATTTAAAAATAAAAAAGACAATAATTACCACTTTAACCAGCAGGTAGTGGAAGAGTAGCATTTATTTGCGCATATATCAGCCATTTCCTCTAATCGTTTTTCACTTCGTTTTTGACTAAATATTAAACATTATAAAATAACTAGGTTTTAAAATACATTTTGTCAATGTGAAGTATGAAATACTCCAAAAATCTTAAGAAAAACAATAACTTTTCTTGTGAATGAATGACACAGAAAGCGAGCACCGCGCTTTCCATTTGTAATCACAGCAGCTGTAAGTCAGTGCCAGCGCAAGCTCAATGATTTCAGCACACTTGTAAAAACACATTTTATTTAATTAATCTAACTAAAGTGCACAATAAATATTTAATTTTTGAAGCTTTTTTCACATGAAAGTGTGAAAACTGATGGTCGAATTGAATTTAACCGAGGAGGAACAATACGGTACGTCTTTATTTTTTTTTAACGCGTCTTACGTTTGAATAACTAAATTAATGCTATGCCTGACTATTTAAGTGACTATTCTGATTTATAAACTACACTAGTGATGCTCAACACACCAGCAAATGACATCTCACCAGAAGTTTTCGAGCTGGCATATATCAAAGACTATAGAATAACAAGACGCTCACTCGTATTATTTTGAATTGGAGAAAGTGCAACGCGCAAAATGGCGGAATAAGTCCCGCCTTCTAAATAAGAGCCAATCGCCGATTGGTAAAGTCATCGCGTCACTGCAGCGGCTTAGAAGCTCCGGTTTCTATAGAAACAGTCAGACTCGCGCCTCCGAAATGATGCAAAGAGAGCATTTAGGACTGCGCATGCGCATAAACTTGATCCAGCCTGAAAAATATCGTTTTTTTTTTTTCATGATTCGAGCGTTTAAAAACAAAATTTATGAGACAGTTGTTGTCAGATTTCATTGGTGACTTCAAATATGACATTTAATCGAAAGCTTGGCAAACAGCTTTGGAGAATTTAATGTTCCCCATTCAAAGAGATAGAAGCTGCACTTGGATGCCCGATAGGCGTTCCAAAAGATGGCCGCCGAGTGAAATGACTTGTCTTAAAGGGACTTTGCTTATATTAAGTTCTAAAGAACGCTCCGTGCATATAGCCCATTATATCAAATATTGTGGGGGGAAAGTTTTACCATTTCTAATGGGGGGACTTGTCCCCCTCAATGTCTATGGTGGTTACGGCCTTGCTTCTAAATACAAATTTTGTCATTGTTTTGGAGCACACTGCCTTATAGATAACATTAAGGCTAACATATTCATACTAAAAGCTAAAAAAACTTTCACTTTTGATTTCATGGGGTCTTTAAGAAAATGACAGAATCAAAATAGTATCATATAATCTTATGCATGGACTAGCCTACTTTATGTGCTTGAACTCCAACAAATGCTGCAAACAGAGCAGCCAAATATTCTGCTAAACTTCTCCAACAGAGTTCCACTGAAAAGACATTTGGGTTTGGAACTAGGCCTACATGATGATGTGTAAACAGATTTTCACTCTCTGGGTGCACTATTATTCACTAAGTGACACAACAACCCTTAATACAAAGCTCATATTTTGCAGTTATGCGAGACCACCACTGACGACAGCTTTTATTGGTTTTCGGTCTGTTTCTGTGGGACAACAACATGTCATCTGCACCTCGCTATATGTTAGTCGAGATCGGACGGCGTTGGCGGTCTCCGCAGCAACGCCGCAGTGACGCCAGTCCCGGCACAAACGGCGAGTGGGCGTGGCTACGTGCGCTCTCCGCCCCTACTCCCCCGCTCAGCGTGGGCGGCCCCGTGTGGCTGGAAGAACGAAACACGACACCCCGATAGAAGAAGAGGAGGAGGAGGGAGGGGGCAGACGGGAGAGAGAGTTGCACGGAGTGAGTGGAAAAAGAAAAAGTCCGTGGAAAGAGAGGGAGAAAAGTGGATCGGGCATTTCTGCCTTCTCGTTTGTTTTGATTTTGTCGGCTTCGCCTCGTGTTTCAACGTGAAGGCTTGAATATGCAACTTCGAAGCGTATATGAAGTAATCAGGAGTTCAGCGCGGACACGGACCTCCTCCATCGGCACGACGCGCTCCGATATCTGACCGTAAAAGAGCGAGTGTGTCCGGCCACAAGGCAACAACGTCCTCCACGTTGGGGAGGAAAAACAAAACACGAAAACTCCAAACAAACCGGGGGAGGACGAGTGAAGGGGCTGGATTTGAGGAGGAAAAGTTTACAGAGGAGTTTTGTGTGCGATCCTGAGCTCACCGAGAGGAAGAAGTTCATTTCATCTCTCTCTCTCTCTTCTCTTTCTCACTCACTCTCTTTCTCAGTTAGCACGACTGCTAACGAAGCGGCTATACTCTCCAACATGAAGACCCCGGGCGATACGGGTAAGTTTTCCCACACAACAACAACAACAGGTCGATTTAATCCAACTTTAGATTGCTGTATTAGGAAAAGCAAAAGGCTAAAACGTATTTTAGTGAGTTTTGAGTTGTTTTAGGTGAGTTTGTCTGCATATGCATCCCGCGAATTCCCCTTAGATTAGGTGATGTGTTAGTAATATTTGTATTTAAAACGACTTAAGTCTTGGTAAAAGTCACGGATACAGTGTTGTTTTGAAAGGCTTGTAAAGTTGAAAGTAAGAACAACAACAACCATGCAGCTAGTTGACAAAGTTAGTTTTAATGAGTTTTGAATCAGTCGTTTGTTTTCATGTAGGCTAAACCGCTATTGTAGGACATCTACAGTTTTTTTCTTTGTGAAGCTGTCATTCTGTCTTTTTCGCTTACACGAAAAAGTTCGCGTTTATGGATTAAAATCGATATTTGGGAACACACTGTTAGTTTTCATAACTTTTGAGGCGTCCCGACTTAGACAGTCGTGGCTGTTTTAGATATGATTGACATAATAAACGTATTTATCCAGGTGCATTAAGCTTTATGAGAAAATGTAAAGGTGTTTAAGATGGCTTTATAGCCGCTTGTGTTGATCCAGTATGGCATCCACCATTTGCGAGCAACTTTCAGCCATTTGGCCCTGAGAAAGTGGCATCCCATCACAGCGCCTCTCTGTGTGTGCTGGAGGATTTTACACAAGATATTTCACATTTCTACTTTCTTTGTGTTTACTGTTGTGTTTTGTTCCTTTAGAGAGAGTTGTGCCTAAATATGTAAAATTAAACTTCATATGCTTTACTCCAGGTCGTTAAATAAATCCTGCTTTTCTTTGTTTACTTTATATGGAGGCTCGTTTTGGTTAAGCTGACAATCACTTTAACTTGCTTGAACTGGTTGTTTGAAAAGCTCAAAACACTTTTCTGTAACTCTTAAATAGCCAGGAACATAAAACACTGTTACTTTCGGTTTTAAAGTATGTAATTGTAATATAAATAACAACATGTCAAAGATTTCAGCTCAAGTTACTGTTAGATAAAAATGGCGAGTTTTTATACCAACTCATCTGAGCATCGCCGTTCATCTATCATCTTAAAACTGTAGAACGAAACCGGTTGTGGTAGCCTTGCATTGTAATCTGTGCCTTACAACCACTTGATTCATAATAATCTAGTGATTATTCATCTGGTTGTATGGAAAAATGCTGCCAGTTCATGTCAGCTCAGTCTCTGTTGGGTGTCTGAGCTCCACCAACGCTGAAGTCGTGGTCTTATGCATTAAACCATTAGCTAATTCTTCCATTCGTCCTCCCCCTCATTTGGTCTGCAGTATAAAGTAACCCTTCTTATGGTATGGTAGAAGTTTTCCATGTTGTGCGTCGTGTCTGGGACGCAAGTCTGCGTTTTCGTGTAGGCGTGCAGAGGTGGGGTTCTGCGCACGCTTACTAACTCATGTCAACTCCAAACACATTGGGATTTAAAGGTAGCAGAAAGTACCCAATCTTAGCTGTCTTAGTGGTTTTCATTAAACCAGGGCATTCCAGTTCCAGTTCCTGCAAGTGTATCAAGGGTAAATATTCCCAATTTGTAGGTCAGGTATGTTCGTGAATTCATTTCGACCCTTTACTTTAAGATTGAACAGTGCTTAAACAGAGTTTGTACAAACGGAAATGAGCAGCACGGTTAGTCTTTGTGCCATATCAAATTGTTCCTTTTAGGCGAGGTGTTCCCCGCCCAGGTCACCTAGGCTTTGTGTTGGAGCGATGAGATCGGCCCCTTTCTTTTGAATAGCTACTTTGCCACCCGAGGGATTAAAGAGTCACCTAAACCAGCTATTTTACCTGCCGGTTAATAGTATTGTCATAGTATGAAGTCACTGCCATACTGCTTTGCTCACGTTTGAGATTTTTTTACACTGTTATTTTAGTATTTTCTGCAACATATTTTGGCCTAGATCACAGAAAAACAGTTTACATTGTATATAAACGTCTGCTGTTAAAGTTCCAATGTGCATCTGACTAGGGTTTATGCAAAAAGATACACCGTTGCATCAGTTGATTGCACTTTGGCACTCTGTTTGGCGTCAACTCCTGCCCAGCTAAGCACGGTATCTGTCTGTCTGCCTTGTAGGCCAATAAGTGGCCTATTTTTGGTGCCTTTTTCCAATTGCGTTATTCATTATATCAACAGTTTGCCACATGTGGGTCTCACATCTGGAACCGGGCTCTCTGTTGTCTCTTCTAGCATATGAAGTTTAAGGGACCCACATGGGCAATTAGCCAGCGCTTTGGGAGGGTGGCGGTGGGTGCCATTATTTTTTCAAAGGAGGGTCTGGGTCAGGGTGGGCTGAGCGTAGGTGTGGGTGTATAATTTCTCTTTCGCTGCAAGGTATGATTCACTGTTCCATTGGCAGAAACGTGCCATGGGTGTTTCTTTTTTTTTTTTTTTTTTTGTGAGGCACTATTTGGATGTTTTTACATATACTTTTTTTTGTTCTTTTTACCCTCTTTGTGTAAGCATGAGTAGTAGTCAGTGAGAGATGTAGCAATTAATGCTGTACCAAATTCATCCCAAACCCTTCAGTTTGTAAATACCGTTTTTCCATAACAAACATTCTAGTATATGGAGGAACCTTTTGTTTCTCGGTTTCAAATGTTTGGACATGAGATTCTTTGCAGACAACTGGTCTTGCTTTTTAAGTTAACATATCATGTAATCATTCTTGCTTGCTTGTATGATTTAGACTGTCTAGAGTCACTCAGGAAGTGCGCATGCGATTGGTTGATGTGTTTTATGTGGCTCTGTAGATTGGCTGTGTTTCCTGGCCTGTTTTTTTTCCTGGAAACACGTATAGACAAACATCTAACCAAAGCTGTAGGTCTAACCATAGTATACGAGTCTCACTGTACAGCTCTGCACAGTAAGACTCATATACTATGGTTAGACCTATAGTGACATATGTTAATTTACTTTCCACCTTAATATTGGGCTGCCTTTTCAGAATATTTAGAGAATTATCCAAGCAGAAGTGAAATGTATATATCAACTACCAGGTGATTTAGGGCTTTCTCGTTGCATCTGTAGACTTTTTTCCCACCATTAAATGGACCCCAGAGTTACTATTTTTCCATTTGCATAAGAGTGACTTCTTCCAGTGCTAAAGTTAATTCAAATAAAAACCTCTTTCCTAAAAGTTCTGCTTAAAGGGTTAGTTCACCCAAAAATTACATTTCTGTCATTAATTATTCACCCTCATGTCGTTCCACATGCGCAAGACCTTCGTTCATGTTTGGAACACAATAGAAAGCAACGAAATTACCACTTTCAAGGTCTAGAAAAGTAGTAAAAATAGTTTTTTTTCCCCTCTTGGATTTCATCAAAAATATCTCAATTTGTGTTCCGAAGATTAACGAAGGTCTTACGGGTTTGGAACGACATGAGGGTGAGTAATTAATGACCGAAATTTCATTTTTGGGTGAACTAACTCTTTAAAATACAGACAATTTTGTATAGTAGGAAAGTTTGTCATGAGCACTTGTTGTGCCTCGTTGTGTTTATCCAAGGCATTTTCTGGCATCGAAAGATGGATCCAATCACTGCGACCTGAATAATGTCTCATCTTAGTTCAAAAGGTATATCTCTGGCTATATCTCTTCTTTCTATCTCTTTAGAGTCAGTTTTGTTTGTTTTCCTGTCTGTAGTCTCAGATCAATAGCTTTCTCAGTCTGATTCAAGCTGGTTGTCTCAAAATACAGGGTTGAATCTTATGATGAGCAATACGGTTTGTAACGGTCTGCTCAGCTCATACGACTTCCTCCCTTTCTTTGTTTCCTTACTCAGGTGGTGTAAAGTTCAGGCTGTGTCATCTAACAGCACACCTTTCTTTAATCTGCATTTCAAAACTCAGGTGCCCATGTTTGTAATGAAGTGCAGCTGGATCTTTGTGCCAAGCAGGTTGCTAACCGAGGTTTGAGCTCAACCAACTTGTGGAGTGTTGTGTCTAGTGGCGACCACGGTTTGGTGGGAACTCTGAGGTTTTGTCGAGACTGCGGCTGACAGTTTTCCCCCCGTGTGTGTTTGTCTGTGTGAGCGTGTGGCTTTGGCCGTCCTCTTGGTGTGTGTGTGGTCATGCTCGTGTAACAATTTGTGAGTTTGCGATGTGTATACTTTCCCTGACATTTTCAAGAGCATTCCCCTTTGGAGTTTGTGCCCAGGCTTATGGTGAGGAAAGTTGTGAAGTGTTAGGGAGCATTCAGTAGGTTATTTTCAGTTTTGAACTATCTGAAAAGGAAGAATGGGGCAAAAAAAATAAATTGCTAGGTTACTAGATTGGGATAATTTGTTGTTGACGTCAGAAAATGCCACAAATCGGGTTTTTGTGTCACATTATATTGCACACTACAGACAAACGAACTATGGCAAATAATCAACGACACTTGTGCAATCTCTCTATCTCTCATATGAATTATTGCAAAATCCTATTTATTGTAGCAAATAGTTTCTTGGGTTTTTTTTTTGTTCATTTCAGTGAAATAATTACAAACAGGGTTGTCAAAAGTGACCAGCATTGCCAGCGGACGATTACCAGTGTTTGAAAGCAGTCGTCTATCAGCAGATATATTAGGGATGTGCTGAAACATGCCTGCTTTCAAACACTCCCGTATGTATCTGTGTAAGTGCCCGGCGAACAGCATTAACTATGTCTATTTACAACATGTTTTTGAAGTGTTGATCATTGTAGCCAATCACAGACCTATCTGTTGAGTGCATGAACACAGTGGCCAATCAGAGGTTTAAGAATAAGATTTTTTTTTTTTCAGTGTGCATGGGTCATGCTGGAATGGCTAGTCATCCACCAAATTAGTTTTATACACTTAAAAAAAGAAAAGAAAATTCAATTAACTTTTTTTTTTTAAAATTTCTGTTACCATGAAATACGCTAGCTATTTGACGGTTTGCATTCAGCATCTTTAAACAACACGCAAAAGCCATATTCATCCAGGCAGACATTTTTGTCTTAAATTTTTGCACAGTTTTGAGCTTCTTATGCAACAAGTTTTGAATTAATACAGCATGTCAAGATGAAGATGGCCTCAGATTCTGACATGGTATTAAAATCTATACTACTTCAGTATGTCAAGATATTAAAAAAGTAGACTTTTTTTCCCCCCCTTTGTGCTCAGTTCATCAGTTTTCCTATATTCCTAAATTATTTTATGTAGTGCACAAGCATCTGATTTCTAGAAAGAATTCCAGCTTGTTGTTTGGTCACAGCTTCGCCCATCAAGCTTTTTTTTGTTTTGTTTATTTTTGTATTTTTATTTTGAGTTGTGCTCAACCGCTTTTTAGAATTTTTCTTGTATTATTTTTGTCACAAATATAAATCAGAGTGATTTTGTGACAATGGTGCACCCCATTCCCGTAATATGGTTGTAATGAAGACAAGAAGTCACAGTTGAAGTATGGGTTTTGTGTGTGTATGTATGTGCAGCACATAGTTTATTAGTGGGGCCCAGACCCCCCACATTCCACTTTAATGGCTGCTGTCTGTGTTGCATTACACACACACACATACACACACCAGCCTACGCTCAAGGAGGAGGCACACACACGTTCCTAATTCTCACAGTTGCGCGCTCTCTCCGTCTCTTGAGCTGCCATCTTTGTGGTGACGCCACTTTGACTCGCTCCCACTTTTATTTTTATGCAACCAATTTATTTTTGCAGGCAGGATCCAGTGCTGGTGCAGTATGGCAGGGAATAGAGAGAGAGAGAGAGAGAGAGAGGAAGAGAGAGACGGCGATCATGATTGATACTAGATAGGGGTCATGCAGGTTCGATCTGGGCTCTTGATCTGAGTCACGGAGGTCTGTGTGGAGGAGAGAGTGCTTTCAGAACCTGTCAGTGGGTTTCTGATTCCGTGTAGGCCATTGAATGTGGCAGTGGAACTTTCAGCCACTTTTGCAGAACAGTGGAAATTAGAGTATTAAAAGACAAAATTATTTGCGAAACGAACGTTTTCAGTGGGATTCTGAAGTCTCGTGGCACTTAGGTGATTTCCAGACCCTTTAACCATGTGGTTTCAAGTAGAACGACCTATAAAGTTGTGCCGGCCTCAATGGGACGTTTAGCCTAATTCTAACTTCGTCAAGAGCTAGTGGCTGTGACTGACATGTGGCTACGCATAGTTTGCGGAGGCTTGATGTCTGTGCGCTAATGGAAAGCTTGTAAATGAAAGCCCCATTAGCAGCGAGGGAAAGGATTGGCGAGGGTTTTGGTGCTGCAGTCTTGGCCCGGGGTGGGAGAGAAAACAAGGAGCGACCGTGGAGACGGCGTTCTAATCCCACAGCTGGAGCCACGCCGTGTGCCGCCAGCAACTGTGTGTGTGCATGTGCGTTCCTCTTTGGAGGAAAATGAAAGTGAAGACAGAGTCTAGAGACCTAACCACAACACAGAACTTGAAAAGAGGCAATCTATTGACTTCTCGTTCTCTGCCCCACACCGCCACCTCTTTTTCCACTCCATCATGTGCTTGATCTCTTTTGTGATCTTACGTTCTTGCTCGTTCTTAATTCCAGATGGGTGGTATCGGCGTCGAATGCGCAATGCTCTACAGTCATTGTTGTACTCTTTGAAATAGTGTCTAGGAAACTACGTAATACTACACACTGATATGGAGGAGGAAAGTGGAATTAAAGTCAACATGAAATCAAAATTGACACCTGTTTACTTTCTGAATACGCACTCCTGGTCTTAATGTGCTTAATTGATTTGTAAACTTGTTTTTTTTTTTTAAGAAGAACAGTTCTTTTTTCCTTAAGCTATTAAAGATGGCTAGTCGACTGGTTGTCTAGTTAATTGGTGAGGTTGACTTGCTTATCTAATATCTTAGATTTGACATTTAGGGTGTGTTCACACTTGTTTGGTTCGATTAAAGCGTACCCTGGCACGATTGCTCTGTTAGTCTGTTACTGAGACTGCTAAAAAGATGGGTCTCGACCCACTTTCACCCAAACTCTAGTGTGGTTCGAATAAAATATGAACAACACGGACGACAGACATGTAAACCAACCAAAAACAGGACATTGTCACAATATGCAACCCTAAAAAGGAAAGACTGCTCAAGCATACCTGTTTTTTCTCGTCATAGTTACAATGTTGTCCGTTTCAGTTCAGTACAGGCATCAGAACCACGTCTCCTCGCACCAGATATTCATATGTGTGTGTGACAGAGGGATTCCTGTCGCTGTTTTAACTACTTTACACATTTTATAAGGTCTTCACAAGTTCTAAGCTGGTCAAAATGCCATCATATGTAGGCTACGCACATACAATGAGCACATTTAGCAAAAGCAAGTTCTGTCATGAAATATACATCATAAAAGCTGTCCAATCAGTTTTTGAATGTATCCCTCCCTATTATGGGTGTAACGATACTCTCATGTCACTCTTCGATACATATCACGATACAATATCATTGCGATACTCCAAGACACATGGTAAAAGGATTAAAAAAAAAAAAAAGTACTGTTAATTAAAATGCTAAATTTGGTATTACATTGGGAGAGGAAATGAATAGGTTTGGACTTGGTGCTGGTAACCCAATGCCCATGACAATGGTGACACCAGAATAAAAATATTCATGATTCTAACACTGAAACAAATTCAATTTAGATGAATATGTTTGCACTCTATTACTGACTAGATATATTTAAAATAATGTAGGCCACTTTTTACTGGTAACATAAGACATTTGGCATCAGGACCCACAAATTACGATATTTTGTGATATATTGTGGCACAATATATTGTTACACCCCTAATCCAGATGAACGGTATAGTGTTAAAAATGCCAATATGAATGCTAAGCAGACCAGGGGCCCGTTTCAATAAGTTAAAACTTGAACTCTGAGTTGACTTACCCTGAAATGGGAAACTCTGAGTTTTCAGTTTCAGAAAAGCTGAATTGAGTTAGTTCAATTCTGAGTTAGTTCTGAATTGAGTTAGTCAATGCAAGTTTAATTCTTATCACTGTTAAAATATCAAAGGTGAAAACTGGTAGAATGGTAAGTTATTGAACTAATATTCATTATCATGGTATCCCACATGCAAAAAAAAGTAAATAAAAATAAGAATAATAAAAAAAATAATTTAACAGGATGCAATAATAACAGGGTAAATTATTTTATCATTATTAAACACTTGTTAGGCAATTTACTTCCACTTTTAGAACATTTTCTTCATTTTTATTGAAAATAAATGCCTTTCTGATGAGATATGTGATGGGAAAAGGGAGAATAGCGAGCTCGGCAGAAGGCGGATTCGAACCCAGTCATTCGCATCACAAGTTAATTCTCCGCATTACCGTCTACACCACTGCAGCCACAAGAACGTGCGTCAGTTTTAACCTGGTCTGACATTTGTGGGCGGAGCTACTGTAAATTTGCACTTAGTAATAGACACTCCGAATAATCTTGTTTTCCATTTGCATTAAGATTATTTTTATTACCACACTGGCAGATATTGATAATTTTACTAAATGCTCTTAATTTACTTGAAATAAGACAAAAAATACTCTGTACGAAAAGCATTTTTGCAGCATGAACGAATGAATGAACTATTTAAACATCACTAGCACTTTAAAAAGGGGGAGGAGACCGATAGAAACTCTGGGTTTCCTGAAGAAAACCTGCTCCTGACCAGGTTAGGTTCACAGAGTGAGTTACCATGGTAACTGACTCTGAGTATAAGTTACCTCTCTTTCAGAAACAGGCTTGACTTTCTCGGCTTGACTTTCTCGGTGAAGACCTGCTTTCTCGGGTTTGACATACCTCCCATTCTGAAACGGAAAACCCAGAGTTTCCCTCATTTCAGGGTTAACATACTCAGAGTTTTCACTTAACCTCCTTTCTGAAACGGCCCCAGGACTAAATTGTTTTTTTGTTTTGGTCCAGACCAGACAAACCAAGCAAACCAAACTACAAGTGTGAACACACCCTTAGAGTTGATTCTCAAATTTTCATGCTGTTCTTCAGCTTTTTTGACTGTTAACACAGTAAAACCATTGCATAAACATTGACATGATTCTTCTTCCAAGAACAGACATCTTTGGTCATTGCAATAGCTTTTTGAGCTTTGCATTTTTAAGATGGTTTATTGCATTAAAATACTTTAAAAGAGCCCCAAATGGTTTTATTGCCCTCAAGTAACTTTTTGAATATTGTTGAACATTAAGTAAAGTAAAATGCGAATGCAATTTTATGTTGATTTTAAAGCTAAGTCATAGAAGTGCTTCTGTGGTTAGTTGTTAATGGGGGAGGTTGAACACACCAAACGTTGCCTCCAGGGTCCCCATGGAGATATTCAGACACCTAGTCTCCTGTCTACCACACTCTCACACTCATTCGCTTTTCTTTAGACATTCCACAAGACACATAGACACACACACACTTCTCAGCCAGGTCACACACATACAATCTAGAGAATCACCTGGGGCCCAGATGACTGTCTCCTAGCCAGCCTTTGGGTTTAATAGTGCTTTCTTGCTGTTGATGTGGACCAATCACCGCTCTCAGCAGGGTGCCAGGGTTTGAAATCAGACAATCACATTGCCATTTCACTTTATCAGACGTTGCATCATTGGCAAAATGCAAGCTTAGGTTTATTTCAATGTTGGCTCCACCCGCTACTTCAAATACGGCACTCAAGGTTTGAATGATGCTGTTATGATGACTATTTTTTTTAGTATATCTTTTGAATCAACATTAGCAAACTCGACTGATTTTGCATATCAGTTGAATACCCATCCCCATCCCCCAATTGACAGGTAAATCTCACAATAGGGATATCAACTGAGAACGTCTTCAAACATGTTGCAACAAGTAGCCGAGCTTTGTGTTAAATGCTATCTTTTAGATGTTGTTGCTGCAGAATTGTCTTAAATCCTGTTTTCAACATCATGGAAATTGCAGGGTTCACCAGCGAATACGCCTCGTTTTTAGCACGACAGAAACTTGCAAGGCTTTGCATTGCTGCAAGGGGTAGGTACGGCGTCTATCGCAAGTTGCAGCCACGTGGAAATGCCAGTAATAGAACAATGATCTCCGACAACTGGACGAGGAAGAAACGGAATCAAAGCCCACAACTAGGAGGGAACACCGTAGAGAATTTAGTAAGCTGTCTTCTGAACAGACCAATAATAGGGAGCGCAGTGACCGGGCGAGACAGTCGCACACCATGTTTATTGCTCAGCTAAGTCAGTTTAAGTTTGTGTTGCTGTTTTCGGCAACTCTGGAGAAGAGTTCTCCTGGTCAGTCCTGCCCAACCCTGTATAATCTGGCATAGGCAGGGTGATGGCAGTTAAAATTAGCTGCTCTGAATGAGCTTGGAGCATCAAGGAGAAAATGCTGAGCTTGATGATTGTAGCCAGATTCAATCTGGCTGACTTCCACCTGCCCTTAAAGACCAGAAGGGTGAGGTTCTCTTTAGCATTACCATGCACAATGTTGCTGGTTTGGAGTATCTCAGATTTAAAGGGGTAGTTCACCTAAAAATGAAAATCCTGTCATCAGTTACTCACCCTCATTTCATTTCAAACCTGTTAGACCTTTTCTTCTTTGGACCCCAGAAAGATATTTTGAAAGATGCCCCAGTCAGTTTTTTTTTTTATTTTTTTTTGCCCATACAATGAAAGTCAAACATTCTTCAAAACGTCTTCCTTATTTCGTCAGGTTTAGAATGAAACGAGGGTGAGTAAGTGATGACAGATTTTTGGGTGAACTAGCTTGGTGAAAACAACTCCACCTGTGTAGATGCAGCATTAAAAACATCTAGATTGACCTTTGTGTCATAGACGTCTTATCAGTTTTTTTTGGGTTTTCTTATCTTGAACCAGTATCTGGAACCGGAAAAATCAAGCAGATCTGCACTGGTTTTCCTCTGATTGATCTTCTCTGGCCATGACTAAGTGCGAACAGAAGTGGGGGAAGGAAAAGAAATCGGTTAAAAAGTTCATGTAGAAGTGGCTCCCAGCAGGAGATAAAGCCAAGATGAAAGCTTTACTGTGATAAGATATTAGAAATCCACGTCTTGCTGATAAAACGTAATGCCACTATCACCCTTGCAACCTCGGCGGTTCTAATGACTTTTGCTCGGCTGCCTGAGCGAAGGCCACTGGAGTGTGTGATTTAACACTCTGATGAAGAGAACATGATGGCTGGGAGACTTTTAAGATTAAATCTTGGAGATTTCACATTTCCAGTGAACTAAAGAGGTTGCTGTTTTCTGCTGCTTTTTAACTTTTTTTTTTTTTGCACTCGTAAATCATGTTTTAAACAACTTTTTGTTTTCTTTGGGGGTACTATTTAGGTTTCATATTGAGTATCCTATAATCTTATATTCGTAAACTCTTAAAGGTGCTATATGTAATATTTTCTGTCCGTTAGAGGTTACTAGAGGCCTATTCAAAACAAAGGCGTAGCTTGATAATGCCAAGTTTGAGAGCGGAATCTTGGAACATGTGGTCTTCACCTCTCAGCCGGTGGAAAACAATTGGGATAGAACTCAGGAAGAAATCATGTTCATGGATGCGATTATTAACGTTACTGTAGTATAAAGCAGAGCAGGACCGTGTGTTGTGGGAGCTGAACGAGGCCGCTGGAGCGATTGCGCAAAACACACCTCGAGCAGCGGAACTTTTATTATGCCGCAGTCGCCGGCGCCACTTCCGCTTTTCCGGTCATGAGTATGAGGTAACGCAGCTCTGTTTATCATATTAGATACATTTGAGTGTGTTGAAAATGTTATAACGTTACTCTGTGCGTTCACTCGGCGGCTGCTGTGAGACACTGTTGCACATTGCAGTAAGATAGATCGATTTTAGAATATCATATTAAATGCTAGATGGCTTGTGTTGATAAATGGCATGCAATTAATTTAAAACTTATTGTATGATGGAGAAAATGCTGTATAACTGTTACTAAAAATAAAGCTGCATCTGATTATGCTATGTTAGCTACTTGACAAAATAGTGTTTTTCTCTGAGGCTTGGTAAAAAAAACATGGTAAAAATCAAGAAAATTATATTTAAACAATGACTAAATGTGTTGAGCTATATAACAATTAGTTTTCTGTCTATAAATGTATCAAAACAGTTGTTCCCTTGTCTATTAAAACAGGTAAATATTAAAGCGTCTTTGGTGTTTCTATGGTTTCTACAAAATAAAACCGGAAACCAAGGGTAATGCGGGTATGATGCCTATGGAACCTTGATTAAAATGTTAATTTTCACACAATTTACAAATAGTTGCAAACATTTGGGATATTGTAAGTACTCAAGTGAACAAAATATATAACACTGGCCTAGTGGTTTTTGGATATTTTACTGCAAAATTCTTACATATTGCACCTTTAAGAGATATGCAAGTATAGACATAATTATTTCATGTAATATAAGTGGTTTGAAGTTTTCGGTTTTCATTAAATTAGTTTTTGTGCATTATTTTAATTTGATTTTAGCTTAAATTCATTTACATGTTTAAAGGGATAGTTCACCAAAAAATGAAAATTATCGCATGATTTACTCACCCTCAAGCCATCCTAAGTGTATATGACTAGGTGCATCTTCTTTCAAATGAACACAATCTGAGATATTTTTAAAAAATATCCTTGCTCTTCTAAGCTTTATAACTGTAGTGAATGGGGGGCATGATTTTGAAACCCAAAAAAGTGCATCTATACATCATAAAAATAATCCATATGACTCCAGGGGGTTAATAAAGGCCTGAATTGGAGCGATGGGTTTTTATAAGAAAAATATCCATATTTAAACTTTATTAACTATAATAACTAGTTTCTGGCAGACAGCCCCCATTCATAAAGCTTGGAAGAGTCAGGATATTATTAAATATATCTGATTGGGTTTGTCTGAAAGAAGATAGTCATATACACCTAGGATGGCTTGAGGGTGAGTAAATAATGGGATAATTTTCATTTTTGTGTGAGCTATCCCTTTAACACTGTCATTACTCACACAGTTAAAAAAATATATAGTGCATTTTCATCTTTAATGAAGACTGGTTGTACAGGTTTAAAATTGAGTATCAAAAAATATCATTAAATTGTAGTTGCCTTTATTTTAAAATAAGTTTAAGTTTTGGGGGCATGGAAATATACTTTAGTTTTTTTTTTTTTTTTTTTTATCACAGAGTATTTCACTTAATAAATGAATGAATTTCATTTAGATTTTACTTTTTGTTAATGATATCAGCAACACCGTGAGAATGCCATGTTTACATGTACACCGGGTCAAACAGCAGGCCATAAGCTGTGCACTTTTGTATACTTGATTATTCAAACATTTGCTTTCTAAAGCAAATCCAAAATTAGTGCTTGATTGACACTGAACTTTTGTACAGCTAAATTCTTGACTTTCATGTCAGCTTAAATCTAAATACCAGGCAAGTTTTGGAAGAGCACACATGCAGAAAAGTGTATAGTCCTGCAGGGATCATGTTCGTTTTACAAATTGACCCCAAACACATGCATTTCAACAATTTTTTTGTGTCATATGAGGTACAAGATGTAGGCTAATGTTTCAGAAAGGTTTTTGGTGATACTCGCTGGCCCGGTTAGCGAGTGCACGCGCAGTTCAGGAGACCTGCACAGGCCTGTTGGTAAGGATTGTTTGGCAGACGGCCGTCGCAGGCTGCTCCTCATGCTCAGCAGTCCTCACATAGCAGGAAAATTGGCCCAGAAACGCGCCCTGCCTGACCATTTATGGTTGATTTAATCATATCCCTACGAGGAACTCCCCTGTGACGCGTCTGGTTTCTGTCTGGGCAGAGTTGGCCGTCGCACTGCGGCGTCCCGGACATCTGGAGCGCTGTCTCCACCGCCGTGTGCCGGTAACTGGAGTTTTTGGTCTCGCTGGTGTTGACATGAAGATTGTAGACATGAAAATAACAGCTACTAGATGTTTAGCTTACGGAGCCACAGCTGTGAAAGTATTAGACATGGCTAATGGCTCCTCCTTGGCGACACAAGGCGCTCTTCAGTCGCTGCCTGGGTGGGAAATACCCTCACGGTGTAACATGGGTGGCAAAATGACCTCGCTTAACGCAGAGGATAACGTGTAAATGTAATCAAACACTTGATCCCTTTTGCCCTCAGTTCTCTCGTATTTGGGTTAAAGTGTTCCCAAAACACCTGTCCAAGTGCGCGACATCACACACACTTTAGATCAAGGAGACTGATTATCCGTATTGTGACTATAATGTAGATTGTTGGCACATGCTGAATTATTTTCATACTCTTGGGATAGTAGAGTCTACAGTCTTGTGGAAAAATGTAGATGCTTTAACATTTTTCCCTCAGGTAGTTGCAGTTGGACGTTTTTTTTTTGGTTTGGATTTACATTTTGGTTGCATTTAGATTATTTATGAATGGTGTTTAATGCTTAAAATGTCAATATTTTAATAATAAAACGAGGAATGCACTTTTTTTTTTCTTCTAAATTTTGTATTCGTCAGTAAAATGTTTATTGTACATTCTCTTTACCCCTATTGTTACATTTTAGATGACGTTTGTCACTTTTTAAAGAACATTTTAACCCCCATTAAATGTTAAATGTACATTCTAAAGTTTTGATGCCTAAATTCTGTTTTAAATGATTGATTTTTAGGATTGTACTGTTTTATTTTTTATTTAAAATGCTGTAGTATTTTAATATTGACTATTTATGCATGCAGTCTTTTATCGCTTGTTTGTGTCTGTCGCATTTCACTGTCAACTCTTAACTAACTCTTATTGTAGAGATGTTGCGCTCTGTGTAAATCTGTTGCTTATGCCAGTTCTGTCACTGCATTTCAATTTTGTTTGTATGTCGCCATGCGTCTGTGGACTTCAGCGGTGGCCCTGATGGAAATAGCCTGCTGTGATCAATCAACCTTGACTTATTTACAGTTAAAGTGATAACAATTCCTGTCGCACTTGCAGCATACAATAACGTGTTATTGTTCAGTCAAATGAGCTAGTTGTGCTGCATGTCAGCAAACACATCCTAAATTAAAGCTCTGTCACATTGTTTACCTTGCTACCACACCAGTTCAGTTTTGAATGCTGTTGACCATGCTTATTTACTCGACCTGCTGTGCAATGATATTAATGAAAATGCGATATTGGTGAAATATTTGGTGAATTGTTGCCATTTAAATGTTTACCGTAACAAATGGATTTTAATGTTAGTGTATAAGCCAGCCTACTTCATTACATATTTTACTAGCATCCAATTTGCATCTAAGTGCAACTGTAAACCATTGCGCTGTGTTGGCACCCCTTTACTAGCATCAATGGAATATCAATAAAATTCATTTGGAAGCGCCTAATACTCACCCCCATGTCATCCAAGATGTTTTTGTCTTTCTTTCTTCAGTCGAAAAGAAATTAAGGTTTTTGAGGAAAACATCCCAGGATTTTTTATCCATATAGTGGACTTCACTGGGGTGAAGCTTCAAAGGGCTCTACATGATCCCAGCCGAGGAATAAAGGTCATGTCTAGCGAAACGATTGGTCATTTAAAAAAAAAAAAGGAAAAAAAAAAGTATAGTATATGCTTTTTAACCACAAATGCTTGTTTTGCACTAGCTCTGCAATGCGCCATGCATTACGTAATCATGTTGGAAAGGTCACACGTGACATAAGTACCACGGTAGGGCGAAAAACTGAAAAAAAATTCAAAATTGTTTGACATTGTTGTTTGACAGTCTTTGTGATTACGTCATGTGCAGAGCTAGTGCAATACAAGCATTTGTGGTTAAAAATTATGTACAGTTTTATTTATTTATTTATTTATTTTAAGAAAATTGCTGATTAAAGGTCACCAAACTGCAATTTGGATCTTCAACCCATTGTACCTTGATGAAGTCCACTATATTGAGAAAAATCCTGGAATGTTTTCCTCAAAAACCTTAATTTCTTTTCAACTGAAGAAAGAAAGACAAACATCTTGGATGACATGGGGTGAGTAAATGATCAAATTTTAATTCTCAAGTGAACTAATCCTTTAATTATATAAGCAAATTCCATTGGTTTGCTGAATTTATAATATAATTTATCATTCATCCACTTTCAGACAGTTACTCTGCCTCTTTCTGCATCTTGCCAATGTCCCCAAGAAACTCACACCGTTGGCCTGACCCTTCACTAGGTAACTAGAGATTAACCAGCAGAGTATCAGCACACCTTCTCCAGTTAGCACTGCACCGCCAGCTCAAATGGATCCCAAAGGTTTTTATTTGCTTTTAGGGGTGAAAGAGATGAAACGTAGGCATTTACGTGCCTGTCTGCTGCCTGTTAGGGGCAACAACCCTGAACCTTTACCATCAGGGTTGGCAAGAGGAGGCATGACTGTGTTGTGGGCAGACAAATATACACAGCGAGTTATGTAAGAGTGCATGGCGGCGATCATGTGAGGGCTGCAGGCTAACACTGCGCATCTACAGATGACTGGCCGACGCTTTGATCCTCTCCTCTCAACCTGAGTGTTTGTTCTCTCTTTCTGGTTGACTCGCTCTCTCCATATGCTCCCCTTTCTCTGTCTGTCTGTTATCCACTGATCACCTTTTTCTGGTTAGTGTGTTCAAATTTTTCCTGTGGAACAATACAGGGCTTGATGCTAAGGCTTTTTTTCTGCTGGTCCAGTCGCAAAAAAGTAACAAGTAAAAGAAAATGGTTATTGTTTTTGTTGTTTTGGACCCATGTAACCTTGTATTGTAAATTAGGTTAGGATACCGACATTAGGTATCAGTGAAATTTCTATTCGCTATTCCAATTTCGATACAACCGCAAAAACTGCTAGCCTAACTAACATAAATGTACTACATTATTAAAGACAAGTGAACAGTCAGTAATAAAATAAGAAAAACTACAAGCTGTAGCACAAATAAATACAATAGAACATGGATACAAATGAAATAAACAGTGTTTTCAGGTAGGTCTGACAGTAGTTTATAGGTGCAGAAATTGAATAAAGTAATCAAATGTGAAATAACACTGCATAGTCTTCACTGTATTAAATATTTATATATATCTTAATCATTATTAAAGTAGCAAAAATTATTCAGTCAAGATTTATTTTCTTTGTCTTTTGTTGTTTGATTAACTTTAAGACAGACAGCAGCAGGTACTGTATATTATACTGCTGTCACTTTAAGGCCTAATCAAGCGGCAACCTCCCCCTTTCTCTCGTGAAGCCAATACGGAAGTAACTTAAACTGCGATTCATCGACTGGCCGCTAGGGACAGGCTCCAAAAGAGAGCAGAATCTCATAGAGTCCCATGTTAAATTGGCCAAGTTTATAGCAGAAAAAAACATGTTTACAAGTTGGTTCAAATTGTGGTTTTGGTCTATACTGCTATTTTTGCCCTTCATGACAACTCTGAGGGGGGTGAATTTTTTTATAACTTATCCGTTTAAATTATATTAAGCCTTAAAGTTCTGCATAATTAAGGGCGTGGTCACTTGAGTGACAGGTATATTGCGCTGCTGTCTGTGAGCCGTCATGTTACCTCAGCTGCCGCTGAATTTGGCATCTCAGCCGTATTTGTGCTCGATTATTTTATACAATTATAAAATATGGCTTGCTGCATAATATTCGAGACTGATGTGTGTCTGTGTAGATGTGCATGCATGGGGAAGAGACACAGAACACACGTTGTTGGATCGTGGCATTGGCTGAAAGTTTTGGTTGTGAGATTTACTGCAATGACAATGGCGGGAGGATATCAAAATCCGACAGCACTGCTTGGATATTATAACTAAAACTGCTGCACTATTTTGAAAAAAAATAAATACTTTGGACACAGGCTCATTTGTTTGTTAGATACGATCGCTGCTCAGATTGCATCCTTTCTTGAAGAACGATGACAGAGAGCAGATCATTCAGAAGAAATGTGACATGTTTTTTTGTTTTGCAATGGACATTCATATTTTACCCAAGTGCCACGGATTGGATTCATCTCGCGATCTCTATTTCATTATAAAGGTATGAAGTCCCATTTGATTTTCCATGTTGTTATTTGCACAACCAACACTACTGGTGTTGGAGCATCTATATCTTAAAAAACACTGTAGATTGACAGCAAACCTTTAGAACGTTCTGATGATAAAACTTATCTTCATTAATATTTTAGATCGTATCTTGGATAGATATATAGCTCCTTTGCTGCTAACATGGTCACGTCGAGCTAGGCGGGCGTGGTTTCAGCAACCAGTCATATCAGCTCAAACCACCTCCCCGCCTCTTTGCCCATTTTCAGTTATCCGGGAGTGACGTGCGGTGACGCGCAGCTAAGATGGCCGCGGCCTCATTTAGGCGTCAAAACTGCTGTTCAGAACTCTATGGGTGACGTCATGGACGCAACGTCCATATTTTTTTACAGTCTATGGGCCTAATGCACAGATCCAGTACACTCATACTGTTACACAAGTTTTTTGTTGTTGTTTTTTTTACGTTCACTTAAGACATAACCAACTGTTTACTAGGAAACAGGCCAAGACAGGCATTTTGACACAATTTAATTCGAATTTGTCCATTCAAGCGCAAGAAGACTTGAAAGAGAACTCCATTCAGCATTCGCGTGATGTCTGAGATGCAGCTTGCTTTGTGTGTTGCGCACACAAAACTTCTCACACAGCATGCGAGTACTGAATTAAGTTCACTTTTGCATCTTCTTGCGCTTGAAAATTTTAATTTGTCAGGGTTTAAAAATGTACAAATGATAAACTTTCGTGATGATGCAGCCATGGCCTGAGTGGGACAGTGACGGTTCTGTCAACTGTCCCGAGCATCATTCATGCTGGCCCTGGGCCATCAAGCAGTCTTTGTCGAGCCCTACTATAAATATTGCCTATAGAGATGGCTATATTATCATTCACACAAAAGAACGATAATGTTCTGTTTATTATAATTAGCCCTGCTGTTTTCACACAAAATTCTCAAGTAACTGAGTGATTTTATTTGTGAATTGTTGAATCCGTGATTCATTGAAACTGAAAGAATTCATCTGTGGAAATGAATCAAACTCCTCAAACAGTTTGGATTTGTGATTCTTAAAGTTTGCTATTTAAATAGCTGTCTTGACTAGGGTTGTCAAAACCGGTATTGAAATTTTACAATACCAGCATTTCCCCGTAGCATTTTGAGTGCTGTTGAGCGGATTCTTAAAGGGTTAGTTCACCCAAAAATGAAAATTCGATCATTTATTACTCACCCTCATGCCGTTCCACACCCGTAAGACCTTTGTTAATCTTCAGAACACAAATTAAGATATTTTAGTTGAAATCCGATAGCTCCGTGAGGCCTCCGTAGGGAGCAGTGGACACTTCCTCTCTCAAGATCCATAAAGGTACTAAAAACATATTTAAATCAGTCCATGTGAGTACAGTGGTTCAATATTAATATTATAAAACGACAAGAATATTTTTGGAGCGCCAAAAAAACAAAATAACGACTTATATAGTATTGGCCGATTTCAAAACAATGCTTCACGAAGCATCGGAGCATAAATGAATCAGTGTGTCGAATCTGCTGTTCGGAGCGCCAAAGTCACGTGATTTCAGCCGTTGGCAGTATCTGAATCATGATTCGACACACTGATTCATTTGTGCTCCAATGCTTCATGAAGCATTGTTTTGAAATCGGCCATCACTAAATAAGTCGTTATTTTGTTTTTTTGGCGCTCCAAAAATATCCTCTTCGCTTTATAATATTAATATTGAACCACTGTACTCACATGAACTGATTTAAATATGTTTTTAGTACCTTTATGGATCTTGAGAGGGGAAGTGTCCATTGCTCCCTATGTAGGCCTCACAGAGCTATCAGATTTCAACTAAAATATCTTAATTTGTGTTCTGAAGATTAACGAAGGTCTTACGTGTGTGGAACGGCATGAAGGTAAGTAATAAATGACAGAATTTTCATTTTTGGGTAAACTAACCCTTTAATCACCTCTGTAGGGATGGGAATCGAGAACCGGTTCTTCTTAAGAACCGGTGCCAAGTGAATCGATTCCTTTGAACCGTTAGCATGCCGGCTTAACAATTCCGCTTATCGGTTCCTCTCGTTGCTAACGTGTCATGACGTCACACACACGCTGCGTTGTTTTGGTTTAGAACGCAGCAAACATGGCATCGAGGCAGAAGCGATCTAAAGTTTGGTTACATTTTACGCGAAAAGATGACAATACAGTCACTTGCAACACTTGTAAAAGTTCCATTTCGTCAAAGGGGGGAACTACCTCCAATATGCAGAAACATTTGGCCACACAGCATGCAATTCATTTGCAGGACTGTCGCGTGTTTGATACACTACTACACAACGACACCACCAGCGAGTTAAGCACCAGCGGAGCTAACAGGGATTATGGCAGTTTTATTTATTTATTTATTTTTGTCTGGACCAATGAATGTGATATACTGTGAATGTGAATACTGGTTGAGAAACAAGGCTATATGTCCCTGGAATTTACTTGAAGAAGTAGCTCACCTAATTTTAGGTTTGTTCTGAGGTTGCTACACATAATGTGCGTATACTCTGTTCTGTGTCTTCTGATCAGATATTAAAGCGAGTTAATACAAACAAACAAATTTGTACTTATTACCTCACCCAATGAGAATCGATAAGAGAATCGTTAAGGAATCGGATCGATAAGCAACATCGATAATGGAATCGGAATCGTTAAATTCTTATCAATTCCCATCCCTACACCTCTGATTGGCCATTGTGTTCACATGCTCAACAGATATGTCTGTGAATGGCTACAGTGATCAACGTTTGAAAGCAGGTTATCTATCAGCGGATCCTTAATATATCCACTGATAGATGGATCCGCTGATAGATGCTTGCTTTCAAATGTTCACGTGTGTATCTGTAAGCACCCTGTGAAGAGTGTCAAAGATGTCTGTTTACAACATGTTTTTTGAAGCGTTGATCATTGTAGCCAATCACAGACACATCTGTTGAGCGCATGAACCCAATGGCCAATCAGAGTTGTTTAAGCATCCGCTCAACAGGGCTCAAAATGCTAGTGGGAAATTCTGGTATCAAATTTTTTACATTTCAGTACCGACTTGGTACTGAAGTCGGTACTTTTGACAACCCTAGTCTTAATGTGACAAGCAATAGTTTTCGAGAATGAAACTGATAGTAAAAGTATCTCCAAACTATGTATTTTTAAGTCACTGTTACATGACTGTGAATCACTGATGATTTGCATCTAAACCAAACATCCTCCAGGTATCACCCAGATGAGTCGTCTTAACGCAAACACGAAGGTGAGATCTATTTTGCCTCGAGAGAATGTGAGACACAAACATGCAGTTTGCAGGGTTTTGTTGTACTTTTCATCCGGGGCGCTCTCATTAGCGCCAAACAACACTGACTCATTCTACACGGTTCGAATCGATGCAAACAACTGCTGAACGTGCAGATGGACGCCGAAGTGCCCCGTATCATTCAGCCGTCAGTATTTTTAAGCTCTGTGCAAGGCAGAGTGACATTACTGATTGTAAGACAAACATTTAGGCAGCAGAGCTGCTCGTGGTTCTTTTGTATTACTCATCCTGCACACATTCAAGCTGGCACACACTCATACCATTTTTTTCCCTGTCGCCACCATCATTAGTAGATGGAGAACGACCTTTTCCTCTGCCTAAATATAGAGCCCACAAAGAATAGGAGGAAGGGAGGGAAGTGGGGGAGAGATGGAGAGAAACAGAACGAATGAGCGCGGGGGCCCTAAACATTTCTGAGGCTTTAAATACAGACCAGAGATGCAGAGGACGGCGTTTTTGTTTTCTTTTTCATACTTGCGTCACGGCTTCACCATAAAAAAAGAGCTGTTGCAGCTGAGCACTAATCGCAAACAGAGACGACTGTTTTTAGAGACTTTACGTACAGAAACGACAAAAGAACCAGGCCAAGGTGGATGTTAGTGTCTAATTTCCTCTACCTTGTGTGTAATGTTCGCTCAGATGTTCGTCAGCCAGTTTGTTTGTTCGTGCCGGTACAGTTTGTACAGGTGCTATCATGTAAGGCTTATGTCATATTGTTTTTCTGAGTGTGTGTACAGGGCCCTGTCAAGCGAGGGTTTTGTCTGGCAGTCTCCAGACTCCATACCCATTAGTGACAGTAACCGTCAGAGAAACAGCAGTCCCAGCAGAACCCACAGACACCAGGGGACATGCCTGTTTTAGCTGTTATTGCGCTTTGATTGAGCGTGTTTGTGTGCACGCGCTAAGTTGTCTTGTGGGCTTGTGGTCTTGTGTGAAAAAAGAAAAAGAAAAAAAAAAGTGTGTTATGGCACACTGGTTTGTTTGAAAGTACCTCAAAGTGGTTTCTTATGAAGTCATTCCTCGGCCCTCCCCAGAGTCTGCCGTTTAGCCCGTGCCTCGGGTTTATTTTATGTCCCTATTTATTAAAGGACGTCAACCTGTTGATCGTCACCATATTGCCAGTGGCTTTCTCATTCACTCTTTGTAAGGCAAACGTCACTATTACTGTTGCTGGTTAGAGAAGTGGAAAAAAATGCCCTGAGCTTATGTATTAAAATTTGGCATGTAACTTGTCCTGGTACTCTAATTGTGTGGCTTAAGTAGTTTTCTGCTATTTGATATAACTTATTTTGAAGAACCAACTATCAATGCCTTGGCAATAACTAGCAAATCAAAAATGAAAAATCTGTCATTTGCTCTCTTGTTTTAAACTGCGAAACACAAAAGAAGATATTTTGAAGAACTGTTTTTGTTCATACAATGAAAGCCAATGGGGTACAAAACAACATTGAAGCCCACTGACTTTCATTGTATGCACAAAGACTCTAAGGCATTTTTCGAAATATCATCGTTTGTGTTTTAATGGAAAAAAAGAAAGTGACCGCTTTTAAATAGTATATGAAGGTGAGTAAATGAACTGTCTTTGTTGATTAGAATCAAATGTACTTTGGATTATTTTACTGTAGCTCGTGCATTTTCATTAATTGATTAATTGAGTTAATTTTTTTTGTCCTCTGCGCTATACGTGTATTTATAGCATTAAAGTGTCTTGTTGCTAGGAGATGGTATGGGAGCCAGAGACCCAACGCACGAGAGAGAGAAAAAGGTATGAGAGCAGAGGGAAAAGGCGCACTTCTTGTGAAAGCTGAATGACAAATACACTCACGCATACGCTGTGAGTCAGTGCTGACGCGCACCCACTGTGGGAAGCTTTGTGTTGCTGTGTGCCCACTCGCTCGGTGGAGGTCTGATCCCACAAACACAACTAATCATGTATGATCTATTTAGTGTGACATGTCTTGGTAAAATTGGAATGAACAGTGGGAAATGCATTTAACTTGAGGATCTGGAGACTTTTTGAAGACCCATTCCTACAAACCTCTTTGTGAAAGAGGCTGAAATTACAGGCCCGTTTGGTGGGGTGTTTGTTTTTATTTATTTTATTATTTGTCAACCAGTACACATTTTGTTTATGCCAGTGTGTCCTGCATTGCTGAAACTTCAACAGCCAGAAAAAGGAATCATATTTTATTTATGTGTGGTAATAAGCGTTTGCAGTCTGAATTGTATGTCGAGAAGACATTCGAAGTTTTCCGCAAAATGCCGAGAACGCATCTTTCTGTTGAGTTGATTCAGGAGTTAATGACTTGTATGAGCTGGTTATTTTTAGTGAATCAAAAACATACAGCACAACCAGTGCAGTCTAATTCATGATCAAATCTTCACTGAATGAACTTGCTGAATCCACCAGAGTGGTTAATGAATCAGCATCTCACTACTGAACTGTTACTAAAGATATCGTTCCTATATACATTAACCAAATTTTGTGTCTTTTAAAGGTGCAGTAGGAGATGCTAACATTAGCCTGTTAGCATTGAAAGCATAAGATCCCACCCTCCCTGCAAATAGCCGTCCAAAGCCATGCCTCCTCCAAAACACATGCGTGCACACAAACAGCTGCTCTCGGCAAAGCGTCACAAGAGACGATGTTAAACTACCTCATGTCTCAAAGCACATAACATTACAGTAATAATGAACGTTAACAACTTGGAGAGCTTGTACCTGACTGCTGCAGATTAATTCCGTTGTTGATACTGTTGACATGGATGTGCACAATTCCGAGTCTGACTGAACATCTCTGGTTAGAGCGTCACGGGTTGCCATCTCTTGATAACGGTAGCTATGGCATGAACGCAGCATAAGCTTGTTGTTTTGATTCAGTAGGAACTGTAAAATTGGTACGTAAAATTGGTACCTGATTACCGCTAAATCACCATCACCTGCTTTCAAATGGAGCTCCATTTAATAGACAGAGCCGTAGTTCACTGACAAGCTACGCAATATCGCGTTCATTATCGCAGATGAAACGCCTTCGATAATGAACGTGATATTGCGTAGCTTGTCAGTGAACTACGGCTCTGTCTATTAAATGCCGCTCCATTTGAAAGCAGGTGATGGCGATTTAGCGGTAATCAGGGAACCGGCTTTACTGACGAAATGCGCGTGACAATTGCATGCGATATATCGGCCAGCCCTACTGTAGAATCACCTATTGCACCTTTTAAATTCAGTATAATTACTGACTTGTTGACCATATGACAGTATTAATTACCTCTGGGTTAATCATGCATCTATATCAAGTAGTCTAACTGATCTGCTTCTTTATAGTAGGTCCAAGTCAGTTTTACATCTCTGATCTGCTAGATGTCTCAACCAAACATCTCAATCATGAGTCAAGCCACATTGCCGACTGTGTAGCAGTTGCCACGGACAGTTAGTACCAGCCCACGATGTCCAAGTCATCCTACCGCCCCCCTGCACAGCGTGCGTCCCCACAGCACATGTGTGCGGTTGGCGGTACTGCTGAGCTGTTCTGCATTTGCTGCTTAACACGGTGATAGGCTTTATAAGCAGCCAAGCTCTAAACCATCTGAAAGGGGCATTCCACCGAGCACAACAACACGTCGTGCGCCAAGACCCTCTCTTTCCCTTTTGTGTGCGAGTGTGGGAATTATGCTGTTATTTTCAGTCGTTCCCACCTGACATGGTGCGCCTAGAGATAGAATCTTGGCTCATTGTTTTTTGCTCTGATTTTGTTTTTTCTTTCCTAATAGGACATTGTGTCTAATTTAGAGCCAGCAGAAATACTGCACCTCATTCTGGTTGAGTCTGCAAACTTTGCTTTTTTCATACTTGACCAAGTATGCCAACGGCAAACTCTCTCAGGTGTTTCTCCAATGTGTTTGACATGCTTGCTTCAAAGAGCTTTCCCGCTGTCTCATACTGTCACGTTGACTCAGCGTTGTGCATGAATTCATAATAGGTCTGTCACTTAGCATGTTGTGTAACCGTCTGTCCATGTTAACGTCCCAAAGCACAAACAGTTTCTGTAATGAGACATAAGACCCTCGAAGTCACGGCCATGTTTTTGTCTCGCCTCCAGCGACCTCCTGCTTATTTTCTTCTTTTTCTGCAAGTATTGAGTCTAAAAGTAGAGACTGTGTACAATCTCTCCCTCTCTCTTTGTGTGTGTGTGTATTAGCATTTGTTTTGACTACTGCCTCAAGGATTCTGTATCGAAGGGCTTGTTAACTAGACACTATGGCTTTCTGACGACTTATTCAGACTCAGAGATAATTGAGAGATAGGAATTGCATACAGACTTTTACCAGACTAAAATTCAGGAGAGTTGGTCTGCATGAAGACCTACAACCTTGGAAGCACATTGTTCCCTTATAAATCGAGATAAGATGTGGTGAAACATGCCCACACCTTATGAAGAGTAGTGAAGTGGCAAGGCTCTCAAGTGTTTTTGTGTCTGACCTCTAGGGTTTGCCTTCCCAGACTGGGCCTACAAGCCGGAGTCGAGTCCTGGTTCCAGACAGATCCAGTTGTGGCACTTCATCCTGGAGCTGCTGCGGAAGGAGGAGTACCATGATGTCATCGCCTGGCAGGGGGACTACGGCGAGTTCGTCATCAAAGATCCGGACGAGGTGGCACGACTATGGGGTGCCCGCAAGTGCAAGCCCCAGATGAATTATGACAAGCTCAGCCGGGCGCTCAGGTAAAGACTAACTCTGCCTATTAAATCCCATTGTAATTGCAATTGTGTCTGTACTCTGTTGTTTTCATCCACTGTATCTTCGCTCATGAAAAATTCTACATTTAGAGCAGCTGGATGAACTCAGGTAATCACTCCGTTCCACAACCAAGTGAGCTTCCTAGCTGGGCAACATTTGTAGGCATCATTAGTACTCTACTGATGCAGTGGCTGCTCTCAACGGTCAGCAACTAAAGAGTGGATGTTTTGGGCCAAAATCTTGGTTAAGGCATTCCCATAATGCACTGCATCAAGTGGTAGATTATACATTTTTGATTATTTAGAGTATAGGCCTTTTCTCACCAAGAACGATAACTATGTTAGCATCCATACTATTGGACAGTGTTCTATATATTATAAGCACATTGCAGTTATGTCGCCTGCCACTTAAAAGTTCAAGCTCTCTGAAGTCGGGTGGATTCAGATCGGAAGTCAATGTTTTATCATTATTTCCATTATATTGTTTCTCTGTTTTGTTATCGCTATAGCTATGATGTAAATGGAATTAGAACAATTAATGAAACTTTACAGTTATCATTATAGTTATCCTTGGTGTGAACGGGCCTTATAACTTGTTGCAACCATGATCACTTGAGATAACTTGTTAGCTTAGCAACATGCAGACACACTCTACGCCAGGGATGGGCAACTTCGATAGTGACGAGGGCCAACATTTTTTCTCCTTCATACCAAGGGGCCAGATTACTAATCCACACTCACACCTTACTCAGTTTACTTTTTATTAAGGAACATCAGTGTATAATTAATGCAATTTGTTTTTAAAGATTATATTAACTATAAAACTTGTGCAATTATGCCAATACAAATGGGAAACTTTGTTTTCAGTTGACAAGCAATATTACCCCAACAAGCAAATGTAAACATCTCAATTGCATTGTCTGTAAATTTGCAACAAATTTTTGATCTATTTTTGATCATAAGCCTAGAGAACATTCTCAACTCATCATCAGAGAACAGTTAAAAGTGCTTATTCAAAAAATGGTTGTTCCATATGGTATTACCATAATCCACATCCACATATTACCATGAATAATAAAAACACAATTTTTAAAAATGTTTAAGAACATAATTATGTGCATACATTTCTGTCATTTATTTGGCAAAAAGGTTTTGTAGATTATGCATTTTACCATTGAAATCTAAGACAAGTGCAACTCTGGCGTTGCAGGTTTATCTTTCATACTTCTCGTTGGCTGCTTTTTTTACCATCGGGCCAAACCATTCTTTCCATTCCATGCCGATCCGAGCCGGCTGGTACGGATATGGTTTCGTTTTCCACTGTGGGGCTGATAACGGAGCTCTTCAATCGTTACCTTTAGTAATGCAAGAATTTACACACGATATGCGATGTAAACGGGGACCACATTATGGAGGATGATCAGTTATTTATTTTTATTGTATGATTAATTTGTCTTCACGTTGCTCAAATAGCATGTTTAGCAAGCTACGGAGAACCTGGCAGCCAGGCAACAGACAAGTGACCAGTGGCGACGTCACTACTCGCATTCTAGCTGCACGGTTTGGCCGTACCGTACCAGGCTCAAGTGGACAACTGCAACCGTTCCTTACCATTCTTAGAACTGTTCGGCCTGGCGGTGGAAAAGAGGATTTTGTGAGCAGTGCAGTGGTGTAATGGCAATTTACATTAAAATCTTTCATTACATATTTCATTTCCAAACAAACAAATGGATGACCCCTTGAACTTGGTAAAAAGATAATCTGTTAACCATCATGACTGGATTTTTGCTAATTTTAGTAAACTTTCACATTAGCGTGCACATCCTACACTGTAATTAATACGGGGATCGACTGGAAATAGCGACCTCTCCTGGTTTGAATTAATATTAACATCATAATCTAAATGCAATCTTTCTATTACTTGCTTTTTGAATGTTTTAAAATTGATCATCCAAGAGGTCCAGCGACCATATTTAAAGACATCGCGGGCCGGATATATACTACAGTTGTGGCCTAATGGTTAGAGAGTCGGATTTGTAATCTGAATGTTGCGGGTACAAGTCTCGGTACCGGCAGGAAATGTAGGTGGGGGGAGTGAATGAACAGTGCTCTCTCCCCCTCTCATTACCCACAACTGAGTTGCCCTTAAGCAATGCACCTAACCCCCAATCACTCCCCGGGAGCTGCAGCAAAAATGGCTGCCGACTGTTCTGGGTGTGTGTGTGTTCAATACTCACTACTGCGTGTGTGCCATTGGATGGGTGAAATGCAGAGCACAAACTGTGAGTATGGGACACCATACTTGGCTACATGTCACTTCACTTTAATTTCATATTAGATTGTGATAATTTCCTGTGCTCATTAGTAGACCTACTTTTGAGCATAACTGAGGACTAGCTTACAGTAAAATGTTAACACCAGAATCTATTATGCATATTTTTTATGTCTATCGACTGACTATTAAGCTAACATAAAATAGCATGATAGACTGTGAACTTCAGATTATCAACTGTGAACGTTAGTCAAGTCTCTCTTGTGGTTCATTTTAGTGCTATTTGTGTGGTATGCCTAAGTGACCATTAACAGAGTTGCTTAACATGAAGAGCATTTCAGATTATTCACTTACAAGGTCCATTTCAGTTAGGATGCTGCCCATGTAGGCAGTAGACGGCAAGGCAGTTACATTTTGTAGCTGTAAAGTAAAGCAACTAGCTCAAAGTGGGGTTTATATTGCCAGTTTGATCATTTCTCAGTCTAGAGCGCTTTGTTTCTCTGGTGATTTTTATGTGCACTTGTTCTCATGTCAACTGACTTTGTGTTCAACAACAACACTTCTGCGCTGTTTGTCTGTTTGTGTTAGCGTTACTTCCCGTACACCATTTTTCTGCCTTTGCCTTTGTCCGTCCTCGTCTGTCAATTTCAGTCCGTCCAGTTGCCTGTTTGTCTGTCTCTTCGTGTTATTCACCGCTTTGGACCGGTCGCCATGGCAACCTGCGGATGCCCACTCAAACCTGCTGAACCTGCCTTCACCATCGTAGAATAATCAAGCCCACTTAGCGCTCATCAACCATCACTTACAGGATGAGTTTGCATCCTCCACTTCCGAGAACTCTTTCATTTCTCAAAGAGATATGGACATATGAATGGAAGAGGAAGGGAGGGGGAAGAATAAAGGCAACAGAAAGCTGCTTACAGTTCAGATGTGAAGCAGAAAGTTCTTCGATGTCAGCAGAGAGCGTGAAGACTACTGAGAACCAGAGAGAACTCGCCTCTGTTCAGCACATGTGGAGGACACAAAACACGTTCTCTCAGTTCACTCCAAAAAACGCAAAGCGCACACTCTCTTGTGACCTCATCTTGACTTTTTCAGGCTCTGTTGAAACTGGTTTTCTTCATTTGCGTAATTTTGATGTTTAAGGTCTCTGCACTTGCAAACTTTTCTAGGCCCACGCAGAATCCGTTTCTTTGAGGAAAAAAAAACTTTTCTAAAATTCTACAAATCTTTCATCATTTTCATGTTCATTCAAATATCACTATTATTTATACGTAAGTTTAAGGGTTTGCTCAAATGCCTAAACTTAAGTACTACATTTTGGTGTTCAACACTCAATGTTGGTGCAACCTCTTTTGACTTGGAATAGTAAGCAACAGCCTAGCAACCAACCAGAATACACTAGCAACTGCTTAGCAACACCCTGGCAACCATGGTACTTTGGAATATACCATGATACTGAATGAGTGACCATGTTTGTATGGTCCAAAAACCATAGTAATACTTTTTTGTAAGTGTATAATTGCATTTTGAAAGGGTTTAAAATAAATAAACTTTTTGCTGATTTCATCATGTTTTCAGCTACCAATAACAGTATTTTCAATACAAGTAAATCTGTTCTGCAGATCTTTTTTAAAAATGTGTGAAAAGTGTGTTCATTCAGCGTGGATCTATTCATTTTGGAAAGAAATGCCTGAAGGCATTCTCTCTCTGCTCACTCTTTTCATCCATACCTAAGAGGTTGCACGTGTTCCTTAAAACTCAAAAACCATTCAGACAGACTCCAGGCTGCACAGGCATCCCATTGTTGAGCTGTTGAAAACGAACAGACTTCAGACCAACAGACAATTCAAAACAACATGTACACACTTGTTGTATTTACCTGTTAACCTGATGCCGCTTGTAGACCATGATATAGCCAGAAAGGTGCTTTCATGATGAATGTCATCTGTTAGGCTTGGTGAAAGTAAACAGAAGGCCATTTGGATCAGCAGTTTACTCAACAGCATATGTACTCCATGTATGTGAATGTCTGCACAACACACGTGCACAAACAGGCACACTTGAGAGTTTTTGTGCTCTTTTGAAGCAAGTTCAAATGCACTTCAAAGAGTGGTGTTGTGCACGTGTAAGTGTTGTTCATGCGCATGTGCCCCTTTCTTTGTTGAGTATGTGCCTGTGTGAACTCTTGAGTGCCCTGATTCACACATCATTGTATATCACAATCGTGTCTTCTTACACATGCACTCTCGGCACCCTCAGTGACGTCTTAATTAAACACATTGAACCCATAAATCATCTTAACATCTGAAGCTTCAGATGGCCATGAAGTCACGTATCTGCTCTGCACATATCTGATTCTGGTTGGCTGAATCCTTTCATGTATGTGAGAATTTAACATGTGTATTTTATATACAGTAACCTTCAGCACTCCTTTAATGATGCAGATAATTACGTCAGGCTTTAACTGAAAAGGGTTTGGTTTTTCTCTTTGGAAAAGCTGGTCAAAAATGTTTCTTCCTGACAGCTGCAGTATGTGATCGTTTCACCTAAACACCTTGTGTACACCACTTTTGCATATTACTTCATTCAGAATATCTCACACAGTGATATATCCATCTTGGTCAGATAGTCAAGGTGAAAACATTGAAAATTTAAAGAAAGATCATGCAATCAACAGACACAGATTCAGTAAATCACTATTCAGTCTTGTAACATGAATATATAGTACAGTGTTCAACGTTATATTGATTTTACTAAAATTTTGGCGACAGACCGACATTAAGAAACATTTGTCAAGCATAAAAGGTGCAAGTGATCTGATTGTTTAATGAATGTAATTTCTTATATAATTGGTTGTTTGTTTTGAAGTCACTCCAATTATAGAAGGAATATAATGTAACAAAATAAATAAATAAATAGAATTTATTGGTATTCAGAAGTTAATTTAAAATGAACAGTTTGGGTTCTCACTCCTGAGTTTTCAGTTTCAGCCAAGAATTTTCATTTTCGATGCATCACTTATTGGAAGAGAACTAGAAGTTGATGTATTCTGTGTAAACTGATCACATTTTTATCTTGGGAAACATGCAAATTCAGTGTTTTCATCTCTAAACTGGTCATTGCCTGTGCAAAGTTTGGCAAGTGTGAAAATGCCAAATACATAAAAATGGGTAGCCTTCAACATATTGTGACTTCTAATAATGGCCTTAACAAGTGTGTAACCATGCCAACACTGTCTCTGCAGATACTACTACAACAAAAGGATCTTGCACAAGACCAAAGGGAAAAGATTCACCTACAAGTTCAACTTCAACAAGCTGGTGCTGGTCAACTATCCGTTCATTGACATGGGCTCAGCAGGTGAAGATCCCTGCTTCTAAATCTCAATCTTTCTGAGACCCTTTTAGTTTCATATACAAGTAAAACAAGACTTCAGCTATTAAAATTTCTAAACCTTTCCCTTAGGTTCTGGTGTTCCACAAAGTGCTCCACCTGTCCCATCTGGCGTTAGCACCCACTTCCGCTTCCCTCCATCCACGCCCTCGGACGTCCTCTCTCCTAGCGAGGAACTGCGCAGTCCAGGTGTCTTCAGTGCTGTGCCTCGACGCATAGCTCGTGGCTCTGTCTCCGACTGCAGTGATGGCACCTCCACCAACTCGGAGCTTGAAGAAACTGGCATAGCTCCTGGCGATGACCGCCCGGCCGACCGTGCCTTCAGAAACCTGCTCCATCCACGCTTGTCCCACGACTCCTTGTTCCGTGTCTACGGAGCACCGCCCAACCCAACTGGGCTATCCAGGAGCGGGCCCCATGTGCCCCCACACAGGGTCCACCCTGAACCCTTGTCCCCATTCCCAGTGTCCCCTCTCCCAGGCCCTGGAGGCTTGCTGGCTCCTGCTCTTTCACCAGCTCTCTCGATGACCCCTACATCTCACATGCCCTACACACCTTCTCCATCCCTGTCACCTATGCTGGGCTCCCACTTCTCGTTCAATCCTGAAGACATGAAGCGCTATCTGCAAGCTCACACTCAGAGTGTCTACAACTATCATCTGAGCCCCCGTGCTTTCTTGCACTACCCCAACATTGTCATCCCCCAGCCCCAGCGCCCAGACAAGGGACTGGGAGGGCCAGTGGGTGTAGGTCCACACCTGTCAAGTCACCCTCTGCACCACCAGGCTGAGGAGCCTCATCTATCTCCTTTCAAGTTTAAGTTACAACCACCACCACTGGGCCGCAAACAGAGAGAAGGGCCAACTGCAAACTCTGGAAGTGCTGCTGCTTCTTTCTCATACAGTGGGGAGTCTGGTTCATCCTCAAACTCTGCCTCATCTGGAATGATGACCAACAACTCAACCCCAGCTGGTCCACCAAAGATCAAGGTATGTTCACCTTTAAGTCAATTCTGAAGAACTGTAGCTCCTTTGTGATGGAAACTGGTTTTCTGTAACTCTCCCTATGTTTCCTCCTCTAGGTCGAACCCATCTCAGATATGGAGTCAGAGGAAGAAGTTGAGGTCACCGACATCAGTGAGGAAGAGCATGAAGATGACGAATGTGATGTCTTTTCACCTCCCCACCCCAATGGTGGCCCTGCACTTCCACCTAACCACGATCGTATGACAGATGATGATGATCTTGAGGAAGATGTCTTCAAGACCCCAGCTGCCCCTACCTCAGGGGTTGGGCTGAATCTTTTAGGTCTAAAAGCAGAACCCAGGGAGCTAAACCTGGGCCAGGGCGCTCCCGTCAGCCCTGGGGGTACACGCTGCATCCCCCTGAAGCTGCGTTTTAAACGCCGCTGGAGTGAGGATCAGCGGATGGAGGCGGGAACCGAAGAGGCTGAGGACAAGAAGAGCAGGGCAGAGAAGGAGGAGCTTAACCAGGAGGTGGAGCCCAAACTGGGGGAGGAAAACGGAGACCGGAAGAGTCCGGAGACTTTGGTTGCACCCCTGGGGACAGGCCAGAGGAGGGTGAGCTCTGAGCTGCAGCGAGCAACTGCACAGCTGTCTTTAGAAAACAACGTTTGTTGAAGAGGACGTGGTCAAACACATAAACTTGGCAAAACAAAGCTGTCCTCCTTACAGGCTGAAGGCAACTGTTGCTCACGCAAGTTATGTGAAGACCATCTATTCAGCAAGTTCAGATGCCCAAACCATCTTTTAAATTTCTGTACACACAGGTTCACTCACTTCAAAAATGTTGCAACACTAAAAAAATATTACTGACATCTTTTTTTGCAGTTTAATTAACCAGGCCCTTTCCAAGTTTAGCCAGAGCCCCTTGCTTTCTGAACCCATTCCTTTCTGTTTGCTGTGTTAGACAAACACCATCCCACTAGTCTCATTGAAGCCTTGGACAGGATCTACTCAAGTCTAGGATCAGCTCAATACCTTTTAAAACAAAATCAAGAGATTACAGAAGTGCCTAAACCGGATGTTGATGCACCCCTGTAAAATATGGGTAGAGATGAATAATTAGATGGTGATTAATGAGTCTCTTTTTTTTGTCTTGTCATTCATGCCTATGGAATTTAGGGTCACGGGCCAGTGGACATTTTTTCTATTAAACATACACTCTTGGATGAAATGCAGGAAAGATGCTGCCCCCCAAACTCAATCACTGTTCTCATAATTTGCGGATATGGACGCTTTTTCTTTTCTTTTCTTTTTTCGCGTACCAAGATTCAAGTCCCAGATGTTTTGCGGAACCAACTTGCCTTTCGCTCTCAAACCAGGACCTTCATGTCACTGCCTTCAGAGCCATAAATGCTAGTGTACTACCAGCCTTCACTACCAATTCTGGACACTTTCCTAGCTGTTCAGCGAGCTCAGCCGACTAACGGGACCACTCAACAACCTCTTAAAGTAATCTTAACACGTGTATATACATTGGGGAATTCATTTTATATATGTGTTAGTACATCTTCATGACCACCAGCTGGATGACAATTTATAGATCACATATGATTATTCCTTCTCCAACTTATTTATTTATTTTTTCTATAATACAGTTTTAAGCCTGAGGGAACGTAATAGGAATGCTGGGGCAACATATCAGAGGGCGCTTTATGGTTTTAGCTTCGTAATCATCCCTAAAACCATTTATACAATGCTCCACGCCCTTCTGTTTTGTAAAGAACACAAACCTTCTTGGTTTGTTAGGCGTAAATCTCAGGCATACCTCCCCACATCCAGTTCCTCTATCCAAAAGGTTGTCTTTGAATATAAAGCCTTCAAATGAACAAACATTTGTGCCTTTTTCATGGAAGACTGACCGCCCAATGCTTTTAAATGGGTTGTTTTATCGACACGTACAAGCTCACATACAGAAGAGGCCTTAGAAACATGACCTCAAACACTGCTTTTATGCCTTATTTAGTTTTTTACCTTAAAAGAAACTATCCTAAATAAGATTTGCATTTAGAGACCATATATTCTCACTTTATTGCTCGATAGTCATATATATATTTGATAAAAGAACAAACGCTGGTTTTGATACAAATTATATTTCAGAAGGTAAATCTATATGGAAAATCTATGTAAGGAAGATGTTTAGTTTCAGGGCCCTACAGTGCTTTACTGTGAAAGAAAAGTGTTGTTCTATCTAGACAAAGCTAAACATAACTGACCAATCGTTAAGAACCCTGAACGGCACAGTTGTCCTTGGCCTTATAAGGTATACGTATAGTTTTAAATCCACCCGTCGCATTTGCGTTCCCCCTCTCAGTCTCTCTGCAGTGTTTTAGTTGTAGGAGGCTGTGTTTTATCCACGATGATCAAGATTGAACAGGTATCGCATCCTATTTGGCTTAGCGTTTGGCTGCGGCCAGCTCCATTTGTAGCAAAATGCAGGGACTTTGTAGTAAAAGACGTCACGACCATATCCTTGAGAAAGGGACCTCAATTCTGCGAACTGACAAATAGAAAGTGGACATGCAGCCTCTTAGCCCTCATCTACGGAGGAAGTATAGGACCTGACACACTTAACACTCATTTTTTTTTTTCCTCATTTTTTTTTTTTTTTTTAAATACTTTTTTTGGAGTTTGTTTGGCGGCCTTACACCGGTTCAGTGTCTGTATTTCAACTGACTGCTGCCTTATTTGTTAGAAAATACTTTTTCTTCTCGCTCTCTTCAATATAAACAGTGCTGTTTTATTATACCTTTTTTGTTTATATTACCATTTATCATTTTTAATGTTGATATTATTGCTGGTATTTCGTTTGTACCCCTTACCTGAATTTTAACCTCTCAAGATGAACATTTTAATAAATCGTACTCCTCTACCCTCTTTGATACCTTGATATAAAATTGCTCTGGCTTTGTATTAATGCTGGTTTTTAGTTGTAATTAAGAAAACCAGTTGAAGTGGGAAGAGTGACATAATGCTATCACATTATTTTTATTTTAATATGTCTCTTTTTTTGGTTGTGTACATATATAAATATATATTTTCCATTTTGAGGGGATGATGTAAGAAAAAGACAAATATTTCTTTGTGTTCAAGGTCTTTTTTTGCTTCTTTCTTAAAGCTTTCCATCTGTCTCTCAACGGTTATGTAATACTTTGTAAAGAGAGACGAAACTTGACGTTACAAGGAACCATGTATACTTTAGTTTCTCATGTGGTTTCTTTTGCTCTTGTAATTAAAAGTGTAATCAGGGTTCATTAAAACAGGTAAAAAAGGATCTGTCTTTCTCGTCCTTTACTTCATTTGCATCTGTTTCCTGATTTTTTTTTTTTTTTCCCTGTTGATGGTGTCTTGTATCTGATATTTCAACATTTTCACAATGCTTTTGATGAAACTTAAAAAAAAAAAAAAAAAAAAAAGTCTATAATCTTATTAAATCAAATGTAACTTTTTAATTTAAAAACTAATTCAATGAGTACCCATAATTAGAATGGTAGATTTTTACTAAACCTAAAAATGCCATTATAATATTTAATTTGGCATAGTACTACAGTATTGCACCATAGTAATACCTTGGTGTTTTGGGGACAATTCTAAAAGCTGCTGAACATGAATCCAGGCCTGTACAAGCACACATAGAGATACATTTATGGGGTTTTTCCAGTTTTGCTTCTGTAGGTTCATTTTGGAATACAAAAGAACAAGGGCTGCTATTCTAGATCCTGTTTGAACTGAAGCAAGATGCAACTAGGATTTGCTTTCCTAATGAACTGGAAATTCACGCCACACTGAGACCGTTAATACTTACCGTTTCTGCACGAACCAGATAGCGTGGGCTGAACACAAAACAATTCGTTTTAGAGACAAACCTGGAATCAAATGTGTCCTTCGATAATTTCATCAGACTGCACAAGGCACATAGTATCCGTGAGGAAGAACTTTAGACTTGTATTCACTTATAATTATTTGTGAAACAGCGCCCTCTGCTGCTAAAACATCGCCATCGTTCACTCTTGTTTAGAAGCGACACACTCGAGGCTCTTAAAGGCGAAGTGTCGTTTTTGAGGTTTACTTTGTCTAATTCTGGTTTCATGAACGTCAGCCACTCGTAATCATCATTAATCGCAATTTTTGCAATTCCGTTTGGTGTTGCTAGTGGTGCAGAAACAGTTCACCTCAAAGCTAATCTACAAAGCCTCATCTTTTTTGACTGAGTGAGTAAAAATGAAGCTCCTTATCTTTCAGAGCAGTTTATCAGGATGTCAATATCTATGCCACCGCGGAAGGCTAATTTGCCATATTTTTACTCTAATGGTTTTTAAAGTTTTAAGTTAAACTAAATATAGTTTGTAGTTTGAAATATGTGTTCTCACAACTAGGCTCGTGACATAATGCTAACTGATAAAAATACTTATGCAAGAAATGAACACATTCAAAGTGTTACTTTAATTCTTAAACAGCTTATAATTTCTGATATGGGTCCTTTTAGTGTTTCAAAAGCCAAAGTTATATAATTTTTGCATAATTAGTTGTAACAGTATTATGTATTTGTACTAAAACACCCAAAAATACTGTATGTACCATGCCATTTAATGCACAATGCACAAATCTCCTTGCATTATTTATTCTGTCAAGGTTTTTAATCACTTTTTTACACCTTAGAATTCTATAAATGTTCTTTTTTCACTATAAAATAATCAAATATTTTTACAAAAGCTCATAATTGGGTGGGGGTAGGGGTGGAGGAGTTGGGGTCACACTTTGCTTGATTGACAGGGAAGCCTGGACGCTTGCTGTGAGGGCTCGTTGACCTGTTAAGAGTAGGTCAAAGGTTAAGTTTTGCTGGAAAGTGAGGCACTATGAACCAGTGGCTGGTTGTAACAAGGAGGCCTAATTTGTCTCTGATTGTGTTTGTGTGTTTTGAAGAGGCAGTGCGGATCTGTGGGATTTGACTTGATTGATTAACACTGAGTGGCTTTTGACTTTCTCTTTAAATGCATCCAAATGAAAGATATAGAGAATACAAAGGAGATAATGCAGTTATAAAGAAGATTAAAATAAATAAATACTTATTCCTTAAGCACAAAATCAAGGACGTTTACTGTATGTCAGTTCGATGTTTGTAGACTTTGTGCTTCTTGTCTTAAGGGTTTGTTTATTAGTCAGCCCAGAGTAGAAGTTTGTTTCCTCGTTGTTTGAGTAAAAGCTCAAATAGGCCCCTCTTTAAAGCAGCCTTCTTTGTAGTTCATAATATATCCCCATCAAAGAGCGTATCTAGTCAACCTGAAAGTCTCATTATGACTGAATATGCTACATTTTGGCCTCCCTTTCGTTTTCACTTTGTTTTATAGGTCAGGGTGAAACTAGCCTTTGAGCATTGACATAACTCTAGTTCTTCCTTCTCGTAGTTAAATGTTAACATTACACAACTGTTCACATATCTGTACTGAACATCAACCCCTGCCAGGACTTCTCTGGAGCTTCAAGAGAACAACAGAACAGGGTGTGGCGTGTATTCGGAGATTACCGTCTCGGTGTGGATGAGTGAGTGTGTGTGTGTGTACGTGTTATGCAATTTTCCATTGCATGTCATAATTGCATGCAGAGTACGTGACGGTCCAGCTGAGCTGTGATGCATAAACTGATCATCTCCATAGTATGCAGTTCCACACTCACAACCATTCGCATGCGTCGAAACCACACATACATTCAAACATGGCTCAGAAGAGGCCACCCACAATGATTAAATCACATCAAAATGAATTTGCAATGCAGAACTCTATATCTGCTACACTGTGGCGTTGCATTCTAAACCCTCATTTAGACTAATTTACTCACAGCCCTTCCTGTTTGGTTGCAGTGATGGCAACAGGCATAATGAGCTCATCACATGGCTTGGTCATTGGTCTGAAGACCCCTGCAGCTTGACCAATCACAAGTTGATTTGATGACGCTGGCTGTGGAAGGCGGGCTCAAGACTCTAGGTGATGTCATAAGTAGTCTGAAGGAGCTCTGCGATTGGCTGGATTCATGAAGGTATAGAAGGTGTAAAATGAAACAGGAGTTGTTGAAGTTGTTGTGTGTGTTTTTTCTTTTTATATTTATTTTTTTAATGCTAAAATATCAGAAAGTTCTTCAGACTAGGAAATTAGTTTTCTTCCTGTTTTTAAAAAAATATATATATATATTTACATAATATCATCCCTTATGGAAAATCCCACTTAAAAACCCCAGCTACTAGTTTCAGTGGGATTTTCCGACGAGGATGACATTATGTAAATAAAAAACATAAATAATAAACAGAAAGTAATCTAATTTCCAAGTTTAAGTAAGTTTGTGATTTCAATGTAAACACACATAAGATAAAATATATATATTTTTTGCATCACTTAAAGGTTTTTAAGCATTTTAAGACATTTATTAAAATTTATACTTTAATCTAACCAATAACTAGAAATTCATTAATGTCTGAAAAATATGTATTCATTATTTTGTTGATATTACTGGCACATTATATATATTTAGCAGACACTTTTTACATTATATATATATATATATATATATATATATATATATATATATATATATATATAATGAATAGATGGAATAGAAATAGACTACAATAGAATGGGTTAGTAATAAAGTGTTGACGAAAAATATGCCGTTTCTTGAAAATGGTTAAAGACTCCCCATATGAAAAAAATACTATAGTAATTTATAGTAAATACTATAGTGTTTTTGAACCATACTATAGTAAATTGTAGTATACTGTATATATTATAGTATTTACATCACTTTAATGAATGCTACAGCATACTGTAGTATTAACTATAGTGAACTAATAAACTGTAATACATACTGTAGTATACTTTAGTTTGTAATACAGTAAACTGTAGTGTATTGTAGTATAATATAGGCCTACTCTATAGTTGTAGAAAACTGTACAGTATAGTATTGGGTAAAGTAACTTGTTTATATAACTACAGCAATTGCCACAACACATGAATTAAAGTACTTTACTATAGTACGGTTTGAAAACACTACAGTATTTGCTATAAATTACTATAGTATTTTTTTCATGTGGGTGGATCAGCAGCTGGTGTTGAGATAGGCAGGTCATTCCACCATCATATCCGTGAAAGTGATTTTATTTATTTTTATTTTTATTTTGCAATTATGCTTTAGTCAAAAGTATTTTGAAATTGCAAATTGTTATTAATATTCTCGATTTCGCCCACCTACTCGCTTCGGCTGCCCCTCCCTTTAATTTCCATTGGCTGATACAATTTCAGGATCGACCAGCTGTTTCTTGTTTTCCCATAACGCGATTGGTCAGAACGACCTGTCGATCAACGGGACTTTGACAGATGACTCCGCCTTCTTTACCGCTACCCTAATACTGACAGGCTACTGTACCCTTTTGTGAACGCTGATTGGCTGATGGCGCTGGTTGTCAAGGCTTAGTGCTTCATTCACCATTTTGCGACTGTAGAGTACCCTAGAACCTCAACGGCTGGACTTTTTTCTCATTTGCGGAAGAAAAACATTCTTTGCAAACCCCTTCTCGGGGATTCCATGGTTTTAAAGGCTTGGTTTTCGCATCGACACCATTTCAACGGCACTGTAAACATTCACGGGGTGAGTTGAAACCTTTCATCTGCAGTACTGCAGAGATCTGCCTATATATTTAATGCTGTGTTTTGCCTTTACGTCGCGGGGCTATCTACAATGTTTCGCTGTCAGTTTATTTTTCCTTAGTGGATTGTATAAAATGGCGGAGTAAGCATTTTAACATACACACACACACACACACATTAAAAGGGAGGGGTGGAGGTGCACAGTCAGCCTAAAAACTTTTTTTCCTGAAAATATTTGTGTGACACTACAGTTACAGCTTCAACAAACTGCTTTTGTGTATTCGTTTACCTTTCAGGGACTGTCACTTTGTATTTCCATAGTTCTTTACATAAATATAAGGCGATTGTTTTGTTATTTAAACTTGACTATATTTTATTAACATTTTCAGTTGCATTAAGGAAATTTAACCCGGATGTTTTCATATTTATAGCCTATAGGCACACATATGAGAAAGATTATTTGTTTTTTTTCCTCATATTTAATATTATGGCCGCCCTCGATTCAGAAGCCTGAGGGAGACGGGAAACTGCTCTGCGGCCTTGTGTTATGGAGGAGGCCTACGCCACTCGACTGTGTCGTAGGTGGTTGTAAGCGTAGAGTAGGGCACTACGACCAATAAAAGCGCTTGACACAGATACGGCGGTGTACTACTCAGCAAAACTTTCGCAAGTCGACGACAGCAGCACCACTGTTGATGGGAAACAGGGCCTTTACTTTGTTTCATGGCGTTTGTGTTTATTTGGACTCTTGCTGTTGCATGGGAACATTTATTATTGTGCATTGGGCTAGTCAATATAATATTGAGTTATTGTAGTTATTTGAAGGGTCAGTGAGTGCAGTGAGCAAGCCAAAAAAGTTAAATGATTGTTTAGTGCATTGCAAATGTACTTTTTTAAAAATGTTTTACACAGAAGAAAATATTTAAATTTATGTATTTTGAAGATATTTCCCTCAAAGTGACTAATATACTATGGTTTGAGTTACAAAATCATTAAAGTTATACATGAGATTCCCTACATGAAGCAGGTCACCACTGGTGTTGCCAGAATGGGTCGACGATTTCCAGCTCCCCAAAACATTCCTTGCAAAAAGAACGTGATGGAATTCTATTGTCATGACATCCAAGGTTTATAAGGACCATTTACATCCTTAACTAAAAAATGGTGACTAAATAAAATTATAAAAATGAACGAATTTCCCTGCCAGGAGAACAATACAATGGAGAATGGATCAAAGGAAAATGGATCAAAATATGGCAATTACAGTAAATGAGCAAATATGATAATGTTAACAGACTTTAACTCTTGCATACCATAAAAGCCCAAAATTTGTCATTCGTGTTCAAAAAATGAACGACTATTATAATAATGTGCATACCTTTTGTGTTGCGCTTTAAATTCAAACCGAACTACAGTACATCTTTCTTGAAGTTCACATTGAGTATGTGTACTTTAAGAAACTCAAGTACACATGAGTATACCAGTGTGCAGTCTGAACGATTTAAAAGTTGCAGATTTCCTGGTCAGGCCAGTGTGCACATGACAATAGACTAGAGTAGTCCCATATCCAATTTCAATTAAGTCATTTAACTGTGCTCTCAGACTTAGTTATATTTTACAGTTATGTTAACACCACAGGTTGTAGTCCAAGATTTTGGGCACTCTCAAACACTTCATTGTAGCTACAACTTATATTTTTGTCACTTGGCATAGCAGTCACTTAAATATACAGCTACAAGTTCAAAATCTGATCCCTTATCGGGTTAAATACCTTTCACTCGTGAATCATCACGTCTTCCTGCTATCGCACTTGATTGGATAAAAGTGTGGGCTCATCGGCAACGTCAACACTAGGCCGACTTTGCAGTGGGCATGTGTGTTTAGTATTGTCATGATGACTGATTGGATGGAGTACTTGCACACTTGGGTTTTGTTTGTTAACCAATTAGCCTATAAAATTTAAATGTTTGAAAACTGCAAATCTGACCCCAAACCATCCCAAATTTTGTCCCCCCACCCAAACCTTTTGACAATTTGGAGAAATTGGCCAATTGTGCACAAATCTGCCCAATCTGGCAACAGGTGACGCCATGCTAACATTGCGTGACACACTGTCATGCAGATTTGGCAGTTATAATATCATAAAACATTTAAAAATGCCAAATAAAATATGTTTGTAAAATGCGATAGTGATGGTATGGATAAACATGCGATACGCCGGTCCAAACAGAATAGGAAAGAGTTGTAGAGGACTTCAAGTGTCCACTTTGATCCGAAAACCCGAGGTCCAACCCAAGACCTGGGGCCAGTTGCATAAACTTAAGGTTTGTTTACACGACAACGATGTACTAAAAATGGAAAAGTTTATCATTAGCTTTTTTCGTGTACAGACAACATTCTTGTCAAAACAATCCCCGTTCACATGGATCCCCGAAAACGAATGCATTATTCTGCCGCTTACATTATTCAATGTCACTTTGTAAAGAAACACTACGCAGCTATAGACTGAACAAATAATACGCATGCGTACGTCACAGTTTTCACAAATTCGCATTTTTGTTGTTTACATGGGGACTATAACTACATCATTTTCAAAAACATGCACTTTCAAACTTGCTTGTGTTTTCAGGCTGCCAAAATGCCGTTGTCGAGTAAATTAATTGCCAAAACGCATAAAAAGTTTTCAGTTTTTAGCTTAAAATGGTGTTGTGTAAACAGCTCCTTAGCCACTATGTTAAGACTGTGTCTTAAGAACTAGTTTGACCAACTTGCAGTTAACAAGGGGTGATCAGTCTAGACCAGTGCACCTTTTTATGTAACTGACTGAAATTAGGACCAGTCTTGTACGAAAATGAGATGACTAACTTTTAGGATTCAAAACTTTTAGGACTTTTAGGCTGGTTCGAGTCCAAAACTTTGACGAGTGCTACAGACATGGGTCGGGTCTGATATTAGTAGCCTTGGGTCACGGTTAGTTTAAAATAAATGTGCTTTTACAGAATGGACCCAAGAAGACTCTTTCCATTTCCAAATTTCCATTATTTTTTTTATTTTTTTTTTTGATTAACAATGTTTTATTATTTAAAACATATACATATTAAATAATTCTGACAACATTCTTATCCTTCTTCTTTGTTTTCGGTCAGTTTGCACTTCTGTGTGTCAATGACCAGTCTCCTCAATGTGCATGCAGTAGCGGCGTGTGGTGAGGTGCAACAAAAAGCTTGTGAACGGCTTATCTACTTGGAATTGCTCATCCAAGCAGAAAAGCGATGTATTATTGCCAGATATTGATTACAGAACACCATCTAAATGCAGCTAATGCCAAACTAATCAACTAAATCAAACTAACAAATGAAACCATAACTGTATATTTTGATGTTTTTGCTCAGATAAAACCATTTGTGAAAATTCACGGAAAGCATATTCTCCCACATTTTGAAAAAATATTGACTACATTGTCTGGCAACATGGCTTGGGTCTCGGGGCTCATTTTCTTGGGTCTGTCTCAGGTCTATTTTTCTTTTTTAAAAAGTAATTTTCAGGTACAGGCAGGTACAGATCTCATAACCCGAAAAGACCTCTAATGAATTGAGTAAAAATCAATAAACAAACAAATAAACAAATAGGCTAAATATGGAGTGATGTCAGTATAAAACCCAATTCAGTGGTACTATTGAGACAGAAACTGACTGCACCTTTAAATAGAATCTTTCATTATTTACAATTTGTGTTATCTTATATGCATTGGAATGGTTTAGTGACCGAAAACTATACTCGCCTACATGCCCAGGCAATAAAAGTCTTAGCAGGTCTTAGTAAAGTATTTTATGATATAATTTTCGTACTGAAGTTAATATACTGCATTCCATATTTGCATGTTGCCTGCAAACTTGTCTTACAGTGCAAATGGCATTGTGGTTACTGTGGTTTCTGCTCACAAGAATGGGACAGTTTTGCACTGCGGACCTACAATGATGTTACATCTTCATCAATTCGAGCATGCATTGGTTCATCAAAAGAGGTCATTCATGTCCTGACCTTTAACCATAATATAAATTAGATACACGTCCTTAATTTAATTAAAACCAGTCAGTCATATTTTATAGTCATAAACCCTACATTCAGTTTTTGAGATATTCAAAGCTTAAGTTTATTCTCATTTGACTACACTGGATTATTTGTGATATGTAGGGTGTATTTAAACTGGGTTGTAGCTCTATTCAAGTGTCTAAATATATTTATGCAAACATTAATGTTGATAAAATATCTTGATTGGGTTTAAAACACAATTCACACTGTAAGTTTGGATAGTGAAGAAAAGGGTGGTTTGGTAGGACGAAAAAATGTGTAAGTAGTAATGTGTAAGGGTGGTATTGTACATTGAGATGTTGTAGTGCTGTGACAGGAAGTGAGGACTGTAGGGGTGGATTGCCTTTGTAACGAATGTAAAAAGGTCATTTGAAAGAGCGAGCGAGAGAGAGAGCCTTAGAGTCACAGAAATACCACTGAACAAGGAATTCCCCCGCCTCCTCCGATCCAGCCAAAAAACCAAAGTGTGTGTGTGTGACTTGTCTGGGCAAGCATTTTTCTTTGTATTCTGTTTTTGTCAAAGTTTTTAGCATTAAGTTGTTTTATATCCACTTTGTAAGGCTATGGCATATTACACGTATGATGTTAGATTAGGCACTAAACTTAAAACATTATCTCCTGTGCTATCTTGCTTTTTAATTATGCTGTATTCTGTACTCCCTATTCTCTATATGGGGATTGCAATTCTGTATAATGAACTGATCCATCTCATGTGCTGTGTTTCATTACAGGGTTTAATTAAAGAAGGAAAGGATAGTGCAAACAGGAAGAGGCTTGTACAAGAACAGAAGAAAAAGACAGAGAAGGGGCGGGATGCAAGAAGGAAACAGAGTGGAAGATATCGATAGGCTGGGACTTGCAGGAAATCAGGAGGATTAGAGACTATCTTAGAGCAAGAAAAAGATGAAGCCCATTAAAAAGCAAGACAGGCGGTCGCCTCCCTCCACTCGTGCCAAGGGAGTTAAGAGGAGGATGGTGGATAGTAGCCCACAGGAAGAGAAGAGAGAAACAGAGGAAATACCCCAAATTTCACCTACCTCTCCCAAGAGACATATCTCCTCAAATTCTGACTCATCACAGGAAGGGCCTCTGAGAAGAAATGGGTCTCCAGAAAAGGAGGGGATCCACAGTGATGGGGTCCTCAGTATAGTGGTGGATTTCGGTAAGACGGATGAACCCCCCGGGAGCTCCAAGTCTGGCGGAACACAGAGTGACAGTAACAGTAGCACGACCAGCGCCAGCAATAGCCCCAACCCTTCGTCTAGTCGTAAGACGGCCACTTTTAAGGCCCGTGTACCCAAGAAGAAGTACACCTCTGAGCACTATGCCGGAAACCATGGCAATGCCAGCACTCCCAGCACACCCCCACAGAGCAGCAGCAGCAGCTCTTACAATATTACTGGTGCTAACCAGGTCCCAGCTGCCTCTGCTGCACACACAGACCCACACAGTCAAACCCAGCAGGCTGTAGACAGCATCGCTGAGTATGGACACAACAATGTAATGGGGCCCACAGGTAGAACTGCAGGTGAGTGCGGAGAGAAGGATGGGACAAGCGTATCCAGCCCACAGCGTTGCTCCTCAACCGATACGGCTAGCGAACACTCGGCTGACCTAGAAGTGACAACTTCAGGACGTGATTCTCACTCCAACTCCCAAAAGCCACAAGCACATAGCACTTCAACACCCTCACAAGAGAGCCTGTCATCTGGGTTAGCTGGAGTTCTCGCCAAAGGTCTTAAGAATCAGAGAGTTCTGGCCCGACAGGGTCCCAGATTAGGGGAAGGCTGGCCTCACGATCGGGGTCGGGAAATGTCAGGAGTGTTTCGCGCTGGCGTCGTACGGAGAGTTAGTGAGTCGCATGGGAGTGTGGAGGTGCAGCTAAATGGAGAAAAGACCATATGCAAGTACCCTTTTCGAGTGACTACTGATTCTGTTGACCTCATTCTAGATGCGTCACCTCCTGGTGGTGCCCCGGTGGCTATAGGCACACAAGTCTGCGTCCCCTTTAGAGGAGGTGATGAGGGCAGCGAGGGAGCGCAACAGTGGTACAGAGAAGGTGTAATCACTCAAGTAGATCAACATCCAGCTGTATCTTTCCCATACCGTGTCCAGCTACGGGAGGATCTGTCTGATGAGAGAAAG